>NW_026892563.1:0-1200000 GCF_033815535.1 Pezoporus flaviventris | reverse complement strand
TTAGAGAGCCTTTTCCCCTCCTGGTAATACAGTTAAAATTTATTGGTCTCTGGTAAGATCTCAACATCACACAGAAAAAAACAGCAGCCTTTCAGTTACAGGAATGCCAGATCAACCAGCCTTCTTTTCATTTCCCTTCCAGTTCATTCACTATGCTTCCTCATCACTACCTAAGCCTTGATGTCTTTGCTTTTGGAAGGAGTTTATTGGGTTGGCTTTTTAAAAAATGCATGTCTTCCAGGAAGGTCTGGATTCCCAGCCCATACTTGTTTCTCTGCAGCAGGAGCTTCTGCAGATAAAACACTGGGTTTATTGCAATACCAAGGACAGACATCTTCTAAGTGCTATTAGTTTCAGGGTCAGAGTTATTTTAAGAATCACAGAAATGCTATTCCATTAAAGGGTGTTGCAGTATTGTGAGTATGGGTGCCCATGGACAACTCATTATCCTTCTGGGTAAGAGTAGTAACACTTAGTGTTCACCATCAGTAAGCAGGGTGTTTGCTTTGAGAAAGCCATGTGCCCTCTCTCTATGGTGAGTGGAAAGACAGTCATGTGGAAGGACAAAATCCCCCTTGTGCTCCATGGAGGGACATGGCATGGAACTGCTACAGCAGTGCTCTTATGATGGGATGCTAAGGCTAGATACTCTGAGCCTGGGAGGTGTGCGGAGATGTGTGGGAGTATGAGGTCTGCCATAATGGGACTGGGAGACAGTCCCTGCAGATGCTAGGGCAGACTGTCCTGCTAGAAGTGGCCAGCATTCCTTTTCATGCTGGAAGGGGTCCCAGTATAAATCACTGTGTGGGCAGTCCGGGTGATGAGGGGACTGGCCCCTGACAGCAAGCTGGGAAGGGATGTGATTTTGATTTGATAGCTCAAAGGCACCTCAAGTTGTTGGGATGAATCATCTTTTGGAGTCATTTGCAGGTCCAGAAGCAATAAAGAGCTGAGACAGCCAGGCAGAGCTGTACACCCTGCTTTCAGACAGCTACAACTACATGAGAGGAGCCCCACTGGTGTCTCAATGCTTTCCAGCCTCCACAGGTCTGATTTCTCCCCTCTTTTACTGTGTCTGCTGGGAAACAAGCCAAAGCCACACAGAGCTGGATCTGCTCCTGATGTTCCTCATGTTCCCACTGTTCATCTCCAGGGCTTTGGGCTGGCCCTTAGAGGAGCTGAGGCTAGCAGGGAAATCTGGAGCTTGATCAGCTTTCTAAAGGGGGGAGTTTGGATTTAGGGGTTGTTTAAATCCCATCTCCACCAGTGTTTGCTAAAATAATAAAAACTCATTTCTTCCACGAGCTTGACTTGCATTTGCTATATTGGTGGTCTCTTCTTCCCCCTTTCTTAAAATCTTTCCTTATATATTTAATCAAATCAAGTTTCCTAGATTTGCTGAGTGATTCCCTACATTTCCTGACCACCCTCCTTTATATCTGCTTTACCTGTCTGCCTCTACTTCTTGCTGTTCTGCAAGGATCTTTAATGCACTCCCTAAACCCACCCATCCACAGCACTTCAGTTCCTTCACAAGAACTGTGATAGGCTGAAGTAGCCTTCACTATTTGATGGAGCAAAGCCAGAGGGTGTCCCTCTGCTCCTCCAACAGAAAAATCCCTTTCCCTAACACCCAGCTCTGATTTACAGCTCCTGCCCTATGTAACCAGCAGCTCCACATCACTTATCCCGTCTCTCTAGGTGGCTGGTTTCCATATAGTGGCACATCATGTCTGTCTTGAGGTAGCCTACAAATTAGGAAACTCATTGTGTCATGCTGATGCACGGTGCTGGAGGTGGGAAACAACGGCTTCTGTGCGCCTCAAGCCCAGGTGGTGGTATGCCTGACATTTGGAGGTAGGGTTGCAGACCCCCAGCACCCAGGGCTTGTTCTCCAGAAAGGTTTGTGCTCCTTCTTTTCCCTTCCTGAATAACCATGATCTACCTTTCTGCATCCTTTTACTTCTCTCTGGCTGAATGCCCTTTCTTGACCTTGCAGGAATGTGAGTGCGTACTAACCAGAGGGGATATATAAAACATGTCAGCTTGTACATAATACCATGTGAAGGCACTTACCTGAGACACTGGGGCATGAAGACTACAGTATGCTGCTGGGGAGCAGAGAAATTTATTGGCAGCTTTAGGCCTGACAACCTTTGATAGCTGTCAGAGTGGCAGGGAATAGAGGCAGAGACAGATTTGTGCTTCGTCCCTGCCTTAACTGCCAGGAATGTATTGTTCAATTATTAACTTCTCATGTAGAGCCTCCCTCCTCCAAAAGCAGCAGTTATTACAGGGGGAAAGATCTTTCTGCCCTTTCCTTGTTTCCTCTAAAAAAATCCCCACACAAGTTATATATCCTGCGGAGTGTTTTCTCTGTTTTAAAGACCTCTGCAACAAGAGGGTAAAAAGTGTCAGAACAAACCAGCAGCTGTTTTTTGGTTTTCCTTGTTTCATTGTGTTCCAGCTGACCAGCTGCAGACTTTTTTTTCATGCCTTCATTGTTGTTTTTACTGTCAGTAGTTTTACTGCTTGATTTCCACTTGGACATTTCTTGCAGGTGTACCTCTGATGGTAAATCAAGGCTGCCCCTAGCTCTTTGATCTGGGTCTTCAAACAATGAAACTGAGAGGTTCTCTCTCTCTTTTGTGCAGGTGGCTATATACTTTGCCAACTCTAATGAGTCCAGTCTCATGACACTGAGGAGACAAGCTGTGGGTAACTATTGCCTGCATTTAAACAGAGGTGCAGAGAGGCTCCCCTGGCACGGCAAGGGAAGGCAGCAGTGCTGCCAGAGCAGCATGCCCAGGACTGACTGCCAGCACAGGCTTTCTACAGTGACACACCCCCACACACACACTTTGCTAATAACAAAGAGAGAGAGATAGCAAGCCGTGGCAGGTGTCACTGCTCCTTTGTAGATGGAAAGACTGGTCATATAATGAAAATACATCATGAAAAAGCATGCTTCATCTCTAAAACGCTTTAAAAAGAAGTAGTTCTATAACTTCCCAAATTCTATAACTTAGCCCTGTGATCATTGCTCAGGCTTACTGCAACTGCTTATCAGCTGTGCCCTCTTATTAATTACTCCCAGAGCTCAGAACATTTTTCTCCTAGGAATTAAGGATATGTGTAAGAGACAATGGGAACAAGCAATAAAAGAGAAAGTTCTACGACATCTCCCTCTTAAAAATTCACCACTTGCACTGTGCCCCATCTGCTGCGGAGCATAGCCTGTGGAGCATCCTGATGTACAGGAGATAGCAGCTTCACACTTAGGGACACAAGAGGCCTAAAAGGGCTGACCTACCCAAAGCTGCAGGACAAACCACCCAGAGAAGTAGCTTGGTTGCTGGCAAGGGATAGGTCATTTTGGTGTAGCTGTCCAACCTTGTCCACTCAAATGCAGGCTCTTAAGAGCCCTGCTGAGAAATGACACAGGTTCTGAGAGATCACACAATATAGCAGCTGTTCAAATGCAGATTGTCTCAAATGCACTGCTGACATGTTTTTCCATACCCTCCAGAATTTATAATTCCATATTTAAGAAATGAAAGGTTGTATACTTCTTGTTACGGTGTGACCTGTGTCCAGACACAGCTTCATGCACAGCTGTGCTTTCAGCAAGAGGGTATGGTTTTACAAGACACCTTGCATTGAATTTGTAACTCATGGCTTTTCTGGTTTAGTGGCCTGAATTAGCTTACCTTGCAATCAGACAAGTGCCAGAGCTGGTGCAAGGACAGTCAGGGAGGTGGTGAGTGTGTGGTATGGACTGGCATCTAGAGGTGGGTAAAGAGGGAATGCAGAGATGGAGGAGAATGGGCTCTCCCCTTCTGTAGCAGAAGCTAGATACTAATTCATCCATAACCAAGCCCTTACTGACCAGAGAGAGATCAGATGACAACAGTGTCTAGGCAGCTGAGTCACTTCTACAGCTGCAGAGTGAAAGCTGCTGGAAGCTCTCATGGCAAGCTCAATGCTTCAGGCCACCGTGGTGAGGCCTCAAACAACAACTGCAAGAGAGGTGTCAGCTTGGAAGTCTCATTACTCAGGAGAAAACAGAGGCAGCCCTGCTATCGAGCTCCTGCAATAGCATTAGTATTAGACTAGTATCATATTCCCACAACAAGGGGTGCAAGTTTTAATGGGTACACCATAAAAAGCAGGCAAAAATAAGGGGAAGAAAATATGTATTTGTGCTCCAAGTTGCTTTAATAAAGTAATCAATATTTAATGAATGATGCTTGCAAAACAAAACCATCAGGATCATGGAAAGGCAGTAGAAAAACAAACTGAAGTCTGTGAAATTCCTAAGCTGGGTCTGAGGGGGGGGGGGAAGGTAGGAGGAGCTGGTCAGAGATTCCTACTGACTTCTCTCTCTAGAGTGGCTCATAAAACCCCACATAGCTCAAATTATTTCATTCCCAGACACACATTATATAGACAAACCTGTTATTAATGGGAAACTTTCCTGATACGAAAGGCAGTATGAGGTTGATCTTGTTCTTGCCATATGTCTTCTGAAATGACAGCTAAAGACTGCTGAATTGCTGCTCAGTGCTAGGCAGCAGTTACTGACTAAGGAGATATTTTATTGAGAAAATGATTATATTCCTTTCTGAGATAATAAAATTCTTCATGACACACATTAAAAGTGCTAAGACTTCCCAGGTAGCCACTGTGCCCTGCTGGGAACATGGTCTTCTCCTGGTGTTCAGGCAAGCCCAAAAAATGTGTAGAGCCCGTATATCTTCAAAATCTTTGCAATTCTCCCTTAAGAACTCGTGATTTCAATAAGCCCAGGAGTGTCCTGACGCTTCTGAGCTGATCCTTGTGCTGCTAATCTTTGCTCCACTATTTTTAGATCATTTTAAAATCTGCCTGCTTTTCAGTTACGTATTTACTCAAAGAGACAGCTTATTTATCTGGTCCGGGAGCAGTTGCTATTTGCCTTAATATGTCAGTCTGAGCCTTACAAATGCCTTCTGATTAAAGCAAGCTTCAGTTCCCCTTACTGTTTGCTCCCTGCTGTGGGATGTCTCCATTGGGGCACACAACCACTCATCATTTGGGGTGCTGCAGGAGGAGGGCACAGCTCAGCCCCCTTCTCATCCCCTGCTATGCGCCCTTGCTGCTAACTATTATAATAATAAATAAATAATAGTCTTTATGGTTTCAAATACTTATAAAGAGTATGTGCTCCTACAGTAAAGCATGAATGCATTGTCAGCGTACAGCAGTGCCCCTGGAGACGACTGCAGGAGGTCCCCGCAGCACCTCCTGCAGAGCCAGGGAAGGTGTCATGGAGCAGCTACAAGGTGGGTTTTGACACATGTCCACTCAAAGATAGGCATGCAGCTCAGGCCAAGGGTCTTGTGGGTCCAGACCCACTCAAACCCACATTTCCGCAGCTGTGAACTGCAGCTAGGACAAAAACTGTAATTAGCTTCCAAATCTGTTTTACTACCATCCACCTTAAATTAGCTGAGAACTAAACATCCATGGGTAAAGCCTGGTGGGTGCAGGAGCCAGGCTGCTTTGTCCTGGCCACCTGGCCCCATGTGTATTTTGGTGGCTGCACTGGACCCACTTCTGCTCCCAGATGGAACAAAAACCTCCTCAAGACCTATGAGCTACCCTGCTGCTACACCCCTAAGGAAGGGAGTAGAAAATAGTAGGGGATACAAGCCAGGGATGGGGAGGAGGATGTCTGTCTTCCTTTTCACCACCAGAAGTGCTCCTGGTCCAAGAAACAAAACTTTATTGCATTTAAACCTTTATTACCTTAAATAGTTGGGAGGGATTCAGAGCTGCCTTCTGCATTTGAAGCAAGGGCTCTCCAGGCTGCAGCCACCTCTGAGGACTGTGCCCCGGCTCGTTGCAGCAGGGTTGGACTAGGTGACCTTTGAAAGTCCCTACCAACCCAGATTATTCTATGATTCTTTGATTCTATGACTGGGAAAGGTCAGCCTTGGCAGTGCCACTTGTTGAACCAGCATGTGAGCCACCAGTGCTGGATGCTGTGCTGCCACTGCAGAGGAAGCCTGCCATTTTGCAGTGAAAAAAGCGACATTTCCTTATAGGGGCAGGAAAGTTTCACCTTGACTCTAAAGTAGGACAACTCACATGATGTTTGCTGGAGGAAATACAGTGAAAACAAACCCGTGATGGCAAAGAGATGGGCTGGACAGTTTTTGCCCTGTCTCTGAGTCTATAAAAGTGAGGAAATCTCACTCAGGGTCATATCTGAGCATCTCTCTGGATATTCACAAATCTGTCAGGTTTTGCTCAACAAACAGCTCTGAGTTGTTTGGCTGAGACAGTTCAAACCCACCCTCCTCCTCGGGTGAAGGAGCCGAGAAGCAGCGGACTGGCGGGGGGAAGCGTATTTCAGCTACAGCACAGCAGTTTGAGTTCCATGCTCCCATGCAAACTGTGTGGGCTTGCACTTCTGGGAAGTGGGGCTGGCCCCAAGGAAGAAAGAGAGGTTTATCTGAGCTGGCGCTGTGAACAGCACTTGGCTGCTATAGCTGCCACTTTCCTTTAAGACCAACATGAGCTCACGTGCTTTACACAACTGCAAATGCTGTGGGCGTTGCAAAAATAACAACAATTGCTGACAATATATCAATGGATAAGCCCAAACCCAGGCTGTTCCTTGAACTTTGAACACTCCATGGAAGTGCCAGATTTTATTTTATACAGGCAGAATTTTAATTCTGACTATTCTTACTGCTGAAGTCTTGCTTATAACTGGATCCAAATAGCCAGGTTAAACTCCTCAGTAATTTGTTTCATTTGGGTTTCTTTCGGGTTTCTTTCTTTCACATTGTGACTCAACAACCTGGCAGCAAAAAACTTCTGTTATTATACAGGGCAGTGTATTTAAAGAAGTTGGGCCCAATTATGTCAGTTCTGGTGATCTTGCTGAATTACCTCTTCCAGCAAGAAATTATGTAGCCAAGATAATTTCTGGGTGATAAGTATCTCTCACTTCCTTCAAAATCACAAGTGCCTTTTGCCCAGAGAAGACTGGCCAGAGCAGCAGAATGGTGAGGCCAGTGAACTGGCTCCATACTCTGAGCCAGCAACCCCCTGTGTTCCCTTGGTGGGCTGCCTTGGGCACCTGCCCCATCTAGGATGCCCAAGCAACCCCTCGCCATGGTTCCCATGGTGCCAGGAGGGTTATGCAGACAGGGTTCACACCCCACTGAGGTCTGACCTGACTTCCGGGCTGGGTGCAGCCTCTGGGAGCCCCATTTTCCCACCTGGTGAAGCAGAGGGAATAGAACTTGGTTCACTGTCAGGAATGCTGGGTATTTAGGTATTACAGCAACAGAAGACTCAGATTATATATTGAGATAAATTTGGCTGGCTGAGGCATTATCATCTCTCTCTGCCATACACAAGTAACCCAGACTGAGAACAGGGGCCAGCAAGGACACACAAAAACCTCTGAATGTTTTTCACTTTACCAGTAAAAGCCAGTATTTTACCATACTAGGTCAAGCCAATGCAGCAAACCCCTCTAATCTGACAGGTTGAATGACAAAACAGTGTTTCTTGGTGCATCCTCAATATTTTCAGTGTGTAAATCAGGGCCTAACCTCCACACATGGAGCTGGTCAGAGGAGATCACAGACTCTCAAGGAAGTTTTACTGCAGACCCCTTTGGTCACCATCTCTCTTCTGTTCAACACCTATAGCCTTTTTGCTCTCTTCCTATAGCCCCTTTGCCACCTAAACCTTTGCACTCTGCTCTTCCTGCTGAAATACCTCCTGCTGTCTGTTCCCACCTGCATGGCATGCATGCACTCCATTGTGCATGTAGTCTGCGTTCTGGCTTTATTGCAACAGCAACACTTCTGTCAAGGTGTAGTTGATCTGGTAAGTAGGTTACCCATGGAAATGTCCTCCAGAGAGAGCAGAGCTTCTTGGTTTTAGAGCATTAATGTGGCTTGAGAGAAGCTGGGTGACCCCTGATATGACAGAGATTTGTAGTGTGTTTTTTAAAGAGCATGGAGGCTGCCGGCATAGTTATTTTTGTTACTTGATCCCATAATCCTATCTCATGATTCATTTCTCTCTTTGGGAAGGATTCCCACTGTAGGAGAAGCTGTGAGCTATTGAAGAAGAGAATTAGAAGAGGTCAAATCAACCTTGCCTCCCAGGCTCCCAAAACACCCAACGAGTTTCCAGGAGGTGACTAACATCAGGAAGGTTAGTCTTTGATGAGGAAGAAATGAGGACCATGAGAAATGATGCTGTCAAACAGGACACTTTAGTATTAATCTGGATCATTAGTCAGACAAAGAAAACAACAGGAAGGTAGAGAGCTGCAGAGGACAACAGCTGTCAGCTGCCAATGTCAGTGGTCCCCAAGCTGGTGGCACGCCCAGCACACTTGCAGCTGGGAAGACACCACGCTGCTCCCAGAAGTGCTCTTTTGCATGGTGATAGGCAGTGTGATCAGTCCTGGTTTGAAAGCAGAGGAGATCGGGAGCTGCCCTCCAGCTCACACACGTGTTCACACACTCAAGCTCATTTGTCCACTGCAGGGCACAACCTTCAGTGCAGATCTGTGGGGCAGCTGTGGGAGGCTGGGGAACGTGGACATGAACTTTGTTTCTGTCTGTGCAGAACAGGGAGGTAGATGAAATGGGGAACAGGATGCAGGCTGATGTTTCAAACACTGCCAAAGTCTGTGGATTCAGAAACAGTGCTGTCTTCAATTACTGCAAACCTGTAGTCCCGATTCTGAGGTAACTGAAAGGATGCCATCAACTGTGCCAAGTCCTTTCTTTTTCCTTTTCCTTTCCCTTCCTCTTGCTTTCCTTTCCCTTTATTTTCCCTTCCCTTTCCTTTTATTTTCTCTTCTCTTCCCTTTCCTTTTTCTCTTTCCTATCTCCTCTCCTGTCTTTTCTTCGTCTATCCTCTATTTTCCTCTCCTTCATTATGGGTTGGTGGTTTTTGGGGTTTGTTTTTGTTTTTTTTTGAGCATGTGCCATTCACAGTCTTCAATGCTCCCTAGATTTTCAATTAAAACAGGTTCCAATCAAAAAGTAAAATCTCCCTATGGATTTATAACTGTAATAAGGGAAGACGGTCATTGTCGGCCACTAACGGTCATTGCCCGAGCTGAGCAGCTCCAGAGAGGAGCCTTCGGCACCAGAGCGAGGGGAAACCCCGCGTCCAGGAGCCTCAGCTCCGAGCGGCGAGAGCCACTCAGGGAGCCTCGAGCCCTCGCCGGGCCTTGCCCAGGAGCCGGCAGCTCCGCTGAGGCGGGCGGGGACTCGCAGGGGGCGGAGCCAGGAGAGATGGCCCCGCCCTGAGCGGGGAAAGCCCGCCCCAGGGAGGGCGGGAACAGCGCGTGGCGCGGCCGTTGGAGCCGGCAGCTCGAGCGGGCAGCGGGGGGAATGGGGAGCGGTGGCCGCGGGGCAGGGCCCGGCCCGGCCTGGGAGCTCTGCGCTGGCTGCCCCGGCGGTGACAGCGGCGGCACCAGGCAGAGCCGGTGAGAGGGGAGGCTGCAGGGCAGAGCTCGGGGTGTAGGGAGGGAGGGAGGGAGGGAGTGCCTGCCTGCGCCGATATCGTGAGGAGAGGGTGCGCAGCGGGCAGGGCTGCGCTCGGTCCGCCCTGGTGGAGGCAGAAATCAGGAAGCCTACAGGTGGAAAGAGTATTTTATTTGTTTATAAAGTTAGGTTAGTTTGGTTCAGTTAATTTCAGGCTAGTTTAGCTTAGATTACGTTTACAGTTCGTAAATATTTCAGAGCGGTGCCCTGGTGGTGCGAGAGCAGCTCAAGAACCCAGCCAGAATAGGCCGGGGAAGACCTGACAAGGGGTGGTGCTCAATGCTACAGAGGACAAGCAGCAAGTCCTGGGGCCACTCTAGGCCCACCAGAGGCAGACGGCTGCCTCTCCCCGGATGTGGGGCATGAGGGCAACCAGCGTGGAGCACGAGCAGCTGCCTTTGGGCCACACTAAGCCAAAGGAGCCCCATGAAGAGGCTGTGCTCGGCTGCAGAGGAAGGCAAAAAACCCCAGGGACACTTGCCAGTCCAGCCTGGGAGAAGAAAGCCCACCCCCCCCCCCCCCCCCCAGCTGCAGGACACGAGGGGCCACCTTCATGGTGCACGAGCACCAGGCAATAACGCAGCCAGAAAGGACCGAGGAGCCCTGACAAGTGGTCATGCTCAGTGCTCAGAGGAAGGCAAAAAACCCCCAGGGACCGGTGCCAATCTGCCCCGGGGGAAAATTCCTTCTTGACCCCAGTGCTGGCGATCGGCTACTCCCTGAGCATGTGAGCAAGACCTGCTCCTGGTCCGAGGACTGGGTATGCCTCTAAGGGGACAAGGGGACACGGGCACTGCCTTTTCTGCCTCCACCTGGAACCATCTCAGGGGCTTCCAGGAGTAGCAAAATGCCACTGGCATGATTAACCCTGGGGGCAAGAACCCTTCTTGTGCCTGGCGGTGGGAGCTATAAAGCACTGGGGGAGGGCACTGGGCCATCTGTGGATCCTATTTCTTATGGCTACACTACACTATCTCCCCAGAAAATGAGGACGGCGATCTCCCCAAAGACTGAAGCAGGATTTCCATCCATCCATCTGATGAGCGTTGAGCATGGCCCCTCCAGGAGCTGGAACTGCAGCAGAGAACCTCGTGCAGCTTCGCAGCTTCAAGTGTTCCCTCCCTCAGTCGTCCCCCCCCTAATTCCCTGGTGTCCAGGAGATGAGGATGGTGAGCTCCCTGGTGACTGAAGCACTGAAGCAGGATTTCCATCCATCCATCCATCCATCCATCCATCCATCCATCCATCCATCCATCCATCCATCCATCATCTAATCCATCTAATGAGCGTTGAGCGTGGCCCCTCCAGGAGCTTGAATTGCAGCAGTGAACCTCCAGCAGCTTCGGGCAGTCTTCTCTCCTCAGCCCCTCCAAGTAATTCCACTGGTCCCTCAGGGAATTCTTCTTGGGTGCTTTCAGGCTGCCAGCTCTGTCCTGGTGGCAGTGCCGGGCACTCTGGCAGTGAGACACAGGAGGATGCTGCCTTATACTGCCCCAGAGCATTGTGACGCTGTGTTGAAGGGTGCTGGCACTACGACACAGGGGTGACGGTACCCCACAGCCCTGCCCACTGCAGCCCTGCTGCTGCTGCCCCTTCTCCCAGCATCCCTTGGAGAAAGGCCTTTGGGCTGCTGGCCCTGAGGCAGTGCCTGCGCCCAGGTGGCCCAGGGGGATGTCCCTGCCTGCGGAAGCCACACGCTGGGCACTGCTGCTGGGTGTCCCTGTAAATCTGTGTGTTCAGACTGTATCAGTACAGGCTGTTATACCACGTACAGTCATTTGTGTGTGGCAATCCCAGAGGTGAAAGGCGTTTTGGTTTCCTCTGCATGAACTTTGAAGAAACGTAGAGTGTACAGGATTCCCTCACCATCCTTTATCAATACACCAAGTGGCATTTGCTACTAGGCTGCTTATGGTGAGGTCTTCTTCTTGGAAAGAAGAATTTAAGGAATCTCCTCTGACTTCACCACTTAGAGCTGCTTTGCAGCTCTGCAGGGGCCTAACAGGGAAACACCCACCACACCAAACAACCAACCGGCTGATACACCAGTGAAGAGGATCACTATTGGTGCCTCCAGGAGAAAGTCGGCGGGTCATAGTAGTGGGTGATTCTACTCTGAAGGGTACAGAGGCACCGGAACAGGTTGCCCAAGGACGTTGTGAATGCTCCATCCCTGGCAGTGTTCAAGGTTGGACGGATTCTTGGGTGGACATGGTTTAGTGTGTGATGTCCTGCCCATGGCAGGAGGGCTGGAACTACACGATCTTAAGGTCCTTTCCAACCCTATGTGTTCTATTATTCTATGATAAAATGATTGAACACCTTGTGTCAGGAAACCCTGCTGCAAGTCCCTACAGGTAACTACTGACAGTTTATCAGGATTAGTAGTAAATGATCAGGTGAACTGGGAGTTGATTGTGGGCCGTTTTCTCACGCAAGCTGAGAGAAATGGAAAATGTCAGAGAAAAGCATCAAGAATGAGCTAAATAACAAAACTTGGGTATCCTTTCAATAGGAATGACTGCAGAAAAGAGCTTTTTAAAATCCCTAATGAACTTTGGAGATATCTAAATCAAAAGCAACAGGGGACTGAGGGCAGTGGGCCAAAATGGGGATTTGCCGACTGGCTGAGGGAAAGGGAATAGTCATGAGCGTCCTGAAGATTATAAAACTCTGACTTCACTGTTCATATGTGTCATAGAATCATAGAATAGTTAGGGTTGGAAAGGACCTATCCATGCAGACAAACCAAAAGCCTTTAATTTTCAAAGAAGTCCCTCAGATTCAAAAAGTGCCCCATACTGAATGGGCAAAATAGAAAGAGCTAAGGTGACAGGCCACTTTTGGGAAAGACCAAATTTATCTATTTAAAAAAAAAAAATCTTATTTTGAAATGATCTGTAGTTTCACCTATGGATGAAACTACTATAGTTTGAGGATTTTTCTATTATTTTAAAATAGTAATGGTTTGCCTTTTTGGAAGAAACAGCATAAATTATCTTTTGTTTAAATTTGGAAACAAAATGGAGTTTTCATAGCCCTTCAGTCAGCACTGAATCAAGGAGGATTAAGCAGGGTGCAGTTCATTTCTCAGTTGTGCCCACTTGGCCTTTTTTTCTTTTTTTCCCCTAGAAGGTTACAGCCTCTCATCTTGAGCTGACATTACACACCAAATGGTGCTAAAAGCTAGGCTAGCATTTGTGGCAGCAGCTGCTTCTCAACTAAATCCCCATGTTTACCTTGAAAAATGCCAATCATCCTCCAGTCGCAATACCCAGACCTTGCAGCATTGGTCAATGACTATTTACCAGCTTCAGCAAAAGCATCATTGAGCAACATTCTTCCTGGAGAGGTAACTTGGACAGTGGTGGCAACCTGTGCACCTCCTTTCCTTATGGGAGCCACACCCAGAAGCTAAGGATTGGATGGGGGGAACTATTTTAGGTCTGAAAGCCCCTGAAGTCCTGGAGCCTCCCTGAGAAGGGGAAGTTAGTGGAGGTGGTAACAGCCTCACTGAAGTTCTTGCTGGTTTCCTGTCATCTAGAGTTTAGAACTGAAGTGGGGATTTGGCCCTCTGTCTCGAGACGGTTATAAGATCAAACTATATATTCCAGCAAGTCCCCTAAGTTCCAGCAGAGCTCCAGGGTAAGAGGTGGGGAACTTGTCAGACAGCTCACTGAAGTGAAAAAAGAAAAAAAAAAAATTTTAATGAATAAAATACAAACCAGAGTAATAAAATAAGCATGGTAGATTCAGTGTTATTTGTTTTCATATTAATTTTATGCTGCCCCACAAGTTCAATATACCACAGATTTTTATATTAAGAAAACATGTGCAACATGGAAAGTATTAAGGAAGTGTTGTAGAGGTTGAGTTAGAGGAAGGTCATTTCTTTTGGCTGTCTGAGAAAGCTGTCTGGAGTGGAGGAATGTGTGTGTCAGCTGATTAAGACCGCAGAAGTGATTAGCAAGGGAACCGTTAATAACGCTGTGTGTCAATGCACATCTTCAGGTTAAGGAGTTAATTGCCTCTCTCAAAACTGTGGTTTCTAGACTTCTGTAGACCTGTGAAGAAGACCCAGCGGCAGTTTATACTTAGCCCACATTTTTCAAAATTCATTTCCCAAACACAAAAGCTAGATATGTCTCCTTATAATTCCTGCTGAGCATTTTAGAGTTGCTGTAAATGGCTAATTCTGTGAAGAACAAGGTAGCCATCAACTAGCTGAGTCTTTACCCATCACCTCCCTTGTTTGCTACAACTTTCTGCTTCCAGGGAAGCTTTTCATTGATTTATGAAGTGTGCTTCTCTGGAAGTTCAAGTGCGTGTAAACACAGCACCTTTCACCAAAGTGCTGATGTGCAGCACCCCTTTCAAAATGCTTTCTCCACCCCTGCGAACAAGCACTTGACATTCCTTCCATTAAAGTGTCCTCTTCCCACCCCTTACCTCTAAGTTTGGAGGTAGAAATATTGTCCAAATAGATCAAGATTTTATAGACTGAAGGAAGAGAAAGACTTCTTGTTGAAAATACTTCAGTGTCTTCATTTCACCTACATGTGAGAAGCTGGAGCACATCTGCTTGGCAGAGCTGCCTGGAGCCACCCTGGACAGGGATGGCTGCCTTCCAGCCTGGTGGGTACTGTCTGGAGAGCTGTCCTGGGGGCCTGGGTGCCCCCAGCATCCTGTCTCTTGCCTGGACCCCAGGGCTGCCTTTGCCAAACCCCAAGCCACTGCTCTTCACCTGAAATAATACTGAAGTGTCACCCCGTGAGAAAACTAGGTGGTCTTTCACAAGAGGAGGTTCCACGCCATTTCCAGCTTTCAGAGATCCTCTGGAGTTGTCCCTTGCTGGATCATGGAAATCAGGGATGAGACACAGGCACTTTTCAGACAAGACATACCCACACAAAGTGACTACTGTCCCTAACTACTGTCCCCCACTGGAGCTGCCGGGAGGACTGCACTATGCTAACCCAAACTTGGGGTCCACAGGTATTGCTTACTGTGCTGCAGTACGTAAGCAAATTAAAACTCAACAGAAGTCCTAGCTGAAGAGAGGAAAAATAGATATTTGTTCAGGTCAGCTCCTCAGCTCACATTTTGCTCAGCAACCTGTACACTGCAAGACAGCAATCAATCCGTGATAGACATGATCTCTAATCAAGTGGGTCTTTTCCTATCGATAACATGCAGGCACAGTTAATCCTACCTTGGCCAAGGCCAGCTGGTTCAGGCTAGAGCCCTACCCTCAGCCAGCCTTGAGTAAATTATTTTCCCCTCTAGCTCTAGGGCCACAAGCACTGACCCATGCCGCTGTACCAGCTCACAGGCTGGGAAACAATAGAAGCAGGGCAAACTTACAAGCTCTGTCCATGCCTGGAGAGAATGAGTCTTTTCAGATGATAGATGGTGGGAGGGACAGCCATGGTCGCGGACACTTTGTGTCCCTGCCAGCACAACCACAGGTTCTTTCAAGAGTTAGGCACCAGCAGGTTTAAACAATAGGCAAGGTCCTTTGTGACTTCAGCTAAATCTTTAACCTGAGGAGAGCAGCTTTGGTTTGCACAAGCACCTACAGATTCAGATGCTTATTTCAGTATTTATTTCTTTTTAACATCTGGGCTTGTCTTCTCTAGATATGAGTTTTTCTTGAGGTATTCTGCATTTAATTATCAGCTGGGATGGAAGGCTTGCAAGCACAGCTGTTATTGCAACATTTCAGTGCTTTGACTTTCAGCCCCAAACGGAATGAACTGTGCAGAAATGAGAAATCAAGAGTAAAGCAAACTTTCTCAAACTTTCAAAACAATTTGATGTGAGAAACAGGCTGGGATGGATTAAGCAGACACGGAGCCGCTGTGGTGATGAGTCATGGTGCTACACTGATGTGACACCATGCCGTGATTATTCTGCAGCAATGCCAAGGGAAAGGGCTCTTCCACAAAGGGTGGCTCAGAGCCCTGGCCTGCCAAAAATCTCCCTGCAGGGCTGAGTGAGGATTTGGCTCTGCCCTTGTTTGGTCAAATAGCCTTAATTCTTTTCATGGATGGAGCCTATCACAGATAATGACGTTATTTGCAGAAGAAGATTTTTGGCTATTGAGCGTAGACTTAGGGGACGGTACAGGCTCCTTGGCTTGGTAGCTGAAGCAGTGCTATGGCTGTCGCTGCAGGCAGGTATACGCAGGCGTGTATACCTGTGTCTGCCTGTGGTCCCCACAGTGCCCCAAAGCTTGGACCCACTCTAACAAGGTGGCTGCAAATTACAAGCATGTGCTCAGATGCAACTTCTCCTTTTCCTTGCTGCTGAACACAGTTTCATGACCTTTGAAAGTTTTAAAACTTTTGTCTGGGGGAAGAGAGCTAAAGCAGGAGGGACACTTGCCTTGCAGGCCTCCTCATTTGCTTACCCTTGACATTACCTTCCAAAATGGGAGGAGCACTCAGGACTGTCAGGGTGCAGTTTGGGTTCCTGCATGTGGCTGGGTTGTCCTGTGCACTTAGCAGGGCAGAGGCCGCCCGTATGGCAAAGAGATGTGCCTCTGTTCACAGCCCAGGACAACAGCTTTTGTTTCACATGCAAAACTCACAGCCAGGGTATTTCTCTTTCATGCTCATCTTTTCATTAGCCCCAGCCTCTGGATTGCTGCCTGTCATGGTTTAAACCCTAGCCAGACAGCTTGTTCACTCACTCCCAGTGAGTGGTGCCGGGCTGGAAGCCATCGAGGCACCCCCCCCCGGGGCTCTCCCCTTCCCTGCTCCCGGGGGGATGGGGAAGAGAATCGAAAGAGTGCAACTCCCACGGGTTGAGACAAGAACAGTCCAGCAACCAATGTACAACACAAATCACCACTGCTACCACCAATGACAACAGTGGTAAGAGAAAATAAAAAGGGAAGAGAATACAATACCACCTGCCAAAAAACGAGTCTGACCCAGAAGACCCTGTATCCTTCCGGGTAACTCCCAGTTAACCTCCCGGGCATGATGTGCTGTGGTATGGAATACCTCTTTGGCTAGCTTGGGTCAGGTGTCCCGTCTCTGCTTCCTCCCGGCTTCCCCTCCTCCCTGGCAGAGCATGAGACTCAGAAAGTCCTTGGTCAGGGTAAACATTACTTAGCAACAACTGAAAACATCGGTATTATCAGCACTGTTCCCAGGCTGGAAGTCAAAACACAGCGCTGCACCAGCTATCAAGAAGGAGAAAAATTGACTGCTACTGCTAAACCCAGGACACTGCCCCAGCCAGCTGTTGGCTGCTAGGTTTGGATTTGAAAGTCAGCAGTGAAAGTTGTGCTGATAAGTTTGGTGCCATCCTCTACCTGCAGTGAGCTTGTCCCAGGCATTCCCAATTTGTGTTAGTATTTCAGGAGCTGGGGGGCATCCCTTTCCTACCCCTTTCTTCAGACTCCTGCCCAGCTGGTGCCTGCCTGTCCCCATGATGGGGCAGGACCCATCCCTCTGGCAGCACACACATCCTTCCTTGGGCAGAGGGAAGTGCCCTGGGCCAAGGCAGGGAGGCTGGGGATGGGGCTCACCTCCCCTCATGCCAACCAGTTAAAAACCGGGTGTCTATTTAAAGTCTCCATTTGTGGCAGCCCTGCTCCGCACATGTCCACCACCAAGACCTTGTTTCCCAACACTTCTGCCTTTTGCCACCACAAATGGCCTCACAGCAAGCCAAAGGAAGAAATCTGTTTGTGTTAAAAAGACACATTTTTTTTGCCAGGTTTGCATTTATTCATTTCTCTCCCTTGATTTGTGTAGCACAGGGATCACAGGGCATTGCCTGGAAGGAGAATCTGTGGGGCCGGTAAGGCAGGAGGCTAGCACTGCCACTGCCCTCCAGTGCTCACCAGCACTCCGATGATCTTTATTCTCTGGGGACAAGCACCTGAGACCCAGACTGTCATCTGCAGTGTCAGTGGCAAATAATCAAACACCACAACAGTAGAAACAGACTCAAGCACTTTTTCCTCTTAGAATTAATCAGATTATTTCCTCAGGATAATATTTTATTAATGTAGCTGTAACCCATTTCATTAATACCTTTATTTATGAGCGGCTGCCTGTCATGGGCTGCCTGTCAGTGTACTGCTGTACAGTGGACAGGATGCAGCATCTCCCCCCCCCATCAGCAGCACCAGTAGAGGTTTTACAGTTGTCTTAACACTAATGCTGAATAAAGTCCAGCTTTCTCTTGTTTCCTGGTCAGGTGGCTGCAGAGAAGTGGAAGGATGTCCTGGCTCCCTCTGTGGGGCCAAAGAATCCAGTCCATAAGCTTAAAGGAGCGCATTTCTGTGAAGGCAGGATTTCAGACAGCTTTGTGGAGCTCTCCCTGTTGCCTGTGCAAGAAAATAATCTCTTTGGCTGGCTCATCCCATATTAGCTTTCTGATTCATCCCCCAGACTCTTGAGCCAGGGCCATCCATACTTCATTAGTTCACTGAGCCTTGTTGCACCTGCCACATACATGTTATTAGGTCGCTGCTGATTAAATAATTCAATCTCTCTGAAAGGACAGTCCTCAAAAAAGTAGGTTATGTGCTGAGAGCAATCCTGTTTGCCTCAAGGAATGCTGGTGGTATTGGCCAGCGCTGTTGGGTTGAGTGAGATTTTTGATAGAAAAAGAGTTGCAGTAACAAGCTGGCTTTGTCACAAACACAGGCTGTGATTTCTGTGCCCCAGAGAGTTTTCAGAACAAAGTGCTCTCCTGCCTCTCCAGGGCACAGAAACAAGAATTCTCCTTCATAAATTTTCCCTGTGGAAACTCAGCTAAATAATTATATAGGCTGATGCCTGAACATGAAATATATGCAGAGTACAATACATAAGCAAAATACAGCAAGGGATGTCTTCTAATTTCTTTTACAAAGCTGGATATAGTGGTTAATACAGTTGTGATGTTCCCCTTTCTAACAGGACAATACTGACCTTGTATTAATCACAGACTGGTTGAGTTTGGAAGGGACCTCTGGGTATCACCTGGTCCAACCCCCATACTCAAACAGGGCTACCTACAGCTGGTTGTCCTGGACAATGGTCAGATGGCTTTTTAATATCTCCAAGGATGAAGACTTTATAACCTTCCTGGGCAACCTGTGTCAGCGCTTGGTCACCCTCGCAGTGTTTCCTGATATTCAGGGGGAGCCTCGTCTTTCAGGTTGTGCCCTTTGCCTCTAGTTCTGCCACTGGGCACCTCATAATCCCAAACACTGGAAATTGTCTCTGAGAAGGAAGCCTTGGTGTGAGAGGAAAATACAGCTCATGCGCATTTAGTCCTTTATGGCAGGCCCTTGGAAGTCACAACCACTGAACCCTCCACCAGCAGAAAGAGCTTTAGAAGAGAAGCTGGAAACACTTTGATTTACTGCAGCAGGAACTCCACATCCAGGAAAGTCAGTCTGGCAGCTTTCATGCTCTGCAGTTGGTACCAGAGACAGGACAGGTTTGAGTAAAATACTAGCCGTTTTGACACTTTTGATTTAGAATAAACAGAAACTGGGCAAAATAATGACGCACTCGCTGAAATTCTCTTATTTATTTTGGAAAACGAATAATACCGAAGGTGTTTGTTTGAGGGTTTTTTTATATGGCTATTACTTACACATTAGATACAATACTTTAGGATAGCAGCAATGCTGTTATGTGAGTATCAACAGCTGAACAACAATGCTGCCTATTTGCTCTGAGTATTGATAGCGTTTCTTAAAGCTCCAGCTGCTGGAAGCAAGGGATTAAAAAAAAAAAGTAAGCTTAGCTGCTTAAATTCTGAAAAATCTGTGCCCAAGCATTAAAAAGGTGCCCTGGATAGAGTCAGAAGCCAGAAGTCATGTTAAACAAACTTCCCATTTTGTTTTTAGTTCTTGCTGGTTGTAAGCCCACCCTGTGATTTTGAAAGCTGGATCCACAAATTTCAGTCACTAGGGCTTGTAACACTTTGGCCAACACAACACAGGGAAAGCAAAAATCAAACCCTTTTAGATTATTATTCCTACTAATTTCTTAAGTCCCTAAAGAACTTCTAAAATTTAATTTATTTTTACCACTTGTGATGTGTATTGACTTTTGCATGTCACTCAACTTGGACAATGAAAACAAATCAGCTTTTCTGAGTACTGCGGCTTCTTTAAATTACTGCTTTAAACCTTCCACGCCTGCCTACAGTAAACTACACATGCAGTGAGCAAATTCACATTCCCCTACAAGTCACCCACTTCCCATTGTATTAAAAGATGCTTAATGAAACTATTGTTGCAAAGTAACAGCTACTAACATATACATCTAGGTTGAGGATTAACATAAATAACTCGTGCCCTTCTAACAGATGAAAGAATTATATGGTATCCTATTGTGTAGGCAGTAAATAATCAACCTGATTTCTTTTAGACAAAAGTTAATTTGAGGCCTCAATTATTACTTCTTCCCTAATGATAAGACAGCTTCATATGGCAAAATGCACAGTGATGTCTGAGCACAAAAATGAGAGCAACTCTCAAAAGGCTTTGGAAAATTCAAAGAGGATCAATAAACGCTCCTATTTAAGGGAAATAAAAATTGAGTTACTTCTAATTTTGTTAGAACTAATTTTGATATCTCACTCCTCTCCTGCCTTTGATCCCACTTCGTCTTGAGACTAAACAATTAGACTGCTAATGAGACACCTCAGGATGCAGAATTACCTGCGAAGTTGTCCTTCTCCCTGGGAGCTCCACAAGCCCAGGCTCACAGTCACCATTACCATAAGCTGCAAAGCAGCTCCTGAGCTTGGGATCTGCATTCTCAGAAGATGCACACACCAATGGTGTTGTCTGAGGGAGCGGAAATCAAAGCACACAAGGTCGGGGACAGTTTTTATCTGCCTGAAGAGACAGCTTTTTTAGCACTGTTTTTCAGGGAGATGCAGGCTCTCCATCAGATAAAGCCTGAGGCTTCCTCTCCAGCTCATGCAGAGACTTTTCCATGCAGTTCTCTGAGAAATGCGTGGTTACAGATTACCTGCTATGGGACAGGGTGGCTCACAGCTGTTTCTGATGGCTTAGCAAAACAAATTATTACTTTAAAATGATGTCTCAGGTTTGATGCAAGCATTGAGAAAAAAGACAGAGATTCACACCTTCTTTTACTGACTTGTACAGTTATTTACAAATTCTCAATCCACCAGGGTGATCCTACCCTCCCAGGGTGCCGGCTCATGTTTGCAGGGCTGCCAGATAGAGGGGAGAGGCGGGAAGTATAAAGTCCCGAGTCACTGCTTTAGAAATGAGGTGACAACAAATGGGCTTTAATTTTGGCTACCCTATTCCAAAAAAAAACAACAACAACAACAAAAAAAAAAGCCTCAACCCTCCTACCTGCAAAAAAACCAAAACCTGCAAAAAAAAAAAACAAACCAAAAAACCAACAAAAAACACACAACAAAAAAGCAGTAAAATGAAGGACAGAAGTCCCAGAGAAAAGCGGCAAAACCAGCTAGAGACAAAGAAATGTCTAGAAAAGGACAGCAGAACAGATGTGAATTCCTTTGTCTATACTGGAGAAAAATTGCACAGGAAATGATAAAAGAACCCCACATATAAAATAATGAGTGGGAAATGGAAAAGTAAAGCAGAAACTTCTGTAAATACTTTTGTATACCGATTATACTCCTGAGTGTGTATTACAGGTATTACTCTGTCTTGATTTATAGGAGAGAAATTGCTGTGGTCAAAAGTGAAGCAGATGCTGGTTTTGAGCAGACCACAGCAATCCATGCTTCAGCTTCCAGAGATGGCAGGAGAAAAAGCCAGCGTGTTAGCCAAGGCAGTGGTCATCGAAAGTCTATTTGCTGAACTTTTCTTAACAACTTTGAGGTTCTTCCTTTTCCTCTTAACACTTTCTGGCATGGCCCAATGTCAGAGTGACATCCTGGATGAGATGAGCCAACATGGAGCAGCAGCTCCACGTGTTCTGCATTAGTGTTGCTATTGGCCTCAGATATTATTTCTGAAACTTTTCCCAAACTCTGCCAGACATCCTCGGGTTTCTGTGCTCAAAGTCTGAATTGAGTGCAGGTTTCCATGGACTGCTTTGATATCCAGCTTGCAAAGCTGCAAGTAATAGGATCACAGAATGGTTTGTGTTGGAAGGGACCTTTAGAGATCATCTAGTTCTAACCCCCCTGCCATGGGCAGGGACACCTTCCACTAAACCAGGTTGCTCCAAGCCCAATCCAGCCAGGCCTTGAACACTGCCAGGGATGGGGGCAGCCACAGCTTTTCTGGGCCCAGATGTTACATCATGAAAAGGCCCCTGAGTTTCATCACCTGCAGCTAAAGCCACCTCCAGAATCAACAAAACCAGAACAAAGTAAACCCAGAGTAAACCCAACCACATATTTGTACATGAGAGCAAAATCACACTGAGTCCCCAGGTTATGGGCTGGAACAAAGACCAGCTAGTAAGCACCTGCACTCTGCTCAGTCTTTCCAGTCTGTGTAAAACCAAGCAATTGCAGGGTGCCAGGCAAATTCAAAACAAGGCAAAGAATCAGACTAGAGGGAAGAATAAGAAAGTATGGCTGAGGATCCAATTCATTAAAAATACGCATTAAGCTAAGCTAGCTTCATAACTAAGGTGGTGGAAATCAAACTGCATTTTTCTTCCTTAAATTAGAGCTTACCCATTGTGGTAAAACTCAGAGCACGAGGAAAGTGCTAGCCCTATTGCCTGCCACACTTGACAGAAGCACTGTTAACGTGCTTACTCTCACTTTGACATAGCTCTATGGGCACTTAACGGACAGCACTAACTGGAGCATGATTTACATAAGGATAAACATACAGGCTTAAAAATATGGGTTATCATTCGCACTAATGTGGGCGATTAGAGTAAATGGGTTGGGGTGAAACATGAAGGCCAGTTCCACATCAGAACACCCTAAAAGACCTGGGATGCCTGGATCAAAGTTCCCAATTGAGGTTTTTTGCAGTAACAAAGCAAGCACAGCCCTGAAGAGGCACCTTCTGAGTAACATGATCACCCAGATATTTGGAGAGCAATCAAAGCAACTTCTTTTTTTCTTTGCCATGCAGTGTGGTACTAAGCACTGGAAAAAAACTTCTTCCCAAAGAGGGCTCTTTAAATCCCACGAGACATGTTGGCTAACAGCTTCAAGTGACTGATGCTTCTAGCAGTACTGATTGCTTTGACATCGAAGCCGAGACACCCAAATGGGAGTTGCTTTTCTGATGGTGGAGAATGGTGCCTCCCAACATGCCCCCCCAGGAGAGCTAATTGTATTGGAAGTGCACACCTCCATCACCTAAGGTGATTACTCTGACGGGAAACTGCTGTAAGGACTCATTAATGAAACAGGAAGCCATTATTTCTCATCGAGTATACAGTGTCCTTTAGGAACAGCACGGAGCTATGAAACAAGACCCAGGTGAGATCATGTGCTGGCTTTTTCCTCTCAGAAGAGGATGAAAACTATAGCAAACAATGCATGCTCTGTATCTGGCTGCTGAACACCAGTATCACTGGCTTAACACACCCTAAACCTGTGACAGACAGCATGAACTACTGAATTCCTTAAGTGACCTTGGAAGAGAATAGCTCACGTATCAAGTGGCAACCCTACATCCAAGCCTCCTGGTAGCGAGCAAAGCTTTTTTAAGCACGGTATTCTTTTGTGTGGGGTGCAGCAAGGTGATAGAGGTATACTGCCTCCCTGCTACCTCAAAAGCACAATTACTTTCCTTGAGTCACCTTTGCCCTCCCTTGTGGTCCCACCAGAGCTGACACACTGCCTCCTCCTCTGCTTTCCTCCTTGCTGAGCTCTGTGTGCCATTTGTTGTCATGTCACAGGGCTGCACACGCTACCACTGCTCCTTTACTGCTCTTCTCCATGGGCAAGAAGGGCCCTGTGGCAAAGACCTTATCCATGTATTTGCCAACTGTTACATCCAAATTTCATTGAAGAGAACAGCACAGTGGTAAATAATTTGCCTACATGAACTACAAGTGAAGTAAATAAAATGACATTTGTTGTGCAAGCAGCCTAGCTAAGGGAAAAATCCTCTCTTCCTCCCTTCCTCCTTCCCTCCCCTACAATAAAAAAACAGACTAGATGTAATACATAGCCTTGGCCTTGTCTAGCCCATCACATTTCTGATATGTAAAGCATTCTCAAAATATCTGCAGGTAAGACATTCTTCCTACCCCATGCTATGTAACAATCAATAAACTTAAAACAATTCAGGATTTAATTGGGAATACTGATTAGGCATTTAGCATGGGAACCTCTGGGACACAGCTAACATGTGCCCAAAACACTGGGCACTGAGGGAATACATGAGAGACTGCTGCAACCTGACCTTACATACCCAAGGCCTCCTGCTTCAAGGAGCATTTGCTTGGAGGCACACAGTGCACAAGGGGCTGGTGGAGGAGGTAGGTGAAAGAGCTCTCACTCAGCTACAGACTGTGGATACCCAGGGGGTTTATTCACTCACTCAATAATTTTCCTTTATTCTGCTTTGCCACAGAAGCAATGTAAGCACCCCAACTAAGCAGGAATGAAGCACTTAAAAACAGCAGAAGGATAAAAAAGGACTTCTGAAGCTTCTGTTTCTTTCCCACTTACACACTAAGAACTTTTTTTCCTAGGGCAGGAAGCTGGATCTTTTAATTTTTAAAAAGAGTATTTGGAGCATAAATTTAAATATGGAGACCCAATCTAGATTTGCATGAAGACACCCCAGAGTACCATCTAATTGTAAAAACTAAGAATGGAGGAGCCACCTAAATCCATCCCATTACAGATGCAGAATAGGTCCCTACAGGATATTTACGAGTTTTTAATGCCTTGGCCTTGTGCCTCACATGCACCAGAGACATACTTTTAGGCAAATAAAACATCCATTGTCATGGCTTAATGCTGTAAGAATTAATTTATCACTAATTATTTCCTCTTCTAAAGCTCTGCTCTTTGGATAGCTGTGACATAATTCTTAAAAATCACACTAGTCGAAGGGCAGAAGTACACCGTCCCCTCCAGCTCCCTGCCCATGAAGGCCAGCTATTCAAATGTTTCTCTTTTCCCAGTTTAATTTCAGCTCTTGCAGTTGACAAGGGGCCAGAAACACTGATCACAGGGGGTGCTGGGGAGAATGGCTTTAGTCATCTTCTGCTCCTGCCTGGGTATCCTCAGACCAAGGGTCTGCTGGAGGCTGGGAAAGGCTTTGCCTGCATGGCTGTACCATCCAGATTAGAAAAGGGTGCACCTCTTTGGGCTTCATTGCGAAGCTAAGTCTGAATGAAGACAAAGCAAGGCCTGAGAAAGTAAAGGTGAAATTTTGACTTAACTGAAGCCTAAGGAAATATGATTTCACTTTAAATAAGTCTGTGTCTCTCACTTGCACACAATCCCAACGTAAGTGATTTCATCTTTCACAGTTGAAGGTCAGCCATTTCAATGGTGTAATTTTTCCACAGCGAATCACAGTTTCTGCTCTCCTGGCAGATCTGCACAATCAACATACTAAATAAGCCACAAAAGCAAGGGAATTTGAAGTTATTGGATGCTTTTATTTTAACGTAGCACCCAGCTCCGTATCACATACATTTTCCAAAATTAGGCGGGCATAGTAGAGAACACTATGCATTTTGCAGCGTACCATGTGGACAGTCTGCAGCTGTGAAAACAAATTGCTTAAATCTGGTTATCTACTTTATAAGTTAAAATTCAAATATATCCTAGCCTCGGGGTATTTTTTTCTTTTTAGATTAACAGTGATAATGCTTGCAATACGATTTTTTATATATAAAAAAATCAGTAACAGTAAAACATAATGCATACGTTCATAGCACATTATCATGAAGATAACTGAAAAAAGCTTGAAAATACATCATCTCTTCTTGAAGGTACTACATCGCTTCGTTTTTTTTTCCCAAAAAAAATACTTCCACTCTTTAGTCAACAAAATATGTGGCTTCATGAGCCTGTGTATTTTCTTGTCAAGAACTGTGTGTGCTGAAGGCCAAAGGGCTGATGGTCCTGGAAAACGGACACCCCTCATTCCCTTACTCACAACTTTTACAGGCTCTCTTTCTTCCTGATCTGGAAGTTCAACTGAGAGGAAAGCTTAAGTACCACCAAAAGGCAATTTTCCTATCATGCCCATCCTAAATGCTTCCTGGGAGGGATTCCCAGTCCTGGCCATCCCATGCAGGTCGTTTTACTGTGCAAGTTGTCACCACCTCATGCTGGTTAGCCCAGGCAGTATCAAGCTGGCACTTTACAGCTGATAGCCAAACCAAGTTCCTCTCTCCAATGCAGATACAGAATTCCCAGCAGCAAAACTATTGCCACACATGTAAAAACAGTCTGGAGATAATCTTTTGAGTTAAAAAGGATATTCACCAACTTACCAGTAAGAGGGCTGAATCCACTAATCACTGACATTTTGCTATGTCACCAAAAGTCTCTGGAAGACAGAACTGAGAGCTGTCTGGAAACAGGTGGTAATGTTTCCACTGCATCCGACTATAAAATTAATAACTAGGAGAAGGACATTGATCATTAAGGATTAATGTTTGTACACAGGCAATTTGTTTAAAGGAATGCCTATGAAATGAATGGAAGCTGCTTGCCTTGCTTAATTACCAGGTCATTATTTACATTTAACGGCTCAAATAAAAATGGCTTGATCTACAAAGGCAACCAGTCACTACACTTAGCAGGGCATTTTTCTTTTTTCACCACGGAATTACCATGTGAAACAAGTATTTCACAGAAAGATACCAGGTGATATGAACATTAACTGATCCATGAAGAAATACCTCATCAAAAGGAAGACATGTGAATGCACATTTACACACACACTGAGGAAGACCCTTATCTGTTCTGCCTAGTCTTGTCCTGCAGACAAAAATATTTAATTATCCAAACCAGAATAGCTGCAGTAAACTGAAGATTTAGAAGGGGCCCCAGGCTGACGGTCAGCGCATCCTCTCAGATGCAGGTAAGCTATGCTCCAGCTCATGCTCCCAGTTATCCTCTCTTGCTGGGCATGTTTTGTCCTGCAGAAGTACCTACAGAAACCAGGAAGTGAGAAGAGTTGAGACCTCACTTGTGGGAAGCTGCTCTCTTTCCTTGGTCAGGCAGATCCTAGATGCTGTGCTGGGTTAGGCCTGCCAGGTGCTTGAAGTTAACTGCTCTCCTGTAGCTCAAGAAAGTCCTCTGAACACTGGCAAACTGCTTGTGAAGTTCTCCCTTTCTGACCAAATGGTCTCTTTGGGTCTAGGAGCATCTCCCATCCAGCATTTCAGGAAGTAAAGGTTTCTGCAAGAAATGATCATTTTGTTGTACCCACATTTTTCCAAAGGAAAAATATTTTTTGAGAGAATCTGTGAAACTGTATTCATATGTGAATTTTGAACAGCCAGGGTCTGTTCATAGTAGCCATGAGTGTGGCTGCATGGAGCAACTGCCAGAAGCACTGTCTATAGGTTCATAGGGCATTCCTCTCCCTCTCAAAATCCTAATAGCCTCCCCAACCAGTCACACTTTCTCATTGTGCGTGGGTTATCGTGAATGCTTAAGTACCGAGACATACAGAAGAGTTAACTTCCTGCATCGTATGTATAACCCACCAACATTTCTCCTTGAATACTGTGCTTTACTCTCCCTGTGAAGTAGCATATGATCATCACAGCCAAAATGCCATCAAAGAGAATACAAATCAGCTCACTCTAGGTCTTGAAGCTGAGTGGGACATTTGAATGCAAAAATGCAGGAATGTTTAAAAATTTTAATGTATTAAGTCCTGTGGTAGAATAACAACTGAGCAAATATTTCACTGTTGTCTGACCAGGTATCCTACTTTCCAGTGGACAAAAAAAAACTGTATTTGAAGGGAAACATTTGAAAAAGACATATAAAGCAGGCTTTTCCACCCTTCCTTTGAACAGCATCTATTCCATGAATAACACAAGTGAAATACATGGGGGATTCTAAAAGATGTCCCTATGAAACATGAAAAAGTCTCCACTGCCTTAAAAATGCAAGGTGCACAGTTCTTTGTAATAATGGAAAAGCTTTCCTTAAAAAAATCACTCTTAAAAGAAAAAACAAACATGCCATATGATTTTTTTTTCCTATTGAATAGTAGGGGTTTATTAACCAAAAGACAATGTAAGACCTAGAAAGCAAACAGAGCAAGCACTTAACCTCATTAAAGACTCAGGAATGAAGCATGACCAGCAGGTCGAAGGAGGTGATCCTGCCCCTCTACTCTCATGAGACCTCACTTGGAGTATTGTGCACAGTTTTGGTGTTCTCAACATAAAAAGGACATGGAACTGTTGGAACAAGTCCAGAGAAGGGCCACGAGGATGATCAGGGGACTGGAGCACCTCCCGTATGAAGACAGGCTGAGAAAGTTGGGGCTGTTCAGCCTGGAGAAGAGAAGGCTGCATGGAGACCTCATAGCAGCCTTCCAGTATCTGAAGGGGGCCTATAGGGATGCTGGGGAGGGACTCTTCATTAGGGACTGTAGTGACAGGACAAGGGGTAATGGGCCCAAGGAAGTTGTAAGTGCTCCACCCCTGGTGGTGTTCCAGGTGAGGTTGGACGAAGCCTTGGGTGGCATGGTTTAATGGGAGGTGTCTTTGCCTATGGCAGGGGGGTTGGAACTAGATGATCTGAAGGTCCTTTCCAACCCTAACTATTCTATGATTCTATAACTGTTATGAAGATACAAAATAAATGGTAACTTCTGAACAGTACCACTATTGATAAGAGGACAGCAGCTCCTTTGCAGCTTCCCAGAATAGTCTGCAGTTCTCACATTCTATCATAGACCAGGAATGACTTTCTGAACCCTGGCATGCAACAGCTGCACAGAAGTCCCAACTCCAGAGAAATGGTTTTTGCTTGTCGACATAATGATGTTTAGTTGAATCAAAACCAACATGTTACAAGAACAGATTTTTAGTAACAATTCCGCAAATGCTTATTTTCACCTTCAGAATTCTGGATCCATGTCCCACATCCATATTGCTTTCAGCAAGAATAAGCTGTTTCCTCATCACTTTAAACATTCCCATTGATGTCTGCCTTATCTCTCAACAAAATGTTTAGCTGCTCTGTAGTCCTCTGATATCCCTCTGCAGTCATTCTGTGATACACCCTGAAGGAAGGATACCCAGTTACTTCAAACACACTACTCCTTCCTCTCAGCCCCAGAGCCATCCTGTTGCTTTCTCCCTACAGCTTCACACCAGCAACAGTAAAAACCTTTGCCATCATTTCTGCAAGGCAAACTTGTACACTTAAATCAGGTCAGTGAACAACAGGACATGAAACACCTGCAGCATCACATTTAAGATGGATAACAAGTAAGTTACATTCTTTTGCATTGAAACACACATCGTATCCATGGTGGGAGCAGGGCTGACATCGTTATGCCTGAAGTCACCCCATCTAAGAGTACTGAGCCAGCTTCCATTGCCAGAACTGAGACCGAAGCCAAGGACCACTGCATCCACGGAAAAATCCCCATGGGATTCAGTTTGCCCTGGATCAGCTTAAAAAATAATCATTGCTTCTTCTTTTAGAAAATAGATGGGCATTAGCAGCTTCACCCTATCAGTAGCATCTCCAGCGAGGTACAAAGGAACCTGAATGAAATCCTGTTGTAGAAGGCAATTATTTCCATCACACATTTTATAACCTCATGTATAGCACTTTTGCTATCTTTCTTCTTTTGGAAATACAGTTCTTGTACACATCCTTAGAACAGATCAGCAGCTATTAAGACAAAGCAGACTAATACAAAGGTACATACAATAGCTTTTGTAAAATGCCCCGAATGCATTTTGAACCTCTTGTTAGAAATAGATGGTTAAAAAAAAAATAAAGAAGAAAAGCTATAAGTCAGTGATCTCTGACACGCTGAAAGTATGCAGAGACACTGTCAGTTGCAAGCAAGTGATCAAACACTAGTGGAGAAGAAACAGTTATAGCTCAAAACCCACTTTTTTTTTTGTAATTACCAAAATAATTATATTTTTGTATTTTTCACTGTTCTCTGCTATGATTTGAACTTATAAAATACAAGTTTTCTAACATTAAAATACATCCATGATTGCATAATAAACAGTACTAAGAAAATAATTATCTGACATGTGATTGCAGACTCTATGTCTAGTGAGCTTTATTCCTGTAGCATATTGAACTCACAGGAACTCTACCATGATACAATCCTACAGGAACCAGTAGCATCCAATAGCCCGCCTCAGAGAATGAGTTTTAAATGTAAGCAAGAACCCAGAAACGCTGTACCTCTTAATGACCGGGGCAGGAGGTGCTCACAGAACATGTATAAATCAGGAATTCTTTACATAAATAAAATACTCTCAGGTTATTCTTTTCAGTGATAAACTGCATTTACACGTTAGACTGGGAAGAGGGAGGAAAAAAGGCAAAGCATCCTTCAGCTCAGAAACATCCAGCAGTCAGATATTTATTTTCTGTACCTTCTTCACCTGCAAAGGCAATTGCGTGCTGTGGCGTGAAGGGAGACCCAACAAGCCGGTCCTCCCCACCATCACCAGCTTGGCAGAAACCCTGCTTAGCCCCACCAGGCTCCTCTTCTTGCAAGGCTGCTGGGACACGTGCTCTGCTTTTGCTGCTGCACGGCAGTGAGGGAAGTCACAAGACTGTGACAGGACGTAGCTGCTCCAGCTGCGTTTCCAAGGCAATTCGCTCCTTGTGAACCTCCTGCAGGACGGAGAGATGTGCTGTAACTTCTGGGATGCTCACGTGCCCCACTGCACTCCAGTGAAAAGCATCCAGGCAAACCACTGGCACTGACTGGAGGCTTCAGGCTCTGCTGTGAAGTAATTCTCCTTGTGGTCTCAAAACACTGTACTATTGCCACACTATCACCCTGCACAGCCATCTAGTGTCTCCTCCTTACAGTGGAGCAATACTTGTTTGGACAATCATGGAGAGAAGCAGTCATCCGATACCTTGGGATGAAGGGAAGCTGGCCACAAATGGCTATTTTTACCAAAGAAAATCAGGTTATCTTGAAAATACATTTCCCTCAAAACTGCTTTCTGAGAATTTCTGGTTGACACAACTAATCTCTTTCCTTTTGGAAATGAATGAGACAGCCTTTCTAAGACAACACAGGTTTTGCAATCTACCTCTTTGACAGCTGTGGCAGGAAGATCATGCGCCTCAGTCAGAAACTAACTGTGAAGACTTTGGGGATCAGTGGTTTTTGGGAAAGCCTTTCCTGGTCTCAAGGCTGGCCCTACACTGAGGGACATTCATAAAAACAGCAAAGCCCTGCTCCATCAGAAAGCTTCCAGGCAGCAATATGACTTAAAAGACAAATTCAGTTTCCTGCTCTCATGTGAATTTAGGCAAATCTCTGTCTTTCTGTGCCTCTTCTACGCTGCTGTAAAATACAGGTAACAGCATTGGCCTGCTTTGTGAAGGACAGAGAATACTGAAGATAGTGCATGGAAGCAAATAAGATCTGAGCCAAGGAATGACAGCAATGTGTTGTCATTGTAAGTTTTAATCTCCATGCTTATTTCAATTACTGTCCTATATTTTGCTATGAGTTCACTACAAAGCATCCACCCTGCTTCTCTCTCAGGAGGTCCCTAAAAAGCAGTTAAAAAATTATATTAAATAAAGTTGAATATGCAATCAAACTTTCACACTGACTGAACTGGGGGTTCACCTCTCTTTCCAATCAAGTGCCCATTCACAATATACAAAGAGGAAAAAGCTGTAGCTGATCAAAAACTAAAGCCTGTATTAGCCTTGAACTAAGGCAACAGAAAAATAAGAACTGATATTTAAATTTTTGAGAACAGTGTTCAGCTCTAGGGCCCACAACATATGAAGGATGTGGACCTGTTGGAGTGAGTCCAGAGCAGGGCCACAAAGATGACCAAAGGGCTCTAACTGCCAGTGGAGCTGCAGGCCCATAGGCTTTAACTTTTCCCAGAAAGCCTCATCCAACCCACTCATACAGCATACTTATTCCCTTCCAGAAAGCAGGAAAGTAACGCAGAAGGTCTCATCTGAAAGGATGAACAAGATTCTCTGCTAGAGTTGACACATAACTGATTTTAGAGAGCTTTGTCACCAGTTTTCAATGCATTCCTTACCTTCAGCTGCTGCTGGAGCTCACTGTTCAACCTGGCGAGCACAGCATTGGCTTCCTTGTTTTTGCGTATAGCAGTCTGAATAGCCCTTTTCTGCTTGGAAGACTGTCTGCCAAACAGATAAATACAAAACATTTCAATTAAGAGCCTCAATAGTGGCTGATGCCAGAAGATCAGACATCCATTTTGCATGTCTGTACTCTATACACACTGGACTACAGCTCTAGACACACTGGACTACACTTCAAAGACAAGGTAAAAACTAGAGATTGAAGAGAAGAAAAATGTAACACTGAAATTTATCAGGTAGACTATATGAAAGTAAAATATAGGCTATAAGGTAATAAATTATAGGAAAAACAATTAAAAACAGGGCAATATGTCTGTGGTCATTTAAACATTTTAGGAAAGATACAGCGAAAGCAGGATTAAGCTGAAGTGTGAACAATGTTATTATCTTTCTTTGAACCACTAACAGAATATGCACTCCCTAAGCACAAAATAACACTTCAAGAGCATTCTAGGAGTCTTACTACGTATTCCAATCTCCAATTATGCAGCACAGATTCAGTCTACTGATTAACAATTTGCTAAGGGCTGCTCAACTGATCTGGGCAGCTTGGTTTTGTTTCAGACTGAAGCAGATGTCTTTACAAGCTTTTGGTGAAGATGGGCTATAATGTTTGCACACTTTCAGTTGAGGGAGATGTATAGATCCAATAGGGCTTCAAGTGCCTTCATTTACCGTTTGTACAGCCCCTTCTCCACTGCCATTAAATAAATATATAGTGAAATACCTACAAGTCTTTGTTGCTGACATCTTCAACAGCTGTATTTATGACAGCAAACAACAATTTGGCAATCACTGTTTATCACAAGTGGTCTATGGCTCAGCTCATACCAGAGGCGAGCTCATTTCCAATCTGCCTTGTGATGAAGAAATATCACAAAGATATGACCAACATCAAGCACTTCGTGACTCAGTTTCCTGGACATTTCTGTGGTTCTATCTGTCTATATGAATGAGAAAAACTTCAGAAGATATGTGCAAGGAAAAATGCACATCCACAGATCTAAAAGAGATTGTGTGAGAGATGCTGGTTGAACAGCTACGTTTGCTCTTCAGACATGTCTACCACATACAGAGGTAAAACACCTTTGAAGAGGCTATCAATCAAATATTTCCAACTTAAACAGTCACCACAGACTTAGTTTGTGTTTGAGAAGACACATGTAGATGTCAGAGATCTGCATCTTGTGAAGCATTCTCAAAACCAGAACTATTAAGCACAAAATCACGCAAAGAGCAAACCCAGCCATATCAGATCTCATGGCGCAGTTTGACGTGCTTGGTACAGGTTTTTACTTTTGGACTGGGAGGTGAGGCTTGACTGCTGGTGCGGAAGGAGTCGCATTTATAGTGGGAGAAAGCTCAGGGGTCTCCAGCCCCTGTGCCTCTGCCCGGAGCTTCCTGCGGGTGGGTTTGGAAGGCGGCTGAGCAAGAACAACCTCCTGCAAGGAAGAAACATCAAGATTTAGTCAGGCCATATGTGTCCCATCATAAGGCTGGGGAATACTTGTGACACAGAAATTCTTGACAGCTGGCCTACGATTTCATAATTTAAAGAGGTACTGAGCTTAATTCAGATGTAGTAATAGCCTCTCAGGTTTCTGACTTCGAAAAAGGAACAAATAACTCCTGCAACCCCTGAATGAATGAAATGATTATACTGATGTTTTGTCTTCATCTAGATGACAGGCTTTTCAGAACTGGATTGTATAGCTCTGTGTGCAACTTATTACCTCACCCATACAGCATGGAGACTCTGCCTGCTCCCCTCCTCTCTTACATGAATCAACACTGAAAATAACTTAGGAAGACAAATGTATAAAATTATCCATGCAAAATTAACATGCTGGAAGTGTAGAAAGCCAGTTATTTCTCTTGATAAGCTACATCAAAGAAACAGTCTGGTTTTTAGGTAAAAGAAAGTGTCTTGGATTTTTAACAATTCAGTAGTAAGAAGTGTTTTCATTATTTTAAATTAAGACATCCTTTCTTTTGCAATGAGAAGCAGTTTTAATGCCTTATATCTGTTTTAAATCTGAAATATAAATATATCCTTTCCAGTGCATTCTATTATTAGTGCTCTTTTACAAGAAATATAACTATTACTGCCCCATTTCATGAATGAGAAAGCTAAGATTTAAAAGGATGAAGTGACTTGATGAAAGTGTCAGTCACAGACCAGAGACCAAATTTTATTATCACTTCAAGAGTGCACATTTTACTGGGCCAGACTTTCTTCCTTACATATGTTAATTTAAGAAGAAAAAAAAAAAAGAAAAAAGAAAAAGGAAGCATTTAATGACTTAGCAATCATAAGGAGAAAAAAACAACAAAACCCCAACACTGTAGTAAGCAGCCTCACTCAGCAGAAGAGACTAGTATGAGTGATACAGAATGAAACCAACATAGGACCATCAATAATGAGTATTAGAGGGATTACAATTATTAGAGGAAGTAGAATTATAAGGAAACAAGGGATTTCAACACTAAAAACCAGTTCTGCCATTACTGGAAAAATCTAAAAATACTATTAGATCTTTTGATCAGGATGTCAGCATACCAGCACTGCACAGATCTCAAAGAATATAATACTCTGAAATCCTACGCATATGTGCAGCTCCTGCAGCAAGTGAGGAACTTGCATATGCCTTCAACAACTATACACTGGCTAGAGGCCAAATCCATTACCCCAGTCTGTCATAAATTGCCAAAAACCTAATAAAAACCATAGGATAAGTCCCTCTTCCATTTCAAATGCAATATTGGAAGAAATACCTAAAAGATCCAATACCTAAAAGCAGAATCCTCCACAAGGGCTCTTTGGCTGGCTGCTGTTGCACCAGCCTGTGGAAGGTGGGTCAGCACTGAGCCAACAACCTGCCTCCTGAGCCTCACAGGCTGGGGTTCTCTGTATTTACGGATCCAGATGGGGTGAGGGCAAGCATGAAGTAGGTGGACCGCAAGTATTTCATTTCCCCAGCAGGGCTGCAAAGCAAGGCAAGGAAGAAGCAGGGCCAGGCTAAAAGTAGCATGCAGTGAGCACAAACAGATCAAGGATGCTGCTTGGAAAGCCCTATCATATATAGGAAATTATGCTGGACATTTGTCTGTGCCCCCCATTAGGGTAAGACGTGCAATAACTCTCCCTGGTCAAAGTACATACTACATACAGCACCTGCCAACGGTTCTTGGTTGGGCTGAGCAAAGGTCTTGCAGGTGCTTCCTGGCTGCCAGAGAGGGGAGGATCTGAGGGCAGATTTGTCAAAACCTGTTCTGCCTGGGACTGGAACCTTCCTTCTGGGTGGAAGGAGGCAGTAGGATCGTGCCAAGAGCGGGAAAATGCTCACAGACCACTTTATCCCTAAGCAAGGCCCTCTGAAGAGCGTCACTGCAAGTTACACAAATGTTCATACAAAAACATACTAGAAACGGCACATCTTGAGCAAATCTCTCCCCGTCTATGTACATTTAGATCCTGACCTCTAGCAAACGGGTGTGTTTACATCAAACCCAAATCCTCAGTAACTGGAAGCAAGAAATGCATCACAAGCGAGATGGGGGTCGAGCATAATCAAACTTTATTTTCTTCCCTATGGCTCCACAAGTCCTTACTGATTTGAAACAAATGGCGAGCTGCCTCTCTTAAAGCACATGCATCAGTGTGTATGTAAAGAGAGCTTTCTTAATGATTTATCTGAGCTGTTGTCACACGCGAACCCAGCTCTCTCTAGTGCCTTGACCTCCAGAGAAGGTAAACATGTAAAATTTGTAACCCCAACCCTCTGTTTAATTGCTTTAAAACTTAAAACAACCACATTTGTTGATGAAGACAAACCACTCCACAATGGTACAATGCGTGCAGGTCTCACCTTTTTTGCTGAACTGTTTTCTTCTGCCTGCACCGGAGGTCTATTCATCTGAGGATGTAATTCAACCTCAGATGGTTGCTCTGTCTGCAACAACAAGTCAGTCATTGCTACACCCAGAAAATGAGTAGCAGTCACATAAAGTCAATGAAAGGAAACGTTATACACAAAAGAAAAGTTATTTTAACAATTCAGCAGCAGGGGAAATGGATTTAGGATGATAGCCGAATGGATGACATATGTATTTTGCAGATTTCTAATGAAATGGTTTTCTTGTATTTTATAGTGCTAGGAAAACCAGAGAAAAGTTTTTCTGTGAAAAAACATGTCTCTGTAAATGACCTAATATTCAGAATTTCTTCTAGAGTTACTCTTATGGTCTAAATAATCAGAGAAGAAGAGGTAGATAAAAGCTAGAAAGATCTTGGATGTGGCCTTTCACCTTATTATCTCCTGACAGTGATGAAAATTCATTGGAGTAAGCCTCTGCCTTTGAAGTTTGCAAGTCTAGAGTGAGAAAGTTGGAATTATACCAAAAATCCCAGGAAAGCTTCTGAAAACACAAGTCATAAAAGAAGCCAAATAAGTTTTCCCTCCTTCCTTCTCACCTTTCAAACAGAAACTGAGCTGAATGCTCACCACACAGGTCTACGCTTCTGCAAAAAAAGAACACGCTCCCACTAGCATATCTGACTGAGCAGCAAATTAAAACACAGGGTTGATCCCTTGCTTTGCCTCTCCTGAAATCTTTCCACATCTTTCCATGTCCTTCACCAGGACAGGGCACAGCACATCAGCTAAGGGAGGGCAGCAGGATTTAGAGCTGCCTGCCCTAGGTGTGCAGCAGCAAACACGGTATAAACACTGTGGCTGTTCTGTCCAGAAGGTATGAGCTGGCTCTCCCAGAGGGGAAAGGCAGGCAGGAGCAGGAGGCTGAGGGCAGCCGGCACTGGCAGACTTCTCCTCTTTCCCAACTCCTGCCAAGTTGGAGCCACGCTGACAGCAGCCTCCAGGCAACCCAACGTACTGCTCCCTCCTCAAAAAAGGCACATTTCTCAGAGGTGAAAGCCTGCTTTTAAAACCAAGTTCAGGGTAAAGCACAAACTTTTAAGGGGCCAGCATTACCCAGGGTTTAACCATAAGGCAAACAAAAATGACAGAAAGCACAGAATTTGGCGTACTTTAACAGAAGTTAGAACTATACAGTAAGATGCAGGGGAAACATGGTTCTGTCAGGTTACTGCTGCTCTCCAGCCATATGGCGTTGCACATGTGCACAGAGGAGGGAGATTTGAGATCTTTTTTTTAAGACATATGTAATTCCTTGGGAGAAGAGGAAAAGGTTTTGGCTGACAAGATTTCTCTCCCCCCTTTTTTAAGTATGCTATATCTGTAGTGTTATGTGATGGTTAGAAAAATAAAACCTCACCCTGTAATTTTCCAATATCTTAATATCAATATCCTAAATATTGGGACTTTAATAAGTATTGGATATTGAGATTTGAATTCTAGAAAGCTTTTCATGGGTTGAAGTAATGCTTCTGTAACTAGATTTCTGGTACAAACAGGAGAGTGAAATGGAAAAAGCAATCTTCTTTTTCTGTCTACAAAAATCAAAGACATTTAAAAGTCCACTTAATGCAACAGAGAATTTCTTTATCAGCAAGCTGAATAGCCCACAATCTCCGCAATTTCTACATCCACTTTTTATGTATTTGAAAGAAATGAAGGCCCTAAGCATTGTAACAGTGGCCCGACAAAGTCCACAGGGCTTTCATGAATAATTTGGGGATTGGAAAATTCAAATACCCACAGAGCCACACAATAAATTTGGGCCCAAACAACATCACTTTGACAAATTTAGGGACAGCAAGAGTAAACATAGTCTTTCAGAGAGCCACATAATATACATATTACAAACTCTTCATGGCATAGCTTTACTGCACAAAACAAAGCAGTAACAGAGAAATACAAGAACCAGCTCTTGATGACCCTTCTTGGACAGGGAGCACTAGATATCCCCCTGACCTGGGAAGGTGGGCAGTTTCTGATGCTCATGCTCTTGTCAGAATCTACATTACACCTTGCATGAAAAGCAAGAATAGATCAATTTATTCCACAGAATTAAAAAGAATGGAGACCAACTCCATGTTATTTGCATGTAGACAAAATGCAGTTTCTCAAGAACCAATGTGTTTGAACAGTGTAGATGTAACTAAATATCATGGCACTCTACAATGTCAATTGCAAACAAGCTGGAAAATTGAAATGACCATAAGGTAAAGGACCTAGAAAAGAAAAACAAAAACAACTCACAAACTTTTGCAGGAACATCCACATTCTTCCCCCTCCCTTTTTTTTTTTTTTTTTTTTTTTATGGTCTCATTACAGGAGGATCCTGTTTTAAACCGAAGGGAATTGAAAAGGGGAGGGGGGGAGGGACACATAAACTTTATGTGGAAGCAAATACAAATCAGAGTGCTGATGCCAAAAAGGGCAAGATTTCAAAATTTCCAACGGCTTGACATCACTGTTCCTACTGATGCAAGGCACGTCTTTTCACTAGCTAAGTGCTGTGATGTGGCTGTCAGCCTAACAGCTGTGGCAACCACTGTGCTGCAGGGCTGCAGTACACGCTGCCAGGACATGAGGACAGCAAAGCTCAGCAGCCAGCCAGGCAGGGCATGGCTGGACCAGGCAGGTGGCAAAAATAAATAAGTAGTTAAATTTAAAAAAAAAAAAAGAAAGAAAAATAAACCCAAAACCCAACTAGTTCTGGTGATGCAGCTCATGCATAATGAATAAAAACAAGTGACTGCCATGTCCCTAAAGTGCCACCTAGTGGCATGTGCGACAGGCCATTTCTGAGCTCTCTGCTTAGAGGAGAATACTAAAAACTCACTGCATTATTCAGTCTGCAGATTGAGCCTGGTCGGCAAGGTGGGCAGACAGCTGGGCTGGACACAAACCTCTGCTCTTTGGAGTCTCCCTTCCCTGTCATGCAAAGGCCAGGTCTACACATTAATGATATGCCATCAGCTACAAGTTCTCCTCTATGAAAAAATCTCCATTCTTCAGTGTGACATGCCTGAAGATGGACAGGCATTAAACCAGGCAAAAATCTTTTGACTGCAACATACATCAATGCAAAAACGGTTTGCTCATCCAGCTAACCCAACAAGTCCTCCAGCCAAGGCCTTAGAAGCTTTACAAATACATTTGCAAGTTAATGTCTCCCCACATTGGCCCACACAGATTTTTAAAGGAAAAATAGCTCCTGCTTTTAATTTTGGTAGAGATTCTTCACAGATTGCCTTTCCTTCAGTGATTTGGATGCGGGATGAAAGCAAGTCCCTGTGGTCTTCTGGTCATGGATACAGTGAGACTGACTAAAGGGCACTCCACACTCCAGTCTGATCTCCTACAGTAGAGTGTAAGGAAAAGGTAATCCATCAGGAGCAGCTGAGTTGGGTTCCCTTCAGTTCCGCATTGGCTTTATACCATGCTTAGTATAGTATCTGGACAACTCATTTCTCATTCAGAAACTCAGCAATGAACTGTCTCCTTCAATCACAGCAATGTCTTATAATTTTCTTACATCTTTGATGCTTCTCACCATTATATTAGAGTTTAAAAATCTTCACCACTGGTTTATAAAACTGAAAGGTTATACAATATGAAATATGGTCTTCTGGAAGAAAATTCAGCTAGTAGTGTAAAAGTGCTTCAATGGAAGTTTCTCACTCATGTCCACAGAACTGAGCATACTACTGGTATAGAAGTGCTGCTGTGCTGGCAAGTACGGCTGGGTCCATATCCAAGGTTTGCAGTAGATGAGCAAAGAATATCCTGCTCATGTGTGCCATCAGCAGGGCAAAAAAACCAGAGTCTGCAGACCAGGACTAAGGGTATCTTGATTTTAGAAAAGTAAGGGGCCACAGAAAAGAGCAAGAGTGTCCTATTCGAAACCTCCTAAAGATCTTCTCTTTGCAAAGACATAAATCCAGTTATTAACAGGTAGTATCTCCTTTTTCCCCACTGCAGTCTTGTATTTTCTAGGAATAGCCATACCCTCCTCATTCTTCCAGGCAGAAGGTAAAACTAGCCAACAAAGTTTCTGTACATCTGCTATGGCCAGACACCAACTTGTGACCTACAGCAAATGGTAAGCATTATGAGAGATAACTCCTCATTGTTAAGGAGAGCATGAGGAAGTCACAAATGCTCATTCTTTCATCACATGACCTTTGACCGGCTATTCATAATCCCCTCACCGCTCCATGCGATGATACTTAACAGTACCTTTTTAAAAGAATACGTAATTCTCACTTAAGCACTAAGTGCTTTGAAAACCTCAGATGAAAGATTTTCATAACTGTAAGACAGCACATTACCTTAACAACTGGTTCTCCACTTATATTTCCAGTTCTTCTGCTTTGCAATGCTGGATTATATGTAGATTTCACATACACTTTTCAAGACAATCTGTCAGTGATCTTCCAGAACAGAAGCTACATGGAGCTTTCATATTTGTGTTATTCAAGAGCCTTTTCTCAAGAGGTGAGGTATATACATTCAGTCTTCCCGCCCCCCCCAATTCAATCTCGCCCACACTTACGCTCCAGGCCAACTTTACACATGGAAATAGTCCCATTGTAGTCAATGGTACTACTCACAGAAATGAAATTGTCTCTGTGCATTCACTGGAATAGCCTATAATCATTACCTATACAATGCCACTGCTTAGCGTTGCAAAAAAAAGTATTCAGAACAGCTTATCTGCAAGAAAAAGGAGGATACTAAATACGCTTAATGCTCAGTATGTGCCCACTGCAATCTTCTATCATCTCTATGCAAGTTCATTTATGAGGTATTTTGCTCCTTTCTAAACATTCATATTTTTGCACTAAATGACAATTCCTAAGAAGTCAAGATGTCTCAACTCCAGTTTCTGTGAGTCTTGTGCATCCCACACTGAATCATCATTTCTTTTTATTACTTGTTTCAGAAACTGAAAATGGCAAGATGGAAAGAAAACCCATAGGGATGTAAATGCAACAAGCTGCCAGGGTCTTAGTGTGCTGCCTGCTTTCTCAGTGCTGTGAAGCCCTGAAGTTTTGATAAGCTTTTTCTTTCCCCGAGCTATCTGAGGGCTGGTGATAAGACTGAGGAAAGAGGCAGTAAATACAAACAAATTGCTGCAAAATACAGCCCATTTGCAGGGAAAGAACAGGACCCAGATGGAAGCATTAACAATCTGGTTTAATACTCTGCTTCCACAAAACCAGATTAATGTAAGCTAGAAAGGGGTATGTGCATTCCACTTGAGATAGAAGCATTGGATTCTTAGCTTTTTTGTTGTTATTACAATAAATGCGAAGCCAAATTCAAAAATTGTTACAACACGTTTTAATTAAGGTAGTCACCCTTCTTCTACTCTCCCAGAAACCTCTTCAGAAAGGATTTTATGGCATCCATCAACTACTCCCCAAATTCAATTTTAACTGTGCTACTTTCCACCACTTCTTAAATTGTAATTTATATTGTCTGGCTGGTGTAGATTTAATATATAATTTTCATGAGAGGAAGATAATCCACTTGTACTATATTAAAGTGGCAGATGGCAAAATCTTTCATGTTCTAGAAGACTTTCAGTTCTACTGCAGTTACAGGCTTCTTCAGTACTTGCTGCACTGATTATAGTACGTATGTTATTCTGCAGCCAAGACCATGGAGATGATCAAAAAACTCTCCCTCTTCTTGCACAGTGGTTGTAAATGCAAGATAAGAATGCATTCATTTAGTTTTATATAAAATGGTTGTCCAGTAGAATACCACCATGTATACAAATAGCATGCTCCCAAAAGCGAATTCTTCATACTTTTTTTTGTTTTGTAATTTCTATTTCTATTACAAAGAAGTTCCTTCCTGTAAAACTCCAGGTGTCCTGCCAGTACTTGAAATTCCTCACATAATTTTACAGAGTAAGACAGTGCCTCAGCTGGATGAATATTTTCTCCAAACAACCTCATAACTGAGAGAGTTGGGCTTGTTCAGCCTGCAGAACAGAAGGTTCTGGGGAGACCTCAGTGCAGCCTTCCAGTATCTAAAGGGGCCTACAAGAAATCTGGAGAGGGACTTTTCACAAGAGCATGTAGTGATAGGACAAGGGGGAATGATGTTAAACTGAAAGAGGGGAGATGTAGATTAGATATGAGGAAGAAGTTCTTCACTATGAGGGTGGTGAGACACTGGCACAGGTTGCCCAGAGAAGCTGTGGCTGCCCCATCCCTGGCAGTGTTCAAGGCCAGGTTGGACAGTGCTTGGAGCAACTGGTCTAGTGGAAGGTGTCCCTGCCCATGGCAGAGGGGTTGGAACTGGATGATCTCTAAGGTCCCTTCCAATCCAAACCTATGATTCTGTGATAACAGAGACAAGCAAGCCCTACCTCATCCTCCATGTATCTCAGCTTTACAGACATTGGTGGTGGGGAAGCAGCCAGACCAGCTCCAAGCACAGAGCCTACAGGTGGCCTCTCAGGAGGCCATGAGGTCCCAGCAGGACAGACAGGAACCCTTCCCCATCTCTCAGCCTCAGTGCTGCAGATCAGCATGGGCATGCGTAATCAAAAATGACAGACCCAGACTGAGCATACCCCGTGCTTGTGGGTCTCAGTGGATTCAGCAGAACTTGGAGCCATGTTAGTGAAGACAACTTTTTGAACTGGGTCCCAGTTTCCACTTGCGATTTGGGATGATGAATGGCCAAAAAGCTTCACGGAATTTTGAAGTATCAAGTAACATTTGGAGAGCAGAACATTCAATATGTTAAAAAGAATAATATCTTTGCTTTCCAAAAACACCAGGTGCCTGCGACTGGGCAGGGTGACCCACCCATCATCCCTCACAGCACTTGGTTTCCATGATGACTTCACCAAATCCATAACATGTAATGGTAACGATCACCACTAAACTGACAGCCTAATTCTGAGCTCATGTAACACAGTGAGATTTTACTCTTCAGAGCTGCACTGTACTCAGGATACCTCAATTTGATAATGTTAACAGCTGCCTACCTACTTCACTCCACTTGAACACTTTGCCTTCACCCATAATTTTTTCAGCACCTGTCAAAACTGCCAGTATAGAACCAGTGGGAAAACCAGGTCCCAAAGTCTCCAGAAATAAAAGTCCAGAACAAACCAGTGTGAATTTACAAAATCAACAGGCTTAGAATTTAGAGTCTGGGAAAAGAGACTAGGAACATAAGTTTTTTCAGCCAAGATACACATGTTTTTTTTCCAGTCGCACTGTTTTCAAATGCCCTTATACAGCACGGCCAGGTCTGAAGATACGCCTTCATTATTGCACAGGAAGGTAGTGAAATAGAGTGATTCAAATAAAGGAATGTTGATCTAATTGGGCAGTGTTGCGGACAGTGAGCTGATGTTGGATAAAATCCTAAAGTTATATTTGCTCTTCAGTGTTCATCCATAATTCCTATTAACATAAAGATGCTACTAAATCTACCACAGTAAGCAGCTGTGGTAAACAACTCTGTAGGCCTAAAAGCCGACAGTAATGAAGTATTACTTTGTTTTCCATTTAAAAAAAAACAGAGGCTTAAATGAGATGTGTGTACACATTTGATTCCAGTGGAATGTTATTCATGAGCACCCAAATTTATTTCCTATCTGGAATCTGTGTCACTGCAAATCAGCTACATAGCTATTGCCTTCCTATTGTGATTCTTACTGCCTCCAAGTTACACAAATATTCCATGTACAGCCCTGGATCTACACAAAAGTTTGGGGGCCATCTTTATGACGTTTCTCCTTGATGACTTCAGTTTACTATTAAGTTAGGAACGTGGGATCAGGAAAAATCACCTGAGCCTCTGAATCTAGTCCTCTACAAGCCCAGAGAAAAAAACCCATAGGTATTCCAACAAGCTACAGGTTATCTGTTCTGTATACCATCACTCAGGCTCAGGGGTTGATATAAAACCCTCTAAAAACTTTTTAAAAGCCCCCAGAATTAAAGAAGAGTGGAAAAGCCATAACTATAGCATGTTACGGGAAGTGAGAGAGTTAAAACATTGCCACTGTCCAAAGTCTGTACAACAGCTTGCAGCATGTTAAATATTTGTGGTCCAAAGAAATAGGGAAACTAATGGAGAGAAAATTACCCTTAAATCCAGGCGGCTACTGCAGACTTGCTGTGAGATGTGCTATTAGGGATTACAGAAGGTGTCAGTGAAGTTACACAGGCATATACACAGTAATAAAACGCTTCAAAACGACGTATTATCCCAAACAAAACTCTAGTCTTTGTATAAACCTGTTTCCGTACATAATCTTTTCAAGTGCCCTTTATAGGATTTAGGCAAATCTTAAATTACTTACTTTTCTTAATAGGAAAGCAACATGAACTGAAAATACTAATAAAGCATTTTATACTGCATTTCACAGTATCTTACTGGAAACATCATATGGGCTAGAACTGGGGTTAAAAGATCATAAATTGGAGATAATGGGGTATCCACATTATAGAAACGTGTCTTTTGTCCATCTTTATGAATTCAATTTATTTACAATTACCATAAGGACCTCAGACGAAAGCACTACTGCACCAGATAAATGTCTGTTGAAAGCTCTGAGTAAACCTAGGTACAGTTTGTGGACTGATACAAAGTTGACAGAATGCTGACTTTAGCAATGGAGAAAAATCCCAAGGAGATGGAGCTACCATAGCCTTTTAGAGGCCACCAAGAAGAGGAAAAGAAAATGCAAAGTTAATCCACAAACTCTTTAAAACTCATCATAGAGGTGAGAAGAGATACAGCCACATCTGTAAAGGTGTCTACCCACCAGAGGTGTGGAATGGCACAGGCTGACCACACAGCAACCCAGCACAGAGAAGCCAGCCCCACTGCTATTTCATAGAATCATAGAATAGTTAGGGTTGGAAAGGGCCTTAAGATCATTAGGTTCCAACCCCCCTGCTATAGGCAGGGACACCTCACACTAAACCATGCCACTCCAGGCTTCGTCCAAACTGGCCTTGAACACTGCCAGGGATGGAGCATTCACAACTTCCCTGGGCAACCCATTCCTCTGCCTCACCACCCTCACAATAAAGAACTTCTTCTTATATCCAATCTAAACTTCCCCTGTTTAAGTTTGAACCCGTTACCCCTTGTCCTGTCACTGCAGTCCCTAATGAAGAGTCCCTCCCCAGCATCCCTATAGGCCCCCTTCAGATACTGGAAGGCTGCTATGAGGTCTCCATGCAGCCTTCTCTTCTCCAGGCTGAACAGCCCCAGCTTTCTCAGCCTGTCTTCATATGGGAGGTGCTCCAGTCCTCTGTTCATCCTCGTGGCCCTCCTCTGGACTTGTTCCAACAGTTCCATGTCCTTTTTATGTTGAGAACACCAGAACTGTGCACAATACTCCAGGTGAGGTCTCACGAGAGCAGAGTAGAGGGGCAGGTTCCTCATAAACCAGCCATGTAATCACAGGATCCCAAGATCTGAGCCTCCCACAGTAAGCCTGGGCACCCACTGAGCTCAGGAGTCAAGGGCACAGCAGTATTAGCTTCAAGATTTACTTTGTACTATGCTCACCCAGTGATACAGTCCTCCACCCTCATTCAGCTGACTGAGCTATGGAGGCAGAGTTGGACATAATTTAAGCAGTTTGTGATGTGACTAGAGACATTTGGCACACTCTGAATAAGCAGTGTTTCAGTGTTACCAAGCTTGATTACCTTGGAGGTTCTGACAGGAAAAAGAATGTTTTCCTAAAGGTTGAAGCAAATTCCACTAAAACCAACAGCAATCCAGGACCAAAGTCAAGATGCCATTTCTATGTTGCTATTGATTAAGCTCACAGAAGGACTTCTGCTCCACTGAAATGTAATACCTAGGCCTTGGTACCTCTCTTTTACACACTTTGGCCTTTACATCCCACGAGGCCTTTAATCTCACTCTAAAGAGCCAACTGGTTCAAGCTGCTTCCCAGCCATCTATAGAAAACTGCAGTCCCCAGAAGAAATTATTTCCCTCTCCTCCTCCTCCATCAACTGATTTCCAAAGCTGAGCCAAAATAATCACACCATGAGCGCACTAATATGGTGCACAGCCACCTGAGATGTATGTGGGATTCGCTTCATTTACAAGCTGCATTTGTCATTCACAGTGCTTAACTGCAGGCATATAGCAAAATGATATGGCAATAAAATAGGATTTGCAATAGCATTGCTGAAAAATAAGTTAAACCAGAAATTTAAGAAGAGTTTAGTAAACTCTGAAACAGGAAAAGTTGAAGGTGCAATTTCAGCATCATGACTTTTCTTCAGTTCTTGATCCTGCCTCAGTTTTGAAAGCAGATTCCTCCCTCTAACTTCTTCATGCTCTTTAAATCTAGGGCCCCACTGGACTAATGTAATCCACATGCTTACTTTTGCTTACGTCCTATTCGTAAGGGTCAGCTCAGCTGAATTATGACCACATCACACATACTTCCTTACTGCCTGTTACCTTTATCACAGAAAGGCATGCTTGGAGATAAAATAAGCAATGTGACCAGCAAGGTTTATTATGCTTTCAAGAACCAGTTTTATGTACATTTTTGCTAGATGTCAGAACAAGAATATTTTTATGAGATATTTGATATCTTCAAAAAGCATCAGAAATAAATTGAATAAACATAAGTGATGCATATAAGCAAAGCATCAGCTACATATTCATTACTGAGTAGGTACAGAAGCCACTCTATTTTTTTTCTTTTCTTTCAGAAACCAGATATTTGTATTGGAGAGGACTGGATCAAGAATTTCACGTAAGAATCTTCTTGTGTTTATCAGTTGAAAAAAGGCCTATAATCTGCATGGCTCACTGTAGGATAAGCAGTATTTTCTGGCAAGGAAGATGCTGGACATGAATAAACTAACATCTCTCCTCACTGCCCTGCTAAGGAAACACAAATCTATCTTAGTACAAGAAAACTAACAAGTAGCAGAACCTTTCTTGAAAACAGTGGTTTTACTCCCCCAAGAACAGGATTTGTTATATTCACTGCTTTTCCCAATAGCAGCAAGAGGGCTTGCACTGCACCGAGTTGGCATGCTGTGGCAAGTCCAAGCAGTGGCAGGAGGGCCAGTGTGGGTTGCAGCAACAGCTGCTGCAGGTACAAGGCAGGGAGGCAGTGAGCTTGTTGTGGGATCAGGAGAAGCCAAAGGAAAACACTGTTCTCTATAAAGTGTTAGAGAAAGCAGGAATGTGATAGGTCAAAACAAGGGGCATGTGGTATTAACAGTATGGCTAATGCCATAACAACTTGGAGGAAGCATGCAAGCTCAAAACAAAACACTCTACAGTCCTCAAGGTAGAAACTAGCTGCACTCAGATGCTAAAAAAAGGTTGTGGAGAGAAAAAGAGCTACTAGCTGCTGGTGGAGCTCAGGATGACAACGAGCCTTTTATCATCTCTATTGTAAGCCCTGTGCCATAGGAGTTCAACAGCAGACGCTTAAGAGCAGATCCAAAACACAAGTGAAGAATGTTTCTGGCCCGTGGATGGTGTCTCAATAAGTTTTTATACGTAATAGGCAGTTAGCTCCCATATGGCCTTGTTTTCTATTATTGTACTTCACCTAAAGGAATAATACATGAAGCATACTTCTGCCTGAGACTTAAGAGAGCCAAGAACATAAAAAGAACAAGACATTGATCCTCCATCATTTCCTAAAACCTGAAGAAGAATCTGGATTCAGATACACATACACATGATTGAGTCAATTTACATTGTGCTGTGGTTTTGTCATGTTTTAAAAGCAAACAAACAAAAACTCATCCAAAAGCAAACCAAAAGCACACCACTAATGGTTTGAAACTTGGTAACATCACTGACACTGCATACGCTTCCTTTCAGCGTTACTTTTTAAATCCCTGAGTGAAATAAACTGTTATTTACTGTTATAAACAGCTCCCATAGCAGGTGTCCTCTGAGCAGCTGAAGCTTGAGAACCAAATAGCAGGTATCAAGCCCATGCCTTCCGGGCATAAAACTCTCAGTAGGCTAGCATTAGCACCCTTTAATTTACAGTTTTGTGTAGTGGGTGCATATCAGCTCCACTACAAAGAGATGTAATGAGTGTGTAATTTGACACAGTAACACACCGGGCTAGAAAGACCAATGAAGGAAACTGCAGAGCAGACCGGAGTTGTGCATTAACTTGGAAGCAGGAATAACTGCCATACACAACTCAACTTGTGCTAACCACTGCAACAGTAACACAAGTAAGTGAATAACACACAAAGTATTATTTGTCCTTTGACCATACCTGAGACACAGAAGGTCGAGGGGGCAGCGCAGGTGGTGGTGGTGGCAGCCAGCCAGACCTCACAGCTGAACAGCGAGAAGAAAAAAAAAAAAAAAATAAAACCCACATTAATTCTAAATAAAACCAGAATTAGTTTCCATGCTAATTACTATTGAAGAGACCATATTCAATATTTTAATAACAGAAACCAAACTTTATTGAGCAAAACCTTGTTTGAAATGACTTCCTGAGTAGTTGAATGAGTAGTGACTTAATTGCTGTAAAACCCCACAATGTTATGGTAAAACAGCAGAGATGGAAGGCAGTAAGCCACAAAAGCTGTCACTAAAGCAATCCAATTGTAGTTTAAAAAAAAACCAGAAATGTTGTCTACTTGTCCTTGGGACTTTGCTCTTTGCCATTAACAGGGATTTTTATAAAGTGATGCTTTAGCATTTGCTCCAATAAAACACACTGTGTGGCAGAGTGCAGGCTTAAAAAGAAAACATCTGCCACGGAATTAACAGGATAAATGCTTAAATGAAGCAAAAAAAAGAAATCCATTTCTTTGGCTTGATGCTTTGTATTTGCATGTTATCACTTACTGGAGGTATTTTAGAGGAAGGAGAAGTAAGGAGAGGAAGACATCCTAATGGTTAGTTCAGGCCCCTCTAACGTAATGCAATGTCCGCTTTTAATTTGAGCCAGCACAAAGGGAGGGCAACAATCATGTAGGTCCAGCCACAATATCTCTGAGTTTCTGTAAAATACCTAAAAAGCACCACAGGAAAAAACTGCAGGACACATGATGGCTTCCAAAGGCATCGGAAGACAGGAAGCTAACACGGAGACAGCAACCAGGAGACCTTAGATGGGTTACCCTCCCCAGGCTCCTGTTGCACTGGGGGCTCTGCACTTAGGTGATTATTTGCATAGCAAAAAAAACCCCAACAATATTAAACTTAGAAATGCCTTTTACCACAATAATGTGAAGCCAGCAATTACATTTATACACTTTTTATTTTTATGCATGTTTTAAAAAGCCACAAAGACCATTATGAACCTTGTAAATGGGCTTATCCATTTACATATGTTATACACCAAGTCTAAAAATGTCTACATCGCTGAAAATATGAAGACAAAACCTATTAACCATTAAAGACAGCAGTGACAGAGTAAAAAATGTGTGGGTGAAAACAGTGATAACAGTCAGATTGGATATATACAGCTCCAAAGAGACTTACAACATATCAGAGTTTTTTAATGCTTTCTGTATATTCATCTCTTAAATAATGAGGCCTAAAATCACTGATCATCTTTTGAATCAAAATGAAGCCTGTTATTACTGTATGCAATGCCAAAGACAATTAAAACCCAACTTAGCTTAAGCAAGGGAGCCACTAACACACCTACAGGTGTAAGACATTTGAAAAAACATGGTCATTAGTATCCTCTGTCTTGCATTTAATGAGCTCTGTTTTAAGACCACTGCCATAGCAGCATGATGTCATCACTACTTTTCCATCTTTTCTGTGCAACTGATCTTCACAAAGGAACAGTGGAGTAAGAAAACTTCCTTTCCTTTAGTCTGAACTTCAGGTTATTATTTACTTTATCTGAGCACTGGCAACACCAGCTAGTAACTATATTTGAAAACACCATCCAATTCAAACACCAGCACTCTGTATGTCCACAAGCCACACGCCAGAATAGCCAATTAATAGGTTTGCTCAATATGGCATCTTCAGGAAACCTTGATGGAGCTGTGCTGTGACACTCCATGGAGACTACCTTTGTGCACTTTTCCCTCCCACCACCACCAGTGTTTAGCACTGTGAGGGTTTCATCTCTGCTCTCCAAACAGCTCCAACGTCATGGGGGAGCACAAATCATACACGCTTCCCAACAAGCCCATAGCAGCCCAATCATGGAGTTATGGAGTAGTACATTGCTGCCACTAGCACGGGAGTCCCTGGAAAGTGGCACATGGTATGGGGATCAGAGGTACTGAGGGCAGGCACTGGCCCCAGCAGCTCCCTTGGCCCTTCTGAATATACACAGTCCCCTCCAGGGCCCTGTAATTTTTGTGTTTGCTGGTTTACTCTGGCAGGACCTCAAAAGCTTTACTGCAAGTGCTGCATCCATTGAGAACTCACCACAGCTTCAGCTCTAGAGGATACAGCACTTACTGTCCTCACCTCCTGATTCTTCAAAACCAGCAATATACCTAGGAAAGCAGCACAGTCTTTATGCACAAAGTCACTGGGCTTGCTGGAAAAGCATCTCCTGAAGTGGCTGCACACACTGTGAAACTCCACAAGTCTCCTGAGATTTGGCCCACAAAATTTCAGAAGTAATTTTTCCATCAGATGGTCAAATTAAAAATTAATAGAAGAAAAATAAATATAAACCACAAAACCCACAAAACCTGCTTCTTCAGCTTTCAAATTACAGTATACATGAATTTAGCATTAAAGAAGTTAGATGCTTGCACCATGCGCATTTGACCCAGTTTCCTCTTTTTAATCCTGCAGAATCTAACTTAAGCTACTCATGAAATATTCATAAAATTCCTGCTGTTGCAGAACATCTTTGGCCTGTTGTTAGAAGGAAATCATACTTATGTGAGCACAATTGCTAAACAAGTTACTTGACTATGAGGACTCACAAAAACTCATACAAAACCTTTTTTCCCCACAGGGCAATAAAACAAAAAAATTAATGGCAAGTGCTGCATGCTTCAGCCTTCTCTAGTGCCATTACCCTAAAAGAGGACACTATTATCAGATACTTACAGATTTTTATGTATATCAGTAGGTGACTTGTACTATCAGGCTATTTCAGAATACCTTCCTCATTACTTTCTGAGAGACTGCCCCTTGCACAGATAGCCTCCTGCTGTTAGAGACAGCATGTTAGCTCTGAAAGCCAACACTAATACGGGAAGGAGGTCTGTTTTTAAAATGAAGGTACACTGTGACCGAGCAGCAAACAGCCAAATGTCCTATTTCAGGTGCATACCCCAGAGCCTGGATAAGCTGCATGCCACTGCTGTTGGAAAACAAGTCTTCACAGGCTGTGCAAAAGCAGAGGCAGCTGGAGGGAGCACAATGAGCCTTGCACAGGTTGATTGTAAGTGAGCAGTCCACTGACATTCAAACCAGGGTGAGTCACATAAAGCAACTCTCAGAGACAGCACTGTAGAAAGGCCATGCAGGTACCAGTAGAATAGATTTAAGCATATCCAGCATCCATATCACATGTATTCCTGTAAATGAGAGCATTTTCACGCACTAGTTACTCCCACAATGATAGCGATAACGCTTTTGGTTCAAAAATCATGGCTCTTTACTTAGCATGTTTACACTTTAAGGCAGATTATCTGCATGGAAAGCTTCCAGGACCATTTTTTTCTGCCCTATTTTGGCAATCACAAAGGTCTGATATCACTAACAGGACATCACACTAGATAAAAAAAAGAGAAACAGGTTTTTCCTATCTGAAGCTAGATTAATATTTTAAAACAAACAGCAGGCTGTAATTGTGCACTCTGAGAACAGGCCATGCCATGCTATCTGGCCATGCTGCTCTGCCTTCAGCTTCCCTGGCAGACAACAATCTAAGAAGGGGAGATCAGGGAAAACATAAAATTATCATAGGCCAATCAAACCTATGGGAAGCAGGTCTTCAGCTCACCAGGCACAGCAGCAGGGGAGGGTGCTAAAATGAGGGTGGAACAAATTTGGGCCTTTGGGACCCTTCAGAGAAACCAGTAAGAACAACATCCTGCACCTCTCTCACCCAATGATAGTTACTTGTCCTCTTGTTTCTCATTGTTGAGGAAAACTGCCATAATATACTAATTTTCTGTATGTGTGCTGGTTTTAAAATTTAATTAATACTGGAACAGCAGCACATAAGACTTCCTAAATAATTTCCATGGTTTTATTTCATTTCCCTTCTCTGCAGTTGTCTTCCTTCTTAGTTTTATAGGTATATCAACCTTACCCTGGGTATCACCTCAGACAAATTAAAGCTTTAGTTCTCTTTTTCATCTGAATTGAATATGTAACATAAGCAGTGTCCTGAAGAAGGGTTGCCTTCCTAGGTCAAGGGCCCATTTTGTACCTTGCTAAAGTGAAACTTTACCACCTACCAAAGGAGGCTGACTTCATCTCACATCAAAACCCTACACACTTTTAATCCTATAATCGAAAGGGCACTCTGAGTTTGGTCACTCTTCTTATTTCAGTCACCATTCCCAAACAGAGGAAGACGCCTTCATTCCTCAGCTGACACAGAGTGTAGCCCTAAGCAAACCCATCCTAAATCCAGGTTCTTGCTTCTGTTCTGCTTCATCACCACAAATAGCACCCCTTCCGCAACTGGGTGGGGATCATCCAGGGACTTAAATTGTAAGAAAACTCTGATAGGGTTTCTCAGTAGAGTCCTAGAATACCAGGTGGGAACGAACTTCAAGGATCATTTAGCCCAATGTTTCTTGACAAAAGCATGATCTAGACTAGAAGTCTCAGCAGTCTGTCCAGCTGATGTGCTTGTTATTTTTCAAGTGGATGCTAAAGCACTGTTGATCAAGGGAAAGGCTCATTGCACAGCAGATTTACATCGGTTTATGCTGCTTCAGAATGTTTAGCTCCCAGATCAGGCTTAACAAGACCAACCAATTAATCTTATCAGGAAGCAATGATCAGCAATACCGAAAACAATGGAAAAACTACACTCCAACAGAACGAATTATTCTTCAGTTCCTCAGACCACATAAGGCTTCAGTTCCTTAGGTAGCCTGGGAAGATGGCATTTTCAGCCCTCCACTCTGACACTACTTTGGAGAGTCTGAGATACTCTTCCTGCTTCTGCTGCCAAAGGCAGACTGCAGAAGGGCTCTGTGTCTAAGCCGGTTTCTATTTATCTCCATCTTACCAAACTTCCCTTCTAGCTCACAGAAACTGGTACTTGGATATTCCATAATACTGACACTGTTCTTTGTACTCCTTCATTTATTTACATTCCCAACAACAGCATTAGTAAGGTGATTGTGAAATAAATATTTTTCAAGTGATTCAAGTCATTAATTCTCACTCCTATGTCTGCAACATGAGAAATTTTAAAGCTGTAGCCAGGAATGTAAATTTAATGAAGAATTTGTGTAAGGTGGTTGTGAAATATCTATTTATCAATAATTCTTACAAATATCTTCTCAGAAGGTCATAGCAATGCAAAAAAAAAGATTTTCTAATCCTGATACTCCTTTTTTATCAGGTTTGTAAAAAGACTGAAGCAAGCATTGTCAGCACCAGAATAACCTTTCTTCTTACAGTTAGTTTTGGGAACCTGCTCAGCAGCAAAGCTTTGTGCACCCATCACACAGTGTGAATGATGTGACATACCTGATGTCACAGACACACTTGTTACAGCTGTGTTTCATGCGCTAATCATACAGAACATTACTCATACCTCAACTGCATGGAAAGTTATCCAAGTACTTTCCAAGTAATTAGAAAGAGATATAGCCAGAACTTAAGCAATTAATGCTTCTGCACAGTGAACTCACAGGTATGACTTCATTTTAGGGCACTGGTGTGCTTATATATTTGATGGGTCACTTTCTAATCAAACAAGCAAGACACCACTGGGGTGGGGTTTTATGTCCTTTTTTAATGCCCTATCCATGAAATTCAGCATGTTTTCAGTAAAATCTGCAAACCAGGTATTTTTTAACACTTACTTTCTGGCTTGGGTTTGGGGTATTTTTCTGTTTGTTTTGGTTTTTTTTAAATATCATATGACCACAACATCTGTATTTTTTACCTCCTGTCTCCCATTTTCTCTAAAACATTTCATTTTCTAGTTACGGTTTTCTCTACCCCTTCCTTTCCTGTGTGTTTGGGGACTGTTTCACCCCCTCTGCTTCCAACCCTTAAAGTAAACTGTTCATGATTTTCTTCCCTTTCACTTCACATTTAGCTTCATTCTCCACTCGTAGCGAGGCACAGTCCTTCCACCTATCTCCCACATATCCATCAGAGCTTCTCACCTCTGGAGATCCCAGTGGGAGTGCTGGAGGCTCCAACACTTGCCACCTGTGACCATTTTCAACTTGGAGCAGGCACAGGGGAGCCAGAAAGAGCAGTGGGCTACCACCCTCCTCTAGTCCCACCTATGGCTCAGGCACTTCCAGAGGACATCTGCATCTCCAGTGTCTCCTCTGAAAGGGAGGTAACTTGCCTCCCTGTTCCACATGAGAAATAGCAGGTATGATGGACATTTTTTTCAAGGAACAGAGTATTTCTCAAGGAACACACACAGAGTCGTGAAAATAGGTCGGTGAGGCTGGCAGGGGTAGTCAGAACATTTAAATCTTAACAATTTTCGGTATAAAAGAGTGTTTGGATTAAAATTTCATTTTTTAAACAACCTGGAACAGAATGAAAACAGACTGATAACCATTCCTCAATCCTACAAAGAGCTACAGTTAGAAATAAAAAAAAAAAAAAAGTAATTCAAAGAAGTTCCACTTACACAAACTGCCAAGAAACATTTACACTTAAAAGCTGCCGAGATTTACTCCAGTTTGCACACAAGTACTCTCTGGACTCAGCCCTCAGAGATTCACATGAAAATTTAAAAATCTTAAAACACAGAAATAAGTTACCCCATCAGATTCCTATCATGTAATAACCATTCATCCATTTATGCCCTCACTATTTTCTCCAGTCTATTCAATCTTAATTATGCCCTTGTCCAGTTGGGCAAAGAAATAAGTTACATAGTTGTAAACACATAAATCCTTCATAAAAAATTCGAAAAGGCTGAGAAGCGTAAAAATCCTCCATTCAAATCAGAGGGAAGACATTCATATTTTATTCAGAGTAAGCTCAGTTCAGTGATCACGTATATTGTGGAGGGCAACAGGCCTAGAAGGAAACAGCAGCTCCAGTAACACACGAGGAGCTGGGTCCCAAAAGAAAAAACTGTATGTTTCAAATTTAATTTAATTTAATTTAAATTGCAGTTGTTGTTACAACCCTTACAACTAAAGATATTAAATCGACTCTGCATTCTTAACTCAATGAAGCTGACAACATTAGAGCTCTTGTATACTCTGCAAATGATATTCAGTGAAATGGCATATTTTGCTGATGGTATTTGCTATTATTGCTATTCTAAAATAAACATCTTTCAGACATCTTCCTAATTTATTGTTTTGGTCTGATTAATAAACACAATGCAGTAACATGCAAGACAGCACAGCACTACAATATGAGTAAAATCCACCCCCATTACCCAAGAAAATAGCTGGATTTTACTAAATCAAGACCAATACGGACCTGCCCAGGGAAGTGATTCAGTTACCATTCCTGGAGGTATTTGAGACATGCAGATGTGACACTTGTGGACTTGGTGTCCACAAGTGGTGGACTTAGCAGTGCTAGGCTAATGGCTGGATTTGACGAGCTTAACAGTCTTTGCCAACCTAAAGAATTCTATGAATACAAGAACACACTTAAGAGTAGAGGGGAAGTGTTCTTGTTTGGCAGCCATCACCAGCCCAGCAGAGATAAGCAGAGGTTACATACCTGACTGTAGTTAGGAAAACATCTGTAACGGAAAACACTGCACTTACAATAAAAATACTAGCTGTGTTTCCCTTACCAAGTGTGGTACTTAACACTTCACACTTTAAAAGAGAGAAAAAATCCAAAAATACTAGCTCCACGTTGCTGGCAGAAAACAGCACCCCCAAAGGAGCAAATCCAGGTTATAGTATTTGCTCGCAAGAAAATGTTAGAAATAGTGTCTGCGTTCCACACGTTCTTCACTGCAGGGACAGCCACAGCAGGAGGCGAGTTTCAAAAGCAAATGAGTGCTGAAAACCTTCAGTCAAGAATTCATTTGTAAATAGTTATATGGCTGTTTTGATGAATTACACACTCAGTCTGCTCCCACATCAACTACACTGCTTATGACAATTTGTTGTTTCATCAAAGCAAAATCTCTTTTCCAAACAAGTATCCTTTGTTCAAGAGAACTGTTAATTAAAAGATGTTATGCAATTAAGAAATGAAACTAAATGGGAAATAAAATGAATTTCAGAGGCATCTCTATCAATCTAACAAGGCCCAGACTGCTGTCTCTGCCTATAATCGCCAAGAAATAAATCCTCTAATAGTTGTCATGGGCAGAAAATACAAGTGAGCAAAACACTGGAAGACAACAGACACATTTGGGGTTTTAATACTTAAGCTGAGACTTGCCCCAGTCCCAGAGTTACCCCAAGGCAAGACCCTCGCTTACACTTGCTGATGAGGGTAAAAGGTGGCTGCAGGAGCACCAGGCTCTGAGCTGTGCCAATCTTCCTCCCCTCAATACCTGCCCCATCACCCAGATCACAGGACAGATGAAAGGGAGCACATGAAGCTCCAGAGAGCAACTAATTCTGCAAGCAACATTTGTGAACAGAGCAGGAAAGATCTGAGGGCCACAGGCTCCCAGGTCTCACTCTTGGCTCCCAGAGTAAGACAAGACAGTGGGCTAGAGAAGAAAAGATGCTGTAAAGCAGGTCACATATGCATTTTAACTCACATTTTTGTTTCTACTTAAAACCTGCTGTTGTCTCTCCAGGAATGCATAAAACCTAGCCAAGTATTTTCTTAATATGTACACAAGCCAAATGCCAGAGATTGTACATTCAACAAAAAGAAATACTCTGAGAATCTAGGAGGACTGAATTTCTCTCAGATGCTATCACAAAGACTACATTAAAAAAAAACAAAAAACACAACAAACCAAAAAACAACAAACCCATAAAATCAAAGAGATTTCTGTTTCTTAACAACTCTTAACAGAAATTCCCATATGGACATTCCAGAAGGCGGGACCTTTCAGTAAGTTGTCATATTTTTTTATATTTTTCCTGAGTAACACTAGCTAAGGTGTCCCAGAAGAGTGCAGCTATGGAGTATGAATGAAGGCACCTCCTTCAAGTGCACTTAGATCAAAATTCAACAATTCTGAAGCACAGTTTCTGTGAGTAATGCACTGCTGGATGTCCCAGCCATCATCATAGAAGAGTTAGGGTTGGAAAGGACCTTCAGATCATCTAGTTCCAACCCCCCTGCTATAGGCAGGGACACCTCACACTAAACCATCTCACCCAAGGCTCTGTCCAACCTGGCCTTGAACACCGCCAGGGATGGAGCATTCACAACATCCCTGGGCAACCCATTCCTCTGCCTCACCACCCTCACAGGAAAGAACTTCCTCCTTATATCCAACCTAAACTTCCCATGTTTAAGTTTTAACCCGTTACCCCTTGTACTATCACTACAGTCTCCAATGAAGAGTCCCTCCCAACATCCTTATAGGCCCCCTTCAGATACTGGAAGGCTGCTATGAGGTCTCCACGCAGCCTTCTCTTCTCCAGGCTGAACAGCCCCAGCTTTCTCAGCTTATCTTCATACGGGAGGTGCTCCAGTCCCCTGATCATCCTCGTGGCCCTCCTCTGGACTTGTTCCAACAGCTCCATGTCCCTTTTATGTTGAGGACGCCAGAGCTGCCCACAATACTCCAAGTGAGGTCTCACGAGAGCAGAGTAGAGGGGCAGGATCACCTCCTCCAACCTGCTGGTCACGCTCCTTTTGATGCAGCCCAGGATACAGTTGGCTTTCTGGGCTGCGAGCGCACACTGAAGCCAGCTCATGTTAAATTCCTCATCGGCCAACACCCCCAAGTCCTTCTCCTCAGGGCTGCTCTGAATCTCTTCTCTGCCCAACCTGTAGCTGTGCCTGAGATTGCTCTGACCCAGGTGTAGGACCTTGCACTTGGCATGGTTAAACTTTATCAGGTTGGCATCAGCCCACCTCACAAGCTTGTCAAGGTCCCTCTGGATGGCATTCCTTCCCTCCAGCGCATCAACTGAACCACACAGCTTGGTGTCATCGGCAAACTCGCTGAGGGCGCACTCAATCCCACTGTCCAGGTCAGCGACAAAGATGTTGAACAAGACCGGACCCAACACCGATCCCTGAGGGACACCACTCGTTACTGGTCTCCAGCCGGACATTGAGCCATTGACCACAACTCTTCACATGCGGCCATCCAGCCAGTTCTTTATCCACAGAGTGGTCCATCCATCAAATTGATGTCTCTCCAATTTAGAGACAAGGATGTCATGAGGGACAGTGTTGGACACCTTGCACAAAGTCCACGTAGATAACATCAACTGCTCTACCCCTGTCCATCAGTTCTGTAGCCCCATCATAGAAGGCCACCAAATTGGTCAGGCAGGATTTCCCCTTAGTGAAGCCATGCTGGCTGTCACCAAGCACCTCATTGTTTTAAACGTGCCTTAGCATGCCTTCCAGGAGAATCTGCTCCAAGATTTTGCCAGGCACAGAGGTGAGACTGACTGGTCTGTAATTCCCCAGGTCATCCATTTTCCCCTTCTTGAAAATGGGGGTTATATTTCCCTTTTTCCAGTTGTTGGGAATTTCACCTGACTGCCATGATTTCTCAAATATGATGGACAGCAGCTTATTTGTGGGTCACTTGCTGAGGTGAGTAGCTCGAGAGAGGACGCCTTCAACACTGGAGCTGGGGGGAGATCAGCGTCCAGGAGCCTCAACTCAGAGCGACGAGAGCCACCGAGGGAGCCTCAAGTCCTCGACAGGACCTGCCCAGGAGCCGGCAGCTCAGCTGACGAGAGCGAGCAGCTGACTCACACGGGGCGGAGCCTGAAGCAGTGGCACCAGCCCTGACTGGATAAAAACCTGCGACCAGGAGCGGGTCGAGGCAGTTTGTGCGGGCAGGCGGGCGGGATGCTGAGCACTCGCTGTATGACAGGGCCCGGTCTGGGAGCTCTGCTCTGGTTGCCCCGGCGGTGGCCAGCGTAGGCACCCAGACAGGGCCAGTGAGAGGGGAGTCTGCAGTGCAGAGCTCGGGGTGTAGAGAGTGCCTGCACTGGTCTGGTGAGCGGAGGGTGCACAGTGGGCAGGGCTGCACTTGGTGCTCCCTGGTGGAGGTCCTCCTGCAGCAGGGGCTGAGCTGCGGGATGCTGTTAATAGACTGCGAGATGTCAGGGAAGCTGAGAGGAAGCAGGACTGCTTGCTCCGGGCCCTAACTGCAGGGGCCTCAAGCGTCCCCTGTAGCTCATGGAGGAAAGGAGGCCATTAACCGGGAAGATGGGAATTAGAAACAAAACAAAACAAAACAACAAAGAAAGAAGGGAGAGGACAATTAAAAGTAAGGGGCTTCCTTCTAAACCTGTTGTCCCCACTCAGAACCGCTTTGCTGTCCTGCAGGAGGCTCATGAGGAAACGCACTCGCACCAGAAACAGCCGTCTGATGCACTGGTAAAGAAGATCTCTGCTGGTGCTGCCAGGAAAAAGCGGCAGGTCGTAGTAGTAGGGGACTCTACTTTGAAAGGGACAGAGGCAACCATCTGTTTGCCTGACCCGATCTCAAGGGACGTGTGTTGCCTACCTAGGGCACGGATCAGGGATGTTGCAGAGAGGCTGCCTGCTCTAGTAAGTCCCACTGATTATTACCCACTTCTAATGATACATGTGGGTGCTAGGGATATAGACAGTAGTAGCCTGGGGAGCATAAGGACTACAGAGGCCTGGGAGAGGTGGCTAGGGGCTCTGGAGCTCAGATAGTCTTTTCATCTCTGTTCATAGTTGCCAGGAGAGGGGAATAGTAAGATAGTGGCAAACATGATATACCAACAATAAATAAAACCAAACAAAAATGCACTCCCAAAAAAACAGTGCATGCATCAAGAATCTGCCACAGTCTTTGACTGAACTTACTTGAAGAAAAGAGATTTTTCTTTTTTTGCCCTTTAAAAATGGAATAGACAAAAAATGCTTCAAATGACTCTACAATTCAATTCAAACTGCTTTACAATTGAAGAACTGATACCTATGGATCAACATGACCAACAAGGAACTGAAAATAAAACTCAATACTCCTGAGCACTCCTCATAGGTGTGGGAGAACATTATCCACCAAACTCTTAAAATCAGATTTATTTTTGAATAAGAATTAGCAGGCCAAAAACTAATGCACCAAAATGTGATTATTCTAATCATGTTGGTTATACTCCAAAAACTATTTAAATGGTGGATTTTATAGTCTCGTTTTCTCTACTGACACCAGGCAACACAGTGGTGCTATAAGAGATGGTCGTTACCACTATTTTTTCTTGTTCAGCTGTGACAGTGAGACTATTTTTGAAAACCTAGAAAGGAAGGAAAACAGGGAGAAAACATAAAGCCAAAATTCAGTCGAGAGTACACTGGAATAGAAAGTAATCAACTGACCTGTGGACAGAAACACATCAGGTTTTATGTTTATGCCAGGCTGTATTATCCCAATAGCCAAGAAATATAAATGGTACATTGCTGCCACATGATCTATATTATAAATCTGTATGTCCTGATGGGAGATGGAAACTATTCTATTTTTTATACTGCCAGCAGAAGTAGGAATACAGCTTGTTATTATGCAAATGCGTGCAATTTACTTCACACAAACACACTTCCCTTTTGGCAAGGCAGTTAGTGCTTAATCTATGTCTTCCTTCAAACTGCCTTTTTAGAAAGTGCAAAGTGCACCTCAGTAAAGAGATTGGCTCTGAAACAATGACCACTCCCTGAGGAAGAACTGTCCCTAGGTGAAAAACGTATCTGAAAGTGATGAGACTGGAATTTCTACCTGAGAAGCAAAATCAGTAGGGAAATGATGAGAAAAAAGTGAGATGATCAAAACAAGGGAAGCGGAAGAAAAGCAAGCAGCTATATAAAACCCTATTATCAATAGGATGTTACAGAACAGCTATTCAGGGCTTAGTGACAGGAAAGAACGTGCATATGTTTTTGAAAATAGGACTTTCAATGCTGACATCTTACTTCAAAACAGAACAAGGTAAATACTCCATGGCACCTGGACGCACTGGGATGGATTGATTTAATCCCCTCCTGACAATTCACGTTTCTTTGACCTGGAACCCTTCTTTGGGGTGGGCTACAAATTGTTTAAAAAGTTCTTCCTTAAATCCTCCAAGACCACAAATTCCTCCTTTCACAACAAGTATTTACATTTCTGACACAAAATAGAACAGCTCCATTAGAGGAAGATAACCACCACAAACACTTAGCATTGCCATCAGGGAACATTCAAGAGAGCAAAAAATTAAAAGCCAACACCCTGAAAGCACAGGAAGAAGCTGAGCCTCTGGGAGGTCTTCCACATTTCTGCAATCTAGTAGCACACTATACTTCAGGTTTGTAAACCTAGAGCCAATTTTTATTCCAACTATAAATAAATTTCAACCTACTATGATGAACAGTCTTAGGGTGACCAAAGCACTTTTTTTGCAAGCAATCAACTGCCTGTCCTTACTTAACTGTCCCATTTCCTGTAAGGAAACCCTCCGAAAAGTATTGATAAGACAAGTTATCCGCACTCACTATAACACTGTCAGCTTGTTTCTGTTGCCCAGAAAAAAATAAATGTTACTTCTGAAGTAATGGTAGCTTTCAAAATAATCCATTTCAAAAGTAAGATGATAATTTTCATTCACAGAATTACTTCTTTGATAATTTAGAGTCTCCTTTCATTTGTGTTCCAAGAGAAACTTAAATCCAAGTTTACTTCCTTCCAATTACACTTTTTATCTGGATTCTGAGAGTATTTACTGCCTTAGAAAATGTGTCCTTGGCTCTGTCTGGGGTTTTATTTTGATATAGAAATGAAACCAAAACTGGAGGCAATAGACCTCTCAACATGAACCACAGTCAAAGATCAGGAATTGCTTCTCTCTGTAAGGTGGGGGGGGGGGGGGAGGGGAGAAGGAGGAAATAAAGAAAAGAAAAGAAAGAAAAAAAGTAGTTTATTTTTTTATTCTTTAGCACAGGACTCCTGCTCCTGAGAGCAGGATTCCTGAATTCTCTTTGGTGTTTGCACAAAAAAAGGCCCATACAGCAAGAGGTGAAACTCTTCTCCAACAACCACATTAGAGAGCGCAGTTAAAACATTCCTTGACACAGTCAGACATTAGCTTTCTTCTGAAGCATAAACATGACAGTGTTTAACCTAGTCTTTGAGTCAGATGATTGGTCTGCACCACATACAGCTCTGGTCTAGTTCAAGGACACTGCTAAAGCACAGCAATGCTGGATGACTGCTACCCTGAACAGAAAGCTCCTCTTTCCACTGCTCCCTGTGCAAGGCAAGAGGAACACTCAAACACTAATGTGCTGGAAGGCCATTTTCTTTCAGTTCATTCCAGCTACTATTTTACATCTTCTTTCTCTCTCCTCAATATGCACCCATGTCAAAAGAAATTACCCTTTCTTTTTACTTAAAGAATGGTTTCTGACTGTCCCCATGCAGTAGACTTTTAACATCAAAAATGTTTGCTCACTTTTCTCCCAGTTTAAACACTACGGGGTTTCTTCCAGCTTCTGAACCACAAAAAAAAGGTAATAAAAATCAAATATATTGTAGTTACTGATGAGAGTTGTCTAAACAGCCAGACTAGATATAAACAGTCAGTGATGACAGACCACCATATGTTAAACTTCCCATTATTGTGCCAGAAAACATTATAATCACCTTAATTATAGCAAAAGTGATTTTTTTTCCCCTCAGTGGCAATGTAATGCAAGAAAGTGCAACTACTTCTGTAGCATATTAATGTCTATAGCAAAGGCGAGCATACACGCATACTGTCAAGCATTTGTGCAAACAGATCAAGTTGCCAAGTACGTAACTACCTAAATGGTCTCAAAATGGGGAAAGAAAGCAAACATTACCTTGTGTGTTTTGTTGAAATATTTTGTTCAGATCCAAAGAGGAAGCTCTGGAATGTGATTTCTGTGGCCTTGGAGGTGGAATAGGGGGCTCTTCTCCCTTTTTCATTGCATCTTCTATTGATGTACTAGAGTAAGACCTAAGGAAAAACAGAGGGCATGAAAGGCAGAAAATTATTTTATTTCAGAAATTAATTTTAAACAACTACAGTGAATAGTACCTAAAAATGCAGTGAGCAGAACTCAGGTTCATGGTGGCAATTCCTTGCCATAATGACTAGAAGCTCCCACTTGTACTAAGACACTTGTAATTTGGCAACAGAGGGACCTACACATCTGGAGAATGGAACGAGTCATGCTCACAGGGCTAATGTTATTTTAAGGCCTTTTATGTCACAGCTTCAGGCTTTCTTACCCACCTTGAACTGTCAACAGGATAATTGTAGCAACTACTTTGAATAAAAATGAGTAAAATTCCCCCTGCCACTTAGAGATTCTGCTGCCTTTCCCAACTGTAAGGATAGTGTTTCTACATGTATACTTTCAGCCTACCTCCTGCAAGTGCGCATTTCGTCATTTACAATATTCTAATATTTAAAATAAATTTTTCCTAAGACACCAAACTCCACAAAATCCAGAAAAACCAAATGGCGCCAAAGTGACCAAAACTGATAAAATACATGACTCAGTATCTCTTTCCAGGCCTTCCCACATCACATCAATCCCAATGCAGTATGTTTGCTAAGAATTTTGATTTTGCTGAATAGTGTCCGATATTTTTCAGCTGTTGTAGTTACCATTTTTTCTGCGAGACTGAGAGCTGTGTTCAAAATGATCACTGACAATGTGAGATGTTACACTTACTATAACACATTACACATGCCAGGCAAGACCAAAAACACATTCGAGTAGAACAGAAATAACTCTCACTAATGGGAAACTGATTTTTTTTTTTTTTTCCCAAACAGTCTGTTGTTAAAAAACAGCTTTTCAGCAGGACAGACATTTGGCTACGCTCATCCTATGTTTCTGATATAAACTTTAATAAATACAGGAGTGAAAGACGTTATTGCTTCAAATTTTACATGCAACACAAAAACCTCTACTGATGATGAATTTTTTGTCTTGGCCTTATCAGATGAAACCTAACTAAACGCCCTGAAATAAATGGAAAAGCTTTCAATCAGGATCTTAAGGTTTTATACTCCTACTTTCCATATTATGCAGTGTGTATTTTCTTTGCATTAAAATTGTGCAACTTAATAGTCTGAAATCCTTAAATTCTTTTAAAAGATCAAGTAAGATAGCAGCTATAAGGCAAAAATATGCCAACCCAACAGTGCCAACACAGAGCCCTGTGACAGTGAATCGTTGCTTGCAGCAGGCAGACTTCACATCTAGAAGTTAGTTAAGAGTCAACAGCCTAAGAATCTACACAGCCTAGGCTAGAAAGCCATTAATCTCTCCAGAGCTGAGAGCTGTAACAGACTCAAATTGTATCTTCTGGTTGTCAGGCACACCTGAAGACAGAGACCCTCAAGTCTATAGAGCCCTCCAGGCTATGCAGGACAAGTGCAGCAGAAGGTCTGGGTTCAAAGATGTGCCCAGGAACCTTTAGTCTCAAGTTCTGCATTGAAGCAGTGACACATAGTCAGATGTGAGACAGATATGATACAGTAGTCACATTCAAGTGACTGTTTTCCAACTTGTTTAAGCATTTGCTATTTTATATGTTTTTGCATAAAATACTTTTTTAAGCCTTTTTTTTCATATTTTCGATTTATGATTCTCTAACACAGCAAGGAAATTTAGAACAGTATGAAAACTAGAAAGCTTTGGCTAGCAAGAGAAAAATGGCACACAAGGCAGTTCAGCCTGCCTGGATGTAGGTCCTAAGAAGAGAGCATTTCAGTCTTCCTCCATCATGCTTATAGCTGATTCTGTCTTATTAGCAAGCTTTGTAAGGAGGGAGCCCCTGATTATACTCTCATTAACTGATGAAACAAAAGAATAAAAAATGAAACCCTCTAATTAGCACCTAAACCAAAAGTTTTAAAGGAACCATATGGCTGCATACGGGAATGGTGAACTCCAAACCCAACACATAATCCATTTATACAAAGTATTTTCTGGCACAGGTTTCCCTTTACTTTAAATATCCAGCTTCAGCATACATCATTTCTAGCACGCAACACTGTAAGTTTATTAGCCTTTCCATCACGCACCAACTAGCCATAGTCAAGTACATGCACACCAATGAAAGGATTCACTCACCCACATCCAAGAGCTGAGCTACTATTGCTGTTTCTATGGGAGCATGCAGTGTCTCCCTCCGTATGCAACCACTGTGTAGGTTTCACAGTACAAACATGCTAAAACATTCCCAGTGATGGGGGGATCCCCACTGTCCCTCCCCAATGCCCCTGGGGGTAGGCTGGAGGCAGTCACCACCCTGACAAGGCAGCAGGGCTGGGCAGAGAGGCAAATGCCCTAGTGTCTTATGACCAGAGACCACAGGGCCCAAGGACAGTACTTATGTAGGGTCTGTAGTTACAGACCCCTCCTGGTAAACCTGACTGATCTGAGCTGTACTTTCAGCACACCACCAATTAAAAAAAAAAAAAAAAAAAGTCAAAAATGTGACACCAGTTCTTATGCCTTCTATCTAACACCAGAGGAACGTACGTTTTGTCCTGAAATAGAAATGAAAGCAGTACCTGGATCGTGGTCTGGCTTTAAGTGCATTAGATTCCTGAGTGGCTGGAACAGAAAAGAGAATCACTCAAACATCATATTTAAAGTAAAAGCTTCTAGCTGCAGAATCAGTGTTTGTTAAAAATGAGAGTGCTGCAAATGTGGATGTGAGAGTGTGCTCATCTCACATGAGCAATTTTTTCTTCTCCTTCCCATTTATTTTTGTAGCGTGTGGATGTCCTAAGAATTCAAAAGCCCACATGTGGTCAGAGCTTCACCTTTTAATTTGGTTACCAGACACAGGTAAAGCAATAGGACAGCTGACCTGTGCTCCTGGACATAGTTGTAACAAAGCAACAGAAGGAATAGCATAAACTTTCCACAGAAAACATCTTACTCCTAGCTAGATGTCTATCAGTTGTTCTGCTTCCCAAAGCACGAAGTTTTATGCTCTTCCTAAATACTTTAGTATAAACATGCATCTTATCATCCATAAAAATAAATTAACACATCAGGTTGAGACTACTTTGATGTTTGGAAGGAAAGATACTTGAAGGTAGAAAGCTTTACAGGCTAAGTGTTGATAAACCACATTTCTATCAATGTAAAAATCAGTTTCTTTTATGTGGATGAATTCCAAACATGCTGCCACACACAGGTTTCACATAATAGGAAAATGACAGTGCTGATTATCTTCTCTGGGTAATTCCTTGAGGCTGTTCCTTGGTTTACATTGTCTTTTTGTGACTTTTGCTAACATCAGATCATTTTGAGAAAACGTATCTGTGATTGCTTTCACATTCAGCCCACTGCAATATCCTCAAAGTACTACAGTAGTACCAATGATCCCAATGCACATACAAAGTGAATCTCTGTACTTTTCTTATGATTCTCCCAATTAAGCTACAACACTTAAAGAGAACCAAGTAGGTTGGAGAAAAAAAAACAAACCAACCAACCAACCAAACCATAATTCTCAGATTTTCTAGCTTCCTTCAGATATATGCCTACTTCCAAGTCAGATGTTTATCACCAGCTACTATACAGCACTACCTGAAATACGGCATATCCTTCAAAACACGAAGCAGAAGCTACCTGTGGTAGCCTCTGGCAAATACTGACTTTTTAATAGCTTTCATTGTACTACTGCATAGACCCTCCACAGGAGGCTTTAAGCTCACAGAAGACAAGCAGCAGCATATGGCACATGTACAGCCACAGAGTTTCTTCATAACAGAAACCGCTTTTAAGGTCACGCACTGCTAGTTGGTGCTTTCGATGGAATAAACCCAAATGCAGCTGGCAGTGACATAAAGGACCACTTATAAACCAAGTTCTAGTAGATTACTGTCACCACCAAACTGGCGCGCAGTCATTCCAGATGTCTGTGCAACAAACTCTTCCTGGCAACTAAAGCAGAGAGAGGGAATTATTATTAAAATACGCAGTGGTGATAATCCTTCTCCCTATCAAACTCCCAGAATACAACTTTAGACACAGCTTCCCTACAGCCATATGACCCACTTTCTCCAATGCTGAAATTGCTGATTATTTAATTACATGCACAATTATTAAATATATGCCACTTAGAAATAGGAAGCATAAATCCTTTACAAGCTAAGCAATGTTTAAGAGCCTTCAAGTTTTCCTTCTTTTATGGAGACAGTAATTCTCTTCATACTTCTTTTAGAAAGCCTTTCCTCTAAAAACCTCCTGGTAGAACTGACATTCTAACTCTCCAAGGACATCTTGTCGAGGTAAACAGGAAAGCACACAAAGAAAAGAGAATCCCAAAATGACTACTAATAAAAAATGATAGCAATAGAATACTACTGCCAAGGATTTTCTTTTAAGCTTTTGAAAAATCAGGATCTCCAAGGCTACAATAAGCAACACCCAGACTCAGCTTTACCTTTCAATATACTATAAAAAAATTCTGTAAAGAAGGTAGCTCATTATTAGGACATGCAAATCACCTTGGCAGAATTTCCATAAACGTGCAGTTACTTCGGTACACTCGGTCTGTGCGGACTTTGTGTTTGGTTTATTCACATACACGACATAATCATTCAAGATGATACAAAACTATTCAGCTCATGAGTCTTCCATATTTCAACAGCTATGGATACATAAGCCTAACTTACATGGAACTGATAAAAAGTTAAAGCTGTTGAGAAAATTAATTACATTACTTAGAAGTTTGTAAGATTCCTGGAATTGTAGAGCCTGATGAAATGAACAGCTTGGTCTGCTATAATTAAAGGCATAGATGATCATGAACTCTTATTTATTTATTCACAGAAGAGTGTGAATCACAGGAGAGTGTGAAGTTTCCAGTTTTGGGTGTTTAACTGCTCCCACACCCCTCTTCCAATGCAACTTCATTTTAACATTCCAAAGGATGCTTATTCAGTACTTTCATCTGTAGCCTAATACGTTACACTCAGCTGGTGCCACCTTGCTTTACAGGCTGAAGATCTGGTGGAAAATCTTACCATAAAAAGTACAAATATGCCACATGGCTAAGAAAAAAAAAAATCCCAAAGAATTCCTCACTAGTCTAAATCCCCTCCACTGACTCAACTCTTAGTGGTGGCCTAGGCAGAAAGCTACAACCTAAACTCTTGCAAATTTGGAACTCAACCCTTTAATAGTACAAGGCCAACAACGATCTTGCACTTAGGAGCCTAAATAAACTGGCCAGATATTTGGAGATGCTGAGCATACAAAGGTTTTACTGATTTCAAACTTCTAGTCCTCCAGATGGCAAAGAAAACTCTCATAATGAAGCATGACAGTATCACCTTTGCATAAATTACATCATTTATATAAACAGTCCAAATGAATAACCAAAGAAGGATGTAAAATTTCTCCTGCTTCATCCCAACTGAGTTTTATCCTGAAAGTGGGTGAATGATGACAATGATGATGACAATGACCTTTCAGAATGGTGACCAATTCTGAAATAGCCCCTCAATTACTGTGCTGTATCAGGCCCATTGGATGAATAACCATTTTTACTCCTAACATCAACTGCATCACGTAGCCTGTGAATGTGCTTGCTCAAACCCTCAATATGCAGGACACCAAGGGTGAAACCCCTACAGTGATGGAAGTCATGATGATGGGGTGAAACTCTGCCACCATCTCCATTGGTACAGAAACACAGCGACACTGCTGGAGGAGCATACAAGCATTGGGATGACCTCCCTGACTAGGAAATAAAGGACATGGGGAAAAGAAGTTGGTGGCAAAGGAGATGTTCTGGTAATAGTACGGTTTGGTTTTTTTTTTCCTTAAGTGAATTTAAAATGGAATTGCTGAACTGAACTGAAAACTCCCCAGGGTGCTCTGGGTACAACTGTGGGGGGAAGGAGAACAGAACTGAAAGTCTTAACAACCACCCTCCTCTCCTCCTGAGAAGGAAGTGTAAGAGTGTGTGTGTGAAGGAGAAGCAGCAATCATTTGAGAATAGGAGCTGAAGATAACAAATCTGGCAACTGCCAAGTGTTTGGGAAGAAGCCAGGGAAAAAAAAAAAGAGTTGGGAAATGAGGCATGCAGCTGTGGAGCAGTCATGAAGAAATCGAACTATAAGACAAAACTGCTGTGACAGGCATGTGGGGTCAGTTTCCTTCATCAAGGATATCTTTACAAGTAAAAACATTTATGCAAAGGAAAAAGAAAGCAAGTCCAGATTTTAGCTTGACTGGGAGCAGGGAGGGCTTGTGAACACTCTTACCACTCTAAGAGAGATTAACAATGACAAAGGCAAGGGAGGTCTGATGAACTGAACTGAACGCACTCAAAGTTTCTGGAGCAGCTAAGTAATTCTGTCATATGCTGTTCCAGAAATAACATTTTACAGTACGATAGGAACAAGGAGTGTATGCTGGAGTTGGAGAAAGAAAATTCGGGGACAGTTTCAACATAGAAACATCCCCTCCAAATCAAAACCCTGCATCAGTGCTGTAAATGCCTCAATGTCGGTGTTACCCTTAAACTTCTTGACAGAAAATATGAATGCTCAGTTCTCACAAAAAAAAACCAGACCATCTCAGACTGGTTATTGAAACACTGCATAGTTATTCTGCACTTTAGAAGTCTTACCAAGTATGACATTCATGCTCTTGCATATTCTTTGTAGCACAGAAAAGCTTCAGACTCCTTAAAAAATACTATGTTATAAATATTTCCCATATATGAAGAACACAAAGGAAACAAGAAAGCCTCTGACATTCTGAAGTAGTATTCAATATTTATCTTGCACGTAGTAGTCATTCTGAAGTAGAAGCTAATTTCAGCAGTAAAATAGTATAAAAGCAAAATTACCTTAATAAAATGAATCAAATTACACTAATTTAGGCTGTGATATAAAAATATTTTATCAAAATTCTAATGGAAGTAACACAAGAAATCTTTTTCTTCTTACCTGTTTTCACAGTCAAGTGCTGAAATTCCTTTGGTATGGTTTTGAGAGCAGTGTTGACTTTAAGAGCTTAATGAAAAAAGCAAAACAATGAGAATTACTTTAAGTATGTGCAGGTAAAATATACAGGTATCAGCTCAGAGAAAGGAGCATCTAAACCAGTATTAGAACATCTAATAGCACCAAACATACTTGAAAAGTAGCCAAATACCCTCAGAACACCCAAGCACTTAAAAAAGTAACAATTTTAAGCGTACAAAAGTCAGGAACAGAAAGGCCTATGCCAAAGTGTTCAAATAATCTCAAATTTTGAGAATTTGGGGGTTTGCGTGCCTAAAATCAAGGATGATTTCTATTTTCGAGATGGAACACTCTCACAGAGGCAGAAGCTGGGGACACTTGGTAGAGCTGGGACTCATCTCTCCCAGGTTACAAACCTGGAAAGCCAAGGCACGGGAAGGACTGGCTGTTCTTGGCAGCTCACCAGCCAGGAATCTCACAGGGCACCAAGAGAGCTGGGGTCGAAATTTAGGAAATCCCAATCTTATTCCCCTTGCACTGATGCCTACACACCCTTTTTTAATTACTTTACTCAGGTGTCCTTAATTCACTATAGCGTATTTTTAGTACTGTAATCCACAGTATTATAAATGACCACTTGGACTGAAGTCCCTCATCTCCATCTGCCTTTATCAAATAAAACACATGGGAAAAGTCTGGTTCTTGTGACGCAATTCTGTTTACATTATCTTCCACATTTAACTGTATTATAACCTGACAGTGGAGCTAATTGACATGTACAGTTTTGAAAATGCAGAAGACTTCACCTCTACAGTTCTGAACTACAGGTTCTTGGCTTCTGGGGACATTTCCTCAGTCAGGGGAGCAATCTGCTCTTATATTTGTCAGAATAGCAATAAATGGTATAACAAGAGTACTTGTTCTTTGCCTGGAAAGGTAGGAATCTGTGTCACAGATACAGCAAATCTTCAGCCCTGAAGGACTGCATGTACCAAAACAGGTTCTCATCTGACTTAACATGTCGGCTATGAAAAACAAAGAAGTTTTTCACCTAAACAGGGAAGAAAAAAATTTCCCATAAGAAAAAGTAAGCCTTCCTTAGACTCTTCAAGGCAAAAACCTTCAAGGTTCCAAGTCCTGCTCTGGTTCATTATGAATTTTACAACAAAACAAACCTTGTCAAGAAAACATTACTTTCTTGAAATACCTTGATTTGTCAAAATGTTTTACAAACACCCATCAACTCTGACAACCCTTCTTTGAACCAGGGACACTGGGACTCTGACAAACATTGTCACACTTGAATGTGGAGGTGGTTTAGGAATGTGGACTACCTGGTCTCACAGCTCTGATGCAAACTTAACATGTGGACAACTGGGAGGTCAAAATTTTATTTATTTGTTTTTTTAAATTTAATGTATAATCTACAGTTCTGAGAATCAGGCAACAAAATACCCACAACTGTTTTGTTTGCACAACTGAGGGACAGCAAGTGAGAACCTGAAACGTTAGCTAAAGAAAATGTAAAAGGGAATGAATTCATTGCATGATGATCCACTGACAATTCTGTAAGCCCTGGAAGCTACTGAGTTGAACAGATCACTTCAATTTCACATGGCTTGTTGCTGATGGATTTTAAGTGAATTAAATTAATCAAGTATATTCAATCCAGTTTGTCCAAAACTTTTGTTTTGAAAGAAAATATAGGTTGGTGGGGTTTTTTTTTTTTTGGTTTTGGGTTTGTTTTTTTTTTTGGTTGGTTGGTTTGTTTTTTTTTTCTGTGGGTTTTTGTTTGTTTGGGGGGTTTTGTTAGGTTTGGTTTTTTTCTTTTGTTGGTTTGTGTTTGTTTTTCTTTTTTTAATAGGAATAAAATCTAATTTTTAGGTGTCGCTATTTCCTGCAGAAGGGGGAATCCAAGACTTGGCACACTGTTTGGAACTCTTACAAAATTCCTGATAACAACAATTACAACTTTGTTAAAATAAAAATTGCAGCATTAATTGCCTTCAGACTAGACTTATTTTAGAAGGTGCATTTCATATCATTGTTATATGATAAAACCAATTTTGAAGCAAACCCATTCATTCATCTTCAACTCAGCTGCTACCAATAAGTTGTCTCTTTAACCTACAGAAACACATAGCCATGTTAGAAATTAAACATACCATTGCTTCTATCAGCAAATATATGGGATTACTAAAAACACACAGAATTTAACTCTTAATGGGGAAAAAATATATTTATTAGAATACCTTCTTTGTCATCTTTCTTTCCATCTTGTAACAGGGCAGAGTTATCAGGTACCTCTTCAGCTGATGTCTTCTTAAAGAAAGAAGATCTGTTTATTATACTGACTGGTAGAGCTCACACATTTCCACAGTCAAATATTTATGAATACAGGCTAACACAAATAAAGGTGATAATCTCTTTTGCACCATGATTTGCTTTGTCACATTGAAGAAGCATAGAGAACCTACAGAAAGACAATATAACTTTGCTTTTTAAAGTACAGCAGTTCCATACCTGAAATTAGTTAGCGAAGCACTTCCACAATGAATTACAAGGAGTTAAGGACTATATGCAAGGAGAAACTTCTCCCAAAAGAGAAATGTCATTCTGTGTTTTCTCCTCAGATGTCACATCCATGTTAGGGTTGAGGAAACCTTCTCTAGCCCCTTCCCAAAATCCAGTCTCCCTAGACAAAACTCCAGAACCCAGTAGTTCTGCATTTAATGCCTTCCAGGCTGAGGTGGCCAATCCTTCAACTACTCTTTTCTTTCAACATGCAGTCATTGAGGTGGGAAAAAAAAATTTCATTAGCATGTCTGCTGAAGGCCCATTCAGGCCTCTGATAGGAAAACGGGGAACTTCTCCCCAGTCTTATTCCTTAATTTTTCTTTATTTCAGTAGTGACTTACAGGCATTTGTTGTTCTTGTAACTTCTGCTGCCTAACTCGCAAAATGGAACCAGGAACAAATTCTACCTCCATTACCTCTAAGAACAAGGATACACTCTGCAACCAAAACAGCCATAAAGCAAACATCATAAACCTCAAGCTTCTCTAAATATTAAATGATGCTGGTTTTGTTCCCAGGGAAGAGGTTGGGCCTAAAAAAATTGAGAAACAGATTTTGTAGACATTAAACAAAAAAAAAAAACAATCAAAAAAAAAAACCAAAACCAACCAAACAAAAAAAACTCAAGTCAGTAATTCAAGAAGGTGAAGTCCAGAGTAAACATCTATGAGATCTGTTTTATGAAGTTGCATGTTTCTGAGGAAGCAACACAGCAAAAATACGGCTTGAGGACTCTGAAAATGTATGGACAAAACAGTTCACATCCACAACTAGCCCTGACACTCAGACTAAAGGCCTAATTCAGTAAATGCTTGAATCAACAGAATGACTTTCACAACTTTCAGTGAACTGTGAACATGATATCTCTGAGGGAGCTTAGAGCAACCCCAGCCAGTTGTTATATGCATATAGTGTGAAATACTGTGTTTTATCTTTAAGCTTTTGGCAGTGAGGAAGCTTGTGGAAAAGAGCCAAAAGAATGGAGGGAAAAAAAAAAGAAAAGAAAAAGAGGACCAGAACCAGAGTGGGAGACAAAAACTTGAGAAAAAAACAAATGGGACGACAAAACCTCCTTGGTCAAGAAAATGTAGTCACCCTTGTCATTCCTGAGCATAACATCAGCAGTCTTTGCGTGTTTTGTGAGTTTAACGAAGCCTAGCGTTCAGGTGACCCGTCTCCTGCTATTATTTTCTTTATGGATGCATTCAACAACTGTTCTTACTGTACTGCAGAACCGTAGTGAAGCAGTCACAGTAAAAATGGTCTTCTGAAATGAAATGAAACAGCCTGAATAGATGATAGGTGAAAAGAAACATGGAGATAATGGATAACTGATTGCATTGATAATATATATTTTTAATGTAGTGATCAAGTATCTAAACTATATTTCTCCAAGTAGCCAAGCTACAAATTAAATTCCAGCAGTGAATTACTGCACTTAACACAGAGGGAGATGAATTATTGATCTGCTAAATGATGCTCATTCCATGTATTAATTCTGAACATAAAAATATCAGTTGAACAAAACAGAAAAACTTAAGTCGAGTCATTCTCAAAACAGTTTTGAGAAAAGATCTTCTAGTCCATTAATCTTGGATAACAAGGAGCGAAATAACAAGGCCTTGAAACAAAGAACTTTGTCCTATATTTCTAGGGCCCAGATAGTGAAGAAATGGAACAAACCTAGTCAAACAGTTGTGAGATAGACAGGAACTACTGTCTGTGCTTAGCCAGCAGGCAATCATACTGCAGGTTCTTCATTTTCAACCTAGCCACAAAAAACTCCGATTTTGCAGAACATCCTGCCACCCTGCAGAACCTAGGAATTGAACAGAAAATCCAGCTATTCCCCCAAGAACATTATCTGACTGCAAAGGCAGCATAGTAATCTACAAATTATTGGCACTTATGGTAAGAATGTCTCAGGAGGAGAGCTCAGGGATAAGGCAGAGGAGGTCTGAAAGCTTAACTATTGAAAATTGAATTAAAAATTAAACATAAAATGGGATTTGTTGCTTGTTTGGGTTTTTTTACATTTTGTGCTGTATACCTTCTACATCTTTAATTATTACTGTAATATTCCTATTATTATCATCTCCACTGCAGCAGAAAAATTTAAAAATCAAAAAACCATACGATTTCATTTCTCAGGAAATCATCTCCTTCTAGATTTATCCTTACTCTGCACATACATTTAAGGACCACAAACAACAGCAAGCCTAAAAACCAGACATTTAATAAGATTATAAAATTGTACTGGTTAGGTTACTGAAATGATATTTTATTTCTAAGAAACACAAGGTAACTCTGAAAGCAAGATTTCTAAGCCTTCTGAAATATATAAAAGAACTTTCTAATCTCGCAGTCCTGCGCTACTAAGGAGCAAATTTCCTCACAACTCTGCAATAGTCAAAGACCAATTTGCATATATGGGTAGACACTTGTGAAAGCAGTATCCTAACAAAAAAAAAAAACAAAAAAAAAAACAAAAGCTCCCTAGGCCACAGAGATACTGCAGCAGATTCTGAACTCAAGAAGTTACACAAACTGAAGCTTTATAATTATTCGGAAAAAGATGCATAATTATATGTTTAGATCTATTTTAATATAATTTAATTATAAATTATATCTTTTTAACTTGTAAGCAGCATCAGAAGGGCCCATTCTTGCAGTCAGTCTACCATTTGATCGACTTAAGTACTAAACCCATAAATCCCACAGTGTATATATACAGAGCAGCAACATCCAGGTACAACTCAGTGGCCATGTTTAGTTCAGCTATACAGGATCTTTGAAGTTTCAAGTTTTAACCTCAGTGATAAACTCTTCTCAATATAGCTTTGCTTGCCACAGTCTTCCATTATAAATATGGTATCTGTTGCAATACTGCTATGGTGGATCCACACTCTTCCCTCAAAACACTCTTCCCAGATCCTTACAATTATTACCTAGACCCTTGCATGGTAACTCCTTAGACTATGAAAAGGCTGGATATTAAAATGAAGACTGAATTGCTTAGAACAGAACTATACCTGTCTATACTGTACAAAATCCGGAATAGTTTCAGCCTCCAAAAAAGCAAAGTACAAGGAATCAGGACAAGCTAAGACATTTTCTTCTCGTCACCAAAACTGGGGGAGCAAGTATGCAGATGGAGCATTCACTGTAAATGGAAGAAACACTCGAGAGCTACGAGCATCAGGAGTGCCCGACTAGGACAATGTCTGTGCCTGAGGCCTCACATTTTGGACCAATCCCAGTTCAGGAGGTATTTCACCTGTGCACCATCCTTGTGCCACACTACTGCTCGAGCAGCGTGGGCTCTGCCCCTCACCACTGGCTCCCAATGACAGAGGACCAAAGGCAGCCCCACAGAACACAAGCAGGTACGGTGCGTTTCTCTGCAGGCTCCAACATCACGCAAGGCTGGAGTCCCCTGATGACTACTGCAAACTCTGTTACGTGGGAGTATCTTTTAAAAAGTGTGTCAGCCCTTTCCACACACTTCAGAAACTGTTGAGAGGGGTTCAAGATGGCTTAATGGGAAACCTGGAGACTCCTAAAAATCCCCTCAGAGACTCGCAGATCTGCTGCTACCCATACCACAGTCACTGTGAAGCTGGCCTATTCCTCTGTGCCCTGCAAGAGAACTGCTCTACTCAGGCCTCCTTACCTCTGACCGACTGAAGTCCCGAGTCTGCTGACTGCCTGGCAATGGCTCAGAATAAGAATCAAATAGTGCACAGTCACAAATGGGCTTCAAAGAAGCTGCAAGTGAAGGAAAAAGAGGGGGGGGAGAGATATGCCAAGTCTCTGATTAATACACACTTCTTAAAAATGTGTTCCAGCACCATTTGCTCTTCATTTCTGCATATCACTACTGACCTGTACACCACAGATGACAAACACCATGAAGAAAATCTGTCTTACATTTTGAGTAAATCAATGTCATGAAAGGGTCAGCATGTATTTCTGTTGCAGGCATAATTGTGAAATTTGGGAGAAGTGATTCTTAGCAAACATTTACTGCCAAACAACAAGTATTTATTTGGATTTTTCCTCCTCACATTCCAGTATCAAGTAAGTTGGCCTCATAGTTTATACTTTGTTGTCCTAGGAATGTTGAAGGCACTCACCAAACCTTCTACTCCAATTTTTTGACATTCTAAATACTGAAAAGTATAGTGGAATCTACATTATACACTAAAATTGAAGCAAAAACCAAAGACACCAAACACTAGATGCTGCAGTATATAGCATCTTTACCTGAATGACACTAAAAAGAGGGGAAAAACAATAAAAACGGGGGAGAGGAAATCAACTCTAACTTCTCATGGGAATATTCACAAGAACGTCCCTTCTATTGCACTAGCTGGAAGAGACCCGAAAGATCATCTAGTTCCAAGCCCCCCACCACAGACAGGGACACCTTGCACTAGACCACATTGCTCAAAGCCCCATGAAGCCTTGGCCTCTGACACGCCAGAAGGCTGTGCTTCCATCCAGCGAGACCTGGACAGGCTGGAGAGTTGGGCAGGGAATAACTTGATGAAATATAACAAGGGAAAGTGTAGAGTCCTGCATCTGGGCAGGAACAACCCCAGATTCCAGTATAGGTTGGGGAATGACCTGTTAGTGTAGGGGAGAGGGACCTGGGGGTCCTAGTGGACAACAGGATGACCATGAGCCAACACTGTGCCCTTGTGGCTAAGAAGGCCAATGGCATCCTGGGGTGTATTAGAAGGGGGGTGGTTAGTAGGTCGAGAGAGGTCCTCCTTCCCCTCTACTCTGCCCTGGTGAGACCACATCTGGAATATTGTGTCCAGTTCTGGGCCCCTCAGTTCAAGAAGGACAGGGAGCTGCTGGAGAGAGTCCAGCGCAGGGCAACGAAGATGATTAAGGGAATGGAGCATCTCCCTTATGAGGAAAGACTGAGGGAGCTGGGTCTCTATAGTTAAGAGAAGAGGAGACTGAGAGGTGACCTTATTAGTGTATATAAATATATAAAGGGGGAGTGTCACGAGCATGGAGCCAGGCTCTACTCAGTGGCAAACAATGATAGGACAAGGGGTAATGGGCACAAACTGGAACACAAGAGGTTCCACTTAAACTTGAGAAGAAACTTCTTCTCAGTGAGGGTGACGGAACACTGGAACAGGCTGCCCAGGGAGGTTGTGGAGTCTCCTTCCCTGGAGATTTTCAAAACCCGCCTGGACACATTCCTGTGTAACCTTATCTAGGTGCTCCTGCTCCGGCAGGGGGATTGGACTAGATGATCTTTTGAGGTCCCTTCCAATCTCTAGCATACTGTGATACTGTGATACTTCCAAGGATGGGGCAGCCACAGCTTCTCCCATCAACCTGTTCCAATGTCTCCCCACCCCCACAGTGAAGAACATCTTCCTATTACCTGGTCTAAATCCACCTTCTTTTAGTTAAAGCCATTCCCCCTTGTCCTACCTCTACAGGCCCTTGTGAAACGTCCCTCTCCAGCTCTATCATAGGCCCCCTTTAGGTACTGGAAGGCTGCTCTCTAAGGTTCCCCTTGAGCCTTCTCCAGGCTGAACAGCCCCAACTCTCTCAGCCTGTCTTCATAGCAGAGGTGCTCCAGCCCTCCGATCATCTTTGTGGCCTCCTCTGAACTCGCTCCAACAGCTCTATGTCCCTCTTATGTTGGGGACCCCAGAGCTGAACACAGTATTGCAGGTAGGGTCTCATGAAAGCAGAACAGAGAGGGAGAATCACCTCCCTGAATTTGCTGGTCACACTCATTTTTTGATGCAGCTCAGCATACGCTTGGCTTTCTGAGCTGCAACTGCACATTGCCAGGTCATGTTGAGCTCTTCAACATGAAATATACTGAAAGGCAGAATAATCAGTTTGGACATCAAATTTCTAGTTTCTGACTAGCATCTAATTTTCCTGCATAAATTAAGCTCTTGCAATCTTTCTTAACTTACAATACAGTGGGTTACATACAGGACAAATAGCTTTACAGATTCTCTAAATTAGTTTTAAATAAAAACTTTCAGAAAAGGAGGTAGTGAGTCAGATTTTTAATGAAGCTGTGCCAGGACAGCACTGGAACCTGTGCTTGCAGTTTACAGAACGAGCCATAAAACAGCAAGATTAAATCTTTCTTAAATGCTCTGTCTTATGCTCCAAGTCACTTTATTTGAAGCTTTAGTACTCTTATCAGATGCAAATATTTCACTTTAACCAAATTTTGCCTCATTCTGAAACTAATACCTAACGAACCTCATGAAAAGCAGTTTCCAGTAATCCTCATTGGGGTTATTATGGAAACATGAAAACAGTTTCTTGACATTTCAGGACTTTAGGCATGTGTATGAGGTACTTGCCTACTTACTACTGCTTTAATTTCAGAGGTTGATACAACCAGGCTCTATGCTATTCATAGTGTGTTGGGATGCTGTTCTTTTTATTAATGCGAGTCTTTCAAATGACAGATTTTTGAATCCTGACTAGGTAGAAGAACAAGCACAAGACATTTTCAGATCCTCAAGCTGACCAGAATTAGCATATTAGCTGAGGAATTTAAAGTGTCCACAATAACCAGTCCTCTCTTCCACATACATCAGCTTGAAATGCTTGGTTGCGTACAACACCATGAAACAATTACCTAGAAGAAATGGTTAAGACCCCAGTGCTGAAAGGGGGAAATTAGGGAAATGGAGGACTCCTCCAGGCAACAACCACAGCTTGCCATGCTTTTCCTCCCATAGACATTACAATTCCCTACAACTAGAGATAAGTATTTCCATTGTGGTTTTACCCAAAAAGGCTTGATGTGAAGACACACTAAAAGAACCTGCTTACAAGCTCATTATCATGAGGCGCAAGAGTAGCGAACAAAGTGGTGGTCCTGGAGGGAAAGGGTAGCTGTAATTATGAAAAGGGAATGTAATTAGAGAGACTAAAAGAGAAGACGACTTGGAAGTGCAGGTTTTAGAGGAGCTTCTCACTTTGGGTATGAAGATAGTGAATTATAAGGAACATGACTCCACCAGAAATTACTTCACAAATCTGATACAGGGTGAACATTTAATTTTCCTAACAGCAGCTTGATTAGCTCTTTTCCTGTCTTTTAATATATTCAGAGTCATCAAATTCAATGGAGATTTTATTAGGTCTTAAATATTATCCCTTAGCACTGTAATTATCATCTGTGATTAATCCTCCTTGCCCTAGAAAGTCATGCACATTTTTTAGATGGAACAGTATGTATTTCAATGCTCATTTATAATTAAAAGAGACATAACTGAAGAGAACAAATGAAGGGGCAGGTCTCTTACTGCACTTTCTTACCGACGTATGTTATATTTCCGATTAATTCATCCCTGTACTACACAAATTGTTGTAATCCCCCCATCATTACTGTAAATTGCTTATAGAAGAATCTGTGGATTACATAAAATAAATTACAAGAGAAAAAAAAAAATCAACCTTTGATATAAACCAGTACTGCATCTAACAAAATATACTGGCATACTAAGTTCTAAAGTAGTCCAGTCTCGTTTTCAATACGTCTTCAAGAGACAAATACTTATGGAAAAAATCATCAGAAGAGTCACTGGATTATCTTTGCTATGGATATCATCTGCCATTTTAGCTATAACGACACCTGAAGCACACTTGAGGGAAGAGGCAGACATAAAGAAGCAGGTAACTGCTACACTTTGCATAGCTATTTTTTGCTTTTATACATTACTTTTACAGCAACATTAAAAACGTATGCATTAGAAAGCACCTGGAGAGCCATCCTACCTGCAGGATGGAACATGAAACCTGTCTTACAGGCACACTGGGTTCCTAAGGTGGCAGCAGGAACATGACCTCCCACAGAGACATTACCTGCTTGGAGGTACTCTGGCAGCAGTGTTTCCGGCAGTGTCTTGGGCAGCTGGTAACCATTCTTCCTTGCAACCACAAGGTGGAAAGCAGCACAAAACTCCGGGAGTGTCAGCGCCCCATCACAATCCACATCGCTCAGCTCCCTGTGGATACAAGAGACACATGTTTTCCAAGCCATTACCTCAGGGAAATGTACGTGTGCAATCACATGGGAGACAGAAATGCAACTTTGAGAAGGAATATTTTAATACAAGATGAACATCTCTCATTTGCACTTCATTCTAACTTTGTCTCATGAAGATGAAACAAGTTAATTTATTGGGGCCTTTAAAAGAAGCCTATAAGAAAGATGTGGTGAGACTTTTCAGCAGGGCCTGTTATGACAGGACAAGGGGCAATGGTTTTAAAATAAAAGAGGGGACATTCAGGCTGGATGTGAGGAAAAAATTCTTTACAATGAGGGTGGTAAAATACGGGCACAGGTTGCCCAGAGAAGCTGTGGCTGCCCCATTCCTGGTAGTGTTCAAGGCCAGGCCGGATGTGGTTCTGAGCAACCTGATGTAGTTTAAGATGTCCCTGCTCATTGGAGGGGAGTCAGACTAGATGACCTTTGAAGGCCCTTCCACCCCAAACCATTTCTATAGTGACTTGTCACATTTTGCTTTTTTAATTAAGTAAATTTTTTGTTATATATCATACCATAAAATATGATATGCATATTTTAGAACATGAAATATGTATCTTGTACTTCCAAGGGTGAAATTAACTTTCCAAAGGTTGAAAGCACTTTTCACCAATCCATGCAGGATCTTAAACCAGTTCAAGCAGAGAAGGTTACAGACTTCAGCAATGGTTAGTTAGCACCACTGACTAGCTTCAAGAAAAGAGTTAAATTAATGATCTTCACAAGTTTAAATGTTATTGTTAACTTCCCACTAAAGCAGTTCTAATTCTAGGATTCTTCTTAAGCACTAAAACCGCTCTTCATAAATGCAAGAATTCAATTTTATAAATTCACTATTTGCAAGAACTGAGTAATATTTTATCATGGACTAAAGCAGATAAACACATAACTTCCTACTCTTTGAAAGTAATGAGATTTTTTCAAGCTGTTGAGGTTATAGTGAAGAAGACTGAAACCTCCCATGTGTTTAACACAGCAACATGACCTGACACATCACATCACAAAATTATAATTATCTACTAGAAAGGAATACTTTTCTTTAAATTTTGCACAGAGAACAACTTGTGTCAGCAATAAAAAGAAAACATGTTTTGTTAACATACTGGGTTAATCCATTCTTCTTTAGTATTTTTAAATTTAAATTCCAATATTCACTTCCCCCAACACTATGTTTCTTCAGTTGTTTGGGTTTTATTTTTTTTTATTTTCACAACTTTTGAAAAGATTCCAGACATATTCTTTGACCCCAACAGATGTTTAAGCTCTTGCAAGCTTTTTTCTCATTTCTCTTTATAAAAGCATATATAAATTCTATCACCATTTCTGATCAATGTTTAAAACTGTTCTTCCTATCTGAGATGCAAGGATGACACTGAATTACAAAGCACCATGTTGTTTATTGTCAATTTTTATCATGTACAGTTCCATCTGCAATCATTTCTAAATAAGCTCATTAAAAGTATACTGGTTCATTAGAAAAGCACTGATGAATTATGTAGCTGTACTTACTAAAAATTAGGCATTAATTAGGCCTCCTCTGACAAAACACAGCCAGAAACATAAAACCAACAACACATCTAAAACATTCCAGAGGTGCTTCTCCTCTGTGTCATTTAATGAAAAAACATCACTTTCATGGAGCTAATGATGCTTCTTAAGAACAGCTCTCAGTTATATATCTCTTCAAACCTTCCCAGTCCCACTGAGTAGGTGAACATCTCCCCAGAAAACAAGCGTGTCAGGAAGATCAATGAGCACCCTGCTGCTTGGGCCTGAAAGTGATTCTGGAGATAAGAGCAATAATCATAATTGAAGACACTTTTCAGAATTTAACAAGAACTCTTGAATTAAGCATCTTTTATGAAAAAAAAAAGGGGGGGGTTGAAATACAAGGATACACATCCCCAACACTTATTACAGTACTTACCAGATGTGAGAAAGCTCTGGGATGGGCAGCTTTGATTTTGTGAAGAAATTCTTTGCCACAGAACCTGTTGGGAAACCATGCCTTATCAACCATTGGAAATTAGTTCTCCAATTATTTACCTTTGACCAGAGCTGCCATGCCAGAAGCAGCTGGTATCTTTACATCCAAGAGACACTCAGATTAACTGAACGCTACTACGGCTGTTGGACCATTTGTCTCTTGCTGAATAAGTGACAGAGAAAGCCAGACAGAGCTGTTGACCTCATTTCCCCAATCCCTCCATATAGGAAAAACTGAAGAAAGGAAAACATGCTTTAGTACTAGCAGTTCTAACCAGCATAATTACTATGTCACTAATGATGAAATAACAGACACAAACAACTCTACTTCACTCAAAGCCATGTGTGTGGCAGTACAGTGCTGTAGCATCTACACTGCTCTCCCAAGACGCAGCTTTAACCATGATTTTTCCCTTCAGGCTCAGATTTTTGGGGGAAGGGGAAGAAGGAGATTCTGTCCTGCTACTGTCCTGCTGCAGACATTCTCATTCATCCTGCCACAACAGTCCTTCTCATTCTTCTCCTAGCTAACACAGTCGCTTCTTCACCATCCCATATGCATAGGCTATCAGGGTTATCGGGAAGCCCTAGCTGGATACAGGCTCTTACAAAACATAAGGCAACATGAAGCACAGACTTCCAGATCTATACTCCTTTTCCCCTTGGGCATTCAGGACAGATCACCCACTGCAGTACATAAGAAAAGCTGTCCAAGATTTGCCTAGCACAGCCATGTCCTCTCCAACACCTGATACCAAGAGAGGAGTATGTAACCATGAAGAAACCATGTGATAACAACGTACCTCCAGAACATCCCCCACCCTATGACCACGTGCAATTCAGGAACTTTCTCAACCAGGGGTAGCACTTAAATATTCAGTAACTTATGACAGATTTCTTCAATCACAGATTTCTCAAATAACTTCCTGAACCTGAACAAACCTCTAGTGTCCACAACGCGCTGTAGCAAGGACTTCTACAGCTTAGTTATGTTCGGATGCTGTGGAAGCTTAAATTTACCATTTATAAACAGTAATTTTAGATAGGCAAGGACTGCCTGAGCACCTTGCTCAACATAAAGGAAAACGCACAACTACCTGAGAGGCTGTATATGCATATATACATGCATACACAGTTCCAGACATATAATAAGTCTTTGAGGAAATACAGTGTTGTTGGACAACCATTTTCTCTTTCAAGATTATATGAAAGAGTCTTAACTGAGGCAAAGAACTGGTGAAGCACTAATTTCTGTCAGCAGCAAGTTATTTAAATTTTCAGCTGGATCCAAGCCTCCTGAACCCTAGTAATCCAGCAGGGCTCAGTAAGAACACCTCTGTTTACAAACTATGATGTCTTCCTTACCAAACCAAGCATGAAAGGTACTGCCTATACCCACAGTGACTCTCATGAGCACCCTGATCCTCCTATTCAGGATGGAAAGGTAATCTCATGCTGTTAACAATACTTTTAGCATGTGTGTGCTATCCAGGATTTGCTTCTAATCACCTGAAGATCAAAATCTCAGTCTGCAGAGGCATAAACACTCAGGCTTGGCCACATGTGACAGTTAACTGCATGCTTCACTTTCATCCCATGAACGCTGCCACATTTCTGCTGGGAAAGCAAGCACAACCCTAAGCTCAATATATAACCTAAGTTTTTCAGCTCAGTATACACTGCAGATGTGATCCACAAATACAGTGGATGAAATACAGCGAGCTCACTTTTAATTTCTGCTGAATTGCCAACACTTCTCCTTTAGATACAATGTTTTCTAAAATGAGGATATTTAAGAAAAACATAATAGCCACAGGACTGGTTTGCTCTTTGAGCTGTCTGCCACAACCAATTTTTTCTCATAAGCTCACCCCAGACAGAAAAAAATAATTAATTTATCTACTTAATACTTCTCACTTCTCAACCTGGTCCCTCTGTTTGACATGCATGGTGTTTGGTAGAAATTACCTGAAACAAAGGAGTTCAGGTCAGGCTGCAGGGACCTGAACTGGTTGATATAGTAGTCTCGCTGCTCCTCCGTTATCCTCCAAGGGTCATCTGAATAATGGGTGCTGCTGTCCTGTTGCTCCCGCTCTGCTGAAAGAGACTGAAGGGAGGGACACTGGTACCAGCCACCAGTGGTGGGGTAGAAGAGCACTGGGCACCTCAAGAAACCACACTCACTCTGTTCTGTTAGGGAGTGATTCACATTTAAAATACGCATTTTAAAAAGATGTGAAGCAGAAACAGCCACACAGACTACTGTCTCACTACTTTTCCAGTCAAGCTGAGGCTAATGTTAGGCATCTTTACCCAGACAATTAAAGGAAGTCTTACATGACCCAAGCTAAAAGAAAAAAAGAAATCTTAAAACTGCTGACTGCAAAAAAGCAAAGTCCATGTCAAAATTTATTACCTTTGGATTTATTTTAGGGGTTCATTTTGGCTGCCACGCATTACAAAACTGAAATGCACACTGTACACCTGAAATGGATGGAAACAGTAAAGGACCTAAAGCTGTATTTATGCAGCACAGTGCATGACAACTTAGCTTTTCTAAGAAAGTATACATTTAGTTATTACAGAGCTACACCACTTCTGGACCTTCTATGTGCCCCAAGTAACTCAAGAACACATTACACCAAGCCAGAGAGACATGCAAAACTCTTGAGACCTCCTCAACCCTCTGTCACTTCCTAAGGTTTAGGTAAAAAAATCCTACTTTGGGAAGAAGAATATTTTGGATGAAAAGGACATTTTGTCCATTTTTGTCTTTGTTTTCTGATTGAGTTGTCTAAGGGAGGTCTGTATGTTTGGTAGGTTGAGTGGTGATGTCTAGAAGAGGGCTGCTGGTACAGTTACTACCTTTGTTAAAGTGTAATGACTTAATAGTCAAGATAAAGGCCTGGATGACAATGCTTTTAAAGAGGAAGGACAAGAATTAACAATAGCCTGACTCCAACCAGCTCTGAAACCCTTTCTCTGACAAACCTGTCCACTTCCTAAGAAGCAAACACAAAACACTTGTTCTGAAATACATCAAAAGATCCCCGAAACGGGCAACATCATAAAGCCTTAAACTAATTTTCATTTCAAAGCGCTACACAAATGCACTCACTTTCCTTTCAAGTTAGCACAAATTACGCGACACTACCTATACATCTTTTCCTGAGGCTCAAGTGACATTTTAATATGGGTGTTGAGTGCTAAGCACTTGGGAAAAGGCACAGAGTCTCTGAGTCTTACTTATTTAGGAAAAGCTAATCCTTAGGGTAAACTACCTGTTCACATAATAAATGCACAGCAGGTATGCAGGAACATTGGAAAGATCTGCTCTTGCAAAAAGCAGGAAAACATAAGACCCATCTCATAAAACCAAAAATACTGTCAGAAAATAATTTATTCTATTTGCAATGTGATTTAACCAACTGGGGTGAAAAAACAATACACAAAATATTAGGCCATAAATTCTGTGCATGTGTTACAGACAACATTCTAAATCAAACAAGAATCTCTGTGAAACCTCATAGGTTTTAAATGAAAACTTTTACTTCTGCTAGGATAACCTCAATTTCTTTTTTTTTTTTACTTTTTAACTGAAGATTCTTAGTATAGTTTTCCTATCTATGCTCTTTGATACTACTTCTACTTAGCTTCAGCAATTTAATTAATTGGACTATTTATTTTAATTCCTCCTTCCCCATCGGCTTTTTATTTTCTTTTTCATATACTAAAAAAGCATGTTTCAGCCTCTACTTTAAAAACACCATGAAGAACACTTCTTACTTCTGATGTGAGAATTTTTCTGCCCTTTTTTTCTTTCTCTGTTGTTTTATTAGTAGTACTACTAAAGAAAAACATGTAACTCATTACCCGATTTGGAGTTGAGCAGGTGAGTGAAGGCTTGGCTCCGTAATTCCCTGATGATGGTCCATCTTGCTGGTGAGTAGAGTGTCTGACTTCATAAGGAACTGCAGACATTTAAAAATAAAATAAATAAAATAAAAAGAATAATAAAAAAGATCCTACTAGGGTAAAGGAAATCATTAAATACCACAAGGTCAAGAATCTACCTTGTGAACCTAGTATCAAAATCCATTTTGTCTTCTGCAACAATATTCCAGCCACATACTTGTCTTTTATTTTACATCATTCTTCAGACATTACTGATAGAAACTGTCAGTTATATATTACTAGATAAAAAAAATCATTGTTCACCATGTTGAAATATATATTTATATAGCCTGTTTCTATGTTTTGTATACTTATAGCCATATATAGCACAAGAATGCACTACAAATAAGAAGAAACAATTCAATGGAGCTGCAAAAAAAAATGCTTTGACAATGTTACCAATTAGTAAATCACTATTTTTTATATACTCTTCTTTCCCCCTTCCCTAATTTCTACTGAAAATCAAAATACATTTTGCATTCTTTGGAGTAAAGTTAGTAAATAAAAGTGACAATTGCTTCTTTTCTTGCTAAAGTAAATCGCTTGCATTCCATGGCAGAAAATACAGTAAGTGGTGGCATAACAACACATTTAGGAACAATGTTTTAAAAATAGTTCAAGTATGCAAACAAAAATGCAACCCACTCACAGACCCTTACAGATCCGAGAACTTCTGCTGCCAGCCTATTCAAAACTTACAGATAGAACTCAAAAGACCCGTAATGAAAAGCGAGATGAAGAAATCTTAAAATAGGTTCTGACCTTAAAAATTATACCCCTAACCCCCTTGTTTTTCTAAGTGTTTTTACCCTGTATTGGCATCTATTTTTATTCCTGTACAAGCAACTTCTAATTTCAGAAAAAAAATATGGGAAGGAAGTTGTGAAATATACAGATGCCCTTGGAAAGGAGATTTAAACACAAGGCCACACTGCTCTGTGTTTGCTAGCAAGAAAAGCATCCAAAACTATCAAGAAAAAAGTATAGTCACGGTCGCAGTGCAAAGGGCTGCCCTTGAAGACACACCACCCAGTTTCATGGTCAGACCTGCAGTGCAGACCAGCCGACCTGTGTCAGTGCTGTGTCACCAGCACCTCCTGTGCATACACTAATACAGTGGCTTCCAGAACTATCCTTTCAAATGATCTTCAAAAAACTGGAAGAGTCCTCATCTTAAAGGCCAGGAAGAACCAGTAGGTCACCTAGCTTGGCACTTAGCACAGCATGGGTTCTAAAATGTGATCCACTACTGTCACTGAGAATACATTTGGCTGAAGTATCCCTGATGGGATTAGAATAGGAGAGCTTCCTTTTCTGGAATATAGGAGAAATTCTCTTTCTGGAAAATAACCATAGTGTTCTATACCTGTAGTATTTTTTCAGCTTAAAAATTCAAGCTGTTTAATAATTAATTTTAGAAGAAATTGACAGCTTAGATTGGATGCCTCTACTCACTTTGCACAGCCATTGACTCCATGAGTTACGTTTGCAACCAACTTCGGGGGGAGGAAGAGGAGAGGGGAGGAACAAATATAAAAACCCCCACACTCAAAATGCCCCCATAGCACTGACCAATCTGGAACAGAGTCCCAGAAAAGAGCAGAGGTGGCACAGTCAGCTGCTCCTGACGGCCACCTCCTGCCTAGCTCTTCAGGGTGTGGGCTATCTGCTACACGTCTTCTTCACTGCAGCAGAAATGAACTGTACCACCTCACTAGTACTGCTTACTTCAGAAGTCAACCATCACTGTTTTGATCAGTTATGCCAAAGGTGGGATGAGGAAAAATCCCATCACTGAACAAACAGCAGTTTACCTAATCAGCAAGTGAATGCCTGTGACTCAGTACTGGTATGATTTTCACATGAAGGCCACTTGACAATGTCAAACACAGTCTTACCATGGCTGTACTGAGTTTCAAAATGAAATAGTTCTGTATTTTCACTCACTTGTAAACAAGGACAACAGCTAATGGACTGGTACCAAACTTCAGTCTTCACTCACTGCAAACACACTAACTGAAGGAAGGAGGAATGAGGGAAGGATGATAGACACAAATGCCTACTATTGCCAGCATCTTGGTCACCAGATGTTGCAATTAGGAGAGTGCAAGAACGTTACTAAGGCTTTAGAAGTTCCTGTTACTAATAAAACTGGCTCCTGCCCACTACCTTCTTACTAAACTCGGAATGTTTTGCCACCTACTCTAATGGCAATGAGATCAAGGACAAAGTCTTATTTTTGACTGTTTTGCCTATGTGACACTGTGGGACTGTTTTTATATTCATGTTTTATTGTTATTTCTGTTACAAAACTGAAGAGACTAGAGAGATTATTATCCTGCCTGGCATAAGAAGGTTCACTGCCAATCTGAAAACTAATATAGTGGCTACTGAAATCAGGAGATTTTCCTCCCCTCTAATAAAACCAAAGGCACCATGCACTCTGAAAATAGTCACAAGCACCCTGTCACTGTGATACATTGCACATAGCCTTGTCATAGATTAGCTATTTGCATCTGTCTGTGAGCCATGACATATAAATCTAACTTATTTACCAGATCATGAATAGAAAGACAGGATTGAACAATCAAAATAAAGTTGATTAAATAATTTTTCAAAATACAGGTCTAGCTAAATTTTTAATCATTATGCTGATTGTCAGTTGCATTTGAAATTTGATGCTTCTGAGAAAGAAAACAAAAATTGGAAACAATGCATGCATCCCAATTTTTATCCTACCTCCGTGCTGCTGCTCCAGACCACTTCTTGATTTACCATATCCATAACTTAGGGGTATTCTCTGGTAAGTAGATGGAGAAGCAGGAGGCGAGCATATTGGAGACACTGGAGGAGATCTGGGCTCCTATTTTAAAACACATCAACACAAAAAGCAATTCTGAGACCAAAAAACCACCAAATAATCCTGCACAGTTATCCAAACACATGCAGCATGACTGATAAAGAAGCTGCAAATACTGCAGCTCCTTCAGGCCCTTTATTTCCACGAAAAAGCTCCTGAGAAAGCATGACAGATTTTGGTATTGAGCCTTCTAGAGGTAAAGCATGGCAATGCCATAGCAAAGCTTTGCAATGAACAGCTCAAGATATTTTGCTTCCAAAGATGACTTAAGAAGTACATGTAGAAGGCTTAATGTGAGTGGGTATCTTAGAATTTACATAACACAGTGTGAGTGCATTCTTTGTGGGAGAGCATTTTCCATATAAAAACATATTAAAAATTAAAATAAGCCTCTTGAATCAGTATTTTAGGCACTCTGTAGATTTGTAGGTGTTACTGGGTAACTACCCTAAAGCTTTCTCTTTCCCTTGACATACAGAGATTGTTTAGGAGGAGGATGTGATCCTGAAACATTTTATTGAGTAAGAAGGAAAATATAGCACAACAAAGATAACCTAGATGGAGCCAGGGGTTTGAAGGCAGTGTTCCGCTTCCGTGTCAGTACACGCAGGCAGATAAACATTCATGCTCTTCTTCCTCATCCTGTTATTCTCACCATCTTGTCATCAGCTCATTCCTGTTGGTTGACCTCAGGCTGGGAATGCTATTACTCACACTGGCATACTGTGTGATAAATGTGTGTGCACACTACAGGAAGATAAAGTGCCTGCCACTAGGCACTTACAACATTACCTGATACAGTACCAGAGAAGAAGGTGTCAGGCCTGGGGAAAATTATGCACATCAAGGTTGCATTGTGAAGCTGCTTGTATCTGAGTAAGTGCTCTCAACTCTACTAAGTATAGGTAATACAAATCTCCCTTAGAGAGCTTTATTAAATTGGCTACTCAGAACAGAGAATGCTGGGACAATGTTTCACTGAGGACAAAGCAAAGCAGATTTACTCTGGACCACTCCTCTAAAGGGCCAGAATGGAAGAAAACCTGGTGGTCTTATCCCACCCAGAAATAGTTGCTCATGATTCAACAACTCTTCTCCAGCTGAATATTTCTGTAGTTACTAAATATCATACTGGCCATGAGAAATTGCTTGCTTTCATTCTCTTTCACAGACAGGTTTCTATTTGCTGCTCCTCCCTTAGGCCTCTCCAAGCAGCAGTGCTGGACTAAGTAGGAAGACAACGCTGAAAGAACTTACACAGAATATTACAGTGCTGAAAGCTTTATACAAGCTCATATAGAGAAATTCCCTTCAGGGATGCAAGTGGGATGCATCAAAAATAGAGCACAGCCCAATGGGGATTATTTGCATGACAGGAGTTCATCTCCCGTCTAGTACTGCGAAACTGAGTAAGCCCCTGTGAGTGTAATCATTGGACCCAGGAGATTGTGTAATGACATACTGGCCTGAAGGAGACAAGCCTGTTACCTGTTTGTCCCCTTCATCTGTTCTTTTGTAGGAATTTTTTTCCAAAGTTGCATGTGGAACCTGAAACTTAACTCCATGGAGTTCTGCTGGAGTCCCGTAACGTGCTTCACTGTCATTTTTCAGCGCCATAAACCGTGGCAGGGGCAATTCTTCATTAAAAGAGAGAAAAATTCAGCTGAGACTGCAGCACATTAAAAGTACTTTAAGCAGTATAGTCTTGTAAAACCAATGAAAAGTTTATCTGTAAAAGACTACTATTTATATTTTGTAACATTTGTAAGTGTGGAACTCCTGTGATTATTTTGTCTCTCGATAAAAATGTGAATGTTATACAAAGCTACATTCACTAGCTTAATATATAATCTCTCCATGCAAAGAGAAAGAAATAAGCCTTGTGCACATTATTAAAGCAAGTGGCAAACTCATTTCCTGTCTTCAAAACGTTGTGTGTAATGAAAAGAATGGTTTCCCACAGAAACCGTGGGACTGATGAATTAATCAGTCAGGATCACAGTATCCTCAACACTGCCATCATAAAAGGAACAAATTCAAAATGGTAGGGTTCAGAGATCATTCCAAGGCCTGGTGAAATGACAGTGTCAAAAGGTCCCATGTCGCATCTGCTCTACAGAGCAGCAGGGGTACACTCTGTCACCCTTTAAGACAATTCATGATTAATTTGAAGAAGCACCATTTATTTTTGTGCGCAGTCACCCTGAAAGATCAGTACAATTCAAATTAACAGAATGCTCAAAACTCAGCAAAGCCATACGTTACTTCTGTAATAATTTACACCTACAGCTACTACCAGGAAGAAAAAGAACTCAATTTGGGCTGGTACATGTAACTCACCCCACTCTAAAGACACTCATATATTTCAAGAGACAATGAAATTAGGACTGGAAGGATTTCAATAACAGTAAGCAAGCAGGATATCAATGCCAGGACTGCAAGTACCCTTTCTCACTCAAGTCTGTGGATTATTTGCACTCCCCACTTAGAATACTGTGTGCAGTTCTGGTGTCCTCTAAGTAAGAAGGACATGGAGCTCTTGAAGCAAGTCCAGAGGAGGGCCACAAGGATGATCAGGGGACTGGAGCACCTCCCGTATAAAGACAGGCTGAGGAAGTTGGGGCTGTTCAGCCTGGAGAAGACAAGGCTGCATGGAGACCTCATAGCAGCCTTCCAGTATCTGAAGGGGGCCTACAAGGATGCCGAAGAGGGACTCTTCATTAGGGACTGTAGTGACAGGATAAGGGATAATGGATTTAAACTTATGTTTAAGGGAAAGTTCAGGTTAGATATAAGGAAGAAGTTCTTTACTGTGAGGGTGGTGAGTCACTGGAACAGGTTGCCCAAAGAAGTGGTAAATGCTTCATCCCTGGCAGTATTCAAGGCCAGGTTAGACAGAGCCTGGGTCAACATGGTCTAGGGTCAGGTGTCCCTGCCCATGGCACTGAGGTTGGAACTTGATGATCTTAAGGTCCTTTCCAACCCAAACCATTCTATGATCCTATCCTATTATGTGTAAACAGTAAATCTCAGTTGATGTTTCTACATGAATTTGTTGGTGGTTTTTAGGGTTTGGTTCGGGGTTTTTTTGAGGATGAGGTTCAAATTAACATGCTTAACAAGGATAGCAGTGCCAAGAGAGAGTGCACAAACTGTCTGTAAGAAAAACTGACAGACAAATTCAAGCCACCCTGCTTCACCTCTGGTTTACACTCCCCTTCCAGCCAGACACTGAGCCATGCCACCTGCATCCAATGCCTTCCACTTGGTTGGGAGCCCTGCATCACAGGAGCTCAGCTCACACAGGTCTGCACATGCTTGCCAGCCTGGCTCCCCTCTCAGATGGAGGCAGACCAGGGAATCCCTTCACTGTGCTTTGTAACATAGGTGGATTTTACATTTCATTGCCCTTAGCATGGACAGCAGAGCAGAAACTGTGCTGTGAATAGTGACCCAACTGCAAGGCTATGATTACATCCTGCCTTTCCTACCTCCTCTCTGGTCTGGTGGCTGGTTGCATCACTGCCTTCAGCTGGATGGTGGTAAGCACTCTTGCCCAGGGCATGGCCTCATGGCATGGTTTAAATGTATGCCTGGGATATGGGAGCTAAAGGTTCAAACCTGTTCAGGCTCAAGCCCAAGTGAAAAGCCATGTGTTTTAAAGCCTGAGCCCTGCTAAGACAAGGCATCCATCAGCAAGGCAGAGCATGCATCACCAAGGTAAAAACAGAGTTCCTGCCATTTAGCTGCTATCAAGGTTTTGCAGCTAAAAGGGACTTGCTTTCTCTCATCACTTGAATTTGATAAGCCTCTTTAAGAAGCATTTTTCCCCATCAAAAATAGTACATCTAATATCGCTGTCAAGTCACTGAGAAGAACAAAGATGTTTCAAATTACATCTAATACACATTTTCATACCTACTGATAGGATTTTGTCACCATTACCTATTTATTTAAGCAGGATTATTTGCTAAAGCATGATGAATGTTGCAAGCTGCCCTCCACAGGGGGACCCGTGACCTGCCCACATCCGCCACAACAAGCCTTCACCCAACTCAGCAGTAAGCTCCCATTCTGGACAGCTGTCAAGATCAGAGGCTGAAGGTGAGAGAGAAACGCATCCCTAGCACTCATCAGCTGTCATTCATTCCACTCCTTTGGTAATGCTTTTTCTAGAAGGGGGTGTCATCTCAGCTTTACCACACACGTAATTCACTGAACTTTTCTACCAATCACTTAGAGAATATAACATTACCCTCTATGCATAGATATGTTAGAAGAAAAGGTTTACCACCATGGAGAGCTGACAAGCATTAAAGAAAGTAAGAAACAAGTGCAGAGTGCTGCAAGCAAAACTCGCTACTTACCATTCTTAATGCTCTCAATCCGTACTGGGAACCCTGACTGAGCTGCTGCAATTAACTTCAAAGCAATATAAAATTGAGCGGGACCAAAATAACCCACACGCTTGGCTCCACAAAGTTCGGTAATCTAAGAGAGAAGAGACACACTGTTGGTTAAATGCATTTCACTCTTCCAGAGAACGTAAACACCTCTACATAAAGAAAGAAAAAAAAAAAATCTTTAAACAATGAAAAATGCTTGTTGTATTTAAAGATTTCTAATAAACATATTTGTTTCAACTCTGGACACTGCTGTTTGATCTCACTGTCCTTAGTATATCAGAGACAGGTAGGTAGTTGTTAAGCTTTTCAGAAGCACTGCTAGGCAACACTGCTATTGTGAAACAACTCATAGGTTTTCATACTACGTATGATTTTCACAGCAAGTGAAATCATAACTTGTTAAGTACTCTGCCCAGTAGAACACTTCCACTGCACAAGCTATAGTATTCACAGAAAACTGTACTTAATAATAGCCCTTATAATGACAGTTCAGACAATTACTGTAACTGGAACATAAACACCACAGAAGAAATACCTCACTGCAGTGCTTGAGCAGAATATTTTTCTTTATGAAAATTAAGCTTCAGTGCTGAGACCATGTTAATTTCTATATATGCACTTCACTGCTTCACTTAGCCACCTCTATGAAGAAAACAGTTCCACATTCACGCGCTCAGACAACAGCTAAACAAACAACAGCTATCAGCAGGTTTTAAATACAGGCATGAATTCTCCCACCCCTGGAGCTCCCAGATGTTCACAAACCAACCTCAGCTGGGCACTGAGGTAAGAGTGAAACCCCATTCTCCACAGATGTAAAGAGAAGCCCCATATTGTTTCCCTGAAAATACACCTCGATTAGCAACATCTCCTAGTTGGCGAGGTGTGTTGCCCACACACGGAAGGACAGCAAAGGTGTGCCAGTCTTTCATGCTCTCTGGAAAATCATGTCCCAAGCTACAACAACATGACAGAAACTATTCCCATGTCATGTGTATAAACAAATAGCACACACAAACTATTTTTTTAATTTATTTCTATATGTATATATATATACACACATACAGCAGCAAAATGTCACGTGAAACAATTACTAAAAAAGTTTTAGAATGGTAATTCTTACTAATGAATGAAAATTATCTTCAAGCAAACTCTTCTCTGTATGTGGTTTCTGCTTTGCCTGAATGAGCTCTGCCTTCCTTCTCTTCCTGCAAGATTCAGAGATGCATGGCTTAATTCCTTGATCACAAGACGCATCAAGCAGCTTTCTCTTCTCTTACTGCTTGATGAAAAGGGAGACTGATTCTCTGTATGAGGACAGCTTCAATTAACCGGTGCTATTTGCCATCCCCTTTCTTCTAAATTTTTTTTTTCTGAAGTCACTCTGGCTTTTTCTAATTATTTATTTTTTACACCACCACCCTCCCCCATTGCTGGCCTTATTTCTTTTCCGATGGGAACACAGGGCTCTTGGCATGTGACTGAGATGGATGGTGCTGAAGCACGATTAAAAATGGGAGCATGGCGGGGATGAAGAAGCAGGTGGAAGGGAACTCCTCTGATGAGAACTATGCCACATCTGGGGCATGAGAAGAAGTCACACCTCAGTGGATGATGCTACGCAGACCCCAGTGTCGCAGAGGGCTCCCCACTGCCACAGGGAGCAGCACTATCCAGTGTAGGGTCCCACTGCACCAGAAGGTACCCCAACAGCAGCCTGCTGGAGTCCTGGGGCAGGAGCTGACACTACAGGTGGATGCCTGCTGAGCTGTGGGAGCACAGAATCACAGAATGCTTTGGGGTGGAAGGGATCTTAAAGATCATCCGGTTCCAACCCCCTCCCACAGGCAGGGACACCTCCCACTGGATCAGGCTGCTCAAAGCCCCGTCCAGCCTGGCCTTGAACACTGCCAGGATTGGGGCAGCCACAGCTCCTCTGGGCAACCTGTTCAGGGCCTCACCACCCTCATAGTGAAGAATTTCTCCCTTGTATCTGATCTGTATCTCCCCTCTTTCAGCCTCATGCCATTACTCCTTGCCTTATCACTACATGCTCTTGTAAAAAGTCCCTCTCCAGCTTTCTTGTAGGTCCCTTTAGGTACTGGAAAGCTGCTCTAAGGTCCCCCCAGAGCCTTCTCCAGGCTGACAGCCAACTCTCTCAGTCTGTCTCAGGTGTGGTGTGGCTGCCTGTCTGTGGCATGGATGTGCTGCTGAACAGCCCATCACAGTACCTGAAGTGTTTTGGGAGGGCTGGGCAGAGCATCAGTACCATTTCTAAACTCCAAAGCAGGTTCTTTCTCTTTGCCCCGGATGCTCCTAATTCACTCTGTCCTGCTGCCTGCACTTCCCACTCCTGCATGATCCTTCCCCACCAGTGGCACTGTCTCCGCCTGACATGGCGACGTAGAGCTACAAACCGATCGGGCTTGACCCAGAACACGAAGCATACATGACAACACCACTGTGGCAGGTACATGGAAAGCCACCAGCCTGGGGTTTAGTGTGCATACCAGGAACACAAATTCAACAACCTGGGGAAAAGTGGTGAAGAAGGGGCACAACCAAGCTGAAATTCAGACTGGGTAGACAACCCTGTTTTATTATGGGAGATGTTTGTTAAACGAAGGCCAGTACTGAATAACTGAGTTTGCAAAAGCTGGACATCCCCCTGCACCCAGGCACTCCTGTGGGGATTATGGTCTCAACTTCTGCTTCACCCACAGACAGCGCTGGGATGGCAGCTACTGCGGCATTAAAACACCATGCAAAATCCCTAGGTGTACAGGGGGTGTACCTTAGAGTGATATTTATTAAGACTCCTTTCCTGCTATGGCATCCTACGCTTGCTGGCACAGAGCAACAGCTTCATAGCGATCTGTGTTTCCTCTCACTGGCTGCTGGAAAGAGGAAACACCGAGCAACAGTGACTTTCACACAGGGATTAGTGATGCTGTCACCTTCCTGAAAAGATACTGAGAGTTAATTTTCCATATCTTTTTCTATACTTTAAAATATTAAGGTTGCTGAATGCCATGAACGCTCTGCTTGCTTCTGATATGGAAACGTGAATATTTTATTCGGATCAAGCAGACTAAAATAATTTTATCAAGGGTACACCATCTCTCAAGAGCACAGTGCTGTTTCTCAAGCACACTTACAGCCAAACAACCTGAAACTGCCTCTCTATTCTGCTCTTTGGTGGGAACAACAGAAACATATTCTGTAGGCACAAGCTCCTCTCTGATATTTGTGCAATTAAATCCTGATCTCTTTCTTAATAGCCCAGAGAAAAAGATACAAGCTGACAAGAGTAGCCAACAATATTACCCAATTCATTGCAGGTATTCATATAGATTAATTGCAGTTACAGGCATTTACTCTTACATTTAAAGGTTTCTTGTACATTTACAGAAGAGGGTCTTGGGTCCATTCCTTCCAGACAACATTTCGTACTACTACACCAGCACCCTGCTTAAAGCTGCTAATGAGAGCAGCCCCTGTCTCCAGTGAACCCAGAGATAGGTATCAGATTAGCCTTTATCCAAATTTAATTCCTCAGAACATGCTGCCTGCTCAAATTTCCACAGCAGCTTAGACTGAATACTGCATTACTTTTTTGTTTCCCAGTTTTACCTTTTGCAGGGTCACTGCACATAGCCCCTTGATGGACAGATTACATTCAGTGATATGCAATACTGAAATTAAGCTAGTTTATGCAATATACTATTAAAAGTCTCCAAGATCCATCCAAATTAAAGGCATTGTATATGAATGTGATATGATTATTTTTTTTTTCCAAGCTAAAACTAGGCTCTTTTTCTAATAAAACAGAGAGCACTTTGCAACTAAGATACATGAAAACATCCCCTCAAATACAGGAGAAACATCAGTTCCGATTTCATTCAACTGGTGTTTAAAAAAAATAAATTTCTATCCTTTCCTGTTGTCAGTTTGGGTTGCACACTTTTCAGCAAACTAGCAAGGAAACTGATATTTTCTATTTGTGTGCTGCTAAACAGACACAAATGTAAATCTAAACAAGAGATTTTAATGAAGAACAACTGACAGTCAATATTCATTGCAGGTTTTTTTGTCTTCAGCAGAAAGCCGCAATCCTCCAGTGACAGCTGAATATTGTAGAAAAGTTTAATGAAGAAATGGTTGGAAATAATTTTTCATGGTGGCAGGTTACAGATGTTGCTTGCCAAAACTAACCTCAGGATGATAAATAGTCAAAAATTGATCTATTCAATGGTTTGTGAGGCAAGAACATGATGCTGAGTGGACCAGAACCGAGTTTAAATTTACCGCAAGGTGTAACTGCTTATATAAAACAATTTCATAGGTCATTTGCCAATTATGGATAAAATTTCATTTCACACAACATGTAAAAATATTTCTCAGAGAAGGATAGAAAACTATCATGTCTAATATTGTGTTTGCTCTCAGGCAGTCCTGGAACAGCCCCTCTCAGTTCAATGGGATTTCAGCAGGCACCCGTAAAACACACGACCATGCAGCCATAAGAAGGGGAGAAAGAGCCAGATCTAGGTGCCGGCACACTTTTCTGACAGGCCAGAAGTTCTTCTATGGTTGTAAAAATATATCCTTTCTTTTAAACAGATTACCAACTCATCAACATTAAAATTTAAAATGTAGCTATGACCTGTTCGGAAGAGTGGCTGTTTTACATTACCATTCTCCATGCAAACTTCTAATAAAAAAGCTTTAAATCTTGAGATGCTGGAAGACAAAGCAGATTTTTGTATTTATTATCCACTCACTGCTCTGCTCTATCGGCTGACAGCGAGTGTTATTTTTGTAATTGCTCCTTGAAGACATCCCACATGAAACAGCTTTTCCCAGCACAATCTGACATTGTTCCAGCTCTCCTGAGCACACTCCAAACAAGTTTCCACTGCAGCCTCCAAAAGCACTGACCTCGCAAACACCCTGGGCAGGTCTAATTTAGATTGCAAGAGCTAAACTTCAGGAAATGAACATGAGCCTAGAGCTGAAGTATGTTTTCCTTAAGTTAAAAAAGAGGTAAAATCAGAAACAGCTATTCCACAATCCCATGGATAGGCTGAAATGACCATCCTGCAGCCTCAAGGCAAGGTTTCCAGCTGTAAGGCAAAGGCAGAGGTAGGATTTTTGCTTTTCATTTATCCATTAACATTGCTACGGTACCCTCTGCATCTAACTGGCACAGTTTTCCCCTGTTCTGCACCCCTGTTGCTACCTGCCAAAAAGATGGTCACTGCTTGACACCTGTGGGCAAGCCCAGCCCAAAGGCACTCAAATCTGTGTAGGTTGTGAGATTCTAAAAGGAACACGTGTAAGCTGAATACATATTCAATGCACTTGGAAAGAATCACAGAGTAGTTTGAGTTGGAAGGGACGTACATAGGTCATCTGGTCCAACTCCTCTGCCATGAGCCAGGATAACTTCAACTAGCTCAAGCTGTTCAGAACCCCATCCAGCCTGGCCTCTAATGTCTCCAGGGATGACACATCCACCAACTCTTCGGCAACCTGTGCCAGTATTTTACCACCCCCATTGTCAAGAATTTTGCCCTCATATCCAGCCTCAATCTCCCCTCTTTTAGTTTAAAACCATTGCCCCTTGCCCTACTGCAACAAGCCGTGCTAAAAGTCTCTCCCATCTTCCTTATAGGCCCCTTTTAAGAACTGAAAGGCCACATCACTGGCATCTACGTTAAAGGAAAATTTCTTCTTGTACCTTTCATCTCAGCCCAACCAAAGCAAGCAAAACCTTTTTACTTGTCCTTTCTCAAGCCACAATGAGGTAGAAAGATTTTCCAATTCATCAACTACCGCTGTGTTTTAAAGAACATAGAATCATACAATAGTTAGGGTTGGAAAGGACCTCCAGATCATCTAGTTCCAACCCCCCTGCCATGGGCAGGGACACCTCAAACTAAACTATGTCAGTCTAGGCTCTGTCCAACCTCACCTTGTGAATGCTCCATCCCTGGTAGTGTTCAGCCTCCCTGGGCAACCCATTCCAGTGCCTCAGCACCCTCACAGTAAAAAAACTTCTTCCTTATATCCAAACTAAACTTCCCCTGTTTAAGTTTTAACCCGTTACCCTTTATCCTTTCACTATGGTCACTGATGAAGGGTCCCTCCCAGCATGCTCAGAGGCCCCCTTCAGATACTGGAAGGCTGCTATGAGGTCTCCATGCAGCCTTGTCTTCTCCAGGATGAACAGCCCCAACTTTCTCAGCCTGTCTTCATACGGGAGGTGCTCCAGTCCCCTGATCATCCTCGTGGCCCTCCTCTGGACTTGTTCCAACAGTTCCATGTCCTTTTTATGCTGAGGACACCAGAACTGCCCACAATACCCCAGGTGAGGTCTCATGATTGCAGAGTAGAGGGGCAGGATCACCTCCTTGAACCTGCTGGTCACGCTCCTTTTGATGCAGCCCAGGATACGGTTGGCTTTCTGGGCTGCGAGCGCACACTGAAGCCGGCTCATGTTCATTTTCTCATCAACCAACACCCCCAAGTCCTTCTCCGCAGGGCTGCTCTGAATCTCTTCTCTGCCCAACCTGTAGCTGTGCCTGGGATTGCTCCGACCCAGGTGTAGGACCTCGCACTTGGCATGGTTAAACTTCATGAGGTTGGCATCAGCCCACCTCACAAGCATGTCAAGGTCCCTCTGGATGGCATTCCTTCCCTCCAGGGTACCAGCCAAACCACACAGCTTGGTGTTATCGGCAAACTTGCTGAGGACGCACTCAATCCCACTGTCCATGTCAGCGACAAAGATGTTGAACATGTTGAAAAGCTTCTGCCACTATTACCACTATCCACTTCTGCACACCTCCTCCTCGGCCAATGCTCTCTGGATGACAACCAGCCTTCAAGCCACAGCTCAGACCTCAGCCATGGAGCAACCCCAGGCTCCCTTCTAGATCAACCACCCTCTTATAACTGTTTCAAAGACAAATATTTGCAGCAGTGGCTTATCAACAGCAACTTATCAACAGCTTATCTCAGAGTTGTTCATGCATCTGACCTATTTCACCTTTTTTTTATTTTTTTTAATTTGTGTTTACAGAGCTTTTGATCTGCTTGTTACAGACAAGTTTTGCTACATTCTTAAACAGGTATTTCTTTCTTAATGGATCATTGTTCAGGTATCTGTAATACTACCTGGCGCCTGTGGCTATGTATCTATCTCTGCATTATTTAAAGCAAAACAAGAAAAAAGGCATCCTCGATCCAGGAGGATTACTGCCTGGGAAGGCAACAGGAGGAAGGGGAACATGCTGAAGCAGTTACGTATCCAGCTGTACTGAGAAGAGGCTCTGCTATGGATTAGGTTCTTTAGCTCTTTTCCTTCCTATCAGTGGTATTTCTGTAATGATTTATTTTTTCTGTCGTCTTGCCTTTTAAAAACAGATGGTTTATCCATTTTAGACTTTTTTTTAAACATCACCTGAAGTGCTTACTAAAAATCTAGCTATTTTAAGCAAGCAGGATTCCAACAGCTAAAAAAAAAGGCATTTAGAACAGCATAGCTTAAGGCATGAGACAGCACATACACAGTAAATTTTTAAAGACCTAACTACAAAATGTTCTCACCGTTTCAGCTGTGCATGATCATTGCTTTACACTGAAAACCACCACAGTTTTAAACTGCAAGGCATGCTCCTGATCAACTGCCAAAGCATAGCAACTTCAGTTAACACAGCAGTAAAAGCAGCAGACACCAACCATATCTGTCAGGAAAAAACTTGCTGATAGCCCTGCCAGGGTTTCCCCAGATTTCCTCCTTTGGAACTACCCAGAACCATTTACATCCACCTGCCACATGTTTGTACATCCAGTGCAAAGCACTTCAGGAACAGGGAAGCATTCTTCAAGCAGCCCCAAGCAGAACGATCTATGCCAACACAAAGAACTACAAGGCTTATAATTCAGGGCACACTTGTGCACACACATATGCACACTCCCAGATAGAATTGCATGAAACAAACACCAAAACCATTTTCAAACAACTCTTGAGTCTCACAGTGAAGCTTAATAGCAAAAGTATTTTATATACTAGAAAAACTTGATTACTGTGCAGCGGTTAAACCCCCCAAAAGTACAAACACAAATGTTTCCACTCAGCAGAGCCTTGCAAGCAAGCAGGGCAGGAGCAGGGCACTCATGCTCAGTCAGTGCAAAGGTCTTCCAAGTCCTCTCTCTTGCACAACAGCCAGATGCAGATGCCTACAGAAACTCAAGCACATGAATCATGCGGTACTTGTCTTCAAGTAGGAAGACTGACAATGCCAGCATACCACAAAATATTGATCTGAACTGCACAGGTACCAGGACATGTGAGTCAGCACTGTTAATCAAAATATTTCATTTATTGAGTGTTGGTTAGAAAAATGCTGCCAGGGACTAAAGGCTGCTGATGCATGCTAATATTCATAAGCACTGAAGTACAGCTGAAAGAAATCCCATCTCCTACACTCAACCTTTCATCTTTAATATGCAAATGTTAATGAATCTTTTATCAGCACGTGACATGGAAAAGGTGGACACTTTCATCTAAGGTCAATCTTACTGGGAGGTTTAAGAACTATTGAGGAATTCCTGACAGTCTCCACACCAAATAAATTATTCTCATGATAGCACTGCCTACAGAATTAGGTCAGAGGTTGTTATATACATTGCTGGTACTTCACTCTGTCTTTCCTTTGAAAGAAAAGCCTAGTATCATCATCATCCTCACTAAACACATGCCTTTAAGAGTGTGTAAAAAGCCTGCAGGAGTGAAAGTAAATTGTTTTCAAAACCTCCTTGCCTTTTTCTTCTCGCTATTGGGAAAATGAATGCCCCAAGAACAGCATTCATCCACCTGAAATTGTTCTAGGTGTGTTTCATGTTCACTAGTTTCTATCAAACCCATATAAAAAACTCTGTGGGTCAATAAATACAGCTTGTGTCAATAAATTTGTATAGGGTGAAATTTTAATAAAGTTTATAACACTTGGAACACAAAAATTAGAAGTCTGAAAACAGGTTACTCCAGATTTTATAACTCAGCATAATGATATCAACCAGCAGTACGGATTTTTATAATATTATGAGTCCACTTATTCACTGAACTGCTTTACATTCTTTGTAGATAATCAGTTTCTTAGCATCTGGATATGGAAACGCAGATTTTCAGCAGGTCACTCTGAAACACTGCCCACACAGTCTTGCTAAAGTCACTATTAAGACCTGAAATCCCATGAAAATTTGCAGAGTACACAGAACTGGGTTATGGATGTTTTATCTGCTTTTCAAATCCTACTGAAGAAGCAGGGGAGCAAGCAAAATGTCCCGAGTAAAATGGCAAGTACAGAGCTGTCACACTGCCCCATCCATACAAGTAAATTGCAGGAAGCATCCACAGGACTTGTCTGAATTTCTCCTGATGCAATCCCCTGCTAAGAACATTTCATTCTCTTGGATGTGAGACATGAGTTTCATAAAGTCCATCCTATAGATGGTTAATACCAGACATCTGATATGTTGCAAATATGCTTCTTTAAAGGCACTAGTCATTCCAAGGATTTCTGTTTATTTTCCTGCTCACCTCTTCTCTTCCAAGAACATATCTAGGGATATAACAGAGAAGGTCCAGGACATTACGGAAGAGAACCCACGCCCTCAAACTCCTGCCCGCTTTGCAGACATTACCCTGAACTCCCTTAACCCACAAGCAACTGACACTGGAAGGAGAGCTTGATGGAAGCACGATATAACTATCCCACACTGAAATTTTAACAGGGCTGGCACTAGGCCAACCAAAATACACATCTGTTCCTAAAACTTTCATTTTCTAAGGGCTGAAATGAAAGTAGTATGGAAACCTTACTACTTGTGACAGTGAATGGAGAGATCTTCAGCACAGAAGCTGCAACAGCACCCAGTAGGAAAGAAAATACTGGATGATCACAAACATTAAAGCACAACACTATTTTTATCAAGGGACAGATTTTAGGGAAAAGTAGTATATTCTTGTGGTTTTAGCATTTTAGATCACTTCAGCAACCAAGCTGTTAATTACCTCAAGGAATACTTTCCACAAGCAGTATATACATTAGCACATTTTCATTTTGAGAGTCATTTTCACTGACTTAAAATGTGGCAGTCATTTATAAGCTTAAATTCATTACTTAGAATGACATTATTAACTCAAATGTGTATCAATATACTTATTTTTTAATATCTATTCAAAACACTGTCTATAGATACAAGACTAAAATTAAATGGAACTTGAAGATCAGCCTTAACAACCAGACTTTTGCTGGAAAGGTTTCTGCAATCTGTCCAAGCCTTTTTTATAAATGGAAGAATGGTCTCTCCATTGCTGCAGTTCAGATATGGATTAAAAAGCATACCCTGAGTTTAAAATAAATAAACTGAAAATACTGAGGTTTTATAATGGAGCATGAAGACATTTATAATGCAGGACTTTCCTAGCCTTCTTAAAAACACTTGACTGAATCTTATCCTACCTTTTGTCAAATTTCAGTCTCTTAACAGCACCCCGTGGACTGAGAAACCAATTATTCTTCTGGAAAAAAATCTCTACTGGTTTGGATTGAAGTAATTTTTGTTGAAGTCAAAATTCAGTATGAGTATTACTCATACAAAACAAGTATTACAGAAAAATCCACTTTATTTACATGCATCATGAAGTGTTAAGACTGGATTTACCTTATCCTCTGGAGAAGCTAACATCAACTCTTTGTTCAACTTACGAGCTAACTTACAACGTTCAGCAACGTAATTCCATTTTGTTCTCATGTTAAAACATCATCATAAAAAGTTTCAGTGTGAACAACACAGTTTGTGAAAACACCTCCCTACCACCCATAAGAAGTTCACCAAGCACACCTAAGGACCACAAAATAACTTGAAATGGCTGAAAGTGACAAGCTTTGAGTTTAGTAGTAAGGAGATAACATCTGTGGACACGCTGTAAGGTTTTATGAATAGACAATCAAAATATCCTCTCAAATTCAGAGACTCTTTCAGCACCTAAGGAAAAAAAAATGGAAACAACTACTTGATAAATGGTGAAGTCAAAGTACAGTGAAGAAAATGGGCAGAAAGGCATGTAATCTGCTTTGTGAATGTATAAAGATTAAGTGCTATCAGAAGTCTCTTTTGATACTTCTAATGTTGAACTCAAGGGAAGGCTACACAAAATAATGTAGCTTTTCAGTCAAATTTTTCTTTTCTCATTCAATGGTAGCGTTTAAAGACCTCATTCTGTACACTGCATTGCTAGGGGTGAATCTTGAAAAACAAAGCTATTTTAACTTGCCATCACCACTGAGAGGTCAACAGGACTGCCTACAGACAGTACCGCAGTATGCTTCTGCTGCCTCTACAACAGCTGCCTTATTATTTCCACATTTCTTTGCAACTACAACAAGGAAATACTTCAGGAGTTTCACCCTCAGATGCTATGCCAGGATAACTTTACGACGTGTTCCATTTGTAGGCGTTTTCACAGCTGAAAGCATACCAAGAGCAACCGAGAGCAAACCTTGTGACAATTACTGTGATCTTTACATACCCATGCAAAAACATTTCTCTACTTATTTTGGAAGATGAACTGCCTTTTCTTCTCAGTGAGTGTACTTTAACTTGTTGATGGGATGCAAACCCTCCAGCCACTATTGCAGTCCTGCTGCACCCAGTCACGCACCTCAGCCAAATTAGATGTAAATAAATAATTCATTTCGGATCATAATCAAACAGGGCACCTCACTCATCTCTGATTAAAATCAAACAAGGCACCTCACTATACCCCTCTACACAGGCACAAGACACTTGGATGCTGACCCCCACAGGCCGTGTTTTAACTCATAGTACCTCTGTGGAATCAAATTGGTTGCAGATGACAAGAGATCAAACACAGAACATACCTGAAGTTGACCACAAAGATTACAGTAAAAGATCTAATGTTTACAGTTTTACATTTCAGTGACAGCTCAAATTATTACAGTACAAGGCCTGTGAGGAAATTAAGAATCTTTTAGCTTTGAAGTTTCTGCGTAAACAGAATTTCTGCTGTGTAAGATCTAGTACACAGGATTTTATGCCAAATAATAAGGTAGTCTGGGAAACTAAAAAGCCACAGGCAGACATGGCTCAGAGTCACTCCAGCCACTGGGAGGTAGTAATCAAAACTCCCCACTCGGCAATCATCAGTATTTTACCTCATTTTGGCCAAGATCTTCTGGTCATGAGCAGCAGTAGCACAGCAGACTGACTGCAAGCATATTGAGCCGTCCTTCAGGTTTCCTCCCACAAGCTCTTACAAAATCCCTGTCCAAAGCTCAAGAGACACCCAGTTCTCCATCCTTCTCTGCCAGTACTGGAGCCTTTCCCCAACACCTTCAGCAGCTCAGGGGACAAGCAGCAGGGCAGTACCCCGCTGCCAACCTACCCCCTCCTGGGCTCACACCCCTGAGTGAGGGTTTTCAGAGCAGTACTTAAAGCCCCTCATTTTGTATGTAAGCATGCAAACAAAGGGCTAGACAAAGAGTTAAAGCAAATGTTGCTCTAAAAAAAACCATAACAAACAAAGCATGCAATTGATTGATTCAGCTCTCCCATGACTTTTGGGACAAAGGGGGACATAAGCAGGCTCCTAAAGCACCTCCCAGCACTTCCATGCACAAGGCATTCCCAGGGCATGCATGTGGGAAACATGCAAAGACCCCACCAAAATACAGTAACCTAAACCCAACAGGGGACTGATATATAGCAGAACTGGCCAAAAAAAACACAGCAGCAAAGTTATTAGCTGCAAGCTTCTGGATTTCACTGCAGAAAGCCTGGTGCAGCGATTAAAGCAGGATGGCCTCTCCAATAGAAGACTGTTCATAGCAAGTTTTTTCTACAAGACAAAACTCAAGTTAATCCCTCTGCATTTGTTTTCAGTAGGCCTTGGTTCCAGTAAATAAAACAATAAAGCTTTGCTTATACGTTAATGCTTAACATAATTAGTGCCATTCACCTTGTATCACAAGATTTTTTTAACTCGGGACAGTGCAACATAGATGAGTGCTTAAATATTCAGTACAGCAACACTGCTTGTTTCCATTTCCTTTCCTCCCAAATCTTTAATTGCTTAAGACAACTGTAAGACCTAAATATCACGATATACAAAACCAAATAATACACCACTCACAAAACACAGCTCTCTTGCAAAACCTTCCATAGCACTACACAAATAATACATCATTATTCAGCATTAACTTTTAGCAATACAGGTTTAAAGATATAGCAAACTATTTAGAAAAAAATATTTTTTTTTTTAATGCAAACCCACTTGAAAAAATCAAAATCTGTACATTAAAAAAAAAAGAGAGAGAGACCAAGAGTCACACAGGGTGCTTTATGTCTTTTGCAAAGTCCCAAAGGGAGCAGTTGATGGAACTTGTTTTCCAAGTCTTGGTAGCAGGGTGAAGATCTGTGCAATTTAAAATTAATTGATGTGTTATTAGGAGCATTGCCCTCAACTGAAATAGCCATAATTCACTGACAGAGAGGTAAGTCTGAAGTGGAATTCTGTAAAATGATTTTCTAACCACCAGGTCAGTTGCAATTTGAGTGGAACACCTGAGGCCGGTTCACTCTGGAAAGACAAAAGTCACTAATGGCACAGCCTATTTTTCATCTATCACAGATGCTGCATGATCCATCACACATCACTGCTGCAGCAATTTCTGCTCAACCTTTCTCCCCCATCCTCAGCTAAAGATAACAATAGCATAATCTGCGCTTGCGTCAAAACTGCTTTGGACTTCTAAGACTTCAATCAAATACTGAAAGTATATCTCTAACAGCCCCTTCTCCACACAGGGTATCTGCTGCACTGCACCAGGGAGCTGCACAGGCTTGCACAGCTGAGGGTAGCAACCCAATGCCTGAAATTTGCAATAGATATGCAAATCTCTGTTTAATTTCTAAGGTCTGGCCCAACTTCCAACAAACATTTGTGGCTCAAAATAGCAAATTAATGCATTAGAACTTAACACATTGGGCAAAGACTGCTGATTTATTTGACTCTGACGAGATGGGTAAAATGGAAAGTGATCTATGGCTGGTATTGCATACTGATTTCAGATCTCCAAAGGCACTAATGATCATGGCAGGAGACATATACTACTATCTGCAAAGCAAGAAGGAAGTGTTCAATGAAATCTTACTGATTTTCATCTAGTAGCAGAAACCCCACACACTGATTTTAAGAAAAATTTTTCACTTTTTTTTTTTTTACACAAAATATTACGACCGTTTCCAAAATAATTCCTATGTCTGTGCTTCCTCCTCCTACACATTCACAAGTAACATTTTCCCATTTTTGCACTAAGCAAATGAAAGCTTCTATCCCTGTCTCTCATTTCCACAAGCCAATTTTATAAGAACATAAACATGAGCATTTGTGACCCAGGTCTCATTTCACAAAAGGCACATGAGCCAGCACTTATCTTTAAGCCTGCAAGAAATCCTGCTGCAATCAAACGGGACAATTCACAAAGCCAGCATCACCGATGTTTGAATAATATCCAAAAACAGGGCTGTAAATCTCCACCTGCCTTAGAAAGACAGCTCTGAGCTTCTTTTCACAAACCCTGTTGATCTGTAAACTTGATATCTACAGTCTGCTCTCATAATGGCTATATTAAGCACTTCTTTAGCACTGGTCCATTGTTCAAGGAAAAGGAGCTCAGCAGAGACAGCAGAGGGATGCATTGGGAAAGGGTGGCCACGTACCAGTTCCACCCATGGCTGCCACCAAAACACCTTCTCCTGCTCTTGCACATAGTGAACTGTGTAAGGAGAGCTCACAAGGTATTTGAAATTCTCAAATTATTCAGAGTTTCTCATTTCTTCAGTCACAATGCAACAACTAACATACTTATTTTAATATAACTCCATTATTAGGACTAATCGCACAGCAGGCAAGGTATTTAAAAATATTAGCTGCGAGGCTTTTATGACTCTTTCACAGGACTTTCTGGAGTTAATCTAGAAAAAACAAAAAGACATCTGTACACATTCCTATATATTAAAATAAAAAGGATTTGTAAAAGACATGCAGCTTTTCTAAATACCTCTTAATTTTTAGCATTACTTTGCTCCAGCCTATGCACCAGGACAGTGAATGAACAATTCAGCAATCATTTTTCAATTGCTTTATTTTCTTCCTTGTTCTTTAATACTGGGAAGCTTCACATTTAGCAGAATTCTTCAGACAAATTATTGCTTTATGTAAATGAAAGCTAGATACCAAAAAACCAAGCCTGAATTGCATGCCAATTCACATCTTAAAGGCAGCCTCTCTTCCTTCTTCTAACCCTCTGCCTTACACTTTGCGCAATACCTGCACTAAATGAAACAGGAATCCTGCAGAGAAAACAGTTTATCTTGTAATTAAACCCTACAACGTGTTCACAAAAGGGGGCCAAAGTGCAAAAGCTTTATTAAGAGCAAAACCACAGAACACTTTTAATAAATCTATATTTTAGTAAGCACATACTCTTTGTATGACTGAGCTAGAAATTCTTTTTTCTCTAAGAGCTGTACAATTCAAAAATCTTCTCTGAGATTCACATTAAACAGCCCCATGAAAATTCACTAGGAAAGCTCATGAGCTGAAAACCCCCAAGTTTTTTAACTGCTTTGTTAGTTTGAAGCCTGAGAATAAGCAAAAGCAGTAGTACTTAACAAATATATACTCTTGCCCCTATTTTCCTTGCCTAAACCACTTAAACTCCTGAGAGTGCAGGAACCGCTTAAGCTTTTAATTCCATCAGTGCTTTTGCACAGGAATCTGTTGGCTTAGTAGACTTACAACAAGCACTTTGTTAAGCATGAGAAGCAAGATACAGGAAACGTCCTATCCCCAACAGTTGCCTACACTCTGGTCCCACCTAACAAATGTCGCTCTACCTAGCTGGCTGCTGCCCGGCAAGGGTGTTGCCACAGAAATTGCCTTCAACTTGGGATGAAGTTTTATTTTACCATGAGAAGTTAAATTTCAGATGTTCTTAAACCACAACAGCAGCTTACAGAAAGCAAGAAAAATAGAAAAGAAAAATATTGAAATAAGACAGAACAGACATTAGTGCTGCATTTCCTCACTTGAAATCTTTCAACTGTGGCTTAGTTTAATTTTCCTGTTGAAACTAGGTCAAAACACAGGAGTATTTTTTCCACTTGTGTGAATACTTAAATTTAGATCGCATTTCATCATTGGTATTGGGTTAGGCTGAAGGGAGGAAAGAAGGGGAAAAGAGTTAAGATATTGTTGTTTGGAGTTTTTTTGCCATACAAGTGGCAGGGGAAGAAATGCCAGTTTTTTACACTTTTCTCCTGTATTACCCATCCACAGAGTAACCAAAAAAGTTCCTCTATCCATGACCTGCTTCTCGCCACAGCTATAGGCTCACTGCTGAGCACAAACAGGAGTTTTGTCTGTCTTCAACTTCTTTGCCATGCTAACTTTCTAAAAAAATTGTTCTACAACACATGTACAAAGCAAATTCAGGCTCTAGAAACAACAATAGTTTCAAGCAGAAAAAATCTCAATGCTTCTACCCAGAAGCACTTTTTCTTCTGTAAACAAACCACTGTATACATATTTCATAACATTACCCATTTGAAAGACTCAGATTTTATAGAAAATATTACATCAAGGTAAAATCATTTTTAAAATAATCTGTGCTATGATTTTAGTTCTGGATTAAAACAACTTGCCTGCTCCAACAAGACAATTAAGTACAGCCTTGTGCATTACACAGTTTAAAAATAAATAAATAAATAAATAAATAAATAAAAAAGAAGAATAGTTTCTAATTGTCTGAAAAGTTTCTGGTGAGTACAAAGTCTTGAAGTACTGGGGACAGAGGGAGCCTTTTCTCAACATGTATCATAGAATCACAGAATGGTTTGGGTTGGAAAGGACCATAATATCACCTAGCTCCAAACCCCCTGCCATGGCCAGGGACACCTTCCACTAGACCAGGATGCATGGCAGATATACTGCATAAACTCACTACAACTTCAAAACCACATTTGTGATTGATGTCACAAATAATTCTGAATCTCTGCATGGTACATACCTTACTAGCTCTAAGGAGGTATTTAATACTGACAGATAAAATACAGCTTTGAGGAACTGTATGCCTGTACATTCAGGTGATCTTTAGATATATACAAAACAAGGATGATTTTAATTCTGACTAATGATGACAAATTGTGCTACCTTTTTCTCACAAATAAACAGTGAGAAATATATCAATCTGCTGTTTACTTTTATCTTTCTATGCAAACCAGCATGGAAAAAATGTGACAACTGTAAATGCTCCATTAAAGAGCAAAATCAAGCAAAATACCACAAAATTAATATTTAAACTTTGGGTACCACAATTAAAAAAAAAAAACAAAACAAAACATTGCTCAGAAAAATAACTCTGACTCCTTAAAATTGACCTGCCCTTTTAGAAACCTATTTGCTTACCTGTACTTTTCATTCTTCCAGATTCAGAATGTGGAAAACCCTTTGCTCACAACAAGTCATGCAAAAATGATCCAATTAAATACAGTTTATAATAGAAAATATTTGTATTTTGTACCTTTCTTTTTAATGTCACGATATATGGGCACCATACCCTTGTGTCTTTGTTTTCAAATCCCTCAGAACTGCTTTCATAATAATAATTCACACAACACTGAAAATCTTTGGCACCATACTTCAATGTCAAAAGGAATTAATTCAAACTGAAAAAATACAAAACCTTTTGTCCTTTTAAAAAAGAAATTTTAATAAGGTATATCAATCTGCAGTATTTACTGCACATCAAGAGTACAAATTTAATTCAGATTGCTTAAGAATACCAGATTTCTATTTTTTCCCAGCCTGCTATAAAAGCTGGAGGAATTTCCACGGCGTATTAACCTTAAAAATCTTGACACTCCCCAGCAGGAAATTGAATTTCTACAAAAACTTTGGGAAGGATTTGACTTGGATTCCTGCACAAGGTATTTACAGCCTCTTTAGGTCCAAACGTACAACACAGCCCACAGATGAGAGCGCAGCATATAAAAAACAACACATTGAACAAGTTGGTGCCAAACAAAACTGTAGCGCATAGAGGAACACAGTTCAAGAGTTTAACATTTTTTTCTAAGTCTCCTTATAAAACATCCTCTAATGAAATAATTTTCACAGTAACTGCTACTCTTCTATACATTTTGACAGGCATGTAAGATGGCAACCATTCAACCTATCTTACCACCATGAGCTTCAGGTATGGTTTGCTTTTCAAGGAATGAATAAGAAACATTTCCTACTCAACAAGACATTTACTGTGAGTTCATTCCCTTAGAGAGGAGCTTGGTTTGGGGGTTTTGTGTGTTTTTTTTTTGTTGGTGATGTTTTTATTACACATTGGTGCCAGGATTTCCAACAAAGGTCCTCTGAAAACTGGCCTCTGGTAACAGGCCTTCTCTTCTGGTCCACAACCAAGACTGGTTTCAAAGCCAAACGCATACATGACCACAAATGGAAGCCCCTAGCAGTAGGAACAATCGTCTTTTTAAGACAATAATTTTCAGGAAAAACAAAAACAAACACAACAACAAACACACACAAAGAAAACAAAAAAAAATCCAAAACCAATCCCAAACACTGGCAAACACATCACACAGTAGAGTCCACCATTTTAATGCATTAGGAGGAACTCTAACTTCCAGCCTGCCTTTGTGGAAACTAAGACGGTTTTATGAACATCAAAATCTTCATGAACTCTTTAGATTCGCTCACTGGGATGAGGGGATGGTCTTGAGGCAGGCAATGACCCCTGGGCACAATTCACCAATGGACAGTGAAGTTCCTGCAATCAGTCAGTACGTTTTGGCTGCCTTGGGGGCAGCAGCGTCACCAGGGCACACAGCAGACCCATGACCAGGTAGCACAGCCCTGTCCATAGGGAGGGCCTCTCTTGGCACTGCAGTTCCCCAGGGACCCTGGAATCTTACTGACATGCCTCAGGCGCAAGAGAGTCCCTGCTCAAAGCCCAAAGGATCTGAAGAATCATGCCCATATGGCTCTTATTCTTATGTCTGATGTGACCACTTGTATGTTGTCTGTGTTATTAGATAATGCTACCTCAAGATTCTTGAAGAAAAAAATTCTCTGCTTTCATTTTCCCAAGACTTGCTGCAGAAATGTTCAAATGTGTAAACGACAGTTTGCAACACTGAACTAAAAGGAAGCACGATAACAGTTGGCTTGAAAAGGGAGAGGAATTATCTGTTCTTCATATGCTCTACAGACAGACCATAAACACAAGGCTTAAAAACAACCTTCTAAATCTAAAGATAAGGCAGCTGAGGAGTACATTGCCTATAAAAAGATACAGAGTTATCACCAGGGATTAACAAATTTCTCAAGACTAACACAAATGGGATTTTGCTGCAGACAGGAGAGGGTGCCTAGCAATGGTCTGAGGTCCTTTCTATAGCTGTAGATAATCCAGCCTCCTGTAGAGATATGGCTGATCACACCAAACTCTCCCCAGTACTTTTCACAGCCCATTAGCTTTGGTGTCCATTTGGTTTGAAAGAAGGGCAGAGGTGCCAAGAGAAATGCATTTCCCAGCCTCTGATTTTCATGGATCTTAGCAGAATTGCTGACACATCCATCAGGTCGCTAGGGTACCGGTTGTTTCTGGTCGTTAATGTTTATGCTGCCGCTGGCCCATGAAAAGTACTGTGCAGTGCTCGTGCTCCCATTTGCCTTTTCCCAATATAAAAGGCAACGTTCGCGGCCAGGAGCAAGAGAAGGAAGGCACCTCTGGGGCAAATCTTAGGACATGAGTCCTAAGTACTGTAAGACAAAACAATGCCTTTGAGTCCCTACCTCAGTTGCTGTTTGATGAGAAAACAACAGGAACATCATTTATTTTCAGTGGTATCTGACATCTAAAACAACCACAGACATGCTTTTTGTGATTATTGTTGAGTGTTGTATATACATTTCACAGCTCCAGGCTGGGCAGAGAAGAGATTCAGAGCAGCCCTGCGGAGAAGGACTTGCGGGTGTTGGCTGATGAGGAATTTAACATGAGCTGGCTTCAGTGTGCGCTCGCAGCCCAGAAAGCCAACCGTATCCTGGGCTGCATCAAAAGGAGCGTGACCAGCACATGCAAGGAGGTGATCCTGCCCCTTTACTCTGCTCTCGTGAGACCTCACTTGGAGTATTGTGTGCAGTTCTGGTGTCCTCAACATAAAAAGGACATGGAACTGTTGGAACAAGTCCAGAGGAGGGCCACGAGAATGATCAGGGGACTGGAGCACCTCCCGTATGAAGACAGGCTGAGAAAGTTGGGGCTGTTCAGCCTGGAGAAGAGAAGGCTGCGGGGAGGCCTCATAGCAGCCTTCCAGTATCTGAAGGGGGGCTATAAGGATGCTCGGGAGGGGCTCTTCATCAGGGACCATAGTGATAGGACAAGGGGTAATGGGTTAAAACTTAAACAGAGGAGATTTAGGTTAGATATAAGGAAGAAATCTTTACTATGAGAGTGGTGAGGCACTGGAACAGGCTGTCCAAGAAATCTGTGAATGCCTCATTACTGACAGTGTTCAAGGCCAGGCTGGACAGGGTCTGAGCAACTTGGTTTAGTGGAAGGTATCCCTGCCCATGGCAGAGGGGTTGGAACTAGATGATCTTAAGGTCCTTTTCAACCCTAACCATTCTATGACTATCCTTCCTTTTACTCCCTGTCACACCCTGAAAAGTAAAAATGACAGGCAAAATCCCATCTCACTCTTACTGATGATCAAACCTTACTCACTGTTGTACTGCCACTCTTCCTGATAATCAAACCTCTGGAATGGTGCTCCTCCCCACCAGTTTCTTGCACTGCAAGTAGCAGAGTCAATAACAAAGAGCAGAGAAATGTTCAGATGTAGCTGACTAGCACTAGAGGGATGAAAGGTATATGGTCTGTTGCTCAATATCCTGCTTCTCAGCAGATGCTCAGCTATGGTGTTTTCAGCACATGCATGAAGTTCCCTCTACACTTGGCAAGCTGGTTAAACACAAGCATACAGGACTCGCATCCTGTGAAATTATTTTGTATTCCAAAGTCTTTCAAAAAAAACCACAACACAAACATTTTGTATAGCTTAAGACAAACACATTTCCAATGTCAAAAGGTACATGGTCAAGCAAAGTTTTACTCATAATTAGATAATATTTTCCAAAGTTCAGTATCGGCAGAAACGATGAAAGATGGAATTTGTAAATTCCACTGGAAATAGTTGCGCAGTTTTTGTACAAGAAAGTATTCCCCTGCAATGTTTATACTTAAATATTTCTGTAAGGAAAGTTTGAAAACAAGGCAAATTTTCCTTCCAAGTTGAGAAAAACAGACAGCAAAGACATAGTAAGAAATCAATTAAATTAATCTATTGCCCATTTTTACTCATAATAATAGCCACAGAAATTTTTAAAGTATACATAAAAACCTGTAAATACTTTTAGAAGGTTACATGATCCTCTTAATTAAGAATGAAATAGATATAATTAATGAGATATATCTATGACAAGATAAGTATTTTTTGTTAGGACATAACCTCACTGTAAAGGGGAATCAGGCAGGCAGGGGAATCTCCTCTGCACATCAGTGCAGCAACGGCAGTTCCTGCACCACAAAAAGTGAAACTTCCTGAAGGGAAACCACTGCTGAATGATCTAAACTTGTTAAACATGGCTGAAGAAATTAATGCCTCCTTTCACAAACACATGAGGAATGGGCAAATAGCAATGAAGTTGGGTACTTAATTTACAAGCAGCTATCAGTTGTGACATGCTGAGATGCCACACTGTGTGTGAGGGGCTTGCCTGCTGCTTATGCCAAGTATAATCCACCTGTTCATCTGAAACCCCCACTTGAGATGAGACATCGCATGGGATCACAGGGAACCTGAACCTAAGTATAACTAGGGCAAAAAAAAAAAAAAAGGAATGCGCATGTCCTCTCCAGCTCCCAGACAGACAACAGTCACAAAGTCTGGAAACACTAAGAGAAAGTACTGGCACTAAAGGAGCAAAAATAGTACCGGCACATTGCCTTCAGCTTCCCAGGGAGTTAGAGGGAATTTATGGGACAGAAAGCCCAGCAGTGATCATACAATCACAGAATAGTTTGGGCTGGAATTCAAAGGTCATCTGGTCCAACCCACCTGTGATGAGCAGGGACATCTTCAGTGAGACCAGGTTGCTCAGAACCACATCCAACCTGGCCTTGAATGTCTCTAGGGATGTTGCATCCACCACCTCTCTGGGCAACCTGTGCCAGTGTTTTACCACCCTCATGAACTCCACAGTAGCGTATTGACCATTTGGCAGCACTCTGCAGCTTCTAGTCAGTGTCATATTTTCTGCCTCTGCGCAAGTGTTTCACACCACATCCAAGGCAGAAAATACACTTTGGAAGTAATACATAGATGCATAAAATTTGGGCTGCATGTGAACAAGACGCCTGGCAAGCTCTTAGGGGACTACAGTAAACCTCTCAATGGCAATGGCATATTTACTAGCCATATGAATAAGACTCCATCTCCAATGTATCAGTGTTAAAGTACTTGCATTTTTCTTAATGCCAAAAAACTAAGGAAACCAAAGGGGCGATAGGATTCTGCTGTAGTTCCAAGGACATTTTCTCATAGTGATCCATTTTTTCAAGACATACAATTATAAAAAAAAAAAAGAAAAGAAAGAAAAGCCCTAAGTAAAGCTGACAAAAAGAGCAAGAACACATCCCTTCCGTTTCTCTTCCCACTATTTATTTATTTCCTGGCAGATGCAGAGAAGTGCTGAACCAGCAGCTCTCTTGGCTGGTGGAAGTCACCAGCTGGAAGCAAAGGGAACAAAGAGCAGCGCAGGTGGAGCTGCGTGGGAAGAGATGGGGGATGCAAACAGGGGCACAGAAATAGCGACACTGAGCAGATATGGAGAGACTCCCCTTCCTCTCCACTCACTACCACAGTAACTTTTGAAATGCTGTTCTACAGCCATCTTCTATCTCCTGCCCACACCACTATTTCGAATCATAGAATTATTTAGGTTGGAAAAGACCTTTAAGATCATCAAGTCCAACCATTAACCTAGCACTGCCAAGTCCACCACTAAACCATGTCCTTAAGTGCCACATCTGCATGTCTGTTAAATACTTCCAGGGATAGCAACTCCATCACTTCCCTGAGCAGCCTACATCAGCTCTATTAAGTTGCCCATGAGCAGCAGAACTGACAAATCAGAAATTTCTCTGGACCTCTAACTTCAAGTGACACTCCTCTACTGATTCTTTAATGTTTAACAAGGGCTGAGTTCACCTGGGGACTTTTTTCTCAGCAGGAAAATTAACAGGGTTGTCCTTTACCAAATAACTTGGGTCTTTCATACAACTCCCATGAACTTTTCAAAGTCTCTCAATTTTCTTGAAATTTTGGTGAATTAAATTCAGAGTTATTACGGGGCTGAATTAACAGCATCATTGCACAAGCTTCATTTCTTTTGAAAAACAGGCCAAAAAGAACCCAACCCACGATGTGGGAAATTGGCAAATTTTAGATTACATTACAAAAGATGATGTGGAATAAGCAGTATCAAAGGAGATCACCTCTTTTTTGTGCTTATTTTTGATCTGAAACCACATGGCTATGTAGGAAATGGCAAGACTTCAGGAATATAAGCTCATGTTTAGCCATACAATAATAGCCAAAAGACAGTTAGTTGGCTGATAATTCCCAGCAGAAGATGAAAGCTTGTGTTGCATAAAGAGCAAGGTGACAGGTTAAGCAAGCCCCTAACAGAGAAGCAGAAGAAGAATGTCTTCCCTGTAGAGTACGTTACACATTCAGAAATTCAAATGTGTCTTCAGCCATTTGACCATTTAATGGTTAATTAGACTGATGGATGTTAGCACAAGGATATAACTAGCTTCCATATTCTGCTTGCAAACTGCATAATAAATGAGCTACTACTGCCATGGAGGGGTAAATTCAGCATTCTATTGCAAATGAGTCTTTCTAATATTACATTTGCAGCAGTTCTCCCAGACAGGCCACAAGAAAAGGCTAAGACAACAGAGTGAAACATATCATAACAAGGTATTAAAAGCACGGACAGGAAAACTTCTAATGGAACAGAAACATCAGCAGCAAAATAAACATTTTGTATTTCAGGGGACCCAGTGTCATTTTAGGTTAAAATTTTTTTAAGCATTAAGTTTGGGAAATGGTTCACTATGTCAACGTGTATTAGCTTATGATCCAAATTCACCTTTCCTTGGAACTACACAACTCCAGTACACTCTTTTGTTACAAAACTATAGCCCTTACATCATCTTACAGCAATGGTGAACTGGTTTTGAAATTGCTTAATGACCACCTACAAATTAAAACTGCTGTACAATGTTGCTTGCAAGACATGTTGTCTTGCAGTAGCCACCAGTGTGCAAAGCAAAATTTCAAGTATTTAGAGCTGGCCCAAATAATCTTACTGCTCTAAACAAAGTTCTTCTCTGTGCTCTGCAGAGTCGCATACAAACCACAGCACTCAACTAGACAGTACTGTGGAAACTGTAGAAAGGCTGTTCTGGGAAAATGACAATTTCACCACAGGACAGTCCTGCAACTATGTATTACCAAAATTTTCCATCTGGAAGGGAATCAGGAACACAGAAAACTAGATAGCACTATTCATCCACTTCTTTAAATGTATTTCACATCTACAGCCCCTGACACATTGCTCCTGTTTTCATTAAAATACCAAACACTCAGATTTTGAAACTTAACTTACCCTGAGTGACCCAGTTATTAGAAGTATTACCCAAGTATTACTGGCCTGTCTCAGTATTAATTTGGTTGTTACTAATATTGGCACTTAGATTTTGCCAAATAATTTAAACTGTATAGTGGGGGAAAAGGGAAGAGGAGATTCACCAACCTATACCCTACTTTTTGCACTTTTGGATGTTTCCCCTACTCAGAGATACTGACCTTAAGACCTGTCCTTCAGTATATGAACAGAAGACCACCAGTCCAATCCCAGAGTGCCTTATTTTATTGCAGGGCTTAAATTTAGTAGTTGTACTAAAATAAAGTGCCTTGGTAGACTTAACTTAATGCTTTACCTCTTGCACACTCCCCCTGCAATCAAATATATGCATGGCAAATAACGCAGTCCAAAAACAGCTAATGAGTATTTCCAAAGGAAAAAATATTCCTTTGGAAAAATATCCTCATCAAGGACAGCCCTGATTTAGATTAGATCAAATAAAAGATATAATTACTGTAATATAGCCTGGGGGAGGGATAGCAGAGAGAGAAGGAAAACAAAGGGACTGATAACATGATGTAAATAGCATTAAGAATGATTTTCCTGCTGACATCAGCACTGCCCAGTGCTGCTCTTTCTTGTCCTGAAACAGTATTTGCTCTGGCCAGTGAACCTGGGACCTGTCACTCTATGAGGGGCCAGCTGCTGTAACATCATCACCCCCTGGCTCCCCTTCCTGGTTCCTTTCTCTCACAATGCTCAAAACATGTTTTGAGAGGCATGACTTCACAGTATTATAAGTATCTCTGGAATAACAACTTAGTGCTGTATTTTAAAAAAGTCCATATTAAGCAAGTATAGCAGTAGGTTACAAGTTCAAAAAACCCCAAACATACTATTCATTGTATGTACACCTCCATCACATACCACATGGAGAAAACAGAAGGCTGAGGTTCTCAATTTCTAACTTCAGTGGCATCTCATAATAAACTCAACTGAAAAACCAGATGAGATTTGGGCTCTGTAGTTTTGTGTGGGGTTTTTTGTTTTGGGGAGGTTTGGGGGTTGTTGCTATCGACAGGCTTTTCATAAGACCACTCAAGGACTCTGTAGGAAGCTTCAGGCACCAGCGTAATTTTAAACCTTACATTATCCCTTTTTAAAGGTTACCAGGTTCTAGCCTGTTTCACCTTCTGTCTGCAGCAGACATTCGTATTTACAACCTGCTCATCACCATGCTATCTAAAGCATCTAATAAAAAAACAGAAACAAGCAGCTTCCTGGTTCCTGCCTTTTATTACTCAATAATAGGGAACAGCAGTTAACAACATGTTTATTTTTGCCTTCTGATCTTCTCCCAAACCAGTTATCTCCCAATACACACACTGGCCGACTCCTTTGAGCTTCTTTTCCAATTCATTTTACAGCCACTGCTTGTAATGAGATTCACTACTGCCCTGTTTCTACTACCTCCCAGCTCCCTCATCCTCATGCAAGGATCTTTATGCTTCCTACCAGCTCAATAAGGGATCTCATGTAAGCACTAGAAGCACAAAAAGCTACTGAGAGGCATGAATGTCAGTTACCAAACCCAGAAGGGAACCCAGCCAGTAACCTAGAAGTCAGCTCACGATAACCTACAAAAACATACTATTGCTTGGGAATAGCCTTGTATTCAGTTTCTCCCTCTTATTCTGTTTAAGAAGGAAATTACTGTATTCTGTGTCCAAAGGAAAATTTCCAGGACCCCTTTTTACCATTGATACTAAATTCAGAATTTACAGAAGAGAACAGACAGCTGGGACATATGGGACATGTCCACATCACTAAATAAGAGAAGACTCCTAGCAGCTACAATTATCTAGGTCTTCCGCAACTTATAACAATGATAGAAAAAAACCTCATTCTTCAGAGGTTTAAACATTTGCTTCTCAATTCTTGGAATGAGGATCAATTATAGACAACTGTGCATGGTAGATCTGACACGATGTCTCCCAGTCCTTATTCTGAAAGCAGTGGCAGAAAGTGCTTCAAGTTGCTAAAAACGACAGGAAACAGTATCCAAGAAGGGACGAACACCACACACAAAGTCTGACAAACCCAGCTAGATGGCAGCCACCAGATCTAGTCATCTTGAACTAGACTAATTGAAAATACTGCAAAATCTTGAGTTTCTTCCCGAGGGGAAAAAAAAAACAAAAACAAACAAAAAAAAACAAAAACCACCACCAAAAAAACATCCCACAAACAAAAAAAGTGACACACCCTAAAATTACCACCATTTCACCCAACATGCTTGCACCTTAGGCGCTGAAATGTGTCGTGCAGCCGGTGATACATACTTGCTTGCATTTAAACCAAGTGCTTGTCCTCAATTCAACTAAAGAGCACAGGACTTCAAAAAAGCAACATCAGACAGTCAAAAACGACATCGTCTCCACTGCCCATGCACAGTATGTCAGCATGGTATAGCACATTTTATATCACAACTTATATTTGCATTTCTGTCTGTACATACTAAAGGAAAAGCAGCCTATGGCTATTGAAACAAAGTTGTTCCTAAAGACGGCAATTATTCAGAGGCGGGAAAGAAAAATAAATAAACAAAACCACACATAAATCACACTATTGAGTTCATTTTGCCTCTCTTCACATTTATTTTTATTTTTGGCACTTGAAACCTCAAGAGTACATCACCTTTTACTGCTCCTCTGCTGTTACTGTTGGTAACAAAATAATTCTGACTGTATTTGTTAGCCCATAGCAGTCATCCTGTTTTGCAAGCAATTAGACACATTGTTTTATTCTGAAAGACCATCATCTTGGCTTCCACAGGACATCACTGTGTAAATTATGCCAAAAGTAAATAAGGCATGAAACGTGAAACGTTACCTATGCCAAAGCTGATCTAATGTTTCCTGGTGTGGAAAGTGAGACTTTAAGAAGAAGAAATGATTTTTTTAAAAGTAAATTCATTTGAAAGGCTCATGCCAAAAAACATTTAAGTTTTATAAAAAAAATAACAGCAATAATAAAGCAATGCTACAGACATTTGCTATTGAAAGTAGAATTCAGTTCATGACTCATACTGCAGTGAGCAAGCAGACACCATAGATTATGTTCAGACACCTTAAATTCAAGCTCAGCCAAGTGTTTCCCATTAGCTGACTCCAAATTTTCAGTGCCACTGAGCCAGTGGGAATTATAAAGTCTAAATCCAGTGTTTCAAGTATGGCCCTGCTCAAAGGAGTAGCTCCCCACCACCTCCTGTCAGAAAGGAAGACCTACTGAGGTACACATTCAAACTGCAGGATTATGTAGATGTGAGGGTAGAATACTAGAAGAACCATTTCCAGCTTTTTTGGATGGGGTATTACTGCTCAGGGGAGTTAAAAACCCACAGAGATAAAAAATAAAGCAGCAGAAAAAAAAAAAAAAAACACTGAAGATGTGCTTTGGTAGTCAGGCTATCTAAAGTTTCTCAAGACCCTGCTGGGGATTTATTAAGACATTTGCTAATAATGCTGCTGTAAGCAGGGCACTCTTGTTGCTCTTCTCAGTAATTTCAGTTCATTAGAAAGGCCACTGAATAACTCTCCCAGGTCCAAGAGATTATTTAACAGGCAGCATGTAACCATAGGATAGCTTTAAGCAGACCTAGTCCCAACAGGAGAGCACCCACCACACACCACAAGCACGCTCTGCATAGGGCACCACTCGTCAGAGGCAGCTTCTTCAACACTCCTCTCCAAATGTACCATGTAGTCTAAAACAGCTGCCAGCAAGAAGCAACCCAACCTTAATGTTTGCAAGGCAGATCCATGGGAGAAATAAACATTATTAAATAAACTATTTAAAACACTATAAGTCCTATATATAAGGATATAAGATCCTAACTTCCTATTTTTTAGATTAAGATCTGTCTCATCAGTTGAATCATTAAAGGTCATCATTAAAACAAAATATATTTTTTTAAATAAATATGGTAACTTTTTTCTTTTTGCCAGCAACTAATATTTTAAAACATATTTAAGCAACTAGACATTTTAAATTTTATTTTGTAGGAATTTTGCTCCATTATCAGCTCTAATAAGATATACGCCTACTTATGTAAGTACACGTGATACATGCAAAGTTAAATTTAGAGGAAAACTGGAATTCATTTAAAAATACACAGACTATCTACATCTGCTAGGAAATACAAACCACACATTTCTTATGTATACAAACATTTGGAAGTTTATAAAAAGATGTTTTGTCTATTAAACAGACTGGTAAATAAACTAAGTGTAATTTGCAGCTAGTGATTTAGCTGATTATTTCTGGTCACTGTGTCCTACAAGATCAAAAAACCGCTGGGTCTCCTCCCACCACATCCTTCCACCTCATCATTGTATCTAAACTGCAGTGGGGAGAAAAAAAGAATAAAAAAAAAAAACAGTCCTTCCCAACAGAGTTCTCAATTTTATCCAGTGGTTACTAAATAATGCTCCTTAATACACTGGGAAAAGAAAATATTCCCTTTGTTCAGGAAGAGCAGATTTCTATTTGTCCACAGTTGGCTTTCTACTCCAGCAACCTCTTCTAATTAATTATCCACTAACTCAGCTGTTCAATGGTTTGACTGTCTTCAAAAGTTGCTCATTAATTTTTTATTTTACCATACTGTTGGTGTCTTTAGATGTTAATACATCAGTCTTGCTTTACAAATACTGTATCAAGTGTCTCTCATGATTCATAATATTTTAAACAGATTATTTATCCTGATTCCTTGTCACAGAAATGCTTGTTCTATCTTTCATGAATGTAACTTGGCTAAATTTTTCAGCTCAAATGAATTCATGTTCTCAGAGTTTATACCAACACTCCTTTGTGGCAGGTGTCCGTGGTAGATGTCTGTGCTAGATTCATCCACTGAAATAGGTGAATCCCACATATAACATCTCCTTTGCAAAACAGATTGTGAACAACATCGATCTGTATATAAACATCACAATACTGACAGCATATTGCTTTAGATACATGCATAAGTAAAAAAGGTTATTCTCAACTATTTGCTGAACCCACTGCATGTATGCAAGTACCATGACAAAACCAATTATTTTTTAAAAATAGTAATAATAAACATTCATCATCATCCCAGCTTCATATTGCAGCAAACTCTTACAAAGAAAGATACTGGGCTTCATCCAGTCTTTTTCCTCTTGAGTTATTTTAAATCACTGGCACAGCAAAGCATTATTTTATTGAAAAATAAAATAATTAATTCATAGTTGGTTGTTATGAGTGTTAATTACTGAAGGCTGCAGGCCCTGAGCAGGCTAATTCTAACCATCCCACTCAATGCCTGTGACAAGCAGGCCTAGGAGTTTCTGGTTTTACAGTGTGATTTGAAACACCTTTTTTATTTATTTATTTATTTATTAATAGACAATACCAATGTGATTTTTACCTCTGGATTCTGCATGCTCCTACTTGCATAAACACGGATTTCATTGTGACTCTAGAACAGCAATGACAGTTTGGGGGATTGTGGCCAGAAGTACTGATACGATGATACTGAAATGTCAGTTTTCCTTTCCTTTTCTCTCCTGAGGTACAAAAGAGTGAATTTTTTCTTCTATAAAGTAGCCAGACTTTCCTCACTCAAAAAGCTCATGTTTTAAACGGCACAGTTCTTGCTCTTTTCTGCCTGGCTGAGGCAGACAGTTAATACCACCCCAGCTATTATGCAGGTAATAATTTATGCTTACCAAAATAAAAATTAAAAAATACAAATAAGCCAAACTTTAGTGGCATTTTTACAAAAAAATAACAACTTGGCAATTTGGTTTTTTAATCTAGTCACACTTCTGCTTTTTTGAACACAAAGATACAGTGTAGAGTTGTAACTATAGAGACAAGTCATGATAAACACAAATTAACTCACAAAGACAAGATCACTGGTCTGTGTTTCTATTCACAGAGCGCTAGAAGGAGAGTCCCAGCTAAAAAAAATGCAGCATTTGTGCAGCTCCAGCATCACACAATTAGTATTTGTCACCCTCAGAGCTCAAAACAACAGTGTGTTCATTTGCAGAGGAAAGAATGCGGTTTTGGGTCTCTATGCTTATATAGCACAAGTCCACATATCAGAATAAAGTTTATAAAACTGGGAATTAAAGATACCATCAGACAACCAAGTGAGAGTAAGTCAGAAACTAATAAAAAAAAGATAAGCATTTCAGTGTAAATCTTGAGTCCAATCTTATTCCCCAATTTCTTAAGGCAAAATCTCCAGAGACCACAGTAATACCAACAAACAGTAAAACTAGCACAAGGTAGCTCTCCTTTTCTGATCAGTGAGCAATGACTCTATAAAGCACTCTTTTATCTGAAATCCATGCAGACATCAGTACCATTGGTACTTGGCACCCATAACAAAGGCACTTTGGGGTCCTGGGCTCGAGGAGCAAAGGTTGTACTCAAAATGGGGTCACAAATTGGTTTCCCAAAGTGAGACAAGGCAAACCAGCCATCATCAACACCTGTGGCACAGCAGTTCATGTACTGACATGCCAATACTCACAGGGAGCATAATCCAGCTGATTTCTCCAAGGAAAAGACCAGAAACCCCAGGGAGAGTTTGCCCTTGTGGGCATGCAAACCTGTTGTTGTCATCTACTGATGGCCATCAGTAGTGCCTCCTGCCCAGAGATGCAGCTACTTCTCCCTTCTTACTTCTACTGCTAGAGTACCTCCGCCAGCCTCCTCGCCACACAAGCAGCGTTACCAATACTGACCTACGTAACAGAGTATACAGTGAGACTGTCTTTACCTCAGCAATATTTCTGTGGCTCTGGTGAGTTCAAGACATTTATTTTGGGGGGGATTTTTCTTCACATAAATTCAGTTCTTTTTTCCTTTATTAGGGGCCAAACCACAAGGAGCACCATCTTGAACTTGACCAACATGGGTAAATATAAATCCAGCTGATGCTGATGAGTTTCTTCTATTTTGGACAGTCTACATAACCTCATGGCACATGACTAATCTGCTCCTTCCTCCTTTGACTTAAATATTGTTAAAAATAAATAAATAAAATAAAAACAAAACTAAAACCAATCCTAGCACAGATCTTCCAGATCTGCGTATAAGAGATTATAGGCATTTTACAGAGTTACTTTAAAAGCCCCTGAAGATGAAAGGTGAAAGATCTGCCACAGGTTTTGTGCAAGTCTAAATAAAATCTTAATGCTTCTGCCCTTAACCACACTATATGGCTAGTCGAAGACTTTCAGCACACGGGGGAGGTATGATTATACAGTCTGCAAAAACTATGCTGTTCTGTCCCTGTCATGCCCTTCTCCACCCTGCAAAGTGTCTGACATTTTTAATTTTAGTGGTAATTTCACCCATTTTTCCAGAACTGAAATAACTCGACAAGTTCATACAACTTCTGCTGTACCCTACTGTCCAGCAGAATAGCTAGCTTTAATGAGACTGGGTGTAATGAACCTGTGTTCGATCACTTCATTCTTAGCAAGACCCAGGACTCCGGTGCACACCATCTGCTCCTACTGACCTGGCCACAGCCTGGAATTTTTCCATTTATTCCAGCATTTCCGCTTCTGGCACATGTTCTGACACTCCCTACCTGCTCACTGTTACATAGCCTCTTTCACCTAAATAGCCTCTCGGATGAGCTAAACTAACCTTTAAACCAATCAAAATCCTTGCCTGTTTGCTGTCTGGGAGCACGCATCCCTGGTTTTTCCCACAGGAATTGACATATTAACAGCAGTACTCCAGCCAGGATGTACCCATGTGATTTCTGTCAAGATGGCAAACCCTGCCATTACCATTAACGAAGATGGAAAATTTCCCATGATGGTTATGAGCATCAGGCTATAAGGAAAGGCTCATTCTTTCTTACAGATTTATTCCACTTATTACACAAGTACAAATTCAAGTCCAGTGGCACTAAATCCTACTTGTAGAAGCATACTGATCTGTAAAATTGTTTCTCAATTAATACCTTGAGAATAAAAAGCTGTAAACTGCATGTTGCTTACTAATGGTCCACAGCAGCTCCTTGTCACAGCCCACACAAGAGCCAAGGAATGGTGTAAAGCACCTGTGCAGGCTCTGCTTAGCAGAAATCCAGAACTGGTTTCTAGTCCAAATCTTCCCATTTCTGACACAGCAAAATTCAGCATGACCATTTCTCAGCCAGTCAGTAGGGATGCCTGTATAGCACCAATTGTGACACACAAGGATTTAAAAAGCATTTAAAAAGGCAAAAAATTTCCATGGTCAACAATTATTTCAATATCTTAACCCACACAAGCTGCCTCTGCCTAAAATGGGTGTTCCCTGTAATAAGCAGAAAACATCTACCATGCACCTCTGTGCCTGTTCCCACAATTGTTAGAATGGTGGGGTTCTTTAAACAGAAACTATTAGACTGCATTTTTGGAGTATTATAAAAGACAAAATATCAGCAAATATCTCAAACAACTTTGTGGGGGTTTCCCCCGGAAAAAAACATCCACATTTCCATTTTCTTCCCCTCCACCCCACATACATTATGTTAATTCTTTTTTACTTAAATTCCATTAAATATTAGTAAGAACACCTGACAGCAGTAGGTTCTGAGGACAGGCACTCTAGCCATAGAGCAGAAAGCCTATGATTAACGCCATATAAACAAGAGGGGGACAGCACTAAGAAGGAAGACAAACATCCAAACATCCCCAGATCCCACTGCCCTTATTTTCTGAATATTCCTAAAGCAAATTACAGGGCTATTTTCCAGTAACATTCTCCTCACAGCATAAATATACCTGGAAAAACAGTAAAAGCCAACAAAAGCATTAAAGAAAACCCCAAAATTCAGACGTTTAATTCACACAATACTATAAAATGACCCCCAAAACACATTCTGATAATAATATGATAATAAATTTCACTTAAATGATAAGGTAAGGAAGTACAAAGCAAAAATACGAGGGTTTTTCCATACTTCTTTGGAAAATGAAAATTACTAATACCAAAGTCACACAAATTGACTAATAAGTCTTTAACAAGTTTCTTAAATATACCTTATTTGAAATTAAATGCCCTCTTCTTCCTCTTTGCAAAAGACCAACTCCTGGTGCTAGATCTGCGTGAAAAATGTACTTTCACCACCCCATTCACCTGCAAGACCAAGGCCCCAGTGCGGCTTAAAATGAAGTAGTACTACAGTACTTGGTAACATTTGTGATTTAACAGACCTGGTAAACAACGCATGTAAGAGAGAGAAAACATCCTTGAAATATCATAATTTTCATTCATAATCACCTGTATAATGTGAATTTATATAAGTCATTAGGAGATGACCTGATAGCTATCAGGAAAGCAGGAGACGAGGTTGGTACCCTCAGGCAGTACCCAGGTAGAAGTATATTTCAGCTCAATTTCAATGTAACTCTTTTCTGCTTGATAAATAAAGAGCTCCTGAAGAATAGAATTCCTGTAAGCAAAACTTCAGAAAAGCAGGAATACCCTACCTGTTTAGTTTATTGTCAGAAGTATTATGCAGTTACGGTGCGTTGGTCAAATCACTAACCCACAGGTGGGGAATACCGCAAGTCCAGCTTGCGGTATATCCCTGTCATTGTAAAGTGGAAGACACAAGCCTTCGTGCCCGCCGACAGCTTCTCCTCACAGTTAAGGAGAGTTGCGTCTCCCTAACACTGTTGGGGATCACTTTTGGGCCCCTGCTGCCCTGATCGCATGAGACCCTCTTACTTCAAACCTGAATGTATTTGCTCTCAAGAACAGGCATGTAAATACTGCAACAGCATTTCACCTACAGCATTTCTGTCACTTAAACAACACTTAAAGAGTACCCGCGTTAAAGCAGGAACTGGACACACCGCATGTCCTTTACAGCTCTGCGAACACAGCTGTCTCTGTGTGAGATTCAGGGGCCCGGCTGAAGAAAGCCGTACCATCACCGACCCTGCCCGCACACCGCGCTCCGCACAGGCTGTGCGGAACCCCGCGCCGCTGCACGGGCACCAACACCCGAGAGGAGGCAAGGAACGCAGCTGCAGAACACCAGCAGCACGGGGAGCCTGCCTGACAAGACAGCGGGCACGAAGCAGCCCCGCCGCCGCCGTCCGCGCCGCCGCGCTGAGAGGATGTGCCCCGCTCCCGCACCCACCGCCGCGGACAGCGCGCCACAGAGGCACAGGGGCACCGCGCAGCCCTTAACTTTCGAGCAGAGGCAGTGCCTCTCCCGCAGGGCTGAGGGAGCGGGTCCGCTCCCCTCCCTCCCTGCACCCCGCAAGTTCGGGGCGAACCGGCCGCCCCCCGACCCACCTGGTGCAGCGTGTCCGGAGGCAGCTGCGAGGCCCGGAACAGCTCGCCCACACTGCTGCCCCCGGCGGCCGCCTCGGGGGGCGGGCAGCACCGCGAGAAGAGCTCGGAGTAGTGCTGCTGCTCGCTCTCGCTCAGCGGCAGGAGCAGACCCCCGATGCCGGCGGCGGCGGCGGCGGCGGCGGTGGTGGTGGTGGCGGTGGTGACGGCGGTAGCAGCAGCGGGCCCCCCCGCTGGCCCCTGCTCCATGACGGGGCGGCGCACGCAGAGCCGCGCGGCGGGGCAGCGGGGGGAACGGGGAGGGAGGTGTGGCGGGAGGGAGGCGGTGCCGCGCTGCGGCGGAGAAGGTGGAGCCCCCGCCCCCCGCCGGTGAGCGCCTCGCAATGCCCCAACTCCGCCGTGCTCCAATCCCCGCCTCGACCCGCCGCCCCGGTCCGCTACGCTCCGCCCCGCCCCGCCCCGCCCCCGGCGGCCCTGCCTGCGGACCGCGGCGGCACGGTCCCGCGTGCCTCCTCTGCCGTCACCTCGGCGCTCGCCCGGCGTTTTTTTATCCCCTTTCTTTTGTTTTAGCTGGTTGCGTTCCGGGGAGACCTTGGAGCAGTTTCCAGTACCTAAAGGGGCCTACAAGAAATCTGGAGAGGGACTTTTCACAAGGGCATGAAGAGATAGGACAAGAGGGCATGGCTTTAAACTGAAAGAGGGGAGATTTAGATTGCACATTAGGAAGAAGCTCTTCGCTGTGAGTGTCATGAGGCACTGCACAGACACTGGCGCAGGGTGGCCAGAGAAGCTGTGGCTGCCCCACCCCTAGCAGTGTTCAAGGCCAGGTTGGATGGGGCTTGGAACAACCTGCTCTAGTGGGAGGTGTCCCTGCCCATTGCAGGGTGGTTGGAATAAGATGATTTCTAGGGTCCCGTCCACCCCAAACCAGTCTGTGATTCTGTGATTAATCTTAAATGTGTCTTGTGTTTGGCACCAGGACAGGCCCACAGGAGTCCTGCACCACCACCACTGCCACCAAGCAGGTGCAGAGGCGTTGGAACCCCTCATGCAGCTGGGTGGCTCATCTCACCCATCCCATGCCACCACTGCACGGTGCCCATCTTTGCCACACACATCCTAGCCCTCAAGGGATTCCCACCCCACTGCGGTGCCCGTGCTTGTGGAGCTTGGCAGCACTCGGTTTTCCTTCCTGAGATGATGGGAACATTTCCAAAAGTGCTGCCTGCTGCTGAAAGCACAGCAGTGACACTGCAATACGCGTCATACCTGAATGGAGGCCTCAGCCATGGCAGTTACCAGAGGCGTCTCACCATGTTCCCTACAGTTTGTGCTTTGACATTAAGGTCAGAGAGGCCCTTGTTACGGAGGCAAGACTCCAATACTCCTCTGCCAGCAGTGACACTGCAAATGCTCTCCTTGGAGGCTGAACACCACCTTGGAAGTTAGGCAGGTCATCACCCAGGGTGGGAAGTGGGGCTGGGTACATCCCAGTGAAGAGGATGTTTGTGGCTCTTAAGCTGGTTTTCACAGCTTTTTGTCCGGGAAGTTCTTTGTGGCATTTCAAGGAGCAAGGTAATCTTCCATGAATCCGCTTGATAAGGCTCTGCAGAGCAGAGTTCTTCCCCTGGAGAGTCCTAAGATGTTGGATGTTGCTGACCTTTTTCTGTCAGGTGCAGGATACTGATCAGAGGAAATGGTACCAGCCATGGGGAAACGATGTCAGGCTTTGCCTAACTGTTGCCTTATTTATGACCCTTATAATAACAGAATAATATTTCCAAGCTAGCTTTTGGCAGAACAGCTGTCCTAGAGCTCATCCTGAACAAGAGAGATGTTATTCTGACAAGCAAAGGAAAAGACTGTCAGCAATTTGTACTAATTGTTCATTTTCCTGTGTCTGAAGACTGTCACTGATAACTGACCAGCTCAATACTTGTGATGCTCATGTCTCATCACAAAAAAATCCCTGCTCCAACACCCCATCAGACACTGTTTGGCCTTTGTTGATGTTTCAGGCTCAGTTTTTTTAAGTGTTTCTAAGGTGGACCAAGGCAGAAAGATAGGGGGAACACCCACTGTCCCAGAACACAATAGTCTGTCCTACCAGCCACACCTCTTACTGCAAACACTGCAGGTTTTTTTTATCTTTAGACAATTTTCTCTTCTTGCTTGACCTGTAAAACCTGCATTCCTCTCTTGATACTTCCCATTCTCATCAGAAAGGACACAATAGCTGTGTTCAAAACCAGTCTACCCCACTATTATAAACTCCAACCTGTCATCTCCAATACACTAAAGAATTGCACCCCCATGAACTGAGGAAGACAGCAGGACCCTTATTTCTGCAAAAGAAATGTGAGCTTACAGGTGTAATAGGTGTGAGCTGAACACCCTGTGGGCATGAGCACCCCTTTGGGGAATACAGGGGGATGCTCAGGTGCCTGCCACCTCTGCAGCCAACCCCACTCATCTACTCTGCTGAGCCCAACACTTAGGGGGAGGTTTAGCCCACCCTGGGTGCCAGAGCCACTTTCCATATGGTCCAGTGCGCCTTGTGCAATGGCACTGATGGTCCTCACATGCTTTAAAGTTCTTGTTAGGATGCCTTGTATCAGACTGGGAGGCACTTTGTGATAACAGAAGCCATACAATTATCGTAGGAAGAGAGACTCAACTTTCCTGTTTACAGGGAAGTTGTGATGTCATTACAGGTTATAAAATTTCCCTATAACTAAGAAATGCTATGTACCAGTAAATCAAAACAATTCAAGTGTTTATTGTTTGCTGGAAAAAAATCCAGTAACGTAAACTGGATTGAAATCTGACTTATCAAACTATGGTTTAGATCTGTGTGTGGTCCTCCTTTCCTGCTTCCCTCCCCACCCAACTAGTAATGCAGTGACTTGCTCCAAATGCAGCCAGCAGCAGTCCTGCAAACAATTGTATGTTTGCGTGTGGGAGGGAGACAGAAGTCATAGTAAAAAATACTACTTCCAAAGAAGTGCTAGTAGGAATAGGAGTAATGTGTACGATAGATATATCCAAAATCATCAGTGTAAATTGTCACATATGACATAAGAATACATAATCCCCAGTAAAAGAATCCCTCCCAGTATTTTAGTATATAGGGGATCCTGGGACTATTTTTATTTAAGCAGTATAACCGAAGACAGGTCACTCAAATCTGTATGTTACTTCATTAGCCTTAAGGTTTAGATCATGTCAAACTTGGCTGGTCCAAAAGGCATGAGATCTGCTGCCCATTGACAGTGAAAATGCCCCACATATCGCCAAGTGAGGCTTTGGAAATGAATCCAAGTGGTTGGCTGAAAAACTGTGATTTAGCTTTTTGCAAATCAATTTGAATTAATCTCACCTGTTGTTCCTAATACCAACTCTTTTTATTTACTCTCTGCAAAATGAAAGGAGATTTTGACAACAAGCAACTGGTGGGGCAGGTTTCCCAGCCATGGCATCAGGCATGCTTGGAGTATAACAGGCAAGCTTGAAGTTTCATGTATTGATTCAGTGTGTGAATACTGTTATTATTATTGGCCTTGTTGCTTGCATGAAGATATTCCATGTCTAAGAAAAACAGGAAAAAATGTTAATTAACTGTAAAATTTGATTCTCTGTTTTCCAGCTTGTTACTACCTCTAATGCACGATAAACCCCTATGAAATAGGAACTGTTTACAGCTCTGACCAATTCATGGTTTTCAAAATTAGATGGCATCATAGGTGAAAACTGCCTTCTCTGAGCAGATTGTGGAGGAAGCAGCTCCTGATAGTTTTTTCTGTAAGCAGCTAAGTACATAATAGAGAATAGAAGCTGGTGTCATAAAATATTTGACAACTCTATATTTGTTTTTTGGGTGGGGAGGGAAGCAGGACCACACACAAATCTAACCCATACGTTCAGAAGTCAAATTTCAATTCAGTTTAAATAACTGACATTATTTTTTCTAGCAAACAATAATTACTTGAATTACTTTGATTTACAGGAATGTACAGTTTCTTAGTTCTGGGGAAGTTTTGTAACTTATAATGATATCACACCTAATTGTGTTTAGAAGAGTCTTTTTACAAAGTCCTTTTACAAAGATTTATAGATGTAGTGTGAGCTTTAATGGCATAAGGCTAAGCCCCTGCACACATCTGTGTAAAGGCAAGGCCAATAATAGTATACTACTTTTTAGGTAACTTTCCAGGAATGTATAGCCTCATTCACATTAATTTCCATCAAAACCCCTGGCAGTTTATTTCTTTTTAAATAATGGATCCACATGAAATAAATAAAATAAAATAAAATTATATGCATATTTATTTTTAGTTTTAATTTCAAAAGATTATCCACTTACTTTTATATTCCATACATGCAGAGGGTCACTCAACAAACCAAGCATTAGAGTGTGGTTTCTCTATCATTTATACTTTAACTTAGGAAATTCACAAAACTTTCAGCAATCAACCAGATACCCGGTTCCAACCATAATACACCCAGCTTTGCCATATTGCAGGGCAATGGTTCCTAAAGGTCGTATTGTCAGCACACTCAAAAGCCTGAACCCAGAAATGCTGCCAGGGGCTGATTTACATGATCTTGGAAGTCACACACAGAAAAAAACAAAACCTTAAAACTAACTAACTAAATAAATAAACAAATAAATAAAAACAGGGACCTATTGTCTTCTCCCATAGACACAAGATAAAAGATCTTGCAATATATTTTGGAAGTTAACTGTATTCTTGTGGAAAAGGAGGGGAATGCATGTTAGGAAGAAGGGGCTATTACAACAGCATAGATTTAATTAATTAAAGAAAATTTCATAGTGCTTGGTGAGGTGGCTAATGTTCCATCACCTGTTTCTTTGACGAACTGTTACTGGCAACCGCAATCTTAAGTGAAAAATAATCACAGAAAGGCACAGAGACATTAATCATTGCAGTGAAGCCATTAATGCGAAGCAGGGTGCATATTTTCCATTTGAAGAAATTGCAATTAGGTGAAAAATCACTGCACATTCACTCTTTCATGTGTCCTTCAGCTAATTTGCATCTTTCTTAACATTTTTGCCTTCAGACTTAGAAGACAGTTCTAGGAAGCGTTCTGTTGTGAGACAACCTGATGACCAAAAAAGGCTTTCAATGCTGCTACTACAGTCTCATGCTTCACATGCAGTTTTGACCTAAGTAAGTTCCCTTTAAGGCAAATACTATGCCCTTATGCCATTTTCCCAGTTACATTTTAACACTGCAAATGGTCCACCTTGTCCTCTTGCTAATTTATGAACCCTGTATAAACCACAAACAAATCAGCTGCAGTACTATACAGCTTCTGCTATTAGCAGACAGTGGAGATACACCAGCAATAAATTCTATTTATGACTGATTTTCCCAGACCAAACACAGCTACACCAATGTCACTACAATTCCAGAAAGTATCCAGACAGGCATTTTCTGCAGGAACGTGCACTGTGCCGTAAACCTGCACTTGACAAATAATTAAGCATCAGCTTGGGAAGGGGTGTACTTTCACTGCATTGCTTGTTACGCAAAAGCAGCTGTAACTGCAGCCTGGCCTGCACTGTGGTAGCAACCTCCAACTCGCAGATGTCACATGCAAGGATGAAGAAACACATAGATGGCCCATATCTTTCAGCAGGCAGAGCTGCATCTCCCTCATCTGCAGCACCACACCATGACCTCTCTATCTCTTCATAACCTCTCTCACAAAGTGGGGTTTGTCTGGAGCTGGGCAGGGTGATGCAACAAGCGCTCAGGCAGCAGAGATAGGCTGAGTTGCATAGTCACTCTACTACTGTAGTGTAGTGGCTTTCCCTTCTCCCACCCCTCTAAACTCCCAACAGATACTTCAGATATCGCTTTTAAAGAAAAGAAACCTCAGAGACCTGGGTGGTGTTCATTTGAATCAGGCATTATTTATCAGCAGCACGGAAGAAGGTCTTCCTATTTTCTAGTAAAGATGTCCTATAGCAGCAACAGCCTCTGACCATCAGAGCTCCTGAAGCCAAATAGGAGACTGCACAGGTAAAACAGACCACAGTTGGGCTCTCAGTGTTATGTTATTGAGGCAACATCGTGTTAATTATTATATAAAATCTTGTTATTTTAGTTACATATGTTTTCATTGCCACTACTGACTAGCAAAGACTAAATATTATTATAATAGTATTTGCTTTGTCATTTACATATGTTCTTTGTTTTCCCCCCCACTGTAAGAATTCCAGGCAGTTGACAGCTGACATATTATTATTCAGTATAGAGATTAGATACTAAGTCTCACCATAGTGGACAAAGAAGGTGCATATAAGGAGGGTAAATTACAGCCTTGTGATTGAGAAGTTTATCTTAGCAAGACTCAGAAAAATTTGGTACTGCTGTTACCTTTGCTACATTTGCCATGTAAGTCTGCAGACCCTTTGTTAGTAGTGGAGAGAAAATGTCTTCTAATCATTCAGCAGACTTTTGAGATACATGCAGTCTCTTGTGAGATACAGGCAATTGTTGGTATTCAGATTCTCTCAAAGGGTGATGGGGAGCAAATAAAGTCAGTGTAGGACTAGCAATCAGGAGATTATTCCTTACTGACTTTGGAACCACTTCAGGTATGATGATGGTGACTAATAGGAAATAAGCTAGTGAAATACGGGATCTGATTACATGGTTCAGAAGGTACTTCAGTTTTCTGTACAGACAACAAGACTCCACCATACAGCTGAGTTCAGAGATCCCATGCCAGAGCCAGACCCACTAGACTGCAAATCAGAGTGGTACAGCTGCCCATGCCTAAGCTGGCAAGTTCAGGTGAAGACTAGTGGCTGAACTACCCTTCTTGAGTTCAAGCTACCATCTGTGAATGGCACTTGGCTAGGTTGTGGTGAGATACCAGCTCTTTGGTGTTAGCTTCAGGATTTTCAGTGTTGCTCAGCAGAGTGTCACACAGATGTGCATCAGGAGTAGTTTGCACTTGAGAGAAGCTTCCCATGGAGAAGCATGGGAACACAACACCTGCAAGGAAAGCTCTAGATGTAAGAATGATCAGTGGAACAGTAAAAAAGAGAGATCAGGTTTTAGATGTATCTTTTAAATAAAAGAAGAAAAGAAGAAAAGAGCATCTCCCAGACTGCACCTCCTCTATTTCATCTCCCTCCTTTGAGTGATCCTACTGTTCCCAGCCCTGGCTTTGGGTGACATGGGACCTTTCCTATCATCCCTCTCTTATCCTCCTTGCCAGTGACTTATGACTATGTTCCATATCTTCTGATGATGGACCTCCCCCCACAAGGTACCTTTCCCTTCTCTTCTCTTTGCAAGTGCTAGAGGACTTTCTTAATTCCTGTCAGAGGATACAGTCCTTTAGATCAGAAAAACCTGCTTCTGTGCCCAAGTGCATCATTTGGAATCTATGGCTGATGCTAATCTTGAATATTCATTTCTAAGCTGCAGCAATTTTGTAACACTGGAGACCAGCTGAGGAGGCAGGCAGACAGACACACAGGCAAACAGATGAAGAAAAGGAGAGAAAGAAAGAGAAAGAGAGAAGGAGAGAAAGAGAGAAAGAAAGAAAAGTGTTTCAGAGCTCTGCCTTTCCCCCAGGTTAGGTGTACATGAAATGGTTGTGAGTGGGAAGCTGCCTAGATGCAAACATTCTCCTGTCTCCTGTCTTAGAGCATAGCAGTGAAGAGCTACTGTCTGCCTGCATGGGTCTGCCTGGAGGTATCCCATGTTTCCCCTTGTCACACAGCACTACTGAACAAAGAAATAGATGCAGCCCTTCCTGTTTACTCCTCTGGGCGTGGTACATCAACAGCTCCTGGCCCTAATATTAGAAAAACAGTTAGGGTTGGGCTGCAGGATGTGTAGCTACTCTCTTGTGCTTGGTCAGTTGGATGTTTTTCAAGTATTTCCTACAGCACTGCGCCAATGCTGCTCATAACTGATATTGCAGTCCCCCTGTTTGGGTGCAAGAACACTGGAGTGAAACTCCAGATTAGCCTGTCCTAAAAATGCACAGCTAGAGACAAAAGGTTTTACAAAAGATTCCCATTCTAAATTAAAACTCCTAGGGATGACTGGTGGTTTTGCTTTCGTACAAACTGTTTAAACAGTGTCCATGTTGCGTAGCCTTGTGGAAGCAGTAAAGAGATCTGATGAAGCCACAGAAGAACCATTTCAAAGTAGGATGGATCAAAAGTGAAGCCCTCACTACAAGGTTTGCTGTGTTCATAGTGAATTTTTGAACAGTTGTATTTTTGAACACTGTTGTACTTTCCACATAGTTTAAATAATGTATATTTGTCAAATCTTACCTTGTCTAAAACTATGGATAGCTTAAGGGAGGAACATTTCCAGTGTATTGATTATGATTTTATGAGCATGCTTACTTGCAATGTAATTGATGGGCAGATGAAATTGCCAAGCCATTATCCATATCCATCATATTTGAGAAGCTGTGGCAGACTGGTGAAGTTCCCACTGACTGGAAAAAGGGAAGAAGCATAGCTCACATTTTTACAAAGGGAAAAAAGAAAGATCCAGGGAACTATAGGCCAGTCAGTCCCACCTCTCTGACCAGCAAGACCATGGAGCAGATTATCCTGGAAACTCTGTAAGGCACATGGACAATAAGGAGGTGATTGGTGACAGCCAACATGGCTTCACTAAGGGCAAATCGTGCCTGACAAATTTGGTCAGAAACTGATGAGATCGACTTGGACTTGTGCAAAGCATTTGACACTGTTCCACAAGGTGTTCTTGTTTCTAAACTGGAAAGACATGAATTGAATGGGTAGATTTCACGGTGGGTAAGGAACTGGGTGGATGATTGCACTCAAAGCGTTGTGGTCAATGGCTCAATATCCAAGTGGAGAATAGTGATGACTGGTGTTACTCAGGGATCGGTATTGGGACCAGCACTGTTTAACATCTTTGTCAGCAACAGTGGGATTAAGTGCACCCTCAGTAAATTTGATAAAGACATCAAGCTATACGCTGTGGTTGACACTGGAAGGACCTTGACAGGCTCAAGAGCTGAGACTGTGCAAACCTCATGAAATTCAACAAGGCCAAGTGCAAGGTGCTGCACTTGGGCTGGGGCAATCCGAAGCACAAAATCAGGCTGGGCAGAGACTGGGCTGAGAGCAGTCCTGAGGAGAAGGACTTGGGGGTGTTGGTTGATGGGAAGTTCAACACGAGCCAACAATGTGCGCTTGCAGCCCAGAAAGCCGACTGAATCCTGAGGACTGATGAAAAGGAGCTTGACCAGCAGGTGCAGGGAGGTGATTCTCCCCCTCTACTCTGCTCTCCTGAGACCCTACCTGCAACACTGCATCCTGCTCTGGGGCCCCCAACACAACTGGGAGGTGGACCTGTTGGAGCTAGTCCAGAGGAGGCCAGAAAGATGATCAGAGGGCTGGAGCACCTCTGTTATGGCGACAGGCTGAGCGAGTTGGGGCTGTTCAGCCTAGAGAAGAGAAGGCTCCAGGGAGACCTTAGAGCAACCTTCCAATACCTGAAGAGACCTACAAAAAATCTGGAGAAGGACTTTTTCTAAGAGCAGGTAGTGATAGGACAATGGAAAATGGTTTTAAACTGAAAGAGGGTAGATTTAGATTAGATATTAGGAAGAAATTCTTCACTGTGACTGTGGTGAGGCCCTGGCACAGGTTGCCCAGAGAAGCTGTAGCTACCCCATCCCTGGCAGTGTTCCAGGCCAGGTTGGATGGGGCTTTGAGCAACCTGGTCTGGTGGGAGGTGTCCCTGCCCATGGTAGGGTGGTTGGAACTGGATGATCTTTAAGGTCTCTTCCCTCCCAGACCCACCCAAAGTTCTATGTTTCTGTGATTTAAAGGAGTAAGAATTGCTTAGAGAGATCCTGGAATTTGTTTTGGTTTGGTTGCTAGTTTATTTTTCCTTTGGTCATTCAAGGTAAACAAGATATGTTTCTAATAACTCTATATCCTAATGCAAGTACAGAAGAATGTATTCATCTCTAGAAAAGCTTGTGCTATTAATGTAATATTTATTATCTTGAAATATTGGGATAAAACAATATGAGAAAATTAATAAATTATGAAGATTTACAGTCAAAACCAGAGAATGGCTATAGTGAGTTTTGGGGTGAATTTTACTATGCTTTGTAGCATAAATGAGTCTTTATTGTGCCAACTTTTGCTGTGTAAATACAGACAGGTAATCCCATACCCTGAAGGCCAGATCTCTTTGTACTTGCTTCACTTTAAAATCCATGCAATAACACTAAATTTACACAGGGTTACACAATTGCAAAGTTAAGCATGTGCAGGATAATGCCGTAAAAATTTACTGTAAGATATATAGCACTGTAAACATTTGCAGTAAATGAGCATGCCAGGTGAGGCCTGATCTCAAACATTAAAATATAAATTTTCCATTTTAGTGAATTTTTATCGAAGCTTTAATGAAGGAGTGCATCCTGAGCAGGCATTTAAATGAAAAGTCATCAGCTAAAAAGTAAAAAAACTTCCCCAGTCATAAGAAATGCCATGGAAAGAAAATTAAATGTAAAGATAAAAGAAAGTTAAAAAGAATACCTGAGCAGGATGACTGGGCATGAGTTTTGCAAATTCCTTCAAGATTTAAAAAATGTGCAGGAATTTTAAAAATATGTAGGCAGTTTTCAGGCAAATAGACTTCTCCTAAGTTATCCTCATTAAGAACATTTCAGCAAGAGGAGCAAAGTTGCTGGAATTGCATGGTAATTTCAAAGATGCTTGAAATTTGCAGTACAAAACCAGTCTCTCTGGGAAATGCAGTGAACAGATGTTCAGAGGCAACCTTCTGCTTGGAGTACTTATAAATCAAAGCCATATGACAAACGTTATAGCTGGTGATGTTCGCAAGAAGGACAGATTCTCTTTTGTGGATTTTTTTTGTGTCAGCTCTAGTAATTCTCGATGAGCTTATAGATTCAGAAAAATCCTAATATCTTATCCTGAGAGAACTCAGCAGAGTTATGCAAATGGAAGTAATTTAGTTATCAGAATTCCTAATTAAAAAAAAATAATAAAATAAGAAGAAAGTTTCTGAAGTAAGGTTTTCCCACATTCCTCTCTTGTCTGAATATGTGGGTGCCCACAAGGAGTTGAAGTGAGAGCACCAACTGTCCCCAGTGAGAGCACTATTTTGTTTTGTCTCTACCTTCACAACACGGGCAGAAAGCCTTAGTCAAAAAAGTTGTTCTTTTCCAAAGACTTGAAGACACTGGTGTCACCTTTTACTTGGTGAAGTCACTCAAGCCAGGGCACAGGGATCTCATAACATCATTACTGACAGGTTTTTTTTTTTATCCTTGCCAGATCCATTTTTTTTTTCTTGCTTTCTTCAGTCCAGTGATTACTGATGGAAAAGAATCAGCCTATTGATCCCTCTTTCCTTTCCCAAGATCTCCCCTATAAACTCGGCATCGCTTAAATTCAAGAAACACTCTCTTGTAGCTTCTTCTGACCATCTGTGAAATTTAGCATCACATATAACAGAGAGAAAAAGCACTATAGCTGCCACAACAGCTATTAGCCAAATATTGTCTTATAACTTAAATTAAAACTGAGAAAAATTAGCATCCAGTTGGCAAGGCAGCTACATTAAACCAGATACCAATCTCAGCAGCACCAGAATTAATTAGGAGTAATTGCAATCTACTTCTGCACTGCAGATAGTAATCTATTTCTGATTATGTATCTTCTTATCTTTATGTGTGAGCCTTTAAGATTATGATCACATTTTTAAATGTTGCTTTGGTTGATAACTGAAGATGGTATCTGAGGAAAGATGCCATTGTATTAGGACAATTCTAGATGAAACATTGTACACAAAAATAAATATTGAGGTTTAAACAATAAAGTGTCCCAAAATTAGCACATGTCACAAGTAAGATAGCCTACACAATGTTACTTCTGTCCTGTTATGGGAACAAAGGCTGACAAATGAAATGTAAAAACGAATTATTTAATATTGAGCTATATTTGCTAAATAATGGTGGAATGTAGCAGATCATAGAATCATAGAAGAGTTAGGGTTGGAAAGGACCTTCAGATCATCTAGTTCCAAGCCCCCTGCCATGGGCAGGAACACCTCACACTAAACCACGTCACTGAAGGCTCTGTCCAACCTGGCCTTGAACACCGCCAGGGATGGAACATTCACAACTTCCCTGGGCAACCCATTCCAGTGCCTCTTTACTGTAAAGTAAAGAACTTCTTTTTACATGCAATCTAAACTTCCCCTGTTTAAGTTTGAACCCATTACCCCTTGTCCTATCACCACAGTCCCTGATGAAGAGTCCATTCTCAGCATCCTTATAGGCCCCCTTCAGATACTGAAAGGCTGCTATGAGGTCTCCACGCAGCCTTCTCTTCTCCAGGCTGAACAGCCCCAACTTTCTCAGCTTATCTTCATACGGGAGGTGCTCCAGTCCCCTGATCATCTTCGTGGCCTTCGTCTGGACTTGTTCCAACAGTTCCATGTCCTTTTTATATTGAGGACGCCAGAACTGCACACAATACTCCAAGTGAGGTCTCACAAGAGCAGAGTAGAGGGGCAGGATCACCTCCTTGGACCTGCTGGTCACACTCCTTTTGATGCAGCCCAGGATACGGTTGGCTTTCTGGGCTGCGAGTGCACACTGAAGGCAGCTCATGTTCATTTTCTCATCAACCAACACCCCCAAGTCCTTCTCCTCAGGGCTGCTCTGAATCTCTTCTCTACCCAACCTGTAGCTGTGCCTGGGATTGCTCAGACTCAGGTGTAGGACCTTGCACTTGTCATGATTAAACTTCATCAGGTTGGCACCAGCCCACCTCACAAGCATGTCAAGGTCCCTCTGGATGGCATTCCTTCCCTCCAGCGTACCAGCCGAACCACACAGCTTGGTGTCATCAGCAAACAGATATCTGCTATGTATTAGACTGTAAAAATACGCATAGACATAGAGATGCACCTTCTATATGATTAAATGATTATGAGAAATGACTTCGCAATAAGGTTATAAAGAAGAGGTGAAAGTATAAATCATTGTAACTTGTCTTTTAAACCAAAACTTTTCTCCACAAGGTTGAAGGATGGAGTTGGTAAAGAGCAAAAGCTTGCAGTGTGCCTGCTCTCAGAAGCCTCCAGAGTGCTGTAGGAAGTTCAGCAAGCTGCTCCTAAGTAGTCTGCTCTGGCTTCTAAGGACATAGTAATTTTTTACCAGTGTTTCTAAATATAGCTTACTCATACTTCCACAATGCTAAAATCCGAGCAGGAAAAAAGAAAATCATCTTTTCTTTTGCAACATCTGTGCAAATTTAAATAACTGTAGCCAGTGAAGTAAGAATAAAGCCCACAGTCGCTGCAGTGAATTCTATTCTGTAATTGAATCAGCCTATGTGGCTTTTGGCTCTGAAATTAGATAAAATGCGAAGACTGTTGTACTTATGTATAGCTATGCTAACTGTATTGGTTTTCTCGTGATACAAATCAACATACTGTGGTGACAGTTGGTCTGTAATGAAATACCTCACAGTAAAGAACGTCATATGTTAAATAAACGGGAATATAGATGGGCGAAAAAGCTCAGCTGCTCCATTTTTCATTACTGCTCAAGACATTAATTGCAGAAAATGAGGTACCTAAAAATATCTGGATACTGATTTCCTCACAGTGCTGATGTTATCAGTTATGCTCGTTTCTCTCCAGTGTATGTTTGCCCAGTTTTGATGGTCTTTTAGTTCTGCCTCTTGACAGCAGAAGCTGAGGATGTTGCTGTCTCCTAGTATTAGTTGGTAAACAGATGCTTTTCAAAGCAACAGCTGCACTTCCACAAAAAACTTTAATTTTCTTTTACAATTTTACAGTGATATAAAGCAGCTGGAATGCTTTGGAGATAAAGGAGCTCATGAATAATTCACTTGACACCTTTAATTGAAGTATGGCTGTCTTCATTAAATAAAAATGCCTCCTGTCAAGGGCAGTGAGAGGGTTTTGGGAGGAAGGCAAAGTTGTTTCCACTTGAGACCCCAGATAATGTCAGTTGGGGGCAAGGTGGAAATCAATGTTGGTATCATTTTGCAACTTTTTTATCATTACCCTTTAAATCATTTCTATATAAAAATCACTGGAAAATAATGCAAAGGTAAAAAACTTTATCAGGTATGTAGGTTATAAATGCTTATGGCCAGCAAAAAAAGACAAATTATGTGTGTTTACACAGATGGCTGAATTCACATTCTGCAGTGTATCAGGTGTTTTATTCATTTCTTAGCATGAAGTGGTGCTGGATGCTCTCTGGAGTGCGACTGAAGGGTGCCTGAGGGGGCCCTGCCAGTGGGCTGGGCTTCCCCCCAGAGCTGGCTTAGCAGGGCTGGTGCAGCTCCAGATCTGTTTGTTGTCAGCACCTGCGTGAGCAGGGCTTTGTTAGGATCCAGCCAGATCCTTGGCATTCTTGCTCCCCACAAGGCAGAGCCTCAGCTGCCGGTGTTTGTTGTCCTTGTTGCTGTCTCACTGGCAGCACTGTAAGAGATGCCACTCTGGTTAACTGCTGCAGAGCAGGAGTGCCAATCCAGCTCTGGCAAGCACAGGATGAGAATGGAAGTGCAGAGTCTTTCTCTGGAGATGGAGGAAGGCTACAGTGATCTGAAATAAGAGTCTCCTGCTCTCCTCCAAAATACCTGCCTGCTCAGATGAAGAAATGGGTTTCAGCTCTCAAGCAAGTCAGCTCATATAGCACAAAAATTTTACTGCTGGTGGGTGTAAGGGAACAGGCAAATTTAATATATTGCACAGATAGAAAAGCTGGGACAGAGACCACAGCAAAGAATGGTCCTGAAGTGCCAGCAGAAGAGGCACAGCCCTTCAGCTGGGGTCTGCCAAAAGAGAGATCTGGAGGATGCCATATCGAGGTATTTACGAAGAAATGAAAAAGATCTAGGGAGTTGGCTGAGAAGTAACAGTGATCTACCTCCTTTCAACTGGGGAACCTGCAAATAAGTGTGGAGTAAAACAGGGTGAGAACCTGCGGGCTAGTTCTTCAGAGGAGCTCCGTGTATGGACAATGACTACTACAGAATTATGAATGCCTTGCTAATGCTGTATTATTCATCAGGAGAGATGAATGTACTAATGAAGAAAAAAGCACTTTTATTCCATACATAGTTTGATGAATAATCCTCCTTCAATAGAGTCCCCTGGAGAGAGGATACAAAATTCTCACTAACAAATAGTTTCTGATTGCCAGTCAGCTCTGATGAATACATAGACAGCTTGACCACTAAAATTCCTGAGTAAAATAAAGTGTGTGCCTGTACTGCAGTCAGTATGTGACTGCAGCTTGCAGGAGCAGTCTGCTATGAATTTCTGGGCAGACAATTTGGAGAAAGATGTTGCAGCAGCTCAGTGTGGCCAGCTACAAACTTTTAGCTGGATTCTTAAATGGACTTTGCAGCCTCTAGTGACCTCTATGGCAACACTGTCTATAGTCTCCCTAGCTAGCCTTAATCTAGCTTCAGTATCTCTACTGAAGTTATAGTTTATGTCTTTGCCTTCAGGGCAGAGATGGCGTGAGCTATGTGACCTGACCATGCTCCCACAGCTGGTGAAGGAAAGGTGAATACTGTGACTATAGCACGACTAAAAATACCACACTGAGTATGTTTTCTCATTTCCACCCTTGATGGTGTCTATTGTGCATAGTCCAAGTAGCCGCAGCCTTCAATACAAAGCTACTGTATTGAAAAGAGTCTTAAAAGGGGCCTGTAAGAAAGATGGGGAGAGAATTTTTAGCAGGGCCTGTTGTAACAGGACAAGGGGTAATGGTTTTGAACTAAAAGAGGGGAGACTCAGGCTGGATGTGAGGAAAAAATTCTACAGTGACAGTGGTAAAATGCCAGCACAGGTTGGCCAGAGAGGTGGTGGATGTGCCATCCCTGGAGACATTCAAGGCCAGGCTGGATGTTGTTCTGAGCAACCTGATCTCATTGAAGATGTCCTTGCTCATTGCAGGGGGGTTCAACCAGATGATCTTTGAAGGTCCCTTCCAACTCAAACTATTTTATGATTCTGTGATTCTATCTCAGCTAGATAGAAGAAGCATAGCTATTCACACTGGGCAGATTTTGGCCAGCTTTAATGATAGCTTTTCTACAGGCAGGCACTTATGGATGACAGTGTATCACTTCTATTTTGAGTCAGCTCAAGTTTGGTGCACTGTGAAGAATTTTGCTCACAGTGATTCAGCTGCAGTCTTGTTAGCAGCTTTAGCATCAGCAGTGCTGCCATCAGAAACCTCAGGAGCAAGAATAACTGACATGATATTGAAAGTAATGCAAAGCTGTTGACAAATACAGCTCTTATTACCACTGACTGTGCTAAGTCAGGATGGAAAACTTCCCACAGCTTCCTTGGTACAAGCATGAGTGCAAAGTCATCCCTTGGGTTTTCAGACTGTCTGGTTGAAGCAGAGAATGCTATGGGAGGCTACTGAGTGTTGCTACCTGGCAATGTTCCCACACTAAAAATGCAGTGGAAGATAAGTGCTATTTTTTGGGGACGAGTTTTCCTCCTCAGTTTTCTGTGGATTTTATGCTGTGCATATATAATGCTGAATGGGAAGTATAGCACCTCTTTTCACTTAAGCTCAAAACTTCATTGGTCTGGTGCCTTTTTGTTGGTGAATGCTTCTGCTTCTAGCTATGTTTCTGTGAAGGTGTTTGATGGCCTTAGCATGCTATCAATTAGAATGTGTTAAATCCTGTGAAAGTCGCATTTACACATTTTTTTACCTCTCATTGAGAATGACTGAATTTATGGGACAAAAAAAAAAAATAGCACCTATTAAATTTTGGAATCAGTGAACTTCTAGACTTGCATTCTTCACACAGTTTTCTAACTTAACATTTTGAAAGCCACATTTCAAGGCAAAAATCAAATAGTATCTTCTTTTCAATACAGTGGAAAAGCCAAACTTCTCTTAAATTGTCTCCCAAGTGACTAATGGCCATACTTCTGGAACAGATGCAAGTGAGCAGCTTGTCTATTCTGAACACCCTTATCAGCACTTCCAGGGAGTCTGTAATGGATGACAAAAAGCTGTGGTACAGTAATTACTGTCATGACCGACTAGAATTCCTAGGCTTGTGTGATTTTTCATTTAAGAAATAGTTGCAGTGATTTAAGATGTTGCCAAACCTTCCTCCCCCTCCCTGCCCAGCCCCAGTTATCTTTTCCAAACCTCTTACAAGTAATCTTTAAGTGTTCCTAAGCCAATATCATATGAAATCTGGAAGCTCAGCATCAACTGCCTTTCACAGTAATTTGGGTTCTGTTACTAGACTAGCAGATTTCACATCAAACTGGCTGAAGGACAATTTTACTTTACTGCTTCAACAGAGGAAAATGTGATTGCATTCACCTCTAGCAAAAGGACAAAAGCAAAGAGTGGGTCAATAACAATTTGCATCATTGCATTTATTTCTTTACTGAATGTGTATCTAAGACCTAAACTTGCAAAACCAAAGGGAATAAATGCAGTTAAACTCTGCAGCTGATCACTGTTAGTTACTGCACCAACATTTTCTTAAGTGCTCTGTAATTTTAGTGACTACTAGCTCTTTGCAAGCCACTTTAATAAACCTAATCAAATAAAGTAATAGTTTGTAAGAGTCATCAAAGAAATACTACTCCCTTTGGATACACAGTCCTTTATTACTTGGATAGATGCATTTGCTGAAGACAGAGCTCCACTAGACTGATTCAAGCCAGGACAACAAATTTCATCTTCCAGATGACAAAATATCAAAGAAAAAAGAAAAAAAATTTCATAGAACTAGAATGGTTTGGGTTGGAGGGGACCTTAAAGCTCATCCAGTCCCAACCCCCCTCCTACAGTTAGGGACACCTCCCACTGGATCAGGCTGCTCAAAGCCCCATCCAGCCTGCCCCTGAACACTGCCAGGGCTGGGGCAGCCACAGCTCCTCTGGGCAATCTGTTCCAGTGCCTCACCACAGTCACAGTAAAGAACATCTTCCTTGTATCTGATCTAAAGCTACCCTCTTTCAGCTTAAAACCATTTCCATTTGTCCTGTCACTACATGCCCTTGTAAGAAGTCACTCTCCAGAGTGATAATTAATGTTCAAATGACACTATTGAGGTAATGCCCTGGAGAGAAACTCTGTCACGCAGCACAAGGATTTCTGGGGCCATACCCCCAGATCCTCAATACTCAAGTACTCTTAAATGTACTGCAAGATTCTTTACAATGAATGGTGGAAAAACTTTTTAGCCATTACAGCGTATAAAGCCATGTAACAGAAATACTAGTATTTGCCTGGATGGAAATGTGCATACAAAAGCACCAGAAGAAACAATGGAGCAAAGGAGCAAAGCTGTATCACAGTGGAACAGCCATTGTTCCTCCTGTTATCTCAGCAATAAAACAGACTATAATCATAACAATATGTGAGATGAAGAAGCAAACAGAATGGGCAGCAACCTTGTTGAAGGATTATAAAGGATAAAATAAACAAGGTTGTAAGGCAAAAAGATTGCCCTATAATAACTATTGACTCCTAAAGACTATAAAAACCTGTCCAAACCCTATTTTTTGCTGCTGGTGGAAAGAAACCTAAGACATGTAATGAGGACTTGAAAACTATTTGTTGTGTTGCCATCCATATGATATAGAGGTGATCCTGGCAAAATTGCTTGGGTGTGCATGCATCATAGTGCTTGCGAGTATGTGAACATCAGAGACTGAATCAACTTCTTTAGCAGATTGTAAATTAAAATCATGTTCTGCCTGTCTAAAATCTTGTATTGTCTTTTGTTGCACTAGCAACCTACATGGACTGTGTATCTCTTCTTTGTGTAATACTGTGTTATGGATTTAAGTAATGGGTTTGTTGTTCCCTTGAGCAGAATGGCTCAGAAATTCTGATTCTGTTCTCACAACACTTCATTCAGCAATTTCAAATGTGGGTAATCCTAGACGAATGGAGGTTTTCCAATGTAAACAGCAAGATAAACTTAGTTAATTGTCTTGAAAGTGAAATCTGGTAAGTTTGTATGGAAATACATGGCATGATTGCTTATGTAGAGTAAGAGTTGGCTCTGCTAACTGTTGCTCCCTTGCAAATCAATATTCTGAATTGCTCTGACCAGTTCAGATGATTCTGTCATACAGCTGTGTATGGCAAAATGTCTGTACAAATAGCTGAGGACATGAATTCCTGTGTTCTTCATGCTTTGCTTTCTTCTAGGTCAGACCACTTGAGTTAAAAACTTCTGTACAACTAGAGATAACCATTCTTGGGTGAACAGGAATTCACAGGCAATATTCAGTAAAGTAATACACAGAAGAGTCTGGTTAGAGGGGGTACAGCCACTTTGTGTTGCTCAGGGGTCCAGGATAGACAGAGATGACATTATCACAGTAGTGATTCTGGTGATACTGTTACTGATGAAAGCCATTATAGTCTATATTTAATATGAAATGCTTGCACTTGATTTAGCTCATGGGAAGGATAAATTTCACATTTTTAAGCTTTTTCTTTCATTTAATTTGTCTTTGCTTTGTCAAAACAAGGAGTTGCTTCATTTGCATGTCCCTAAGTAAAAGAACACCCCTTAACATTCAATTAAAGGTGCTGAAGGATAGAGAGTCCCTGGATATACCTGAACCCCCTTGCCATAACTAGGGGGGGTTACAAACCGTAACTGGGAACATTATGAGAAACTACATCTTTTAGCTATGGGAGCTGTGTTTCTTCCACGTTCCTTTGCTTGTTCTTTCCACAGTTGATTCTTTTTGGGGAAGAAATTGGCAACATTGGTGGAAATCAATGCGCACACACACACAAAGATATTTCATATCTTTAAAAAAATATACCCAATTGCTCACTTCCACAGAACTCCACAACACTTGCTGGTATAAGGCTTAGTCAGGTATACCTTCACCCAGCTGCAGGCACAGATTTATTCTGAGTGCTTCTAGCCTTTACTTTCCCATGAAAAAATCAGTTTGCAGCATGCTGTAACCCCTAGCTATATTTCAGCATTATTCTATGCAATAAACCAAAGGTTAGTTGCTATACAGTGTATTTACTGACATTTGTGAGGAGTCTCCTCTGTTTCTTTGCTCTTAGCTCAGCAGCAACAAGCGTGCCAAAAAGAGTTTGGGTTTTTTCTCTTTTAACACGAATTCTGTCTGCTAGTTAGGATTTCTTAAGTAATCAGACATGACTCTGTGAGCAGGAGTCTGGTCCAAGATCCATTGGAAATCTGTGCCTTATGCAGAAAGATTACCTAGTAGGCATTATCAAGGTCCTGCTGCATTCTAAACACAAAGAAATGGGAATTTTGAATAGTATTGCACTTTCCTATATGGCATCAGCTCCCAAACCAGCTTGCTGCCAAGCACTTGCTAGTCTTTGGTGGCAGCAGCTGATTGCTTGCTTTCCTCTGAGACAGTAGCTGCTATAGCACTTCTTCAGGCTTCCTGCAAGCTGCCATCATCCCAGAAAAAAAGGGGCAAGCTCATGGCTGAGAAAAAATGGCACTGTGGCATATTGCCACATGCTGCCCTAACCCACTCAGAACAGATATTTACACAGGCTTAATTTTGTATTGTTATATGAGCACCATACTTAATGCCATTACAGGTTGCTCAGAGAAATAATTCTCAAATATAATGCATTTTGAAGTTTCTATTCTATTAAAACTGAGGGGTTTCATGCTCATAGCACATTTTTAAAGTCCTTTTAAGAATGAATTACAAGTATGACCTGACACTTGGGTTCTGTGCTTTTAATTTTAGCAACTTTTTTTTTTTTCTGCTATTAAGTTCCTATGTTACACTTATTTATATTGTACTGCAAAGGTTTTGTTGAATAAATGTGCCTGGCATTTGTGGCGACAGGTCGTGAAATTTATTGTCCTTCATTCTTGTAGGAGTTGAGTCCCAGTGAAACTGGGATTCTTCTGTGACTACCCTCTCTGACCACCATCTCACACATATATAAGCCTGAAGACACAGAACTACAGGAGAGGCTGTGGATGGCTGTACCAGTCCAAGTAAAGTCTAAGGTCAAAAATAGGCTTCACCTCTCTGGCGCCCTCCTTTCTTCAGTGGATGATTGTGAGAGTGTGCTATGTTTCCCTTTAACAACTTCTGGTAAATTCTTCCCTTCCCTCTCCATGAGCATGGAGACAGGGGAATGTTGCCACACTTCTGCCCACCACCTCATCTCTTTGTGCTCCACGTTACCAGAATATTTCTCTTCTGAACTCTTCCGTAGGTTCTGAAAATGTGCTAGGCCTTAATAAAACACATACAAGATCAACAGTATAGGTATTTCCATTGTGGAGCCAAGCAAGTGGGGAGGAGAGACTGATGAATGACTCTATGGTCACACATGGGAAAGAGGGAAAAGTGTTTCCAAATGTTCTGTTAAAATCTGTAACATATTTTTAAAAATTCTCACATTTCAAGTCAAAATCCCCTAAGAGAGAATATGTGACCTTCACTATCTTTAACTGTTTGTTTCCATACATGCCACTGCCAAAATGCTGAGTAGGCATTTGAGATTCACCTTTAATACGCCATTTCAGCTGACAAGATGCTTCCTGTGAATCTCAAAACTTTGTCCTGAAATAGGTGCAATTTCACTGCAAATACTAAGCATAGGATATACCGCTACCTGAGCAAATGCCACTGAGGCATTATAGATGATATCAGCATACATAAGAAATATAAGCAAAAAGCACCTGAAAGTTTATCAAATAGCTGTATTCCTTAAAAAAAATAAAAAGAAGCAAGCTAAATTATTTCTACAATAGCAAGTAGCACCATGCAACAGCAGTGGATCTCCAGAGTAAAGCAATTGGTTTTGAGGACCTTGACTTCATTCTAAATATATTAGTGTGTGTGTGGTTAATTATTTATATTATTTCTGGCCTGGTTCTGTGTGTTTGACCCCCTCATTGGCAGCTGGAACATATTTCTGATTTAGTTTGACTCAAAAAGAACCCAGTTCACGTACTCTATGGCCAGTCTGCAGTGTAAACCAATGTGCGCTAAGTGGAGACAATTAGGTTTGCTTCAAAACTTCACTTCTGATCCAAACTAAAATGCTAATGTTAACCCCAAAAGACTTACAATCAGGGTTGTGGACCAACTCCTCTGGAAGGTAAACTAAACTGAAAAAAAAATATCTGAAAAGTTCTCTGCCCCTTTTGTACCTACTTGCTTGTTTCACCTGAGCACTGTTCTCCCGTAGAGATTCACAAAGTCATTTTGGGCCTCTTTCAAACTCTCTTTCTATATTATCTCTCCTACTAGGCAGGTTGCAACCATGAGAACTGTTTCTTTTGCCCACCAATAATTGTCTCCTTGAAGAGTCCCATCTTCCTGTATCCAACTGTTTTATTCTCAAAATCTAAGAGTAAAACAGATATTCAAGCCAATAACTGACATCTTCCTATGGTGTCTGTAGAGTGCTGACAGAATCAGGCACTGACCTGTGACTGCAGTAAGCAGCTGTAACGGTAACACATAACAAATAACAAAGCCATCCTGACATCCAATATACTGCATCTGTGTCACTCTTCCAGAAAAGAAACCAGGTTATTCACACCCTCCTTAAGTTCCCATGTGCATGGGTTTTCAAAGTCAGAGTAGCCAAAAATGACTTCTCACACAGAAATATGTTAACATGGAGTCTGTACTTGTCCTAAGCTTCAGCAAAAAAGAAGGTCCTTCTTAAGAAAGAAGGCAGAGGTGTTAAGAGTCCCTGCTTTACTGTTCCCCCAATGTACCTCACAGCAGAGACTAAATGAAAACATAAAACAATAAATCCAAATGTTAGCATTCCAGGCATGTGGCTAGAAATCTGAGCTAGGATTAGCAGTCAGCAGTTCTGATTCCCTAAATCACTTTGGCCAAGTTGCTTAGGCCCTGTTTACATTAGATTTCCAGCTGTATGGAGAAATAGTTCAAATATAAAAGCTTAGATTTCTATAAAGCCCCTAGTGTTAGGGATTTCCTCAGTTGATGGATGCTGAATCTCAGACACTTTTTTAAGTGGCTTTCTGCAGTATCTCAAATCACAAGATGCTTTTAAAATTCAGGTTTTATTTAATTTGATCCAGTTATGCTGCCTCTCAGCAAAGCAGCAGTTTTGTTAAAACCTTCTTCCTTTCAGAAACCTCTTTGAAGAATATTTTAAATGCATGTCAAATAAAGTCTCAGTGGTGTCCCATAATACTGGGAGTCCCTGTACTCATATTTAGCTCAGTTGTTTCCTACTGAAGTCCTAGTTATGTATCACATTTATACCAGTAACTAAGTAGAAATTTTACAGCTTTCGTCCCATGCCAGCAAAGGAAAGCATGTGAAGGAAGTTTTCACATTCTTTTTCAGTTTCCTCATCTGCAGAAGACAGACAAGTGGCAGAGAGAAGCTACTATACTACCTGGCTGCTCAGAGAACTGAACACTCCAGATTAGCAATAAAAAGCTAATACTCTTGATTTGCATGATCATCTCACAATTGGTGCAAACTAATCTGCAACCAGATGAATGGAGCCATCCCTGCCCTTGCCATTTGCCATGTGCTCCCCATCATGCCAGGTTTAAGACCAGGAAGACATGCAGTGAGTATGTTCAACTTGATCACCTGGCTGAAAACCTTCTCTGCTAAAAAAATATAAATCAGCTAGGCTGGGAATCTGATTCAGCTTCGCACTGGCCACAGGAATGTCAGCACTGACACAAGGGCAGGGGGAGTAGAGTGGCTAGCAAGAGGGAGGAGCAGGTCTTCTGCTGTTAGTAGCATTATGACTTAGACTCGCTTACGCTGTTCATAAAAACGTACTCTGAAATGCATTGCAAAATGGCATTAACAGCATGAGGAACTCTAAACTGGCCCACAGGGAATGTAAGACAGACTACTAATTGCAGAACAAGTACAGTTCTGACCTGACAGACCAGTGCTGCTATCTTTCTTTTCTCCCATTTCTGAACACACGGCTTTGCAGCCTCAGCTGCAGACACCACCATGAGTAGCTAGCATATACAGCAGCTGGGTACTCCGAAGACACTTGGGTACCACCAGTTTTAGAACTGACTGCAGAAACGTAAGCAGGCACCAGCCTGGTCTCAGCAGATCTTCTATCTGCCTTTTCCTTCTTCCCTTACATGATGTTCCTGACACACGGTGAATCCGTGGTTAATTTGGCCCTAGCCTTTGCCTCCCAAAGGAAAAAGCTGTACACCCATCTGACATAACGCCTGTCCGTTACTATATACTCTGTGCAATAGTGTAGTTCTCAGTATTCACAACACTTGGAAAGAAGCATATAAAATTCAAGATCTCTAGAGCTTCCAAAGACAGCTCCAGAGAGTGTTCTGCCATGATGGCAGAGTAAATCAAACAAAACGAACAAAAATCTTCATTACCACAGAAAATGATCAGTGAGCTAAAACAGCCTGGCAGAGTTCCTGTCTCTGTGGATTCACCTCTGAGATCTCCAGAACCTTGAAGCTAATGCTGTTATTGTTTCAAGTCTCAAAAGAGTAAGAGTGAAGAACAAAGAAAGAAACCATATGGTGACCTCAGCGAAGTCTCTGAAAGAGAAGGCCTGGCAGCTCAGGTGGGGAGAGATTAGAAGGCAAGAGCAGAGATCACTTTCCTTCACTGAATACTTGTAGAGGCTTTAAAGCCCTGGAGGGAAAGATGAAGAGGAAATGGATTATCTCCCTTTCACCTTCTTTGGCACAGAACGTTTAGACTTCCTTGTGCTTCACAGTGCTTCAGCACATCGAGAGCAGTAGTTTGCCTCAACTCCTTTCCACATAACTGAAAACAGCAGCTTCTGGATTACAGACTCCTCTGATTCCTGTGACCCAGACACAGGAGTGGAACTACCCCATTCCCGCTCCCCAAGATTCTGCTCTGAGATCACAAGGAGGGAGGCCAGGGCAGCAAGCAATGAGGAACTCCACTGAGCCAAATGCTGGAAGTTTCAGAAGTCAGATGTCTTCTTCCATTTTATTGAAAATCCCCCTGCTGGCAATCATGTAAGCATTCATACTTTTAGAAAACAGATTGTTTGTTGTGCAAACTTGCATGTCTGTTACTTCTATCAAAAAGCCAAAGGATTTTAAGTGAAGCAAAACATTCCCTGCCATTTCTTTTAATATCCCTACAGGTCTGCAAACTCCACATGTGGGCAATAATCTGTCCAGGCCAGCAGGCTACAGAACTATAGCAGGCTATATAATGAAAGCACATCTGACATCCTCTTGGAAATGTATAGCATGCAAACTCGCACATATTGCAGCACTATTTCATAAGATGGCCTGTTAAAAACTACTCACATATTCCCCTGCCCCTCAATAATTCCACCAGTTCCACTAATCTGTACAAAATTAATAAAAGTGTACCAAGCCAGTTACATAAATGTTCATATCAATATCTCAAACAATTTGTCTGCCTTCTATATGGAATTATTGAAAATAAGCATAGAAAATGCTAAGCAAATGCTGCATAGCACAGGAACAGCTCAGCCAGCCTAAGTGTTGAGGGAATGCTGCTGTGTCCATGGCAAGCAACAAAAAAGTGTTTAGCAGGGTTGGGTTTATTAGTCTGGGCTTAGTGTAGCACTAACATTATTCTGGGAGAGGAAGGGAGGGGCTTTGTTATATCAAAACAGGCTTTGTTTGTACGTTCCAACATGAACATATTCTACATCAAATATAAACCACTGTCTATTCCTGAATACTGAAGGAAGGCACAAGGCTGCTATAAGATTACTTCTCATTTGCAGCACAAATCTGCAGTACAATCAGTACCATCTACAGTGGTTAACTGAAAGCATCACAGTGCTGGTTATCCAAAACAAGTGGATCATTAGTTCCCACTACAGCACCCAAATAGCAGAAACAATGCTATCTCTAAGGTGCAAGAGGAGTATTTGTCTACACTGCTGGATATAACTCGAGTGAGTCATGCCTTCTCCTAAGCACTGACTATAAATGTACTTTATTCCTTGCAAAGTATCATGGCTATGCAGCATACATATGTTGAACATCAGGATAAAACACAGCCAAGCCGATTTAGAAGTGAACTGTCAGAGACATGCTGTCATTAGACAAATCCCAAACTGCATGTCACAGAGAACAAGAAAGTCCAAGGTGATGCGACACTGCTACAGCTCAAGGTTTTCCATGACAGCAGGGTATTGGTTAGGTGTGATTTATACTGGGGAGATAATAATTGCTAGGTAAATACAAACAAAAATTGGATGAGCAGTGGGGAAAATAAACATGGACACATTTCAAGAAATTGTGAATGGATGCTTGCATCAATTAAACCGACGTGTGCTTTTCTTACCTGCCTGTTTGATGAAAAGGATTTATTCCAAACAAGCTGCTGAAACTATGGAATGACAGCAAATATATTAGAGAATAATAAATGCTGAGGCTGCTACTTTACTTTTCCAATAGGTAGTTCTGAGGTTTGTGCAAACTTAATTTTATTTAAACAGTTTTCTGACTGAAATGGTCATTCCCAGTAATACCTACACCTACTTGCTGAGCTGTGCTATGAACATCCATCAGCTCTGCATAACGTATGAGACAGAAGCATTGGCAAGCCAGCTAATTCTTTGCAGGGTAATAAATCAGCATACATGTCTTCAAGCTGAAAATTAATAAGTGCATATAATTCTTCATAAGTATATCTGGCGCTTTGAAGCACAATGCAGCACATACAATTGAGGATGCAGGAGACAGATTTTTTTTTACTGAAACGAAAATGCAGTATTTCATGCTTAGGTTTGAAAGAAGTATAGCTTAATAAAATAAAGCTTACAATTCAAGTCACTCTTTTACTTCAAAACTAATTTATTGCACATTTTACACATCCTGCAAGTGATGAACAATGGCCTTGGATAATTACTTTCCTTACAAAGTGTGGGAATCAAAGGATATGTTTTAGATGTGTGGTCACAGATATGACCGTGCTGATGAATTGCAAATAACCAGCCTGAGAGCTGATGATGTGCCTTCTTTGATAGCTGTACTGTTTATAAATTCTCTTTTCCAGGATGAGTAAAGCACTTAATAACAGGATTTTTGGTGCATGCATTTAAATTAAAAGAAAGTGTGGCTGTGTGCAAGTATAGTTGTTAACAAGGAGAAGAGAACTGTGGTCACTTACCAGCTATTTTGACATCTATTTGTGACAGGTTTTGTCCACTGCAGCTAGTACTAGTCCTGGCAGCCTGTGAAGACTCTAACTCAATTTGCAGATGCTACAGAGTGCAATAATTCATGGAGCAAAATCCCTCTCTTCACTTGTAATTCAGCCAAGCCCTACCTGACATCATTGGAGGATAATTTTGTGTATTGTTTTCCAAAACTAATTCACTCTCCCCCCATCGTTTTCCAGGTTAAGCTGTGGCAGCAGATACTGCTGTTCACAGCAAAAGCTACAAAAAATATCCCACCCAAACACTCACACAGACTTCATCTTTCAAGGGGCCATGTAATCACCCTTCAGTGAGAGCTACCTGAAGGTCACTTAAAGCCAGGAAGCCTGACAGAGATTTTCCGTTATCCAGTATCTGAGGTTTAAGTAACGCATGCTCTGTAACACTGCACAGACTCTGAAAGGTTCAGTCTTCACCCTCCAACATTTTAGGAAGGCTTCAGCACTTCGTAGAAGTAGACACATACTTGGCAGCAAATACCAAAACAACTAGCATGCATTGCCAAAGGCAAGCTGGTAACACATCTGGTATGATCAAGGCTCTGTGTCTGTGTTAACACACTCACTCCTGCACTCTTGTGTCGCAGATGATTTTGCAGCTTCTGATTAATTTAAGAGGATTCTCATTTTGAATAAGCCATGCATAGCTTTAATTCCCATTTGTGCAGGTTTAAGGAGAAGATTCATATATAGTTATTTAACTTCACCAAAAATATTTTTTCAACAGTCTGGCCAAAAGAGCAACGATTCATTAGGAAAGGCTTCCTGTTTGAGGAGCTGGGTGCTGACCTCAGCTTTCTTCCCTGATTCTCATGCTACAGCCTTTGGCTGCCATTACCAGCCTCTCACTCTCCAGCCTCTCCTCAACATAAACATTTGCCATAACTGGATTCTTTGTCTGCAAAACTGGAGTCCAGACCATAGAAGGCTCAGCCCATGAAGAGTGTCCTCACAGAGGGAAATGAAAAACACTGGCTCTTATCAGCTGCGTTTCACTCTCTCCTGCCACTATCTCTAGCTGAGCATGGTGAGCTTCACTACAGAGCTAATTTCTTCCCCTTCTGAGACTTGAGGCACGTGTGCTTTAGTGATACGAGATTCCTCTCGCTGAGTTTAATACTGAAGCAGGAATTCATCTTAAGACTGTAAGTCACAACATGATAGGAAAACCAACGCAATTCAGAGCCAAAAAGTTCCTTTGTATCTTTAAGGGGATTTGAGAATCTAACCTGATTCCTGCCTCTGTTCCCATTACAGGCTGTTACCTGTAGCAAGCACTGTTTATTTAAGCTGAACACAAAGCAGTTACATTAAATGGTCTTTCGGTAGTGATAGCTGAACAAGAGAACAGAAATGCTGGGCTGGCATGGTGGTAAAGCTGTATTTTGATTTGTATGTGACTGCTTAAATGAAGCTGTCACCACAGTAGTCAGACAATACCACCGACACTATTAGACAAAAAACAGAATGTAGAAGGCTGATTTTATATGGCTTTATGAGATATTATGTGGATTCCGCATCTCTGGAAGTGTTCAAGGCCAGGCTGGAAGAGGCTTTGAGCAACCTGGTCTAGTGGAAGGTGTCCCTGCTCATGGCAGGGGGGTTGGAACTGGATCATCTTTAAGGTCCCTTAAACCCAAACCGTTCTGTGATTCTATGACTGAGGGTTCAATAATGCAATGCAATGTCTTCCATGCCCTGACTGCAACTAACAGTTCAAACATTAATTTCCTCTAGAAAATTAAGCAACATTGTTCTCTTCAGCACATTGCAGAGAAACAGCAACTGGTCACCTGTGTCCTCTATAGCCTTTTTACCTTCAGATTTCCCGTTGAAAAGCGGGACTAATCTAAGTAGTATCGTTCAGGGTTTATTAGCTCACACTACAGGAACCTCAGCCGCGCTGCTTTACCTACAGCGCCCCCTCGCGGTAGCAGCGCGGCCAGGCCCCCATGCCTCTAATGAGCCCGCAACCCCGCACCCTTGCGGCCGCCCACCGCCACCGCCTCCGCCTCCTCCTCCTCCTCGCACCCTTCTCTCCGCTCCGCCCCGTAAACCCGGGGCCGCCGCTCAGCGTCAGGGCCCCCGGGTCGGAGCCCAAGCGCCCTCGGGGAGGGGCGGGGAGGGGAAGGGGGTGGTTGGGGGGGGAGGGCGCAACACTGCCAAACCACCACCCCCTCCCCTCCCCACCCTCCGCCGGCGCCTCCGGGCTGAGAGCTCCGGCTCACCCCCACCCGTTAGGACAGCCCCACCCCGCGCGCACGCTCACTGCCCTCCGCGCGCTCCATTGGCTGTCGCGGTGGGCGGTGGTGCTGCGGGAAGCGCAGACGGCGCATGCGCGGTGGCGTGAGGCGCGGGTTGGAAGCTGGGTGTCCCGCGCGTGGCGGGGCTCCCGCCGGCGGGGTCTGCCTTCCTCCGCCTCTTATTCCCCCTTCAACGCCGTTAGCCGCCGCTTCCCGCCCTGCGTCACACCCAAAATGGCGAGCAAGGAAGGTAGGAGACCCCCGCTCCCTGCGGAGACCCTCCTCGTGCTTCCTCTCCAAGGAGCTTCCGACCGGATGGTAGTGAGGGAGGGCCGTTGCTCCCGGTGGCCTCCCCTTCGGGACCCAGTCTCCTACCCCTTCCCCGCCCTGGTGTAGCCGCGGCCCGTGTCGGCAGGCTCTTCTCGCCCTCTCCGCGCCGCGGTTCAGCGGCGGAAGGCGCCGAGCGCCTGGTTCATTTCTCTTTCCCACCCGCAGCGCTGGAGGACACGGTGGAGGAGCGCGTTATTAGTGAGGAGTACAAGATCTGGAAGAAGAACACCCCCTTCTTGTACGATCTGGTGATGACACATGCACTGGAGTGGCCCAGCCTCACCGTGCAGTGGTTACCTGATGTGACCAGGTGAGAGAAAGGGGAGAGAGGCCTGGAAGGCACAGGGCTTAGCTGCTGATTTGCTCACTTTGCAAAGCAGGAGGAGCTGAGGCTCTGTGCAATAGCTTGTTCCACTGCTCTTTCTGTCTCTCTTAACCATGGTAATTTAAGGATAAAGACCACACAAGATGAGAATAATTTGTGTTAGACACCTCCTTGTGAGCTTATAACTATTTTGCTCGTTTGGGTATGCAGAAGCTATGAAGGAAAAAGTTACAAGCTGATACTTTACCAAAGCTTAGCATAGCAGAAGATGTTGTGAGGTGTGAGGAGAGAAATCTCAATTTATTGGTATGAGACATAACACCTTCCTGTAGTTACAGCTGATCAGAGAAATTTGTGTATTAAATCGGCTTTTTCTTGAAGCCTGGTTTTCCTCATGTGCACTATAGATTACTGATTTGTAAAAACTATAGTATGTGCCCTTTTTTGTTTAAGTCTGGACTTTTTTAAGAGGATACTGTTCTAAGACTGGTGCTTCACATCCTGGTTCTGTCCCTGGCTTGCTGATGACTTCACATATTTTAATTTTCCCATTCTTCCACCTCTCCCAAAAAATTATGGTCTCACTGGTTAATTTCTTAAAGAATAGTGAAGGTGGGGATAGATTCTGTTCATATGACAGCTATTTTGATTATTGCAGTAACCACTCAGTGCTCCATTGAGGTAGCGGACAAAGACCAGATCCCTCATGTTGTTGTAAACTGGATACAGCTAGGTTTTAAAGTACCTTGTTCGTAAAGTTTGTGCAATAATCAGAGGATGGTTTCTTTCCTCTTTAAAAATTCCATCGTACAAGTGTGAGGTTGTACTTGGTGGTTAGATGATCCCTTCAGAATGTTTGGGGAAGATGTTGAGAGATGCGAGCTAACTAGTTGTGGCATGGAGAAAATGAACTGGGGATTTGAGGGTGTGGAGCCCTTATGAGGAACACTTCTGCTTGCCTCATATTTTGCAGATTGACTTAATATTCAGTTTAAAACCTGGTATTTCCAATAATATCTCCAGTGTCAAAATATATATGCCATTAAAGGCAAGGACTGTCTCTTTGTATGGCACCTGACATGATGGGACATCTGTTCCTGATGCAAGTAAGTGTGTGTGCATTGTGTGTTTTGTTTCATTTCATATTTTTCTTTCCCCCTCAACATGTACGATGATGCATTGGAAGTGGTGTAGTAATACCTGTGGTAATACAGTGGTATATGATTGCCTAAGTGATTCCTGTTTGTTTGGATTCAGACATGTAATGAGTTTGCTGCTTTCAAGAATGCAGAAACTGCTTGGTTTTGACTGTTCACACTTTTTCCTTTCAGAGATAAATGGCGCTGTGCATCCAGTCTTTCGCGTATTACTAATTGTTGCAGTTAACCACCAGAAGAGAAATTTCTAATTAGCTAGGATTTGTACAGTTTAAAAATGAGCTTCTGAAATAAAATAACAACTGTTAAAAGCTTCTAAGAGAAGTAACTAAAATAGGTTGCCAATTGTCCTCAGTATTTGTTTTATAGAAAGTAGTATTGATTGTTTTCTAAATACTGTGTGACTGCCTTGGGAATTAAAGACAGAAGTAGTTATTAATGTCACCTTTAACTACATACAAATTGTTAATTGTCCCTTTTACTGACTCACTCTAGCCTTGCTGGTTGTATCTTTGGCTTGCTTAAGTCAGGGTCAAGTTCAATTTGTTGCACAAGTCTCTTGCAGCAAAAGAAAGGATCTCTTACCTGAGTCTCTGTTTCCTAGCTCTCTGAAGAAGTTTTGACCCTGAGTGATATTAAAGCCAGCAAACTTCTGGAACTGAGCATGTAATTTTATTCCATGCATTTATTATCCTAAACAGGCCAGAAGGAAAGGATTATGCTCTACATTGGCTGGTTTTGGGAACACACACATCTGATGAACAGAACCACCTGGTTGTTGCAAGAGTCCAGATTCCCAATGATGATCAGTTTGATACTGCGCAGTATGACAGTGAGAAAGGAGGTGGGCATGCATGAGTTACCAGATGATGTTTCTTGGAGTAGGGAGGATGGCACAAAATGCTGTTTTACCTGTTTAAAATGGCTGGTGTGATAAACTGACCTTCTTCTGACAAATTTAGAGTTTGGAGGCTTTGGATCTGTGACTGGCAAAATTGAAACAGAGATTAAAATTAACCATGAAGGTGAAGTGAACCGTGCTCGTTACATGCCACAGAATCCCTGCATCATTGCTACAAAAACACCATCTGCTGATGTGTTGGTATTTGACTACACTAAACATCCTTCAAAATCAGGTGGGTCACACTTCTTGAAGTTAGGCAAAATGCCTCTTGTCATTAAGAGGTAAACTTGTATTTAACTGTCATTAGGAGAAGAGGTGATGGGCTCTGTAACCCAAATGAGAGGGACCATATTTTTGAAGACTTTAACTGCCTGGTTATGCTCAATGTCATAAGAGAATCTTGATACAAGCAGCAACAGAAACAAAGTTCTTGAATGATAATAATGCTTTTGGGGATTGATGTGCAAGGTGAAGCTAAATGGAAAGTATTTTCTGTCTTTCAGACCCAAGTGGAGAGTGTAATCCTGACCTTAGATTAAGAGGGCACCAGAAGGAAGGCTATGGCTTATCCTGGAACTCAAATTTGAGTGGACATCTTCTCAGCGCATCAGATGATCATGTAAAAAACACATCTTTTATTCTGGTTTAAAACAAACAAACACAACAACCAACCCCTCTTAATTTATGCTGTAATAGATAATTGGAGAAAAACTGGGTTAGTGTAGCTGTATATTGTTATGGTAGGAAGTTCTCACATATTGTAATAATATTTATAAAGGCTGTTAGTTGACTTTAGGCTGTAATCAACAACCAGTTTTTGTAATGTTCTTAATGAGATAAGAACAGAATGTTTTTATGGTTGTCTGCTGGAAGAAATTGTTGTGTAGCAACCCTTTAAACTGGCTTGGGTCTTAGACTATAAGTTAGTAAGATTGTCAAAGATAATTGAACTAATAGCTTATAGATATCTTTGGGCTTTAAAAGTGTGAATTGCTTTTGTGACCTTATAAATAATCCTTGTGCCTTGAATTCACGCAAAACTGATTAAGAACTTGGCTCGCTTCTCACTTTTGGCATATTGAGTGTTCCTTTTCAAAGACAAGAAACTGTTTCAGGAGTGTCATCTCTGTTTATATGGAGCATGTGATTATTCGTTTTTTTTGAAAGATAATACAGTCACAGTCATGTAACAATAGAATATGCCTCTTATTTACAGACTGTGTGTTTATGGGATATAAGTGCTGGACCAAAAGAAGGCAAAATTGTTGATGCAAAAGCGATCTTTACTGGGCACTCTGCAGTGGTTGAGGATGTGGCATGGCATTTGCTTCATGAATCTCTGTTTGGATCTGTGGCAGATGATCAGAAGCTCATGATGTAAGTTGGGGTTAAGCAGTTTTTGGATGGTGTCTGCTGTCAGGCAATCCAGAGCTTTTGGGGGGAAAAAATCTGAATTCTGGAATGACCTCATTTAACTCTTCAGTGCAGTAATGCTGCAGTCACTGAAATCTGCATGTCATTTAATGTGTTTGCACCATTTGAAAATAAAATGTGATTAATACGTATGTCAGCTTCCTGGTACCGACTGCTCATGTATAACAGATACAAAATACTGACAGGTTATGGAATAAAAACTGCAGCTTTAGACTAAGGCTGAGTAATAGCACAGTCTCTTAAACTAATGTGTAGTGAAAAAGAACCTCCTGCGAAAACTTAATATTTTTTCACTCTTGCTCTCTCCTCCCTGCCCCATGCCCTTACCCAAATCCTTCATTGCAACAGTTGGGACACAAGATCTAATACCACGTCCAAGCCAAGTCATTCTGTAGATGCTCATACAGCCGAGGTCAACTGTCTGTCCTTCAATCCTTACAGCGAGTTCATTCTAGCAACTGGTTCTGCTGACAAGGTTTTTACTTGTGTATACTTTAAATTCATGAGTATTCTAGATGATAGCTCTATAGTCATTATAGTAAAATTTCTTGTTACCTTTCTCAGACAGTGGCTCTGTGGGATCTTCGAAACTTAAAATTGAAACTCCATTCTTTCGAGTCTCATAAAGATGAAATTTTTCAGGTGGGTAAACTTTTCTCACAAGCTGTAAACAAAAATACAAGAGTACTGACATGAACAAGATCAAGTAGATTTTCATATGGTGACCAAACACAATAAATAAGTCTGCTAAATATTAAATAGTAAATTTTGGTTCAACAAGTACAGACACTACCACACAGTTTCTTACAGCCTTTTCTCACTTGACTCTGAAGCAAGTAGTCAACAACTGATTGCTAAAAAGATACTAGGGGTTTGCAGGTGCTGTCAGTACAGGTAGAAGATTTTTCTAAAATGTCTTTCTGTAGAGAGGACTTGGTTTAAATTTAGTATTGTGAACTCTGCCTATTCAGTAGGTGCAAGTAACAGTGAATTTTAGACAATCAAACTTCATAATAGAGTATATCTCTAACAGTGAAGTAAGGCTGGCTATTCAACTTGAGAAATCTTTGAGACTTTAAAGCACTCTGTTGGCACTACAGGATATTTTTTTGTGCTGTAAGGAAATGATTAATTCAGTATAGTTACTAAAAACTGGTGGCCAGTTACCTGGTGATGGTCATTCAGGATATGCTTTAGGAATCAGTAACTGGTCCAGTCAACATTTTTTCTTTCAACAGGTTCACTGGTCTCCTCATAATGAAACAATTCTTGCATCAAGTGGTACTGATCGTCGGCTTAATGTATGGGATCTAAGGTGAAGAGCAGTTCCTTTCTTTCAGTATATATAAACACATGGTAAAAAGGCTGCAGACATGCTTTATTTGGTAGGCTTGATTTGTACTGTTCTCTAGCCTGCCTTGCTTGCTTATCTCATACCTGGTCTTGCAGGTATACAGTTGAAGCAGCACAGTACTTAAATTGTTACTTCTCTGTGAGGTTTTCTTGTTGATGAGTTGTTTTCTATTGTCTTTGGTGAAAAGTGATTTCTGCCTCCCTGTGCTTCACAAGTTAGATTCTCTTTCAGTGTTGGTAGTGCCAAACAGCTGATGACTTATACCTGAGGCTTACAGTTACTTGACAGTGAGAAAAAACAATAGCAAAAGCAAATACTGGAGAAACAGGCTAGGAAGTGTCGAGTTAAATTGATGTAGGATGCAATTTTATTTATTAATAAAAAGTATAAACTATTTTCTTACAGTAAAATTGGTGAAGAGCAGTCTGCAGAGGATGCAGAAGATGGGCCTCCTGAGCTGCTGGTATGCTGCTCTTCAGGTTGCAGTCTGCTGACATGCTGTGTGGTAGTAGGATGCGTTATGACTGTGCTACTAAATCTGCAGCGGTTCATAAATCTTTCCACCTTCCTGGTTTTCAGTCCATTACTCTAACTTGCAGTAGTCTTCCTCTGTTCCATTTGGACTGGATTTTTATTTTTTTTCAAAGCTGTCTTGGACATGATTTGCACATACTCATTGCTGAACATATTTACAGTTTGGCCATGTGCTTGTTTGTACTCTAACTAAATGTCTGTAAAGCCAAGGCCTCCAATTGTTTATTTTGAAATAGACCTGTTAGGTCCCCCATAGCTAACCTTACTGATGTAGAGTGCAAAGACTTATGTTTTGGTTTGCTTCCTTAGGAAACAAATAATTAAAAATGCTTACAGTTCAGTTTTCCTATTTCCTCCATAACTGTGTAAGTGCTCATGTAATTAGATAAGGTAATGGAAATATGGCTGGATTTCATAGCCCAACCTTATGTGAAGTGGCACTGTTCTGAGGATGTTAGCCAGTTGTTGCTATAATATGAACTGTTGTCTTAACCACGCTTGCAGCAATTGTATCGGCATCCCACACCTTTGTCTGTGTTGTGAATCTCTAGTAGCAGGTTTTTGTTCTTTGTATAGTCATTAGCATGACATTTGGCTTCTGAATCCTGGGGTTTAACAGATTTCTCTCTGAAGAAGCATGTGATGTGGTTTACGTGGTTTCTTTTTTTTTTTTACAGTTTATTCATGGAGGACACACTGCCAAAATTTCGGACTTCAGTTGGAATCCTAATGAGCCTTGGGTGATCTGTTCTGTATCGGAAGACAACATAATGCAGATATGGCAAATGGTGAGTGTCGCAGCAGCTTGTTCTTCTTAGGGCAGCCTGTGCCTTCAGTGACTGAAAGTAGCCCGTCCCCTGTACTTCCTACACTGTTTGATTGGAAAGTAAGAGTTTCAAAAGAAAACAGACTAAGCCAACCTGAATAAATACAGCTGCTGCTAATTCTTGACTCCCAGGTCCTAGGTACTAGTTTAAAATAAATGTGGCAGTTGCAAACTTATATCCAATACTAGCCAAGACCTGTTCTTACCCCAGCTTCCCACATGCTCACTGTGAAGCAAGATGCCATTTACCGCTCCAGTTAGTTCATATTACTTTACATTACAGGAGTTTGATCAGTTATCTTACAAATGTGGAATAAAGTCATTTGGGAATAATCTAAGTTAGGAAAAAAAAAGTAACAGACTTCAGCGTACATCACAGGTCAGGTTTCCAGTTTTTAGACCTGTTCTTTAACTTGTTTTGTGTGTTCAGACTGAGGTTGATACATGTCCGAGTAAAACGTCTGTAGTAAGGCTAATGTAGTTAAATGGCGAATGCTTCTGCTGTAGAAATAAAATGGTACCTGAAGACAGCTGCTGAAGTCTGGCCACTGTGTACACATCTTTAATTTGTCTGCCCCTAAGAAAAGGCAGGGAGAAGGTCTCTTTAAGGCAGGAGTGATGCCTATGCTGCCTTGCTATTACCATTTTTTTTTCTGTATAAAGTGTAGAAGACTGCTTAAAACCCATTGTGTTTACCACTTTTAATATCTTGTGTCTTTAGGCAGAAAACATTTACAATGATGAAGAGCCAGATATAGCAGCAGCCGAACTGGAGGGTCAAGGAACATGATTTTTCTTCCTTAAGGAAATACTGGTTGTTACATAGTAATGTAATTTGACTACTGTATACATGGGGGAGGGGGGGAGAAAAACAAACCAAAATCAACCCAAGCACGGGGCAAAAGCATTGCATCTGATCGGGAATATTCTTTATTGGGCACAAAAACTTTGTATAGCCAAGTTGCCATGGGATACCCTTGGTTATTTGGGCACTTGGAGCAATTGTATACTGTACAGCAATTAGCTTTTAGGGAAAATAAGGATGACTTAATACCTAGGTCTGTATATTTTTAAAGAAACTTGTGGGTTCTTGTAAATAAAACAGTCAAATCCTCACTTGTCCCACACGCAAAGTGCAATGAAGAAATAGTTTTTATTAAATATGTAGAAAGAACTTTTCACTTTTACACAACACTTTTGGATTGGCTTTGCATAAATAAAATTTATTAAATGAAGTGTTTGGTGTGTTTAATGTCCATTGACACATGGTGAATGCCATCCCACCTGAATATAATTGAATTTCTGCATGGGTATAGAGATCTGTAGGTTTTTGTAACTTAGCCCACACTTAAGGGTCTGGGGAGATGAGAGTTGTCTTGATGTGAACATCTTGGAAACTTGAATCCTTTACAAACAGAATGGGCATAGAAGGAGGTTTGGGGAATGCATGGAGAATGACCTATGAGAGACCTGTAAGCCTCAGCTCTTGAGCAGAGTCAAGTAACTGTGGTGAGTTGGGGTTTGGGTGGTGGTGGAAGTGCTGTCCTCTAACATTTTGTTGTCTTAGGTGCTGAGATGGTGAGGTCCTCTCTGTGGACTCAGTTGGGTCCTGCCCGTGTTCACTTAGAGCCTACCTGTAGCTTTGTTTTGGTTAAAATGATGTGAGGCTATCGGGCAGGTGTCTAAAATACATTAATACCTGAACAAACACAAGACAAATATACAGTTTGTTTCTAAAGCTGGGGCTGACTGAAAAGCTGGAGAATTTGGATCATGTAGAATTAAATATCTTTGTGTTTATTCGTTACAAGTTATGGATCACCTTGGCAGCTGTCAGACAGACAAGTCTTAAGTCAGTGTCTAACGAGTTTAAATTAAAGCTTTTAGTAACTTAAGGCAGCCCTTGATTAAATTAATTGTTGGCTTTCCTGATCTTTCTGTTCAAGCTGAAGGAAATGGAAGACATTGACTGTCACTGAAAATGTGATTTTTTGATGTTGAAAATGTTAAAATCCAAGTAAAAGGGAAGTAACAAGTCTCTAGGCTGCTGAGCTCAAGCTGCTTGTACTGGGTTGGGCTGGGATAGGGTCTGCTTCATGGTGCTGTGTTTTGGGTTTATGCCTAGAATGGTGCTGGTAACGCACCTGTGTTGTGGCAAGGGCTGTGCAGCGCTTGGACACCACAGGGCAGTGAAGATACAGTGCATGACAGCTGATCTGAGCTGAGGGGATGCTCCTTACCCTGAATCCCGCTTGGCAGCGGAACTGGGGCAGAGGAGGAAGGGAGCATGTCATGCTGAATGCTGCTTGGAAGCTGGCAGGGCACTGGCCTGCTTCTGGCAGGGGCCAGTGGTAGTTATGACAAGGGCACAAATTTGTTTTCCGGAGAGAACTGGGTATAGGTGCTATGTACTGGTACTGCAGTATTGGAATGTTCAGTGGAAGTTAGCCCTTTCTGGGCAGAGGTAGTGGTTGTGAGCTGGAACTTGGCTATAAACATCCTGAGGAACAAAATCGGTTCAGGATTTTGTTCCTCAGGGAGGAGCTTGCCTTTATGTCACAAAAAGAACCAGTCTCCGGGACGCACTGTCCTTTGGTTATCTACAGCAGATGGTCCCTAGGCCAGTGCTGTGAGGGGTTGGTGATGAACTGGTAGAGCAAAGGTGTTGGGAACTTCCCATCTTAGCTATGGGTCATTCAGCTGAGAGAGTCAACATCTGTTGACAAAGTCTTGCAATGTATGAGCATCCCAGCAGTTTTCTTCACCTCACAGGAAGGGCTCCACAGTGACTTCTAAGGGGAACTTGCACTGCTCTGGATGATAATTTAATTTGCAAGTGACAGCAAATGATGTGTTAAACATACTGAGCTCAGAGATGGGTTTTGATCAGGTCCTTTTGACATGCATTCTGACATATACAGCTCTTGGAAAAGTAGGAAATTAAAAGGTTGGTGGCTTGATTACTACTGGAAAAACAGAAGTGTTTCCCACAGAGTGCAGTGGTGGCTGTTCCAGGCCCAGAGTGACTGTGGGCTCTACACAACTCCCACTGCTGGTTCTCTTCAGGGCTGGCTTCAAGGAGATCTGCAGCTGCTTTGCACCTGCACGTACAGTGCGGTTCCTCCCTGCAGTTGGTGATTTCAGCTTTGTGTGTCTGTTACAATTGGGGTTGTCTGCTTACATCTTCTTACTGCCTTGCCTCACTAATTAACTGGGAGTGGGAAAAATGGGTGAGCAACTAACTGCAGCTCTTTGCTCTCCTTCAGCTACATGTTTTTGTCTTCCTGCCTGCTGTTACAGGGACCCACCCCCTATGCTGTAGGCCCTGGGTCATCATGCATAGACATGTCTCCTTCCACACCTTTTCCCAGAATGGCTCCTCTAAATGTGATGCAGGTAGGTGCGAAAGCATCCAAATGTTCCCATGGAAGGCTGAGATGCTGTTGGAGTTCAGCAGGCAGGCGGCAGCTAGAGAGGATGTACTGGACAGTACGAAAGATCAGTGCTGCTGAAGGACAGCTCAGCTGCTGCCTGGTTAACCATGGTCTAGCTAACCACTGGTCTAGCCAGTGTTCATGGGTGTAAAAACACTACAGCGCTGTGTCTGGGAAGTGGAGATGAATACATCTGCTAAGTGTGGTTCTGTTTTGACTAACAGAGGTATACAGGAGGCTTTGGGTCTCCTGCTGAGTAGCCCGAGACAGCCCCTGCAGCTGCTGTGCCAGCACCTCCTGTTGTGGCTGTCCCACTTGCCAGAAACGTCTGTCCCACTGGCTCCAGGAACATCTCAATGTCCCCTTGGGAAGCTGGATGCTGGTGGCTCGGTGTTCGAGGCCCACATGATGTCCCTGTAATTTTCACATCAGGCTCTCTGAATTCATTCTTGTCAGAAAAGGGGTCTCTTGTACAAGGCAGAACACGGCTGAAGCACAGCTGGGTCTGGCAAAACCTGGGCAGGTTGCTGCTTGTTCACTCACAAAAGCCTAAAGGCATTCTGTTTTCTTCATTACCTTGTTTTGCATCCTGGTTAACTGGACAAAAACAAATAAGATAGATACTGCAAAAGTATAGTGGCATACTGTCCAGAGCAATTTTATTGCTGATAGAATGCTATTGTACGGGTGCTTTTTTACAGGTGTACACACCTTTTAAAATAAGATGTGGTTGTCAGTGTTCCTGGCTTCCTACACTGAACTGCCAGGAGCTATGAGCCGGAGCTTTCTGCCTTGTCACTGTTGGTGGATAGCTTCAGTGTACCACCAAGCCCTGCCACTTCCCTGTAGAGCATGGAGGCATCAGCTAGCCAGGGATCACGGCTGTGCTCAGTATCCATGCTTGTACAGCTGAAAGGTGGCAGGGATAATATATTATGGAGCAAAATGAGAGCATAATTTCCTTATCTTTAATGTAGTTCAAAGTACTGCAGTAAATGCAACCTCTATACTGCTTTCTTCTCCCTGAGTCTGAATTCTCTTTCACAATTGTCCTGGGTTCAGTTTTAACAGTTATTTTTCTTCTTCCTATTAGCCGGTGCAGTGCTGTGTTTTGGCTGTAGTCTGAGAAAAAAGCTGTTAACACACTGATGTTTTTAGTTGTTGCAAAGTAATGTTTACCTTGATCAAGGACTTTTCAGTCTCATGCTCTGCCAGTGAGGAGGGGCACAAGAAGCTGGGAGGAAGCAGAGACAGGACACCTGACCCAAACTAACCAACGGGGTATTCCGTACCACATCACATCGTGTCCAGTATATAAACTGGAGGGAGTTATGTGGGAAGCCCAGATCACTGCTTTTGTTGGGCTGGGTATTAGTTGGTGGATGGTGAGCAAGTGTACTGTGCATCACTGCTGTTTATTGTGGTTTTTTCCTGTTCCCTTTTTTAGCTTTATATTCTCTTTCCTTGTTATTTCCCTTCTCATTATTATTACTGGTGGTAGCAGCAGTGGTTTGTGTTATACCTTAGTTACTGGACTGTTCTTATCTCAACCTGTGGGGTTTACATTCTTTCGATTCTCTTCCCCATTCTGCCAAAAGCAGGGAAGGGGGTGTGGAGAGAAGAGGGGAGCAAGCAGCTGCATGGTTCTTCCGAGTTACTGGCTGGGCTTAAACCACAACAACAACAACGTGTGTGCACATACATAGAGTCCTTCACTTGTGGCAACCTTGCACAAGCCTGGTTTTGATACCTCTGGGACAGCTGGTCCTACAGCCAGGTTTCAGGGCCAGTATGTAAGAATCAGCCTACATCTTGTTGACTTCAACCAAACATTTTGTTACTGAGTGAGAATGTGCTGCTGGGACCATTGGGACTTTAAATTTGCAAGTCATTTTCTTTAAATACATTTTGTTATTTCCCAAGCAGAATACTTGTGAAACATTGATAAGTTGTTGTATTTAAGCCTATTTGTCTGAGTGCCTTAAGATTTTTGGTTTTATAGACAGATAGGAACAGCCTCATGCTCACAGGCCCTTGTTCTCATGGTGGACTTCAACCACCCTGATATCTGTTGGAGCAACGGTAACAGTCCGGCACAAGCAATCCAGGAGGTTCCTCGGTTGTGTGGAAGACAACTTCCTTCTGCAAGTAATAGAGGAGCCGACAAGGAGAGGTGCCGTGCTTGACCTCGTGCTCACCAACAGGGAAGGGCTCGTTGGAAATGTGACGCTCCAGGGCACCCTTGGATGCAGCGATCATGAGATGCTCGAATTTGAGATCTTCAGGACAGTGAGAAGAGCGTGCAGCAAGCTCACTGCCCTGGAATTCAAAAGAGCAGACTTTGGCCTCTTCAGGAACCTGCTCAGTAAGGCTCCGTGGGATATAGCCCTAGAGGGCAGGGGGACCCAAGACTCTTGCTTGATATTCAAGGAACACCTGCTGCAAGCTCAGGAGTGTTGCATCCCAACTAGAAGGAAGTGCAGCAGGAGGGCCAGGAGACCTCCTTGGATGGATAAGGAGCTGCTGAGGAAACTTAGAGGGAAAAAGGAGGCTTATAAAAGGTGGAAGCAAGGACAGGTGGCCTGGGAAGAATACAGGGATGTTGTCTGGGAAGCTAGGGACCAGGTTAGGAAAGCTAAAGCCCAGTTAGAATTAAACTTGGCTAGGGATGTGAAAGAGAACAGGTAGGGATTCTATATTTACACTGCAAATAAAAGACAGACTAGGGACAACGTGGGACTTCTCTGGAAGCTATCAGGAGAACTGGCTACCCTGTATTTGGAGAAGGCTGAGGTTCTGAATGACTTCTTTGCCTTGGTCTTCACTGGAAAAGGCTCTGACCACACCACCCAAGTCTTGGAAGGCAGACGCAGAGACTGTGAGACTGAAGACCTTGGGCCCACTGTAGGAAAGGATCTGGTTTGAGACCATCTTAAGAACCTGAATGTGCACAAGTCCGTGGGACCTGATGAAATCCATCTGTGGGTCCTGAAGGAGCTGGTGAATGAAGTTGCTAAGCCACTGGCCATCATATTTGAAAAATCATGGCAGTCAGGTGAAGTTCCCAATGACTGGAAAAAGGGAAATATAACCCCCATTTTCAAGAAGGGGAAAATGGATGACCCAGGGAATTACAGACCAGTCAGTCTCACCTCTGTGCCTGGCAAAATCTTGGAGCAGATTCTCCTGGAAGGCATGCTAAGGCACATGAAAAACAACAAGGTGCTTGGTGACAGCCAGCATGGCTTCACTAAGGGGAAATCCTGCCTGACCAATTTGGTGGCCTTCTATGATGGGGCTACAGAACTGATGGACAGGGGCAGAGCAGCTGACGTCATCTACCTGGACTTGTGCAAAGCGTTCGACACTGTCCCACACGACATCCTTGTCTCTAAATTGGAGAGACATCAATTTGATGGATGGACCACTTGGTGGATAAAGAACTGGCTGGATGGCCGCACACAAAGAGTTGTCATCAATGGCTCAATGTCCAGCTGGAGACCAGTAACGAGTGGTGTCCTTCAGGGATCGGGGTTGGGACCGGTCTTGTTCAACATCTTTGTTGCTGACATGGACAGTGGGATTGAGTGCGCCCTCAGCAAGTTTGCCAATGACACCAAGCTGTGTGGTTCGGTTGATATCCTGGAGGGAAGGAATGCCATCCAGAGGGACCTGGACACACTTGTGAGGTGGGCTGATGCCAACCTCATGGAGTTTAACCATGCCAAGTGCAAGGTCTTACACCTGGGTTGGAGCAATCCCAGGCACAGCTACAGGTTGGGCAGAGAAGAGATTCAGAGCAGCCCTGCAGAGAAGGACCGCTGTTGGGTGTTGGTCTATGAGGAATTTAACATGAGCTGGCTTCAGTGTGCACTCACAGCCCAGAAAGCCAACCGTATCCTGGGCTGCATCAAAAGGAGTGTGACCAGCAGGTTGAAGGAGGTGATCCTGCCCCTCTACTCTGCTCTTGTGAGACCTCACCTGGAGTATTGTGGGCAGTTCTGGTGTCCTCAACATAAAAAGGACATGGAACTGTTGGAACAAGTCCAGAGGAGGGCCACAAGGATGATCAGGGGACTGGAGCACCTCTCCAGGCTGAGGAAGTTGGGGCTGTTCAGCCTGGAGAAGAGAAGGCTGCGTGGAGACCTCATAGCAGCCTTCCAGTACCTGAAGGGGGCCTATAGTGATGCTGGGGAGGGACTCTTGATTAGGGACTGTAGTGACAGGACAAGGAGTAATGGGTTAAAACTTAAACAGGGGAAGTTTAGATTGGATGTAAAAAGGAAGTTCTTTACTGTGAGGGTGGTGAGGCACTGGAATGGGTTGCCCAGGGAGGTTGTGAATGCTCCATCCCTGGTGGTGTTCAAGGCCAGGTTGGACAGAGCCTTGGGTGAGATGGTTTAGTGTGAGGTGTCCCTGCCCATGGCAGGGGGTTGCAACAAGGTGATCTTAAGGTCCTTTCCAACCCTAACTATTCTATGATTCTATGAATATTGGGTGACCTCCATAGGAAGTAGATACCACTTATATACTGCTGCTAGTAGTAAATACAGTGGAATTTTATGTAAAAATAATCTGGACAACGGCTACAGCAAATTATTTCTTTATTGCATTAAACAGCAATAACTTTGGGTGTACTTACTCAGTACCTATGGAGCATACTTAATTCATTCAGTTATTCCTGCATGCTGGTACGTGCTGGGGAGAGGAAAAACCAGCAGGATTTTCACCTACACGACTCTCTTTTAAAGGGAGCTGTATGCAGAGTTTTGAGACCTACCTCTTCTGTATTACCTGATTCCAGAAGTGCAGGCATAACAAGCACTAGGGAAGGTAATTTAAAGTGAAAAATTGACAATTTAGGGTGACTTCCTCATTTGCGCTCAACACATATGTATCTGATGCAATTTTTAAGTGTAAAGGGTATCCTCTCTCTCTGTTTTCAACCTGCATCAAGGAACTCTAAATTCTTTCATCTTTGTAATGAAATATAATATGAATGACAGTGGAATTACAAAGTACATTTTAAACCTGTTTTATTTCAACAAAACCTGTGTTTTTTGAAGTTGAATGATAAAATCTTCAGCTATGCTATCTCTTCAGACCACTTGAGCATTTTAGAAGAGGGGTGGGTAGCTGGAGAGCAGCATGCTGCCAGCGCTGCAGTGTACTTTGCTGGTTTGTCACTATAAAGACAAGGCACATTACTGGTGTGCATGACAATTTCTTTTTCCCACTATTTTCTTCTCTAAGAACCTTTGAGTGTAAACTTGAAAACTAGAAATGTCTCTGTGAGGAGCTGCAAGACGGTTAAGTTACTTACTGATACGGAAATATTTTAGAAGACTGATACCTGTACAACAACAAAGCTGAGAGAGTAACATTCCTTCATTTCTTCTCATAGAATCACGGACTGGTTTCCAGTTCCAATCCCCCTGCCACAAGCAGGGACACCTTCCACTAGAGCAGGTTGTTCCAAGCCCCGTCCAACCTGGCCTTGAACACTGCCAGGGATGGGGCAGCCACAGCTTCTCTGGGCAATCTGTGCCAGTGTCTCATTACCCTCATAGCGAAAAACTTCTTATGTCTAATCAAAATCTCCCCTCTTTCAGTTTAAAGCCATGCCCTCTTGTCCTATCACTACACGCCCCTGTGAAAAGTCCCTCTCCAGGCTGAACAAGACCAACTCTCTCAGCCTGTCTCCACAGGAGAGGTGCTCCAGCCCTCCGGTCATCTTTGTGGCCTCCTCCGGCCTCACTCCAATTGTTTTCAGTTTCAAGCAATTTCAGGGTTTTTCCTTTATTGTGAGCGAAGAACTGCATTTCCTTTTTATTGCAGCACACAAGACTCTTAACAGTGTCAACTGTTCGATCCCACAGAATTTTTGATACACAGCCATGTGGTTATGCCCTTACTCATAGTATACTTTGTTATTGCTGGTGTGCATACTGTACCTTTTCACTTCAGCACTGAAAGAACAGAACAAAGTGCACTTTGTTGGCTGTGTAAACTCTCTACAGAGAACCAAGTGCTTTGACCTTTTGCTTTTCAGCCACTAAAAAGTCCATTGTGGTAGGTTCTTCTTCATTCTCTCAACATCACCTTATGTCCTGTGAATGTCAAACCCAGAGCTTCCCCCAGTCCAGGCACGGCCCAATATGGGTAACAAGTGCTGACCTGATGCTTGGGAGCTGTGTATCTACTCTTCCCCTTTACTAAAAGGCAAAGATTCTCTGCTTCAAAATTCAAGCCTGCATAAAAGACATATGCCAGATAAAAGGCTTAAGGAGAAGTCAGAAACCTCCTGGCAGGAAAGGGCAGAACCACAATCAAAGCCAGCAAAAGCGCTTATGAACAGGATTTATAAGACAGGAAACATGATCAAGATTAAATGGCTTTATATGAATACTGGTGGTAGGGAAAAAAACCCCAACCAACCAACCCACCAAATCACACAGCTTAAATAGCAGTAACATATCCTGGACTTGGCAGAACTGAGGTAGTTATTTTGACTCTTGACACCAAGGCAAAAACCTGGTGGAAGTGACAGTGAACTACATCAGTATGGAATATCCTGTTACACGACTGTATTTAGAATAAAGTTAAAAAGGACTTGAATGAGGACTTGAACTCATCCCCTCAGCTTGAGCAAACAGGGTGTTTAGATTTGTAGATGCTGTAAGAAATTACTTCCATGAGTCAGAGCTTTAGGAGCAATATTCTTGGCAAAGTCCTGAATTAAGCAGGGAGCCTGCTGCAAGAGTCAACTACCACAGTCCACATAACACGCACACCCCAGATCCTTGTTTGAGCAAGAAATCCAAAATAACCTGCAACCTCAAAGCTAGAAGATAGCAGTTTGAAAAGAAATCAAAATTAAGTCTTTACAGGTAGCACAATATTCTTAAATCACTTAAGTTCAAGGCTAAATGGGGTGCCAGCGTCAGCAAGGTCAGTAACAAGTAGCATAGTTAGATGAGTCTGAGTTGCACTGATAGAAGAAAATACACCCTTCTTTCAAGAAGACATGCCTGAAGAAGAGCAAAAAGGTGGATCATCAGAATTTAAATGTAAAAAAGGAAAAAAAAAAAAGAAAGAAAAAAATCAGAAAGAAGTAAAAAGTACCTGTGAAGAATAACTAACTGAAGGCACAAACACAACTATCTTGTTAAAGAACACCGAACACACTTGCCCACCTGCCAGGCAGATGATACCCCAGCAGCTGGACTGAAAGGCTGGAAATGCAGGTGGTGAAAGAGGTTCTCATGTCCGAGCTACTCTTCACAAGAGTTAAGTACAGCTCAAATGTACAGCTGTGTGTGTACATGAACAGAAGAGACTTAGCACCTAATAAAAAGGCAAATTTCCCAGCTATTAACTGTGATGCATAACCAAATTTATCTCCAGTAAAAGCTTTCAAATCTGATCAGTTTTCATGAGGAATTTAGGAAGACTGGGGAGATCCACGGCACTACTAACAGTAGATTGGAATTCTTCATCAGTATGTACCATAACAAAGGATAGAAATAGTAGAGAAGCTGTGGCTGCCCCATCCCTGGCAGTGTTCAAGGCCAGGCTGGAGAGGGCTTGGACCAACCTTGTCTAGTGGAAGGTGTCCCTGCCCATGGCAGGGGGGCTGTAACTGGGTAGTCTTTAAGGTCCCTTTCCAAACCAGTCTATGATTCTACAATTCTGTACAGGGGCAGAAGCAGTGCCTTTTGTGGAGACAAGTCTCAGATGCCAGGGAATATCTGGAGCAGCAAACAAGTACAGCAAGGACTGCAGTGGAGACCAGGCAATGCACTTGGATTTTCAATACTTGACACAGCTCTAGACAAGGCTCAGGTGTAGAACCTACACTGTTCACTTGTTTGAAGATACCCATTTTATAAAAGCTGAGAAATTTAAATAAACCCTCTTCCCCCTGACTCCTCATCCTCAAAGAGTCACAGGGAACATCACAGTATATTGTAAAACAATCCTATGTGCTACCTAGAAGAAATGTGTATGTAAAGGAAAAATGAACCCCCAAAATGTTCTCGTAAGTTAGGGGAAGTTGCCAAATGTTAGGGAATATGCCAAAGGTGGCAAACAGAGCGCTTAGCATTATTAGGAAACTGAGAGGGAACTGTGCATTAGTAGGACCCCACACCACATGACAGAACGGGGAGCACCAGATGACATTACTAGAGAACCTGATTTTTAACACAGAACCCCGTATTTCTCATACTGCAGCAGTTGAACCATGGTAGGTAAATTTTTGGGGACAGAAATCAAAGCAAGCTGCCACAGGATCAGCAGAGCACCTGCCCTCCATGGCCTGAGCTCCCCCCCATCTTACTTCCTGTACTCAAGCTTGTAGAGTTTCCACTGGTAGCACACCACTCACCAACACAACCATGTGGCAGCACCTGCTCAGGGCACTGCACTTGAACAATACACTTCAACTCAAATTTAACATCTTTTAATTTTCATTTTTGATTTTTTTTTGCAAACAAATACAATGAGCTCAGTAGATCCAGTCAGAAGACATGAATACGATGTTAAAGAAAAACTCAGAGTCCAATATATTAAGCATACTTATTTACTTAATCTATACAGAATTGAGTAGATAAAATTTCAGATTCACATTAGTGAAAAATCTCTACAAAATGTTCTTGAAAAGCAAAACAAAGACTGCCTGTTCATTTATCATTTTTCCTCATGAAAGCAGACATGGGTTGTAAAAATAAAGCAGTGTGTTTAGCACAAACTAGATTTCTGCATCACTTTTTTCACAGTTATTTCCATCTACAGTCCAAAGAGGTAGATTTTCTGCAACACCTGAGAATTGAACTGTAACGTAACCAGGTGTAATGAAAGGAAGGACAAAACATTAGAGATACAGCCCTAACTTACTTGTGTACATATACACACATTTGGGTCTTGAATCACATCCCATTTAGCTTTCTGCAGCTTAAGCATGGTGAAACTGTCTTTTGGGCCCCAGAGTTTTGACAATTAGACGTACTTATTTCTGGCCACATCAGTTTAACAGCCCAGGTTAAACAGTTTATGGTAGTGGGAGAAAGGCATTCATACCAGTTTACTTAAAAACCCTACTGGAACCCACTTGGCTGCAGACTGGCAGTGCAATAGCCTGCTGTATGGCAGATCAGTTAGAGTGCTGAGCTTATCCTTAGATGAATTTGTGGTTTTTAATTATTTATTAGATGAATTTGTGTTTTTTATTTATTTATTTTGTAACAACATTCTCAAAGCAATGCATGGAACTATTGACTGGTTTCAGGAAGCGACGTATAGCTCACTTTGGCCAGATAAGTCAATATGATATGGGTATGTTTAGGGTAGTAAAGAGAAAAGGGTATCCCCATTTTAAAAGCCTTTCATCACTTGGGGTGTTCTGCTTCATTCACATATTAAGTCAATAACAAATATATTTGTATTGCTGTTCTATACATCTGTCGTGTCTCTAAAAGCCCTTTAAAATATTCTTGCAGCAGGGTGCAAAAAAATCACTCTTGCCTCCATATAGAACAAGCACTATAGAAAGAATTGTTAAAGATACAAATGTTCAAATAATAGATAGTAAAAATAGAAAACTGTATGTCCTACCTTGCCAAGGGTATGATGCATCAGATACAAAGTTTTTCACTTTTCCTCAGGAAAATTACTTCATGCTTAGTGTTAGCTGAAAACTAGTTCTCACAAGTACTATTTTATTTTTTTTTAAACAGTCTGATTCTGTAAAGCAAGTAATTTGAAAAGCAAGTCTGAAATACTTCTTTCCAGTCTTTTTTTTATGCCATATGGTTAGCATGATTAACATTTCAAAGCTCCTAGTCTAATGTGACTGACTGCTCACTGCTACCTTCTTTTCATTCCTGCATTGTGCTTGGACCACAAACACAAACCTTGCACAAATCTAGAAGAAAGATGGCCAGCTTCCCATTTGCTCCACCATTTAAGAAGTGTCAGTTTTGCACAGCTCCTCTTAGTGGCATGAGCTAAAACACATCTATTAGGCCTTATATGACCTTACTCTCTCAGAGACAGCTACAATATCTCAATGTACATTACTACAGCAAAAGGATCAGGAGCTCAGTGCAGTCTGAACATTCAAGTAATTTAGCCACTAAATGGTCACGGGCAACGAGGGTGGGAAGCTCATTGAGAGATGCGCTGGATTCAGAAAACCTCTCCCAAGTAAGTGCAAAGAACTTTAAGTACCAGAAAAGGCTACATATGTTCGTATTTCCTAAAATGACAGCAACCAAAACTAGAAAGTAAATACAGGGGAACTAAAGTTATGGGTAGCTTGCAGTTTTTTCACACATTGCCTTGTCCGAAGTTAAATGCTGGTCCTAGTTTCTTTCAGGAACAAAAGTCAAAATGTGGCTATCAATTTTTCTAGGATTTTTTTTTATGGTTAACAAGGGAGCTTCTCTTGTGGTATGTTAAGAATAAGAACTTGAAGTACCATCTTTACCAGATAACCTAACTGGGAAGGCACTCTGCCAACTGGTACAGCTTTGAGGTTGAGCTGCAAGAAATTCCATGTTGTACTTCAAGAAAAGTATTTGAATCTACCTGTTCACTTAGAACCAGTACATGCTTAACTTAAATATATTGCATACAAGGCTGTTAGAGAAAGCCTATATGCTACAGACTCATGTTTTCCATGCCTCCAGCAGTAAATGTCTATTTTTTGGCCTTTCAGATAATCTGGAGATTTGTCTAGACAGCAATGGATTCCTCTAGTCAGGATAACCATGTGATGGACACACTGCAGCTAAGAGGGAAGAACATGACTAACACCCATGGAATAGGCTACACAATGGCAAAATCCCACTCAGTTACGTTGCTGTGCATTTTTTCACGTATTTATATTTAACACGTTCACAGATAGAGCAAATAGCCCAAACCAGCCTTTACAACACAACCCTGAGAAGCCTGCACAAAGTTGTACACCCTGTTTCACCAGCTGCAAATTGACATATTTCAAAGCTGTTTTTTTCATACCACAAAGTACGTAAAAGCCTTTAAACATTTTTTACTATGTCCTGGACCTTTAGTTTTCCATTCATATATATGAAAACATACTAGAGGGGAAAGCTGACTTTTTTTTACTGGCCATTAGACATCCTAATGCAGATACATTTATCGGGGAAATCAGTATTCTTTAGTATATTGAGTGACAAATCAATGAACAAAACCAGAATGCTATTATTTAAACCAAAATGTGACCTGCTGTCACTGTTTTCCCCAGAACGATGTTGTATCTGTACACGGTCTTCCACGACAGTGATTTGTGTTGTGGGGAGGAAATGCACATGCATCTTTTTATGGAAAAATATTTTCTTTTAAAAAAATGAGGCAGATGTGCAACACAGTTGTGGAAAATCTATAGTTTAAGCTATTTAAAGCTGCTATGCAGCTTCCTGTACCACGTAAGTCCAGTAGTTCTAAGAAAATACAGATATGGTAGAAAAAGTAAGAAAATTTTCACCACAAAACCAAATAGTTACCACCAACAGAGAAAGTTATACACAAAATATATCTCTCAATACAGTGTTTACACTTCATTTTAGTCTACAGATTCAGTGCCAGGAACAGGACTTGTTGAGACAGTCTTTGCCAAATTATTTGCCACAAGTGATTCCACATCAGGTTGGATTCCTGGTTCCATGTCACTGGGAGTTCCCAGCTCCTCGTGGGAATTGAGCGTGCAGGACTGCAACACCTGCACGGCTAGATCCACATCTGCTTCTCTGAGAGAAACCTGCTCCTTCAGGACTTCCACCTTCTCATTCAGCTCATTCCTCTCTGTCTGAAGAGCCCTGCATAGCTTTTCCAAGCGCTCCAGTTTTATTTGAAAGCCCTTGTATTCTTTATCTCTTACTGTTTTCTGAAGGACAAAAGACAAAAAGCTCTGTGATCACACTGATTTTGTTTGTTGTTTTGTTTTTTTTTTCCTTAAAGACTGACTACTATTTAATCCTGAATATTAAGTTCTAATTAATCCAGTAGGTCAAATTCCAGAGCAAATTTCCTTAGAATACCTGACCACTAGCAATGGCTTGTCTAAGCTGGAGTGGCAACACACACCTTTAGCAACAAGCAATTGATACCTCTATAACAGCATAATACTAATTGTGAGGGCTGAGCATCAGTAAAGATCCTGATACAAGGCATTTACAACCCAAATAATGGCAATTATAGGGAGCAGAAGGGCACAAATGAGGGAAATCTACAATCCAAAATCCAGGTCAGCAGGTACTGTAGTCATCGTTCTCTTAACTAGCTCCTTAAAAGAACTGAGAAAGATAAGCAGTGCCATAGCAAACCTACAGGACTTAGCACAGCCCAGCAAGATCATACCTCATATACTTAAACTAGACCTTAGACAGTGCAGACAGAACTGTATGCCTATAGTTTCTGTGAAAACTGTTTTAGCTCCTCTTTTACTAGACTACAATTAGGTAGGTAATGGTATCTCTTGACCCTAAAAGCAGAAGCAGTGTAGAAAAGTAACTGATTCCTTACACGTGTTATTTCCTTCATGTCTGTCTTGGGTATTTAAAACTTATTTCTATCACAGCACTGACTGAACTTTGCTCAGCATACTAAAATACAGTAAATTCATTCAGCTTGCATGATTTTATACACATTATCCCACCAATTAAACAGTAAGCAAGCAAAGATAAGGCCGATTTTGTCGTGAGTTTAGATTTATAAATCAGCTTTTGGTTTTTCATGTCTAAGACCACCAGTACCATTTACAGAACAGAAACCATACAGCAGCCAAACCAAGAGGCAGCTACTGTGCAGTATATTCAGTTCTTTAAAACTAAGAAATTGCATGAAGTTCCCCAGGACATAGACTCTAGTTTAGACATACTGCTGCTTAAATGGTAGTTACCTCTTCAGCCATTTGCAGAAGAGCCTTGTTGTTGTTTTCCCATTTTGTACGCCACACTATGGTTTCTTTTTCCAGTTTCTTAATCTTCTTTGTCATCTGCAAGAGACAAACAGAAGACTTAATTTTGTGGCTTGCGTTGACTTCTTATTGTTACTTTCCAAGTTCAGTTTGAACAAGTTATTTTACAGGGAAGTCTTTTTGCTCAAAAATCAACCCTGCACATACAAATTCTGCATTCAAAGAAAACAAGATTGATCCTTAGAAGAAGCAGACTAGCAACTTTCAAGTAAAACTAAAGGGCTCCAGGGAAAGAAGTTTTAAAAAAGCACAGCCAAGAAGACTGAGAAGTATTTTATGCCTTTAATAAAACACTCAAATTAGGATTTTGGTTATTACGTGTGTTAAAAACTGTTAAAAAAACCTCCAAAACCATTTCTCTTCCATAATATGACAAATTTTTAAGCTCTACGTTATGATCCAAAATAAATTGAAAAATATTTCATATATTTTCAGAAGGTAAACACTGTTATAAAATCTAAAATGCATCCCAGTAACAGCATGCATGTTTATATTACTTTTTATGAAACCAGGTAATCCTGTAAGTACCTTCTCCATTTCTTGCCTGAAGGTTGTAAAGAGTTCATTACTTTTTGCCATGGTGGTCTGGAATTCTTCAAACTTATCCATGTAAAGAGAAAGCTGTTGGAAAAAGAGGCACGAACATTAATCCGAACAGCTGTATACAAATACAAAAATATAGTACAAGGCAAAATGAAACTCAAAATATTAGAGGATTAAAATTTTTTTTTATACTATCCTATGATCTCCATTTGAGAAGCATGCAGAACCTGTCTGAAAACCTGCTATTGAAACCGAATATAAAGGAGTTCCAAGATTACAGAACAGCAATATATTCTTAAGTAGAAAGGGTATTATGCCTAATAAAATGTTTGAAGACATCACAGTTCATCACTATCTCATTTTTGCTTCCCTACTGAAAAAAAAAAAAAAAAATCATCTTGACAGATACAGGAAATTCAGCACCTGGTTAGTGAAATCACTCAGAAAACCTCTCCATAACCACCCAAAGGTAACAAGCAAGGCTGGGACAAAATAAATAGGATTCATTCCAGAAATCAAATACACATTCACAGTTATGAAATCTGCCCACTAAGCAAAAAGAATGGGCAGAGAATACTGACAAGGAATTAATTTAATTTAACAGTGAAAAGGCTTACATTTTAACAAGTGAAGAATATTAATCTACAATGACAGAAAATTTTCTTGCCCTACATCACAAGGCCAATAATTAAGGAACTGAAAAATATATTCATTAACATAACCTGTTTAAAAAAAAAATATCCCAAAACCTTATGGTCCTTACTAAAACAACCTATAATACCAATGTGTGATTTGATGTTCTAAGAATACATGACCATCTTCCTAGTCCACCTGAAGAATAATCAGTTCTCTCAATTCTTACACTGAGGATTAAAGGACAATACCGTTCAGAACACAAATATTTTATTTTGCCCTAGTATTAGAGGCAACTTCACAACAGGAATTAGCTTGGCTTGTCAACAGTACATGATGACTGCCGTTATTGTAACTGAACCTTCTAGCTCATCTTATTCTACAGAAGAATCTGTTAGCCCCAGGAAACCACAAACTATACGCACTGTTACCATTAAAATGCATAACAAAAAGGCAGTGGCATTTTGAATAAAAGGTAATCAACTACCAAAAAAAAAATCATAAAAGACTAAGCATGACAAAAAACTACTTGGGATAATTTGGGTATTAATGTATTGAAGTTCAGTGGAGAGGTGTCCACATGATTACATCTAACTGCACAAATACACACACACTTGGAACAGAACTGTTGGAGAGCCTGGAAAAGAATTAGGTATAGTAAGCACAGAAAAAAGGAATGAAATAGAGCTTGCAAGAAGACTTAACACAAAGCCTCACAAAAGTGAAGCAGTAAGAGGTGTACAATAAAAGAAATAGCTACTGCTTCTCAGATGCTATGTATATATGTGCTGAACCAACCACTTCCCTCTGCTTTATGTGCTGAGCTTGCGTTTGGACAATGACTGCAGGTGATCCAGAACCAAAGTGCAAAAATTGGAGGCTATTTCTCCACTCACAGAGAAGATTTTGCTGTAGCATTTATAGCAAGAAAACAATCGGAAGATAGCAGGTTTTTGTGGACAGAGACACTCAGGTTACTAAATCTGAATAACTAGAGAGATAGATGTGACATGGCTTGCTCCCAGTCCTCTACAACAGGATGAGACAGAAACAGTAAGGAACAAATTCTGGTTAAAAATCCCCACCCAACTCTCTATAGTCACAAGGGCCTCTCTGGTTCTGAACAGATACATATATATCTCTCTATATATATCTATATCTGTGTGTGTGTATATATCTATCTATACACACACACATACAGAAACACATTAAAACCAAACATGATTCATTCCAGCAAAATAAAATTGTAGAAGAGAAAACAAGAGTTTCAGAGAAGCCAAGGAATGGTGAAGTAGCCATCACAATGAATAGACTGTTAAACTTTCATATATTCTGGTCTTTGTAATACTATCACTATTAGTTAAAAAGTATACTAATTCCAGCAATTCGATGTTTAGCACCTCCCAGTTACAGTACTCTCCAGAAGTATTAAACAGCAAGTACAAAAATGTCTTTACAACTTACATTTCACACTTCACTATCGAAGAGTTAACTACTGGAAATTAAAGACAATTAAAAAACACCAAATAATTTTCACAAGTAGCGTATAACATCTGAATGATGCATATCTGCATGAATGATAACATGTAGTTTTTCTATATGTTGCATTATGTTCACTACAATCACAAATATTTTGGCATTTTCTTTTTAGAACAAATGTACTGAAGACAACTCCGTTAAAAAAAAACCAAACAAAAAAACAAAACAACAACAACAAAAAACAAAAAAAAAACAAAAAAAACAACCCACAAACAAACAAAAAACAAAACAAAAAACAACCACCAAAAAAATACCTGCTGCTTCAGCTGAGCTTCCTGCTGCTTCATCTGTTCACATTTGTGTCTGGACTCAGTAGCTTCTTTTAGCAACTAAAAAAAAAAAGCAAAACAAAAAAAAAAAACAAACAACAAACAACAATGCAAAAAGCCTTATAATGCAGAAAGTACTCCTATGAATGGCTTCATTTATAACGAAAAAGAAACAAACATTAACATCGCCTAATGGCCATCCAACCATGTTTTCTCACTTGGGCTTTTTTATTACTATACTTTCACATATACGATTTGAAACATGTGCTGGCATGCAGAAATTTTTGAGACATTTTTCTAATTGGTAGCATGAGTCAACATTTCTATTTCTGCAGCAAGTTTGAACTGCTAAATTTATGAGTAGCTCATTAACAAACTGTATGCAATTTATAACTGTTTTGTAACCTGATTTATTTTCTTCCTCCATTTCTCCAGTCACTAATACTGCCTTTACAATAGCCTTTACAGTCTAGTTAAAACCAATTTTGCTTCAACTTGACACCATTTTGTAGGTTCATCATTGAAAAGATTTTCATCAGCATATGATTCCAAAATTATGTTTTAAAAATACAGAACAACCCCACGCTGGATGATCATTTTAAGATAATACAGGAAAAGCAAGGCTTTGTCTAGAAGTTACATAAGGAACATTGGCGAAAAAAAAAAAAACAAACCCAAAACAAACCACCACTTCACCTAAGTATTATTTTTGTTTAATTTGAAGCAAACTTCCTGGAAGACTGCAAGTAAATTGCTGATTATGAACGTATAAATAAAACATCAGCCATAGTTTTGGAGACAGACAAAAAAGCACTTATTTCTTATAGCGTAAAACCAGAAGTTACAACTCCTGACCACAAGAGTACCTTTGGTGTTTCAGCTCAAGCCATTTCCCAGTCAAAAAAAAAAAATCTAAATAATATCCAGCCCATTTGCTGAGAAAATGCAAACAATAACATTACTTGCCTGTAAATATGGACACTAATACTGAAGGCATTACACGTACACAAAACTTAAATCTCAGTCTCACTGTTGAAATCTATCCTAACTTTCAATAGACAGTACCCTCAATTTGCCGAATCTGTTTCAAATCATGAAAAATATGGTTTGGTGGGTTTTGTTATTTATCTTTACAAAGAATTCACTTACAAACTCCCTTTCTCGCTGATGTTTCTCCTCTGCTTCTTTAATAAGCTGCGTAGTTTGCTGAAGTTTGGCATCCACAAGTTGCTGCTGCAGTTCTTTATGTTTGAACACTTTATCAATATGCTAAAGAAAGGAAATCATATCAGTCAAATATAAACAGTACACAGGTCAATTAAGGTAAATATACATGTATGGGGAAATGCATATTGTTTAGAAGTTTCATTCAAAAGAAACAGAGGCAAAGGCTGTTTTACATGCCTTTTCTCTGCTACGTCCATGCACTGTAACTACGCTTTTATTGTCTTTCACAGAAGCCAGATGCATATTGTATTAAACTGGTACAATGCTGTAAGTCACCTCACACCAAACATACAAAAGTCCTGTAACAGGTAGTCTATATCCTTTCTTCTAAAGGTAGTGTATTATCTCTAACCCTTACTGTAGTTGTTACTTCTAGAATCTCTGGTCCTCATTGTTAAAAAAAGCTCAAAATGAGCAAAGTTTTCAACAAAAATTTATTTAGCTGATGAAATTCCACAAATCATTGAATCTTCCAGTCTTACATGCATCTGTAAGTAGCATGAGGCATCTTTCTACCTTTTCTCTTCCCCACATTATCTCATGAAGGTGGGAACTAGTCTACAGAAAGCTCTCTAACTGTTCCAGGTTTAAAACCAACCAACCTTCCCACCCCCAAGAAAAAGAACCACAACTGAATAACTACATTCCAAATCTCCTCTGCCAAAGGAGAAAAACTAGGAGAAAAACATTAAAAACTAGCAAGCTAATCTTAGCTGTAGAACTCCCTGAAAGTCAGTTCTCTCTTTGACAAGAGCTGCCTGTTTTCCACTACTGTAGCTTAGACTGGCTAGCTTACATGCTGGTGCCTATTGAAGCTAGCTCGGTTAGTCCTATAATAGTCATTTCCATACCACTGGTCCAAATATATTCTTAAAGCACGATAGCTTACTTTGATTCTGTGCCAACAAGAGCAGCTACATACACAAAGGAGCTTCCCAAAAACCACCAACCATAATGAATCAAAGTAAAACAGACAATAACTCTTATGCTGGTAAATTTATAATTTAGACGAACTTCAAACACATACTTATGTTGGAAATAACCTTTGGAAGCTTTAGTTCATTCAAACCCCAGTCAGCTTCAGTGTCTGATCAGGCTGCTCACATCTGGCCCAGCTGAGTTCTGAATAACTCTAAAGACAGATTTCCCAGTCTCTAGACTACTCATTTCTGTTTGACCACTTTCACCATGAAAGATTTTTTTTTTCAATATATCTTGAATTTAGATATGCAAAACCAGACAGAAAAGGCAGAGAGTGGGCTCAACGGCTACTTAATTTTTCACAGTAGTGAAGTAAAAGGAATAATTTATATACATGATGGCTGTAAAATATTACAGGGTTTTGTCCCCTATAAATAATTATCTGATCTTTACAGTCAAGGAACTAACAGTATCCCATTAGAAGCATAATGTAAGCACCTCTTCTCGCAGTGCATACTGCTCAATGAGTTTCTTCAGTTTTTCCCCCAGTTCAATATTTTCCTGGCGGAGCTTGGCATTATGTATACCATGCTGTTCCAGTTGAGCCTGAATTTCATTCAGTGTAATCTGGAAGTGTGCAGTTGCTTCTTTCCGTCTTTCTTCTTCCTCACGTGCTTGCTGCATGTTTTCTTCCTTTTGTGAGAGAATATTAATGTGTTCAAGCTAAACCATGGACCTTTTTCATATTTTTGAGTCAGAAACAATAGCAGTACTACACTTCTGTACAGTTTCAAGTTCTAGAGTACTAGAATTAATATAAGCCATAGCATGTTGTGCTGACTACCCATATGAAGTGTGTACATACAGAAACTCCAGAACTTCTAAAGAATCTTTTCTTTACCACTCTGAACATTACAGAGAGGCTGGTATTACAAGATGTTACATGAATACCTTTGCAAGTGTAAGAACTACCCAGATGTTAAAACCAGCACTGATTTCCTACAGTGATCACAGATAAGAATATCTTGGCTCTCTTCCATTATACTCCCATCCATTATATTCTGACAGAATCAAGCCTTTTGTGATACCATGCCATTTCATGCTGCCATTATATTTCAGTTGTGCTATTTTTTCCCCAGAAGTCATCAGCACTGCTTCCAGAACCAAATATGCCAAAATTACATACTGCAAGTAATACAAGGGGAAAAAAAAAAAATAGCAAGGTTAATTATACCTACATGTTTTACCTTAAAATCAGGGATACTTACATCACATGACACTCTTCTTCTGCAGGTACAGATAACAAGCGAAGTGATAAGTAAAAAGCAGCAGCCTTGATTTTAAGCAGTAGCCAATAAAGTCAGATTTCCACCACCACTGGCATTGTAATTTATATAAACTAACCTTCAAAGTCTTGTTATGACGCTGAAGCTCCCGGCAGAGAGATTCCAGTTTGCTACGTGCCAAAATGGCCTTGCTATGCTCACTCTGCAAGTGGACTTTCTCCTTCACAACTTGTGCTTGCTTCTTCTGCAGTATCTTCATCTGCTTTTGAACATTTCGACTCTCCTCCAACTAACATTAGAGATTATATTTATTAAATAAACATAGGTGAAACTATATTCTTCTAGATGAGCAGACTGAATAAACTACAACTTTCAGATGAAAGAAAGTAAAATAACTTCATTAAGACCCCCAAGTTGACACTTAAAAAGAAACTTCCATCATCCTACAGACAATTCTAAATGTGCAAGGACAGAAGATGGAAATACACAAATTCCAACTTAGCCTGTGAGGATAAGGGACCATGGGCCTGCATTCAGCCACAGGGTTAGAACTAGCTCTGAGAAAGAAGGATGTGGCAGATGTAATTAAAACCCAACTGAAACTGGCTTTTCAACAGGTCACAATGTTTTCCACTCTTATCTGCAAGGTACACACAGCTGTTTATCCAACAGGTCTCTCTCTAGTATCAGAAACAAAAATCCACATAAATGTGTGCACAGTTCTTTCTTGTCAGCAGGAGCTCCTACCAAAAGAAGCAGTAATTGATACAAGTTTGTAAAATGCTAAGGTATTTCAGAATGGAACAGATAACAACTAGCAGCCCTGACAAATCAAGTACTATTAAAGCTGCACAGCTCAGACTTTGATGACTTAAGAGTTCTGTAGTCTCAACTATTTGAAGCAAATTCTTTGTTGTACCTCTTTAGGCTCTTTAGACTGTAAATGACAGTGTTAAACTACGTATATGGTGCTGACTTCAATATATATTCTATGAATATCCAGTGAATAGAAGTTTCTTGCATTAATATCTAGTTGAAAGTAAGTTCCATTACACAGGATTTTTGGGCTCCCCAAGAAACCATTTTGTTTAGTCTGTTCTGTTGTAAAGAAGGTAACAATTAAGTTCAACACTGCTCCTTATTAGTGCCTCAGCCTTGGGACACCACAGGAAAAGAAGGCTGACAACAAGGAACATCACCATGATAGAATAATAATACAGTGCTGTTTTTTTGAAAGAGCTCAAAGTAATGCTGAAGCACAGAAGAACGAATAAATACAATTAAGCACCTCCATGACAACAGTAAATTAAATGTATATTTAATCTAGTTTGGAGAAAAGGATTGTTAAGGGAATATTTTGATATTCAAACATAAAAAGCCCTTTTCTTGGGTGGCCAGAAAAAATACTTCAAGTGGCTGTGCTGTCTGCATACCTATGAAACTTCAGGCCTGTAAAAGTATGCCAGCATGAGACCTATCGCCACGGATGCAAACCTTCCTACATCACAAACTGATCTCCTGATAGATTCCAAATTAGGAAAAAAAAAAAAATAATTGTGGAAGATCTTTTGCCAGGAGAGAGGCATTCCTACCTTTATTGTATAGTCCTTTTCATGAGACACCACTGAAAAACCTGACAGTGAGCTTTAAAGATGATGAATCTTTAAAAAAAGAAAAAAAGCATTGTAGGTGCACTGTCATAAACAGTTCAAACCTCTGCTGGCATTAAAGCTGACACCTGTGCCAGTGGCTCATCACCACTATCATGAAGAAAAGAATGCATCTTAAAAGGAACACAACCTAAACTTTCTGAGGGAAACAGAGTACCTCTAAAACTCATTCAGCTAAAACAACTACTGCTACACCTGGACAACCTCCCACCCAAAGTCTCAACAGTTCTGAGCATCCTGGGAAAAGCAACTGGTTTTCCAGGAAGGTGACTAACTATGGGCTGTGAATGGTTATGCTGCCTATGGACTACAGATCCTCTCCTGGGAGGGGAAAAAACAATGTGAACATGTTTCTCTCCTGATGGTCTTCAACAAGAACGCTCAAAATTAAGATGGTGCAGATAATTTCTTTTTTCCACAGAAGCAAGGAATTCATGCAAACCTAGCCCGTCATGCAGGCCATCATCATCACTGTGATTTGACATGGGAGTTGCTTGCTCAAATAGAAAAGGCATCACATGCACAAGCAACTGCTCGTAACAACTGATTTACTGCATTTTCCTCTCACAATATCAAAGCTCATTTTTTGGTGGGCTCCTCATCCTTGAGTTGCACTGTGAAAGTATTATTGTATCTCTTTTAAATGAAAGTGACTTCTTATAGAAGCTGCCGGTTTTGAAGGAAATTAACTCATGTGGACAAGAACGTGCATGTGAGAGAGCAGAGAAAAAGCTAAAATGTAACAGATCTCCAAGGAGGATTTCCTAAACAGAACTAATCTAAGTCTATTCTTAAGTAATTAGTATTGCCTTTGTGAATAAAAAGACTATGTGCTAGCTCATCCTCAAGCTCTGGAGACATCCTGAATCTCAAAGGACAAAAACACCCATTATTTCAGAAGAGCTACGCTCCATGTGGTGCAGCCATTATGTCATTTTCAAAACCACCTTTGTATATAATACACCTGACATCTACATAAGGAAAAAACCTCATGCTTTTGTCAAACTCCTCAGTTATCTCGTTTTACATTCATTTTGTAACTGCAAATACGGTGGGAAAGCATGCACACAGTATTTCCAGTCTTTCCATTCTTGTCTGTTCCTGTCTCAAGATGAACAAGTCTCCAGGGACATTCTGAAAAGTGAACTCATGAGTGTGTGTCCCCAGTTTTATGATCATCTAATTTAGAAAATAAATTATAATTTCTCCTACTAGGGGTAGGAATGCAGTTTATGATCAATCACTGCTAACTTTTTGACTTTCTGATTTGTTAATGAAGAAATGTTACTTTTCTATCCATTCTTTTGCATAATCAGAAAGCACAAAGCAAAATTAAACCTAAACCTAACTTCCCCTGCTCCCCAAAATCACTTAAGAGTTAAGTATAACTTACTTTTTCCATATCTCATTATCCCAATATGTTCTTTCCCTTTATCCTAAAGGGTATAAATTATAAAATGCTAGCACAAAAGCATTATTGACAGACAAAAACTAAGAAAATAATTACTCCCCAAAGAAACTCTAAACTTCTCTGTTAATCCTAATCCTACGCTTCAACGCCAAGTTATCAAAAAGTTATCATAACTTGTTTTTTCTTTGGATTTAGTCAGTCATGTAGAAGCAGAATGCATGCTAGTTTGGCTGAATTAATACCCATAATAAGCCTGAGCTTGCTTTTTCTTCCCCTACCAACACTGTGAAATATTCAAAATTGTTACTGTCCTGTATCAGAAGTTCTTGTATTCCATAGTTAATATTAACACATGAATAACTCTTGCTATCTTTACAAATTACTTACCAGATCAGCATACTTCTTGCACAAAGCTGCCAGCTTTTCCTCTGGTGTAGAAAGTGTGTTCAAGGCTTGCATTAATAACAATACTTCTTTTCCTATGAATTGGATGAAAACCACCAAATTGAGAAAAGAAAAAGTACTAGAAAAGAGCCTATCTTTAGAAAAGTAAAATACAGATCCATGAGAAATTAGCACAAATTAAGTTGTTCTTTGGTTTGATAGCTGCATAATCCTAAGAGTTGACACATGGGAAGCCATTACAGTAAGAATTTGTGTTGCCTATGTGACATTACATAACTTGGATAAAGTTACAAAAAGTAAAAGTTATTACTTTAACCTTAAAACCACAAAAATATTTTTACATATATTTTTAATAGCACAGATAAAAAGAAAAATCTAAAAGAGCAAAATTTAAAAGGTTAAGTTTTTGCTAATAAAGGATATTCACACAAGTGTTTTTAATAAGGTTCTGGACTTTAAATATCAGCAGTGCTTTGGTAGCATTGGACACCACAATCCCAAATTTAAAAGTTAATCCAACAACCGGAAAGTTAAAAAAGCTGATTAGTAATTACCACATTATTACTGTTATAAAAGTTCCTTTAAAAATAGCATTACCAGCTGAAGGATTCTTACATATGCATTAAGAATTGTCTTTTCCTAAGCAGAAGTGCACCTTTTCTCAGAATACCTTGTTAAAGATGACAAGTTTTGGCTACAGAGTAAACCTGAGGCAAAGACAGAGCAAATGCATAGCTATTTTATGAAAATATTAAAGCCATTTAAAAATCAAAATGCTGAAGAGAACATACCCAAAGTTTTCTCCTTGTGTTTTTCACTCTCTGGATCTTGCTGGCCATCAGGTGGATCAGTACGGGCTTCTTCTCTCCCAGGAGTTTCCTCACGAGACTCTTGAGAGCAGCATGTGGACCCCGGGTGCTTTCTGTTCTTTGTGATACACTCAGCTTCTTCCAATGAAGCTGTGTTTTCCAGGCCACAACAGTTGGACTGAGCATGCCGCAGTGGTGTGCCAGACAGTTCATCACACTTGCTCTTCACCAGCTGATCCTGGTTATTCATTCCCATCTCCTGAGAAACAGCTTCTTCCATTGCACCAACAACCAACTTCAGAGGGGAAAGGAGGAAGTGAACAATCAATCAACTATACTAAAAACGAAAACTTTCAACTTTCTTTTGCATGGACAAGTAAAAGTAAAATCCCATCCTTATTATTATTATTTCGAGGCCTTGGGTGATATGATTTAGCGTAAGGTGTCCCTGCCCATGGCAGGGGGTTGGAACTAGATGCTCTTAAGGTCCTTTCCAACCCTAATGATTCTATGATTCAAGTTGATATTCACTGCTGTTAAGGCAGGTATATAAGTAGCTGTAGACAGAATGAGCCTAAAGAGTGATGAAGAAAACAGCATACAACAGTCCAAAATCCTAAGTGCTCTTTTACAAAAGAAATTTGAAACCCTGTAATTGCAGGAATGTTTATACTCTAGAAATAAAAAGTTCCCATGGAAATTTGTTCTTAAAGCTCCAAAACTAACTGGCTATCATCTCAGCACACAATCTTAAATGCAAACACTTCTCCCGTCATAGTTCTTAAAATCTCATAAATCGACACTAAGTATACCAAACCTAAAACTCAGCAAGAGTTTAACTAGGTTTATGTATTGTTATCTGAAAAATAAGGTACATAAATTGAGACAGGAGGACAACATTATAAAACCCAGCTTTATTACATATTGGTTCCAGAAAAGTGGAACATAACCAGTTCTGAAATAACCCGAGATATACTGCAAGAAAGAGGGAGAGGCAGGGAGGGAATTAACCTACTAGGAAGTCTAAAGAAATACACAGAAATACACTGATAACACACCTAGGGTAAGAGTTCAAAATACCTCAATCGGAATGCCAAATAAGAGTGTCAGCTCATGACTGGAGAATATCTGTTGTTTTAACAAGAATTATAAACTCAACTGGAAGCACATCCATTTTTTAAATTTAAAATTTAAATCTATGAAGTCATCAAAAAAAGTAAGTATTAACTGGCTTCAGATTTGGAGTCCTACTGCCTATGATTTTTAACAATACATTATTTCTGCTCAATTAAACAACTTTCTCTTCAAACATTTCCTAAACACCCAAAGGTTTAATCATTTAACCAAAAAGTTAAACATCACCAGTTGCTTTAGAACTGCAGTGATATGTCCAGTATTTTGGAGCAGTAATATCACTCTATATACTGATAATATCACTCTATATACTACTGAGCAGCTACCAGACTCCTCTCTCAACCACCAGGACAACATTCTCAGTTTCTAGATATATTTAAGGCTGACAAGAGAAATTCAAGGGTGTGTGGTTGGGTGTTCTTTTTTTGTTTTGTTACAGTATAGAGGCTGGGACTCCAGACAGTACTTGGCAGTGGAATTTTTTGCTGTGGATTTGTGATCCTACTATACAACATGCATCCATGAATGAAAGTATAATAAGCAGAGCTGAACTCACTTCACTGCCAAAGTGATCATTCTAACTGATTTGTTTTCAGCGAACGGAAAATGTTTTGTTAAAGTCACAAGAAATTATAAAAGCAGGACCCATTTATATGCAGAATTTCATTGTTTAAGCACAGATTTATTTCATATTACCTTATATTTTTAATATTAAAAATGTCCTAAATCTTAAACCTGGAGTTTGTACTGGGTTTTGTATTCTGCACAGATGTACTCCTTTCCTCTTCAAAAGGAATTTGCCAACACCAAAAGAACGCAGCCAACACTAATAATATATTGTGAGATATATTTCAACTCCAAATTTGTTCAGCATGCTTTGAAGAGTTATTTAAAAATCATTAAACAAATGTGTTAATACTGTTAAAGAGCTTATGACAGCTTAGCTGTTCTCTACACGTAAATAAAGTCCCTTGTTTTAGACCTTATCTAAGGCAGATTCATTCTTCAGAATGATGGAATTCATACAGTATCTTTCATGAATGACAGTAAGTTTTTTAACTGCAAATAATCTGCATACACATTTAGGAGCAACTTCTGACTTACAAAGGAAGATTCACTTTCACAGCTTTTTACAAGTGTGGAAGTGATGCATGTGGTTTATGGGAAAAAAAAAAAGAAACAAGCACTGCCAATTTTATTCTCCAGTAATGCAAGACAAAATATTTGATAAATGCCTGCAAAGGTAATGCAGTAATATAACTGCTGTAAAAAAGAACCAAGCCCAAGATTTAACAGACTTTTTAGAGCTGTAAGATGCGTATTTTTTCCTATGTAATCTTAAACTGTGGGGCTTCCATTGGCACAGGAAAGACTTACCCCTCCCAAGTTTAGGGTCAGCTAAACAAACAAGATTCTTCCTAAAAAAGGACAAGAAATGTGAAAACAACAGAGACTGCTTATCCTTTTCATAGATATCAATGTCTGAAGACATGGCAGAGATCTCCAAAAATCATGATTCATACAGAAGCCAAAGAAACGATGTTGCATTGGAGTGACAAGACAGGAAAGATCAGAGGTATCAGATCACAATGTGATACCAGAGCAGAATTGCAGTACCAATACAACAGCTGAAACTTGCATTTTTTCTATTACATAGGACATGAACTTCTGGTTCAGATACTTGTGCCTAAGAAGCCGGGCAAAAGGTAGGGAAAGTCTGCTCTAAACTCGAAAATTCCTGGTTTGGCACATTATTTCCAGACCTTCTGAAATCCATAAACAGACTCCCATAAACTTTTGAAAGCAGAGCACAAAATTGCCAGGAACTTCAAAAGGCAGCTGAGAAGGCTGACTGGCTCCATTTGTGGTTACACATTGAACAGCAGCAGCTCTCTTGCTATCACTTCATTCCCCTTTTTCATACCCACCTCTGTTATGCTAGCCACAACATTCACACAGCTTGTTCTAACAGTTCATAGCCAGATTGGTACCTCAGTCCCGCTCACTGCACAGTTAACAGGCAATCCTCCCAACTAGGAGTGCTAGCACGATGGTTGGAAAGAACCCAAAGAACGAGAGTCACTATAAAAAAGTAAATCTAATCACAGCCAGAGCACAAGGAACTAAATAAAAAGCACCAGTTAAATAGTTAACACTGACTACTGAGGTACTAGAACACTGTCAGCAAGATGATGTTCATGAAAAGCACTGCTCCAAATTTAAACAACCCAGAATTTTTAACTGGTTTTCAGCTGAGAAATTTCTGCCATTTCTGGGGAAAAAACCAAAACCCACAAAAAAGAAAATACCCCAAAACACAAAAACCCCACCCCGACAACAAACAAAAAAACCAAACAATTACTGGTGGGGGCATACATGTGACCAGTAAGACACAAAATGCCCACTTCTAGCAAACCATCATAGTAACCTCAACTCTTGTCAATTCAGAGCTGGGGCAATTAGCATTCATATTCCACAGCACCTGAAAGTTTCACAGAGTGAACACCACCACCTCATTAATTCAGCAGGGCTTTTGCAGCAGTCAAATTAGGTGTCAGTTCAATTCTGTAATGACAATAACAACCTCTTAACTCTGAGTATTCTCCATCCTTTGTCAAAAAAACCAGGATTTTCAGAACTTCATGCTCATTCTCTGAAGTCTAACAGAGCAGGCAGAAATAACCTACCAGAATACTGAATTCAAGAAAAAGATTTATGTGCAAGCATCTTGTACATCTCAAATATCTTTGAAAATAATAGCCATAGTGAAAAAAACTATTAAACTTGACAACCTTCTTTTGGTTTTCCAGTGAAAATGGAAGAAATCCAAGCTTAGTGACAAGCAAACATGCTTGCTGCAAAACCAAAGCTCACTGTGGCAGTAGAGAGATTTTGTAACAATATCAAATATTTTCAGCTTAAATACAATTAAAAAAAATCGGTGACCACGTACTGTATTTAAAGAAGTGGTTCTACCAGCAGCTATAGCAACCCTAATAACAAACCAAAAACAGCTTAAAAAAAAATAGTTAAATTCTATCAAGTTGTGGTCTGTAAGTTCTAGCAAAACTAACAGTAGTGGCACAACATAAATACATTAGAATTTTAGTAACTTAGATTAGAAAGTGGTTTTAAACAGAGAAGTCTGCTATTGCCTGACTAGGGCCACAAACACTAATAGCTATATGACTTCCCAATTATGACTAACCAAGAATTTTCCCCATTAGCTGTCACTTTAGATATTAACACATAACCAGAAGTCTGAACAGCCTTCCAACATTCAATATTATTCTTAAACACTTTACTATAGGTAGTTCAGATTTGATCTGTATAAAGCTTCAAGCTGGAGCACAGCAATAATAAATGTCACACTGAGAATGTTAAGTACTAAACAATTCTCTGTCACTGAAATTGCCCCCCCCCCCAAGACAATGGTTAGAACAACCCCAACTTTTACCTCTATCTTTTCAAATGAGTGCTCATCAGACTAGTGAACTTCTCAGTTCAACATTCCAGCCAGAACACAGAACTTCCAAAAACACATTGTGTAATAGTGCTGATTCAGTACTGACTGAATAGAAACAAAACCACCCCGCCAAAGACCTTCTACTGAAATCTCCGCTACCTTTTCTAGTTGATACCATGCTTCCACAGCTTCCAGCTGGCTTCCAACCTGCTGCTTCTAACCAACTTTAATGATAGGAGGGCTATAATCTGACAGGCCAGAATTAAGACTGTTACATACCTAGAAAGATGTCCAGTGAGAGACAAAGTATGTTGCACAGGTAACGTGTGACTTTTTTAGATCACGAAATTGTTTACAAAAATTCAAAACTCTACCATTACAAAACAAGATACTTGCCATTTACCTAGCTGTTAAACCGACTATTAAAAGATGCTGACACTTCTGAATTAGTGTATCATCTTCAAGCTATTTAAGACAGAGTCATAAGTCAAACAGCTTTAGGATGCCCTGCAGGAAAATTACTGGTAACACTGCCCCTGCTCATCCGCAAGTTTTCATTTAGTCTTTTGCTATGTTCTCTCAACTTGTACCTAGATCAAAAAAGTTGCGCATCAAGAAAACTCTCAGTACCTAAAGGATGAGAGTACAAGAGAGGTATCCTATTTATGTAACTGGCTATGATCACAAGAGTCTAAGCCAACTTTACTTCAAACAGTTCTGCTCCAGTAACGTGCACTGCATGTAAGGACAAAACAGATACTTTGGCAGAACTTTCCTTACCATGCCAAAAAGTATTAATAAGACTTACTTTTTTGTTCTCTTACCTACAAGAGCCCGTAACACACAGTCAAGTGCTACCTGATATATACTGTACTTATCATTGCTACTATATGTACTCAAATACCTATATTTTATACGCCTGTGCATACACATACTCAGTCTTTTCCTGAAAACTCTGTATCTCTTATTGAAAATAAAACCATAAGCAGTAGTTACACCCACATCTTTTTTTTTTTTCCTATATGCTAGGAAGTTACTCTAACAAAAAAAAAAAAAAGTACTGGTATTAGTCTGTCAAAACATCTCTTACTGCGCCCATAGTAGCAGATGGCCTGAACTGTGAGAAGACTTTTACAACCTTAGCCTTCAGAACTGCTAGTACTTTTAAATAATATCCTGGAAGCTTTAGAACAAATGTATGTACACAAAACAGATCTTCACAACTGTAAGACAACCTAAATATATAAGCAAATATGTAATCATTGCTCAGCATCAGGCTCAAGAAAAGTCCATTTAAATAACATCACTCAGCTGACTACATCCTCAAACCTACCACACATGTAACTGGGCATAAAAGCCTTATAAACCTTAACCTGATCAACTGCATTCAAACAAACAGAAACAAAAAACACCTGTAACAGCAAGAAGTACGTGATTTCTCATAAATGTTTATGGTTTATAGCAAATGTTATGCTTCCTGCATCCCAGCAATTTACTGTTACCTGCTAGCATGTTTTGAAAACGTTTGTGTGATATACTTTTCCTCAATACAGATATTCAAGAAGAGTTCATTTAACATAACTATTGTGCTAAAAGAACAGTCATTCTTGGTAGCAATGTTAGTCATGTCTTCTCCACAAAAAGTAGCATTTTGGGATGTCACAGAATTCGGGTTTGAATTTTGCAGCAGGTGCACCTTTATCCACTGGTCTAGACACAATAATTCAGGTGCTTGTGACCATGAGACTAGCTTATTAAGGTTATTTCTCCATGCAATAAATACTTTCCTATACTGTGTTCACTGACTTGGATGATCATGCAGCCTAATTATACCTTTCTGAAAAAGTGGTGGCCAAGGTGCCTTCCCCACCAAACTACAATCTTAATTGTGAGATCAGAAAGTCACTTCAAACAAACATTTCACCTTGTTCTGTCATTACATTAAAAATTATGTTCTATGTGCTCATTTACCTACTTTCAAAACACTGGACTGAGGCACCTGCAGTACTGCTCATCATTAGTTTCAAAGTATTGCAAGCTTGGAAGTAAGTCCCAACACAGCAGGAGGCCGATTAAGAAATACCTACTGTGGAAATCTGTATTTTATCTTTATAAGTCAATACAAAGTCAATGTTAACAGACCGCTATTAACACTGCTGGCCTTACATCTAAGATTAAGTCTCTAATATTGTTTCAAACACATTCTTACATGACCTTTGCTTCTGGTCCTTATATTTCTGTTACCCCTTCCATGCTTCTTGCTGTTACTTTCATCAACCTCATGCTGCAGAAGAGATTCCTGCTTTTAAAAATAGCTTTATTTACCTCAAGCAACCTCAAATGAAAGAAAAATTAAAAAAAAATTTTTTTCTTTTGTATCATTCTTTTTCCCCTGTGCTCTGAAAAAAGTAATTAAAACCATCTCTTCCCTGCTTTCCCTTAAGACATTAAAAATAATTCCTGTAATTCTAGGGGAAAAAAATCCCAAAAACCATTGGAAGAACCCAAAGCTTAAATGGAAACTTTCAGGGCACTTACAGGGCCAAGTGCTACACATTTCACCAGTCCTTTTTTAATGCAAGGGGCTGAGACAGGTGCTAATTAAGAAAATATTTAATATAGCATGAATCACTTCCACCAATGAGGCTTCACTTCCTCTTGACTATAAACCTAATGGTTTTCTAGTCATCCACATTATGTTTCTGGAAAAAGCAGGATAGACGAGTTCCGAATTCACAATGCAAACAGGTCACAAAGAACCTAAAAATAAAGTAGCTCCCCTGTATCAAGGCAGGGGGAGGGACGCTGCAAGAGACTGCTTAAGGATTTTTAATTCACAAAAAAAAATTTGAAGTAAAATTTGCTTAATATTCCCTGTCACGTTTCACCTTTTTAAAATGCTCAATTCCATTCGACTGCAGGTAGATGAACCAGCGTGGAGATGCCAGTGTTTGTGTGTTTTGGATTTTATTTGTATTTTGGTTTTAATCATCAGCATCTGCTTTCGTCGCAGATGCTAAAGTTCCTTACAAGCCCCTTACAAGCTCCAGTAAGGAGCTTCAAAAAAAACACACAGCACAAGAGATGGTTTTTCTTTGAGGAAAAAATACCTCCAGAGCCTCTTAAATCTCTCCCCAAGAGCCAAAATAAACAACCACCACCACCACCACCAAGTTACTATGTATGGGACGTTTTTATTCTTTGTAGCATTCAAGAAAGGTCCCACAAAAAAAAAAGCCACTTGGATTTATTTAAGGACACAGGATGAGATACCTAAGTGGCACATGAGATTACCGTGGCAGTTCTGTCAGGCAGCGTGTTGGTGATGTCACGGCTCAACTACTGCACGTTTTAAGTCTTTGCTGTTCGCTGTATACACATTTTAGGTTTTTCCTATATGGACACGCAACAAGACATTACTGTAAAGTTACCGAGAACACCGTCGCTTTTGATGGCGTGTCGGTAGAGGAAAGAAAATGAGAGAAAGGACCATTTTTCACCTATTTCGAAAGGAAGCACTCCCCCCACACACACACCGCGCGGCAGGCAGGCAGGCAGAGCCTCCGCTCTGGCACGCGTGCCTCGCACCTCAACCCCACGGCCCGCACCGGTGAGCGCCAACGGCCGGCACGGCGCCTGGCACCCCTAGCCAGCGGGATCACCGTGGGGGGACAACGGCAGACGGGCAAATGCCTCCCGGACCCCGACCCGACCCGCCTCAAACCGGGCCCCGCCACGTGCCGCTCTCCCCCCCCCCCCCCCGCCAAAGGCCCGCCGCGCGCTCGAGGCAGGGACCGCCCCTCGACCCTCGGGAGAGGGACATGGAGAGCGGCTGGAGCAACCCCCCAGCCGGGGAAACGCGACCGCGGCTCCTCAGGAGAATGCCGACCCTCAGACACACACGCGCGGCTGCAGCGACGCGGGTCCAGTTCCGTGGGAAGCGGAGAGGAGCTTGTCCAGCCCCGTGCCCGGCCCCCGAAAACCACGGAAGCGGCGAGGGTACGGCCTGCCCCAGCCCCAAGCCCTTGCAGGGCGCCGAGGCCGCGTGGGGATGGGGGAGGCGGGGAGCGAGGCACCACAAGCCACCGGGTGGGGAGCGGGAGCGCCCTCCCACCATGCCCGGCTGCGCGCTGCCTCACCTCCGGGCCGCCGCTCGCTGTTACCGCCACCGCCGCCGCCGCCACCGCCTCCTCCTCTCCGCTGTGGCTCTGGCGCCGGCTGCGTTCCTGCGCGCTGCTGCCGGTGCCGCTGCTGCTGCCTCCTCCGCGCGCTGCCTCCGCTCCGCGCGTCGCCATGATGTGACGGCAGCATCCAAACAAGCTGCCGACAGCCGAGGCACACCGGAAGCTCTCCCTGCCTGCCCGCCCCTTCTCCCTGCGGCAGCCAATCGCCGCGCGGTCCCCGGCCTCACGTGAGAGGTCACTGCCCTCCGTGCCCACTGCTCCCGCGGGAGTCAGCGGAAGCACGCCGGGGTCCCTCGGGAGCAGCGGACTGCGCTTTCCGGCGTGCACCGCGCGACTCCCCCTTTCCTAGGACATGCCGGGAGCTGTAGTCTGGTCTGCCGCGGGGGGCGCCCGTCCTGGGGCGGGGCGGCGGGCACGCGGTGGTGTCAGCGGCCGGTCATCGGGGGACGTGTTGTCCGCTCCGCCTTCCTCGTGGCCATTGGTGCCTTTGCCGTGGCTTGGGAGACGCGGACAGCTCAGCGGCGCCGCCGTGACGGGGAGTCGGGCGTGGGGTGGGTCGGCGGGCCGCCTGTGGGTAAGGCGGACGCCGGGGATGCTGCTCCTGAGGGAAAACTGGCCTGGGAAGAGAGGTTTAGCCGGGAATTGCTTTGTGCAGGTGTGGCCGAGGCCGGGACAGTGGACAGGGCGCTTGTCAGGCAATAACCTGGAACACTGTTTTCTTCCCCTCCATACAAAAATGATGTGGAAGCTTGTGACCCCAGAGAAGGGTCACAAAGATGATCAAAGGGCTGGGAAGCCTGGCTTATGAGGAAAGGCTGAGAGAGCTGTGTTTGTTTAGCCTTGAGAAAAGAAGGTTTGGGGAAAACCATATCACCATATTCCAAGTACTTAAAGAAGATGGAGACTCCCTTTTTACAAGGAGTCATATAGAGAAGACAAGGAGTAATGGGCACAAGTTACTCGTGGGGAGATTCCATTTGGACACAAAAGGAAATTTTTTCACTATGAGATCTATCAGCCATTAGAATAATTTCCACAGGGAAGTGGTGGATTCCCTAGCATTGGACACTTGTAGGATCTGGCTAAACAGGATGCTGGGATATCTACTCTAGGTCATGCTTTGCTAGAAAGGCTGGACCAGATGACATCCGTGACATCCCTTCCAACCAGGGATTTGACAATTCTACGAATCTTTAGGCCAGCACAGACTGAGGAGCCACCTGGAGTGAGGTAGAAGCCCTTCTGGTGAACGTAGCCATGTGCTGCTGCAGCCCAAACCTCAGCCAGGCTTTCCCCTCTCCAGAAGACTTCAGCAAGTGGAATGGCTGCTGTGGGGTTAAGGATTGCTTCTGTGGAAGGAAGGTTGACATCACATGCTGGACGGAAGAATGAAGTTGCTGGGGCATGCATGCAACCCTTTGAACTCACTACTGGTTTCCTGGGCGTGTGTGGATCTTGCTGGACTGCACACTAGTAGCACGTGCAAGCACACATCCTGGTAATACAGATGTTCCCACTTGTCAAGGAAATAAACTTAACCTCTATAACCCAAGGGGAACCTTGATATTCTTTCATAGAGTTACTGAATAAAAGTACCACTCTAAACCTCCTTAAGCACTTACTGCTTCAGAGAATAGGTGGATATTTGTGTTGAGTAAAGTCGCTTCTGTGAGGGAGTACCTGCTTGAATTGTTTTGGCCTTACAGTCTAAATCTGTGCTTCCCAGACCTAGTCAATTGATGGTTTCAAGATGAAAAATAATTTTTTATTTTTGGGTATTATCCTAATTTTTAGATGGAGGTTTTCTCCCCTAGAATAACACTTGTTCTTTTACAAACATGCATAATATTGGTACAATTCTTGGAAAAAGAAAAAAGTGTCCCTCTTCTCCCCCAGCAGAATTTTGATGTTTTAGGATTTTGCGCACACATCCCTTCTGTTTGAGAGTATCAAGAGATCCATGCAAATATGCTCCGGTTGATCGCAGGATGGCTCATGAAATCCATAAATAGGGCTTTAAGATTGCTTTTAATATCTCAAAAGCATTATTGGAATGTTTATATGTGTAGTAAAACATAAATTAACTCTTGCATTCTGTTCCCCTCCCCCTGATAGGCACTTTCTGGAATAGAAGGAAGATTAATTACAAGTATGAGCTACTTTGAGAGAAAACAGAATAAAGACCCACAGAGTTCTTGCTGGCTGTAAGCCTTTACTGTAATAAAATTCATTGTAAGGCCTATTTTGGTGAATTTGGGTGCCAGAGAAGTTAACACACATCATGCAGTAGAAGCAGGCACAAGGCCATTCTGTCAAGGGGGACAAAGATTTCATCAAAAACTACTAGATGTTAGAGAATTTATTTCCAATGGTAATTGTTTTCGCACTTGAACTGTCAGGGGTTTTTCTGCTGATTCTGTGACACAGATTGATTAACACAGATTGCTTATAATTATTTTATGAAGAAAGACACTGCTTCCTACCAAGTCAGTTTTTACAGAAGTTTAGGGGGGTTTGAGGGTAGCAGATTCGGGCTTAGTAAGGGAAGTACCACTGGCTTCCAAACTCAGTCACAGATCCCTGGTGCACCTATTGCTCCCTGTGCTGTTGTCCTCTGAACACCACAAATGTGAAACTGAATAAAAAAAAAAAAATACCCAACTTTTAGTATTTTAGATTGTATTTATGGTTTTCTTCCTGTGTCTTTTTGAGTTATTTTGTGAACTGTTCTCTCTCAGAAATGCTCAGAATTCTCTCAGAATTTCTCTCAGAAATGTTGCCATGCACTTGCCAGCAAAGTGCATGTCAACAGTACTGAAAATTCGTGTTCCACTCCTGCAAGTAAATACACGTACTGACAGGAGGCTGAGGACTTATTTGCAGTTGTGCCCTGCTCATGACCTTGCTGAAGATTGCTTGTGCGAGGGAGGAACAGTCATGGACTATGTACTGGGAGCAGCCAAGCAAATGTTCCACCCAAATAGCTGTTGCCAAGTAGCCACTTAATTATTGGGAATCAGAAGTAGCGCTCTTATGTTTTGACAGGCAAGAAGCTAGTATCTGAGAAAAAATAGGGGAGGGGTTTATTATTATTTAGAATATAACTAAGCATCCTTTGGTAAGAATCTTTAGTCATTTTCAGGGTAACCTAGCTTTATGAACTACTTCCAAGTTAATGTGGTTATTACCATACTTAAGAGTAGTCTTAACTTTGTGAACCCTCTCAACTACTTCACTGCCCTCACTGGGATAGGCACTCCTAGGCAATTTGGTGAAAAATGAATTGCTTTGTTATTTTTTTAGAAACACATCAGTAGGGTGACAACTAGAACAAGATGTTTAAAACTCTAAACAAAGACAATTGAGAAACTGAAATAAAGACGGTATTTCTTTTCTTACAGCATTGTTACAACATGCAGTGCAGTCAGGAAACCATTGAAATGGAGCACCAAATTTAACTTTGTCCTTTTCTCATGATTACTATGATAATGGCTTTCATAAGTGTTTTCAAGAAACTCCGGACTATCAGAATTGTTGGAACACTCTCCCCTGGTACTGAGTAGGAACCATAATTCTTTCAGTGTTACTTTTCACAGAATGACCAACTGAAAATGAAGGCAAAGGGAAACAGAAAAATACAAACAAACCAAAACCCTAAGAAAACAAAACAAACCTAACCCAAATCACCACTCTTCTACTTCACAGGATGAGTGATGGCTACTGGGCAAATTGCCTGGGGCCCATTGTGGACAATATGGCAAATGTGCTGGCTGAACATGCAGCTAGAAATAAAACCAAACAAGGTTTTGGTGTACATGTGGAATGGGATGAGGAGTAAGAGAGAAAATGGAAACAGGATGTGTCAGCTGGGTGGTGTGTTCTCCTGTGTGGTGTTGCACATCACACCTCCCTCCCATAAAATGAACTCCAAAGGTAAAAGGGATCTGAGAAAGCTGTCAGAATTTACTGGGTATATGGGAAAATGCCATCATTAAAATATGACAGGAATGAAAAATCTGAAGTTACTTCCTTGGTTCAGGAAAGTAATGTGTGGGACATGACGGAAAGAAAGTAAAGTTGGGTTGTTTTGTTTTCCATGTCACACAAAGTTCAGCGGAATTACAAAGCGGCACATTCGAAACGATAAAAAAAAGATTTTCCCCCTTCCCACATTAAGAAATTAATTACCCCACACCATCAATGAAGTAATGAACTAGATTAAAAAAGGAACTCGACATTTGTATGGTTAAAAATGATAGCCAGTTACAGCTTTGTGCAGATGTACTTTGAAAGAGAATTTGGATGAGATGCCAGCCACCAGGGTCTGAAAGCAAGCTGTGGCTCACTGTGAGGAGGCAGGCAGTCAGTCTGGGACTCCAATGAACCTGGCACTGCTTACCCTCACCCTGTATGTGTGCTGGTTTACACAAGCCAGGACTGGAGGCAGGACACCCAAACCAGAGGCTGTGCTTGCTATTGTGAGTTAAATCTGCCAGTGATCATCCTCTGGCATCTGGGCCAAGGGGGTGCAGACTCTTCCTTACAATATTCCTTGATGCTCAGGCTCCAAAGCTGGGTTGCACACCATCTCCACTGGGAATAACTCAGTGGCAAGATGCTAATGAAGAGATTGCTAGGTGGCTCAGGGGAAACATTTGTAGGGCTCTTACTGTTTATAGGCATTCAGATTTCAACACATGCTCAGACACATCAGTCGACTAGTCCATCTGTAGCCAGAGAGACTTGAAGTGTGACTGATAACAATGTTCCTCTGCCAGAAAGATCCTATGTAACAGTATTTTTGCCAGTGTAGGCAATGGTTTCTGCTCTTTCATTCACATGCCTACTAATTCTTTGACACCACATCCACATTAAATGTCTGAGGAGGCTCCTCTCCGCCCCAGTAATACTTTTACAGTAGCACTTTTTATCCATGCAACACACAATGGGCTTTAAAGTCTTGTTACATGATACAGGATGCAAGGCAGTGATGATACAGCAAAAGAAAAACTGTTTGATGTTTAAATTGCAGACATCAAAGTCATGAAAGGGCATATGGCCAGCATTAAAATGTTTCTGAAGTGAGACAAGAAGCTGAGTGTAATGAGTCTGTTCTTTAGCCATTATTTGACTGTGAGGTAAATTGGCCCATTTCTCCTTGGGAAGGGTAGGAAACGCAGAAGAGCAGGAGCTGTGCCTGCTCCTGAAACCTTCACATTTGAGTATGGAAGCCATAGGTAAAGAGAACAAATAAATAAGAGAAGTGCAAAATAAGGTATTGTGCATGTGTACAAGTAAACAACCCCACACTAAACAGGGTTTTCGTTAGAGCATTGTATATCAAATCATGCATCAAATCCCTTATTTTTCTAGTTTTATATATAGCCCTTTACTAATTGCACTTCTATCTTCCCCTACTTTGTCAGAATCACAGAGCTAAAATAACCTTTCTGCCTGTGTAAATTTTGGATTAAGCATACCTCCCCAAATTTATCTTATCCAAACCTGGAGAGGTTTGTCATAGCTTCATGAATCCCTGAATTAGCAGAGGAAAGCATTCCCAACCTGTGCCAGAGTGAAAACCAGGCTTTTAAGAAATAAAGCAAGTGATTCATTCTTCCAGATGATTCCTACAGAGCACAGTCTCATTAAAAATGATACAGTGACAAACTAATGATTATTATTTTGGTTGCTCCTCCTCTCGTGATGGTATCTAGTTAAAAGTGACAGCTGAAAAGGAAAAGTATATTATGATTTTTTGAATATATTTAGACACTCATAGATGTAGGTTTCTATTTATATATGTGCATGGTCTTCAAATATATATATAGAGAACCAATACTGGGCTGTGCTGAGAAGAAAATGAAGCCATACATGTCTTCTGCTATTCTTGTAGGAACTGTTTTCTGAAATAATTAAGTATAATACAAAGAAAATATAGCAAGAAATTAATTCACTGTTACTTACCATTTTATTTAAAACAATTGGAACACTGATCTGAAAAAAACCTCAAAACAACTCTACCCCCTAACATTTAAAGCAACAGAAGAAAACATTGAAAATGAGTAGTTTGGAACAAAAATCTGCTAATGGATAGATAACGTGATTTAAGGCTAGGCTGCTGTACAGCTGTTGTTATATAATTCAGCACTTACTGATCTGTATAGTATCAGGCTAGACAATACATCTTCTGAACCTTGTCTGAATCAAAAGGTAGGCCATTATCTGTGTGGTTCTCAGCACGGCAGTCATCCAACCAGACTCTAGGTACAGCACATGGACTGAGGACCCAGTGGGGCTGCTGTTGCTTGGCAGTATGCCGGTAAGTAACCAGGCATGCTTTGTTCCCTTTTATGTAAGGCCTATTACAAAGTAAAAGTCAATAATATATGAGTGGCCAACAGTTCAAGGATGCATTTCATGGTCAGGTGATAGACTCCTGTACAAAGGGTTATTCTTTTAAAACCTCAAATGCATGAGGTTAAAATTGACATTCTGTGCTTCAGTACTACAGGCATAACCCCATAAAACAAACACCAAGATAACCAAACAGTGAGGAGAAAAAAAATAGCTTTTTGACCCAACTGAAGCGATAAAATAAAATTTACTGAAATAATTGAGGAAATTGAAAGCTTTGGTTAACTTTTTTTAGAGAACAGCTGTAAATGAACAAGTAAAAATCATAGAATGGTTTGGGTTGGACAGGACCTTAAAGATTACTTAGTTCCATCCCCCTGCCACAGGCAGGGACACCTTCTACAAAAGGTAGGGGAACATTTTACTACACTTCTTTTATTGCAGGGTTTTATGATCTTCCTTCTTGTTCCTCCTCCAAAAAAATTAGTGAATCAAAAAATTCTATACACATCTGAACTAATACCAACTGGACTAGTAAACTAAAATAGTTGAAGAGGATGCTTCAGTGCACAGATTAACTAGAGATGGTGTTTCAGAAGAAAGTTGTTAGTACTGTTCCAAGCTAACCTAATGATTCCTGGGCAATCTTTTCCCTATTTCTCAAGGGTTAATTCCAGAATCTGCAAGCTTATCTTCTTCTAAGAAGACCTGCCAACAATCTTTTTGTTTGTTTGCATTTCCTCAGTGTTTTAAACAACTGCATTTTCAGTTAAATTGTCTTCACGGGTTGGTATTATTTAACACCCATTCTTGGTTTCCTTTGGCTTTGTCACTGATTTTTAGGAGCGGCACCACCCCAGTGCTTGGAATGATGTTGTTAAAAAAACACGGGCATACATGCTTATGAAATATGATGACACATTTGGGCTACAGATGCATACAAAATTCACCGTGAACATGAGGAGGTCTACCTGAGTTCATCTCATGTGACAAGTGGAATGCAGATACTTGTCCTCTTACCATGCACAGTAATAACTGCGAGACACTGTTAGCACTAACCTAATGGAAGGCATTGCACAGCCCTGAAAACTGCAGGAGTACATAGACCTTACTTTAGCTTTCCAGGTTAAAACCAGATATGCGGATTTGAAAGTATTAATACAATTTTGGTAAGACTTTAAATACCAGAGCTCAAGTTAGACTTGGCTTGCCTATGTTATTGTCTTTTTAAAGGCAAATTTAAGTAGTGGGTTGATTGCGTTTTCTTTGGTTGGTTGGTTGTGGTGTTTTTGTTTTTTTTTTTTTGTTGGCATACTTATTTTTCACAAGACTTGGAAAACAAAAGTTTTACTTGTAGGCGGAGCCAACATTTATGAGAGATGGAGTTTGAAATCTATAACCATCATATATGCTATGCTCACATGAAAAGAGAGGTAAAGCTTGATATACAGATCTTATGCAAATAATCCTGTCATGTATCTCAAATCACTAGCAGTTATCAGGCTGGTTTTTAAGGAAGTAGACATTTAGAGCAATTATTCTGAGCTTTTAGTCATCCAGAGAAGATTGGCCACTATAAGAATAGAACTACTGATCTTTTTAGGATGTGTTATGTCAAACTGTATGTAGACAGATCCTAACGTCTCCAGCTTAAATCTGTAAGCAGTTGTATTTGTCAAGTGTAAACATTAAGCTTTGAATAGTCTGATTTTTGTAAGAGTAACAGATTTGACTTTTGCAGCCTTTAACTGATTCCAGATATTAAAAGCTCCTAAAGTACTTATTTAGCATGACTTGCATCTGTTAACCAAAAGCGAAAAACACTATAAAGAACACAAATTGTGCTCAAGATAATTTGTAGTTGAGAAAGTGAATGGCAATAAACTAATTGGAGAAGCCAAATGGATGCAGGTTTAAATCAATTCATTTTCATAATAAGAAATACAGGAGGGCTTTCCGTCCAAGTTACTAACAACGACAATTTCAAATAGTCCTTTTTTACAGCAATAGCAGTTAAACATACTTAGTGCTTTTCAGTTCCCATGGGATGAATATTGACTGAATAGTTACAGGTGAGGCTGAATAACTTCAGCCTCTTTACTAGAAGTTTCCTGTAGAATTTTGTCATTAAGACAGAGTTTACTGTATGTAACATACCTATATAATTCAATTGGGCTTAATGGCTCCTATCTACTTAATTTTATCCACTTTTCCTTCATATTTGGAATTGCATGAATATTCTGTCACATAAGTTTATGAAACAGATGACAAATAGAACATAATATTTCATTTATACACAAAGATACTGACTTAACGGCAAAGCTACAGGAAACATCCAGATGTCTAAGAAGAATCAAAGTCTTTTAAAGAAAACTTTTCTATTTAAATCCCATGTCTTATACATGGTGACAAAAGTATATTTTTGAAACCTGTCCAAATCTTAAGTATGTTTGTCTCTCACTCTGCCCTCCTCCAAGCAAATGAGCCAATTTTATACATATCTACAGTATTTAATAAAGATGCCCAAACCAGTCATGTTTTTTACAGAAATGTTTCAGCACTTAAAATAAAGAGAAACAATCTGTTCTCACTCAGACAGCAAAATTAAATGGAAACATAACAATCTTGTGAAGAAAGAATGCATTAAACCATGTCTCTGTGGGAAAAGGCAGCATCTTAATATTATGATTTAACAACAGCTTAATTCAAGCAGTTAAGAACTTTGTTCTTATTTAAATGCTTAAATGTTTGCCAGTTAATCATACCTAGTTGATAATTAATCAGTACTTCTTTTGGAGTCTGATTTAGTATTTTGTTTAACAAAATATCAGAAGTTATTCAATAGGGTTTTCTATAAACTCTTTGGCTACAATCACTAGTTAAATACACATGAAAGCTACGAGCTACAAGCACCTTAAAAATAGTACACATTTACAGATTATACAGGGATCAGAGTGCACAGGTGAGGAAAGAGTTATTATCAAGGTCTAAGTTACTTACAACATCCATTTTTACATCCAAAACTGAAGGCTGCAGACAAAAAGTTTGAGATTCTTAGGTTTAGAAATCTCTTTGCAGAGCTTCTTGACCACCTAAGATGGCCACAAACTAAACTGCTGCTTCATGTAGTGTTACCGTTTTCAATTATGACATATGACCTGCTATGTCTGTCTCCTCTTTTTTTTTTTTTTCTTTTGAAGAATGTAGTTCAGAAACTGCTCATAAAGAACAGAAATACTGGTTGTATTCCCATATGGAATTATAACAATTTTAGATTCTTTTATGTCTTTTGAAGATATTTCATAAACAAAATATGAAAGCAGAAAACCGCATCAGTCCTCAGAAAAAGCTTAGCGCTGTGGTGATTTTGTGAAAATGCTTAATTTTCTTCTTGGAGCATTTCTTCTATTTCTTTATCCCAGTTTTCATCACGCTTTTCTGATTCTGTTACCACCTCATACTCCTGAAGCTCTTGTTGCAATTCCTTTTCCCAATCAGCAGTTTCTTCTACAAAAGATTAAGTAACGTGTAAGAAATAACTTGATAATATAGCATGTAGCTTATTTACATAAAAGTAGATGAATTTGCACTCAATCTCTTTCATATTCCCTAAGCTTTATGAACAATTCTCCTTAAAACCTAAAGAAACGTCAAGACCAGATATTTCATCATCTTATTGACCACAAACAGGAATGAATTACTACACAAGTCTCTATTCCTATGTGTGTATTATAATAAAGATACAAAAAGTAAACAGGTGGCTTAGTTGAAACAGGCGTCCCTTTGCAAGCTCATTTCCTACAGTCTTTCAGTTTAATGTCAACCAAATTTCCTTTTGTACTTTTAAATCCCCAGCAAAAATTTAATGAAGTTCATAAGTTTGTTGGATAAACTCTTATGGAGTTAAACAAAACAAAAACAAAACCTCAAACCCAATATCAAATACTATGGATAATTTAGAAAAAACAGCAGGTACTCTTTTTGCTGACATTTGTAGCTAGGCAGGCTCATTTAATCAGTGTTAAGGGTAATCATATTTCATCCTTCAGGCCAAAAAATGAGTCAGAAAGCATTCCTGTGTTGTTAATCTGTTTTAATTAGCTCTACCTATCATATGCAAGAGTATGAGGGAGGAGATGGGCGTTTGATGTGTTACATGTTGGTTAGTACTTCAGCCTAGATATGAAGATACGTAATTCCATAGTCCAAGTCACTATGGCCAGCTGAGATTTTTCCAACATGTTGCACATTAATGACTTACTGAAACACTTCCATCAAAAAGCTAGATGCAAAGAACTGATACTACTTATTAGAATTCTTCAAGCTTGGCTACATATTGAAAAAAACCCCCACAACTTCAAAAAACAAGGATTCAGCAACATAAAAAACATATTTTAAGATGAATTCTGAATATTATATTATGATAAGCATCTACACATACAAGTGTCTTCACAGTAAGCTGTTCATTGCATATGGACAGAGCCACATTATCACAGATTGCTTTTATGCTTTTTACACTGATACTAGTTCTTCTGAATTAAGTATAAGCCCCATTTTATTTCTTCTCATCATTCTCAAAGCTATTTCTTAAATTTTAACTTTTCAAAATGCGTGAAAAACGTTTTACAGCAGAGGCATCTGCAAGCTCACAGTCCGGTGCAAATACTGCCTTTTTAGCAGGTGTAACAAGAAGAAAACATTGCCTGACTTTCACCTGGAGTTACTTTACCTCCAGGATGTCAATTAAAGAAAGAAAAATTTGTACACATGAAGACCCATGAAAGAGAAGGCAGGGAAAGGAGGAGGTAGACAGAAAAAAAGATATTCTGCTGTCAGTTTCATAAAAGAGCCACTTTAAGAAGGTTCTTTGGATATAAATTCGTAACAGCTAGCATTTTGTATAAGACATGGTGAGAATTAGCATTAATTTCTGCAATATATTGCAGGTCATTTCACTCACTTTGAAACAGGGTAAAAAAAGAAATCTACTTTCCTAAATTGAATTATTTACTACATCAACCTGTCTTAGGATTTCTGTATTTAAGATACAGAATGTAATAATAGCCTTACCTTCTACTACTGAAGTCTCTTCTTTCTTTTTGTCTAGCACCAGTTGTTCCATTTCTTTTCTTAAGTCTTCCTGATTCAAATTACAGGCATCAAAGGCATCACTCACAAATTCTGATACACCTGGACTTGTGGAAATCTCTTCCTCGTCCTGCAGCAAGACATTTTTGTATAAGCTTATGCAAAAAGGGGGGGAAAATGCCACCGATGCATACTTCCATTTACGTGACTGTCTTTTAGATAGTTAGCAAAAAAAAAGCAAATCAAATGCATTACTTTTAAAGAAAAATAGCCCACAAAGAAAAATAGTTGTAAAAGTATTTTTGTACAAAGAGAGATGTTAGATAGTTGTACTGAAAATTATCTGCTTTTCATTCTAGGCTTCCTCATGTGTTCTCCTAACTTTAATTGTTTCTGTAATCTTCAGGAACAATAATAAAACAGTACCTATGACTAAATTTTGACGACAATTTTGTGCAGTTCTCTACACACAAGTAAATTTGAGAGAATTGTTCTTTGTAAATCCTTCCAGCTTAATTTAGTCCACTGCATATTACCTGCAAGTGAAGCTCTGCTTCTGCCAAGAGTGTCTGCTGGCACGATTTTACAACTCAGAAATGAACAAGTCATTATGTATCTAATTGAAAGGTTTTTCAAGTATCAAGCAAAACTCTTCTTGCTATTACAATAAAATAATGTTGCTATTACATTGTATCATTTAGATTTCCTATACTTAAGCCTGACAACTGCTGAAGAGTTGGACAGAACATGGATCATGACTATTATTTTTATAAAGGCATTCCTCATGTCTAAATATACAGTGCAAACCTACTCAAAATATTTTGGAGAAAACATGTCTTATTATAATGTGCAGGATACTACTGAAAGTATTGCTTAGATAAACTACTGTTTCCTCTTTTGAAAAGGAGTTTAAAGTGTATGCACTAAAAATTAGTATCACAGCAGAACAGCAGCAAGTTAGGACTCTCAGATATTATATTACTATGGTTCATAGCACAACTTGCTCAAACTCCCCGTTACCTATAAGTAACAGCTTCACATACTAAGTATCAGAGAAAATATAACAGCATATTTACCTCTTGAGATTTTATTCGAGGCTTTATTGCAACAGGTGGTGTTTTTGGCCGTACTGTTTCTATTAAGGGGGGGGGAAAAATAAGGCAGATTACATTTAAATATTTAAAGATCTAATTTAATCTGCATACCTATTAAATGTACAAGAAAATTTTTTTTAAGTTTTAAGGAATCCTTGTGGTTAAATGCTGGATTCAGCCATAGATAAAGTGTTTGCAACAACAAAATGGAGGAAAAACCATTTTCTATTCTTAATTAAGGCAAATTTAGCAAACCGTTTCCTCATTACGACTCTAGAGTTAAATCACAGGAACACCCTGCCCCTCAAAACCATCCAGAGAACTAGGTAAATAGGAACAGCTGGGAATCTCAAAGAATACCTTCTTTCAGGTAGAACACTTAAAGATTGCATCACATCACAAGATCTTCAAAGTAACAAATGTAGACCTGGCTGGGTACTACCACTGACATGAGCACTAGTGAGCTCTTTGAGACTATGTCTGTATGCAGACCCCTAAATGCACACAAGAAGAGTGTTCGTCAGCCTCACCTTTTTTCACACAGTCAAAGAAGCCACCAAAAAAACCCCACAAAACCTAGAAGGGGATCCCAGTTTCCTAAGAAAACTATGCATTCTGTATATAATAGCATGGTGCCAGGAAGACAATGATTCTTTACAAGCAAAGACAGATCTTTTTATTGGCAGGTAAAGGAACACCGAAGCATTTTTCCTCATGCAACTAGCAGGTTAGAGGAGTCACAATAAAGAGCCAGGTGGCTGCAAGAACAATTAACATAGAGGGAAGGTTGTGGTAGTGATGGAGTGCTTGCTTAGCAGTTCTATTTGTTTAAACATGCAACGCTGCTCTGAGCTTGCAGCTTTGCTTACTGCAGTGTGCCCAGGTGGACCCTTCCTGCTTAGCAATTTCTGAAGGGGGCATTATTTTTTTTTTTTTAGGTTTTATTTTTAGAATTGAGATCAGTTCTAATGAAAATACCTCCTTAATTGGTAGGTGTCATTGTTTATACAGCTCATCTACTCAATGCCTACTGTTGTTTTACCCTCTCTTCCTACCCTTTGTCTTCCCAGTCTTCAGAGGACCTGTTACTGCACCCAGCTCCACAAAGAGACTCCAGCACTCCTAGTTCAAGGAGGCTGTAGAACATGGTACTCTTTGGTGTTCAGCACCAAATGCCCAAACCACTGTGCAAGAGATGTGTTTCAAACTCCACCTGCTGCTCTCATGCAAAGGTGGCACGGCAGTTCTGCACTGGGCCATGCACCAGTCTGATATGACTAACATACCATTAGTCCTGTGCTAGATCTACTGGCCTGGCATCGTCTCCTCTACTGCTGATGTGCTCTTTGCCCCTGAGGTAACTCCATTGCCAAATAAATAGTTACTAATACCTGGAGAAGGCCTAAAACTTCACATTTTGTTATAGATCTTACATAGTCTCTACACAAAGATCCATATGTCCCTTCTTCTTTCCTTTCACATCAACCATACTAATTTTACTTTGTGAAAACAGCAGGTAAGGAGGCGACAGATAAAAATAGAAGCAATTAATTCTATTTTATGGACAGTCAGCTTTAAGAAGAAACTCTTAACATTATGAAGAGTTACCAACAGGCAATTACTTGTTAACCCCCAGTTAGAGAACTGAACCTTCAAAAAGGTTCTTTAAATCAAAAATAACACTGATGATTCAGAGCTTCCCAAGTCTATACACTTTTCAAATCAAAACACGCATTTACTACAGTCTGGTAAATGTCTCTCTGCCATTACAGTAAGTCTATCTGCATATTCTGTACTGGTCTTCTGAATTTTATAACATCTGTAAGAGATCAAAAGATTGTGCTGCTTTTTTTTTATTTATTTAGATTAAGGTATGTTTTGTTTTCAGTCACAATGGTAATTTTACTATTATCCAGCAACTTTATCTTCCAAGGGTTTAGCTGACTCAAAGACAACAGTTTTGTCATTTAATAGGGTCAGTTGCCATCTCTTCTGTAGAGTTGAGCCACTTCAAGTAATGCAGCTAGTTTAGCAAATGTGAGCACTGTGCTGTTCAAAGACAAACAAAAACCCCCAAACAAACAAAAACCAAACAAATAAACCAAACAAAAAAGAGAACCAAGATTATGCTGCTCAGGGAACTTACAGTTTAATACTGCCCATTTAATTACATATTTAGTTTACATAAAGGAATCCCTCAGCACTGTGATTAATGATAGAGTAACTTTGATTTGACCTGCCAGTCAGCCGCAACAGTGGCAGCTTGCTTTGCTTTTCTGAAATTGGTTTACTGAAGAGACGATATGCAGAAACAGAAATAAAATAAAAAGCTGAGTCGAAAGGGGAAGCAAACTAATAACAAACAGACTTGAGTCTTATAAACAGCAGTCAAGAAAGTATCTTCTGGCAGAATTTATGTTTCTAATCTTTCCAAATGCAACCATTTCCTCTATACAAAGGACTAAATGAAAGGATCCAACACTCAAAAACCTATTGTGAGGCACTACAGACACCAGAGGAGAAGACAGTCACTACTTCTAATAGTCTATAATATAATCCTATCAGTTGGTGTAATTAAAAAACCCAGAGAACAGAAATTAAAATTAAAAAAAAAACCAAAACAAGTGAAGAAATACAAGAAAGAAAGAAAATTTGATAAATGCATTTAGATGCCATTTAAGTGCAAAAGTTTATGAAATTATGAGAATTCCAGCAATTTGTTGAATTGATACCACCTGTATAGGGTAAGAGTGAATGCAATTTGCTCACAGAAAATGGCAAAAATGGGAGCTGATACGGTGGGAGTGTACAAGTGACATGACCAGGGAAGCGGGAAATGAGCCCAAATACAGTCTGCACTGAAAAGTAAAGACAAAAGCTTTCTGTTATGATTAAAGAGTTCATGTAGGACGTTTAAGGGCAGCTCTTTTACATGAGGGATAAAAATTAAGTCTCAGCTTCCATAACTCATTAGTTGTTTCTCCACATGTATCATAATTTCTCTTATCACTTTTCTGTTTCTATGGTGAGAAAAAGAACATGCTTACAAAACTATGAGAACAGTAAGAAAAATCACTATCATGTAATTCTCACTTTTTTTTAAACCTGCACATATTTTAAATTAAAGGTACAGAAGAAAAACCCCAAACACAAGTCTTGTACTCCTTTGCTTAAAGCAGTCTTTTGAAGTACAATAAGCAAAAGTATTACATCATTATAGTAAACACCTAAGTCATTTTGGGCTATCTGTATGCTGTCTTTCTCAACCTTCTCAGGGAGCGAACCCTGCTCCCAACAGCACATTGCTGTGTGCTGGCAACAGTTACTCTCTTCAAAGGCTAGCATCCTCTCAAGTGCACATGGCATGTGGTCACTTGCCAGACATTTGCCTAGATCTCTGTGCTCCATGTAATACGATCACGAGGCCACGGTTTTTTAAGCTTACAAAGCTTGAAATAGCATGAGCAGTGTTTCTGTGATTGACAGCATGCTGTTCAACATGGGGACATGTTGCCATGTGTGACTGTATAAAGCCCATTGGGACAGCAGACAATTGTTTTGGATAAAAGAAGTCAGAATTGGTGGTTCTTGGTCTGCAGTAGATTCTGGAGCGATCTGTCCTGCCACCATTGCTTGGAATATTACTTTTTTCATTCTAGATAGGGATCTTGCCTCAAGAAGAAAAACACCAATATGAAAAGATATATTTGAAAGGGGAAAAAAAAATGAAATTAATAGTGATCAGTTTGTTGTCAGTCACGCCAGCAGGACTTAAGCATTACCTATTTCATGGATGATGACAGATTTTTGATGTAAGGGATACAAGAATCTGTTCCAAGATGCAGCAAAGGCTTTCTCCTTCTGCCTAATGCCTACCCAACCTGCCAAGATCCTTCAGGTGTGTAACCAGGGGTGGTGAGCATACCTAGCTTAAGCTAAGATTTAATAAGCTACTAGTTACCTTTTGTGTCTTTGCCAGTAACTGCTTTCTACTCTTTATGCTGCATGTACTCTTGCTTGCAGAATTTGTTTACATGCAGGTAAGATGCCAAGTGGCTCTTAAGAGGGTCAGTAAAAATCACCTGTATAAACTGATAAATGTAACTGAAGACACTTGCATTGAAGTGGCTTTTCCATCTCAAGGTTTAATCCCAAGTAGCCTCCTGATCTTTATCTTCCTCCACTTCTATAATACACTGTGGAACTTTCTACATCCTGCAATCATCTCTGCCTCCACCACCACAGTAATTCTACCCCCGTATCACTCATTAACTTCTGTTTGGCCTGAGGTCTCAGCAAAAGCTAAGAGCAAACCATGTGCCAGCTGGCTGGGTTGGCTAGTACCTGTTGTCTTACTAGGTGAAACAGTTACCTCCTACTACTTTTTGACAAGTCAAAAAAAGCACACCAGAAACCACTAGGGGTCTTGAGCTGCTACAAGCCATGTACAAAATTTTCTCTCTTGAGATTTCCACTCTTCGACAAAGTTGGCTGAAATCGCGAAATGGTTTAAAACCACTAGGAGCCTCCTCTTCCCCAGTCTCACAAACACACTGAGTATGACAAGGGAAGCCCCAGTTTAGTGAGAAATCCAGAATAAAAATTCAACGTCACCTGATGTACACTATCAGTATGCCTGACACTAACTTAGTGAGCTGTCCTAAAACAGAACCTTTCCATACCTTTCAGTTGACTATCCTCTTCTCTGCCTTTGTTCTCTTCTTTTCCTCCTGCTTGCTGTTGAGCTGCAAGTGCAGTGAGTTGTGCAGACTGTTTAATTAGAGACACCCTGTAGAAATAATTTCTCCAGAACACCTCCTCCTTTACGCTAGAGAGAACAAACAAATTTTGATTACTACATTTGGAAATACAGTTCCTTTTAACATCTAGCAATGAAATAAAATTAAATTTGCAGAGGGACGAAGTAGACATAGGTGCCATTTAAGTTAAAACTTTAAGAAGAAGTTTGTAATATTAACACAGTTTAAAAAAAAATAAATCTATCATTGTAGAAGTTTGATCTCTTACAAGACAGTTACAATTGACTTAAACATATAATAATGTTATGACTTTACAAAAGCTTAACAGCATGCTGCAATACATAATCTGGAAAAACAGCATAGCGTAATATCTCTCTTGTCAAAGTACGTGGGGAGTGAAGTTACCTTCCTGTCCATTCAGGCAAACAGTGACTATTGAGACTATGAACAGGGGAAAAAACCCTGTTAAGCAATGTAGAATAGGCAAGGACAGCATGACCAGAGGCTGAAGACAGAGCATCAGAGACAGATATGATGAAGACCTAGAATATTTAGGACCGACAGTAGAAAAACAACAGCAGGGAAGGGGGTAAATAAAATGAGAAGCTGGGAAGCTTTATATAAAAGGAGGAGACAAGACAGAAAAGCTCATGAAGATGTTTTCTTTCCTGTTTCCATCCTTAGACAAGGAGAGTAATGTTAGGAACTCCTACTTAACAAGAATGTTGACCTGTGAAACAAGCTTTAGGAGCAGCATCTGGAACTGGACCAGAAAGGAGAACAGCACTTGAATGAAGCTGGGATCAAAAAGCCATAGTGGAACAGGCCGTAACTGCTGGGACAAAAGCCTTGTGGATCTTTCACTTCGGTCCACTAGAAGGACAGCAGTTGCAACACACAGCTTTTCCCGCTGCCTATTCAAAACCAGTTTTCCTTACTTGCACTGCTAGTGTTTTGTGATGCATTCTTTTACCATTTCTGCAGGGGGCCTCTGACTCTCCCTAATAACCTTTTTGGGGTGTCAGTACACCGACAGATCTAAGCACTTTTGTAGCTGCATTTACCATAGCTGCATTTACCATGGTTTTGGGAAAAAGATTTTCAATTAATTTACCACACTGAATACAGAAAAAAATTAAGGCTTCTCCCATCCATAAGTCAACAGGCCCTTATTAATTTGAATGTGTAATGGATCTACTTGTGTTCTATCCTCCAACTACTAAACCACAATGCACATGCAATATTTCATGCATTTTAAATTAGATCTAGAGGAAGTACATAAAGAATTGAAGGAAGTGAAAATAACAAGAAGTAATTTATGAATATATACAGACACATCAGAAGCACAAGGATACATAGTTGTAAGGGCTGGAGCACCTCTCTGAAGACAGGCTGAGATAGCTGGGTTGTTCAGCCTGGAGAAGACTCCAGGGAGACCTTAGAGCAGCCTTCCAGTAAATAAAGAGTAAAGTAATTACAACAAACCTGGAGGGACTTTTTACAAGACATATAGCGATAGGATAAGGAGGAATGACTTTAAACTGAACATAGGTAGATCTAGATTAGATATTAGGAAGAAGTTCTTTACTGTGAGGGTGGTGAGGGACTCCACAGGTTGCCCAGAGAAGCTCCATCCCTGGAAGTCTCCAAGGCCAGGCTGGATGAAGCTTTGAGCAACCTAGTCTAGTGGAAGGTGTCCTTGCCTATGGCAGGGGGGTTGGAACTAGATGATCTTTACAACTGTTGTATCATTCTATGATAGTAACCAGCAGAAATTACTTACTGTTTGGGAACGAGATCAAACCTCATCCTATTGAGAAGTTCATCTTCCTGTAACATCACCATTGCAACAGGGTACATTTGATCAAAGTCAAAATTAAACTGCACGCCTGCCGGAGGATCCCGCAGAAAATTTCGTTTATCCTTTGAAGAATATATTTATGGTCATTAACTGGTATCAGAAAAAGGATATCATATTTCACACACAAGACCAGCAATGGAAACCTGGTTTCCACATAATTTTATCATACCACAAAGCTGCAAAGCTTTTGTTATTGGCTTTATTACTGACCCCAGTAATACTGGGGATCTCCTTTGGCTCAAGTTGATCCTGAAAGAACTATTCAGTCTTGCATGATCAGTACAGTGACAGACACATTAAGAAAGGACACTGAAAATACATAATCTAATGCCAGCCAAAAAATAAAAAAAAATAAAATAAAAAGGGAGGAAGTTTTAACCTCTCCATTTGGAAAACTTTAAATCTTACAGGAAATGAAATACTCACTGCTGATAAGGCCAGTATTTGTTGCTGAATTGTCTCTTCTTCATTGCTGTCTACCCAGGGAGGTACTGCTGCTTCTGTTATTGAAAGAAAGAAAATAATTGCATATGTATTACTTGAACAAAACCCGCCTTAAAGTAACATATACCATAACAAAAATAAGCCATCATTTCATTTTCCTAAACTAAGCACATGGGACATGAGAGAAACTCTAGGAATGAATTATTGCTTATCAGAGGTAAACTAGCTAACTAACTAAATATATAAATAATTGCCGATTTCTGTTATTGTAAAACTGTGGGATTTTCTTTGCAGTGTGCATCACTCAACTTGGTACCTCTTAGTTACTGAAGTAGTGCTGTAAAACTGGTTAAGCTGCCTGCAAACAGAAATATCTAGATTCACTTTAAATGTGTTAGCTTTGTCTAAATTAAGTTTTAAAAATAATTTGCTATTGTATTAATTTTCTAACACCCAGAAGACACCAATTCTTTAATGGTGGAGAAAATAAGTTATAAATTTGTTATAATACATGCAATACACTGCATAAGCATACCTGAGGTCAGCTGATTTATATGTTTACACAAATACTTCCAAAATAGTTCTATAGGCTATATACAGAGGAAAATAAACTACTGTAGATCTACAGAAATGTACTAATCTCTTCACTGTCAATGCAAATTCAGCCTACAGAGACATTATGATGCATCTGTAACAGTTAATTCTTACGCACTTTAACTAGCACTGCTTATTTGGCTATGCATCTGACATCAGCAAGATCTTTCACACACATGGATTCCCATCTGATGCTAATGCTTCTTTCAGTAAGCCATCTGTTAGTCCTTCTTTTGTCAATCTAGCTACCTATTTTCATAAAACTTTCAGAAACATATTAACAGATGACAAAGTTTACTAACAGAGACAAAAAGACAGAAATACAGACAAGTGCAGTCACAGAAACAATCCTGCAGGAAGAAATCTAGCTAAAATATTGTGGACAGTATGCAAAATTTTAGAACAATCCATTTAAAACCAGCTCATTTTCAAGATTAACAGTAGAGCCATTAATTACTCAAACTGCAAGAAATCACTGCATCCATGTAGCATGTTAAAGGAGATAAAAGCCAATGATGAAATGCAACATAAAAAAGTGTGCTTATTTTAAAGTTTCAAATAGATCCACTGCAGTTAATAGTACATGAGTGGATAACTCAAAGGATTTAGATCGCAGATAATTATAAAGCAAATGATTTATGGAAATGTAAAAAAGCAATTATGCCTTTACTGTAAGCAGAGAAACACCTACAGCAAAACAATTAACTACAATAGTGCAAACCCTAACCCATGTTTTTAATTTCAGTATGAAAGTGTGATGATTGCTAAAGCTCAAAAGAGAAATAATCAGCATGCCTGTTTTCAATAAATACACAGGCTTAAGATCCAAAACAACAATAAGAAATCAGCTTTGCTAGCACAGTGATATTTGAGTTAATTTCAGAAAGCTGAATTTGGTTAAAAAAGCAAATCTAAACCAACTAGATAATGTAACACTAACCTCACTTAAAAATGTCATCTTCCATAACATACTTTAAGTTCTGCCATAATGTGTTTCATTAAACAGAGTTTTGATAGATTAGGTTTAGATACAGCTTAATTATCCAGCTTCCAGCGAGTTTTAGCGTAAGCAATGTTTATGCAAAAAATCATACCTGATTTTTTTGTTTGCTGCTCTTGGACAAATTTTTTCTGTTCCTTCTGAAAATCTCCAATAATTGTCTGAAATAAAAATTACGGAACCACAATTAAAAAAAAAAAAAATCACTCCTTTTGTTTCGTGTTCACTCAGAAAGTGCTTTCAAATACACTGCAGGATCATGTTCTTATATCCCTGGTGGCCCTTTTTATAAACATTTGATTTTACCTTTAAAAGTTTAAACTACTGTGTACGCTTTCAAAATTACATTTAGAGTTCTATCAAGTTCAGGGGACCACAAAAATACTGGAGGAAAATCCTAGCTGATAATTTGAACATTAGCATACTATGGCTATATACTTACTGCCTTACCATATCAAATACAGACAACACAGACTGTTTAAAGATACTCTTTGCCTTACAATAAAATTTAGGAGTTGCTCAAAAAATACATCCACTGCAATAAATGAGACTTGTAAAATTGTTAAGTATTACTTAAAGAATGTCTGCTTGGCTGACATAACTTCTCCATTTCTGTTGATGACAAGTTTTCACCAAAAAATTATGTTCCGAAACATCCTGTATTGAATTTGGAATTAAAGATAGAAGAATTATCTCAGAAGTCAGCATGCCAAAATCTAGTAGTAACAGTGCAAATGTTCTGTTGAAAGCAGAGGCAAAGAAAACATGAAGCTACAAATGAATACTTAACTCACAAAATGCAAGATTTTATACAGTGAGGTCTGTGGCTTAACAAGTTGCCAAAAAGCACACAAGTCGTTAAGCCTGATAAATTGCTATAATTATTTTTTTCCTTCAACAACACAGCATTCAGTTTAACACCAGTAAGAGATGCCTTAAAGAAATGCTATCACATGCCAGATTTGCCATGTTATAACAATAGTAAGAAAACATATTTTAGATCAAACGTCTAGAAATAAAATACCTTATCAATGATACTATCTATTTTTCCTTCTTCTACAGACTTCTTTATCGTCTGTGCTGTTTCAGCAACGGATTCAGATATCTTTTTTGTAGCAGCGGTGGCAAAATTGAAGAGGTAACCTTTCAAAATAAGAAAGAGAAAGGTGAAAAAAATCCCTTGTTCTCTTACTATATGTATTTTCCTTTCTCTAATCATTTGGACACTTACTTGAAAGCTGCTTTCAAAATCATTTAATACCACTTCTGACCTCCAAAGAACTCCTAAAATCCTGTTTATCCTCTTAGTTCATATTCTTTAGTGATGATGATCAAACTGTATGTTTGATCACAACTGTCTGTAAATCAAACTTTTACACGTGAATCTTGTTTACCAAATTAATGGTCACTGAAATACTGCTTTCCAATGAATGTTCTGAAGCAAAAGAAAGTGTCTTTCCTAATTTCATATAAGTATTTCAGAGACATTAAGCAGGAAAGTAACTTTAACAATAGTATTAAAACAGGGTGGTTATTTTGGTCTTTTTAAGAAAATCAACATACACAATAAAGTCTCCTGGAGTAAGACAACAAATGCCTGAGACATTTCAGTCAAGTAAAATTTGAGATTCCTTCAAAAGTCTTAAGATAGAAGTTTATTCCTGTTGTTTACCCTTTTTCTATTTTGCATTGACTTCCTCTTTTTAGTCTCCTTGAGAGGCACTATTGCCCTCTTGGCTTACTTCTGAATACATTCAGCGCCAGAACAACAGTAACAAGTATTTCCAAAGACTAACCAGCATTTCTTTGTATTAGCAGTGCTGAAGCAAAGAAAGGTGGCAGGGAGAGAACTATGTGGCATAGGCAGTTACAGGCAGCAAGATGTATACTACAAACCTTCAGAAATATTAAATACCAGTTTATTGACAATGGATTTTAAAATAACATTGGTATTATTTCCTCAGGCAATGACACTGTCACAAGCACTTTATTATATTTGAACAGTTGTATTATGACTTAAGATCACAGTTACAGTGCATACAATGATAAAATATTGGTAAGTGCCACTGTAAATATAATAACTGCAGATGGATCTAGACAGATTGGAGCATTGGACAATCATCAACAGCATGAATTTTAACAAGCTAAAATGCTGGATTCTGCACCTGGAACAGAGTAATACCAGACACAAGTATAAATGGGGAGAGGCTGGAGAGGAGTCCTGCAGAAAGGGACCTGGGGGTGCTGGTTGACAGCTGGCTTAATCTGAGTCAGCAGCGTGCCCTGGCAGCCATGAGGGCAAGCTGCATCTGGGGTGCTTTACACACAGTATAAGTAGCTGGCGAAGAGAGGTGATTGTCCTGATATATTCATCCTGATGTACTCAAGATGTGTAGACTCACCTTGATTACTGGGTGCAGTTCTGGGCCCCATGACTTAAGAAGGATGTGAAGGTCCCTGAATGCGTTCAGAGGAGGGCAAGAAAGCTAGCTAAGGGCTGGAAGGAATGTCCTATGAGGAATGTCTGAAGACTTTGGAGTTGTCTGGTTTGGAGAAAAGGAGGCTGAGAGGTGACCTCTGATTGCTCCCTACAGCTTCCTGAGGAGGGGAAGCAGAAAGATGTGTTGATCTCTTTGCCATGGTATCCAGGGCTTGGACACTTAAGAATGGTTCAAAGCTGCACCAGGAAGGTTTAGACTGGACATCAGGAAGCATTTCTTTGTTGAGAGGGTGAAGAAACCCTGGAACAGACTTCCTAGGGAAGTGGTCAATGCCCCAAGCCTGTCAAGTGTTTAAGAGGCATCTGGATAATGCCCTTAATAGCACACTTTAACTTTTGGTAAGCCCTGAATTAGTCAGGTAGTTGGACTAGTTGTGGAAGAGACCTAGATGAAAGGGACCATCTAGGTCCACTCCAACAGAAACAGACTATTCTATTCCAATTCTATGGTTAGAAGTAGTAATGGTAGATCTAAACTGCACAGTAACTATCAAAAATATTTGAGGCATTGGTAAGAATGAAAAGCACGTGAGATGATAAGAATGTTTTAGTTATTCCCCAAATTTTACTTTGACCTTTATACAAGGGACTTTAGAAAATCCCCAGTATTTGTTTCAAACAAAACCTTCCAACTTCCTTCTCAAGACCTCACAAAGATTCCACTTTCCTTATGGGTTAGAAATGTAAGAAATAACCCTGAAATGCAAAAAAATGATTTATTAAATGAGCTGTTAGCCACAGGTAGAATGAATTACTTCAGATCATTCATGTCACCTTTTGGAAACCTGACCTTTCTGGCATATAAAATATTCTCTTATTATGATATCACCTCTGATTTAAATACTGAAATATGCAGAGGTCTAGCCAGCCCTTAAGAAAGTTATTTTTATATGTAATTTCTAGTTATAAGCCATAGAAAAGTGGCAACCAAACTTCCTTCAAGTAGTTGCTAGCATCTTTCATAACCATTATCAGGCTTTACAACCCATCACATGCTTCATGTGGTAAAAATACCCGCCTTTCTTCTGCACTTTAGATATAGACACATTCTATATAGATACATACTATTCTCCTTATGATAGCAGAGGAAGCAGCAGTCTACTGAATTGCTTCCCTCCTACCAGCTTGTATTGCTTGTTTTCTGTATCCCTGTAAACTCTCATACGCAATTGTTTTAGGTGCAAAAGGTGCTGAAACATTTGCTGTCCATCAACGTTTTGATATTGTTGGGTAAAGTGGTTTTGGCCAGTCCTGGAACCAGTTGGAAAAACAAAATGCTTTTTATTTCCATTAAGGGCAAATTTTCTTCTGAACTAAAGTACTTTAAAACTTCAATAAGAGTTGCCACTTTGCCTCAGAAAAATAGAACTAGTGGTAAACAACATTTCCACTTTCAAGTGACCAAGAAACTTTCCCTCCCTCTTATAAATCTGTGCCCATATTAAGAACATGTATCTAGCAATATATCTAGTATTAGTTCACACTGACAAACTCTCCTAACCTTTGTAAGAATAAAATAATGAGGAGGAAAAAAGAAAAAAAAAAAAGGAAAGGTACGTAAGACTTCAGTTTTACCAGTAAAATTCTTTATGTGCTAGGGGAACCTCTCCACACAGCTACACTGGTTGTTAGTCATGCAGATATTTCTAGAGTTATCATCTGTTAAAACAATGATGCGCAAATCTTTATGAAAAAGCCTTTTCATCACAATCTTCTCTAGTGTCATAGTCAATGAATCACTAAACCAAATTCTCACTTTCAGAGCAAATTATGGTCTGGACCTTTCTATGTGTAACAGTCAATACTTACTTTTCTTCTAAATTCAAAGTCTTTTCTCCATCCTGAACAGTGACTACCATATTAGGATTGCTTTACAATAACCAGACAAGTATTTGTCTGAATTAAAAAAAAAAATCAAACCCTATTCCTTTCCTATAAAAAGAACAAAATCACAGAAATCCCACAGCAATTTGTGAGGTACATTATATGTGCACGACTTCTCCCAATGGGAAATGTTAATTTAGTAACAATTCTGAAAAAAAATGATAACTGAAAGGAACATTTGCAGTCATTTACTTGGGTCATATTTTAAACACTGAAGGGTTTTGTTTATTTAATGTGTTTTGCTCTGCAGTGAGGCAACATTCCTTACCAATGCACAGAATTGTGCGCAATAAAATATTTCTCATTGCCAGTAAGTACTAAAACAAATCTCTGAAATACAGAAAAATGATGAAATTAGAGAATTGTGTCACTTCCAAACTTCCAGCTTTATTAATTGCATAGGATTGTTTCGTAACTGTGGTAGAGACTACAAAGCTGCATGAAAAACTCCATCTTGTGAAATACACGGTAGTTATCCATACCACAGACTGGACTTAGCAGACATGATTTTAAAGGAGCTGAACAACAAATATATGCAAAAACAAAAACAGAAAAAGGATAGCAAACAATGACTTATAAAACTTTTCACCAAGATAGTTTTCCATACTACCTAACCTAACCTGAATTATCATTTACCTCTTAAAACATATGCTTCAGGGGTATTTAAAAAATAAAAAACCAATGTCTCTAGGTCACATAAACTTGTGTTCTCTGTTTTGCATCACTGTGCAAGCTCCACTGGAGCTGCTGCCATCTAGATGAAAAGCAATTTTCCTTTTTATTTGTCGAATTGAGAAGAAACATGCTTAACTCATCTGAAAACCTATCTGTAATTGTCTAGCTCAGCTTAAGCTCTGGTGTAAATGCCAGTAGTACTAGTAACTTCTCCTCTAACTTGTAAACATACATAAATCCGGCCTACCTTCCTCTTCCAATTGCTACAGTACTCTCACCACACTGCAGGACCTTACTTCTGAGAATACACAGCTTTTTTAAACTAAACCCACAGCAGCACTGCCCGCATAAAGACGCCTGGGCGGGATATCCCTCTCCAAGTGAGACCACTCTTTCACTCAAGCTTTCTCTTTGGATCAAGGCCCCCAGCAGCGACGCGTGTGTGAGGTGAAGGAGCCCCACTTCTCACCGCTGCAGTCCCGGGGACTCTCCACCCGCAGGGCGCTGCCCAGCTGGGTGCGGGCGTGTCCCGGAGCTAGCGGTGCTGGGCCACCTCCCCCCTGCGCTCCCCAGCGTACAAGGATGGGACACTCACTGCCGAGCCCCTTAGCCTGGCTGAGGAGCGCCTCCGAGTCCGGCTGCTCCGAGCTCTGCACAGTCGCCTCCTTATCGACCACCACCTCCTCCTCCTCCTCCTCCTCCTCTTCTTCTTCCTCCTCCGCGGAGCTACTCCTCTTCTCCGCTGGCAGCAGCTTCTCCTCGCCTGCCCGCTCCAGCCCCAGCCAGCTGCCCAGGCCCCGCAACATGGCTGAGGAGTGGCAGCCGCACTGGCCCGTTAACGGGCACTCGAAGCTCTAAGGGGCTACTAGCTCCGAAAGCGGAAGCGCAGGAGGCTCGATCCTTCCGCATGCGCCACTTCCGCCACCGCGTGTGTGTGTGTACAAGGGGGGGGGGGGGGCGGGGCGGTGGGGTGGAGCCGGCATGGGAGGTGGGGGAAGCGCCACTGTTTCGCCTTGGGTTCTCGCGCCGCCGCCCGCCTGCTCTGCTCCTCCGCCCGCGGATGCCTTTCCCCGCCTTGACGGGGTTACTCTGCGGCGCGGGGCCGGTAAGGGCTGCTGTCGTGGCGTTTCGCCGTCCTCTGTGGAGAGGTGCTGCTTCTCCTCCGGGTGTTCGCTTGAGTTCGGCAGACCCTGGCGGTGATCCAGCAGTGGTTACCACGCAGCGGGCGCACCTCATCTTGGTGGGACAGCCATCCGCCTTTACGACCGCAAAGGTGTCGCGGGGCGGCGAGTCGCAGTCCGGTGACTCACAGTAGCCTGGGAGGAGATTGCCACTCTCTTCCCCCGCCCTGCCGCGATCTTCTGCGCCGCCGGCCTGCCTCCCGGCCCGGCTTCCGCTCAGCGGCAGCCCTCTCAGGGCACTTCACGCCCCGCACCTGGCCCTCAGGTAACGGCCGCCCCGAGGTAACGGCCACCCGGCGCTGACGCAGGGCAGGGTGAGGGCAGCCCCTCTGCCGGGACCGGCTGCAGCCGGATCCTCGCTGTGGCGCAGCAGTTTTCGGGTGGAGCGCTTCCAAATTGCTGCTGAAGGCAGCAAGTTTCTGTTGATGGGGCAGAACAGAGTAAATGTTCCTTTCCACTTGTGCTGATTTCCTGTTACCAACAAAATGCCTTTTCCCAGTATTCGCTTTTTGCTTTCCCTCCCCTAACTCTTTCATTCTCCTTTTACAAGTAGCTTCCCGACCCACCTGGAGTCCTTTGTTTCTATTGGAAGTAAGCTATGTATTTCCTTAAGCTGCTGGAAAGTCGCTGTTCTTGCTAAAATCACAGCGGGCTCTTCATTGTGGTTCCTCTAAGCAAGGTAATAGGGCTCATGAGTTTTGAAGCAGCATGTGCTCGAGGTTTATACCTGTTGTCGAAATAACTTCTCTTAAAATTCTAGGCTACTAAAATAAATTGAATACTAAAATAGCCGGAGAAAGTTAATTCCTGATTGAACCTGTTCTCCTCAGTTAAATATTTTTGATGCCTGTAGTCTTCCTTTTGTCCATGTTAACAAGGAAACACTAGTAGTTCCTGTTATCAAGAATGATGACATTGATGATATTTTTACATTCTTGAACTCTAAGAGGAGTCTCCCCGAGGACGCAGGCCTTGTCTTCAGTATAGTAAGAGGAAGGCTTACAAAGTGCATTCACTAGCTGCTGCTTGCTGCCAGCAGCTGAAAACCATACTGTGTTGATTTATACTGAGTTCTTAGGTCATGTGTTTTTGCATGTTGCTTTGGATGAATTCAGTACTTGAGTAAGGAAAAGATTTTCATGACTTTAGAAGTTTTGCTCTGGTGAGCCATGCTGCCACTGTGGAAAAATTACTCCACTGATTAGCCTCCACAGCTGCCTGAATGTAATATGAATGTGACTATGAATGAGATACATCATCCTGTTTCAGATGGGGTGGAAGAATGGTGGCAAAATCTAGGCTTGTCTGAAAGCCAGATGAAGGAGGAGACCAGCAGGGACAACATCAGCAGAAGCTGGTGCGAACAGCAGATCATAGCAACAAGGAAGAAACCTTTCTAGTTAGGATAGTAATTATCAGAATGTTTAGGGGGTGGTTTCTTCATCTTTTTCTTAATAGTTCTGGATACTTTACCATTCATACTCCTACACAGTGCAAAGTGGGATATGTGTATTAGCATCTACTGCATTATTCTCCTCCCAGTCATATGATTTATCTAGTATGATATTTGAATCCCTTATTTCATTATAGGTCTCTTACAAAGAACCAAATTTTTAAGAGAGTAAGTTTCTGTACTTGAATAGCTGTTGTTGCCAATGCTGGTACTATTCCAGAGTGATGGGAAAAATGGTATTGTATCTGATCGAGGCTTCACCACACATAATTGGCATTAACTGTTGTGTTTCTTTTTTTAGGGTATGAGGTTTGTTGGGTATTCACAGTTCCGTCCTGTAAAGAATAATTTATTTCATGGTCTAGACAGGGAAACAGAGGCTCTGACAAGTTGGCCATGCTATAGGTCTCAGAGCTGCTTTATCCAGGGCTGCCATTCTGAATGCATGATGAGTGTCATGGGCTTTTCTCTAAATGTGAAACTTAAAATGAATAAAATGTTGTTTTCTAGAAGAGCATTAACTGTTCCTCTACATTGCAGTCCACACATGCTAAGTGATTCTTTTTTTTCTCTCAGAGTAATTACACGGAGAGGGAGAATGGGTAGGACTGTGAAGGAAGGACTCTAGGGTATTATAAATACAGACATTCTGGTTCAGTTTTTCTTTCTTGGTCTCATGTTCTGTTGATCTATAGGATACTGTAAGACTTTGGGTGAAACAGTTGATACACTATGAATTGGAGGAGTGAAAGCTACTGGAAAGTGGGGTGGATGCTATAGCCCAGTTTTAATAAATTTTTGAAGCTACAGTCACTTTTTAAAGGTAAAGGTACTGGATAGAGCATGTGAGTGTTCTGGCTAATGTAGCAATGAGCTAAATTCTTAAAATGTGAAGTTATCAACTGCTTTAGAAAAAAAATTCAGGGTGAGATTTGTCTTGCCTGACATGTGATTCTGAAACTTAGGTGGCTTTTCCTGTCACAGGAGAGGGATATGGCAGATGAACTGTGTTTCTCTGGCACATCCATGGGGCAATGTATCAAAATGGTATCTGGTTTTCCATTGCCTATGGAGTAGATTTATGCTTATGGATTGGACTGTAAGATGGGAGAGATGAATCCTGCTCCCAGATTCCAAAATGGTAATTTTTGTTGTCTGTTTCCAAAGGTCATTTCAACCTAGATTCTTTGTTTACTGAGACTGTGTTCTTTCCTAACATGAATTTGCATTCATCAGATGTATGTCTTTGTCATTTTAGATTTTCAGCTTGAGATCTGTGTGCTTGTGCTGATTTTCTGATGAAGTACATTCTGGTAACTGGTGGTGTCATCTCAGGCATTGGCAAAGGGATCATTGCAAGCAGCATTGGCACCATATTGAAATCATGTGGTCTGCGTGTCACTGCAATCAAGATTGATCCTTACATAAACATAGATGCTGGAACCTTTTCACCGTATGAACATGGTATGGAGAGCAGTGCTGTTCTGTTTTGCATAAATATTTGTATTCTTAGTAGGGTGGTGTTTATGGTGTCTTTAAAAAAACAAACAACAGTAGTAGTTAGTAATTTTATAATCTGTTTTGCAATGCAAATTCCTTCCTTGCTATGTGTTCTCAAGGGCATTGTCTGCTCTAAGTAAAGAGAGATAATCTGTTGAAACTACTTTTGGAAGTAGGTGCTTCATTTCTATAAAATCCCATTTTGTTAGGAAAATCCTAGCTGTAGGCCTTGTTCAGTTATTTTCAGTTCAACTTGATTAAAAAAAATAGAATAGTGGTATAAAACTTATTTGAAACTGAAGTAGTTAGCAGTTACTTATGAATGCTGTTATCTGGGTGTCAGGTGTCAGTGCTTTCTAGTGTAAATGTCTTCATGAGGGTTAGATTAAGTTCTCATCTAAGTCTATAAGGATCTAGTCAAAACCATCAGAGAAGCTTAATAATACCATTAGTTTGTTTGGTTAGTTCTCTAAACTACCTTGATTGTATTGACTACATGATGAGCAGCAGGTCAGTCTGTCAATATTTGTAATGTTGCCTGTTCCTTCAGTTCTCTGGCTTGTTACTTAGACATTTATTAAAAATGATGTTTTAAAGTTCCAAAGTACCTTCAGCCAATAGACATTTCTAATTCTTTTTCTTTGTTAGATTTTTTTCTGCCTACTTTTAGTCTAGTCCAAAAGTTTTGGAACTGGAGGTAAACATATCTCCTCAACTAAAACAAGACCACTTTGCTTTTTTAAGTGGAAGAGCACAGCACATCAGACCTCTCCCCAGAAGCAAAATTTAACTAATTAGATCAGGTACAGGGGAAGAGGGGACTTTAGGGCAAGTAATACCCACATGATATTCCCCCCCATTCTGTTCACTTAAGAGTTTCTTAATGTTTGTGAAGAAACATCAGCTTTCTGGATAGTAAGTAGAAATTCACACATGCCAAAATGGCAAGCCTCTTTTGTTAACATTTTGGCAGAAATATGATTGAGTCACAGGATTTTAATTTAGAGATTTCTGGTTAACATAAGAGGTTTTTTAGTAATATGTTTTTCAGTTCTTCCAAGGCCTACATATGAGAAATCTTGGTTCCACTCTGTGTCTGGCTTAGATGGTAACTTAGTATTAGAGAATGTAGTCAGTGCCTCTCAGGATCAGGGATAAGTCTTCTACCCTTTTGTAAGCATGGAATCACAGAATCATAGGATAATTAGGGTTGGAAAGGACCTTAAGGTCATCTAGTTCCAACCCCCTGCCATGGGCAGGGACAGCTCAGTCTAAACCATGTCACCCAAGGCTCTGTCCAACCTGTCCTTGAACACCGCCAGGGATGTAACATTCACAGCTTCATTGGGCAACCCATTCCAGTGCCTCACCACCCTCACAATAAAGAACTTCTTCCTTATATCCAATCTAAACTTCCCATGTTTAAGTTTGAACCCATTACCCCTTGTTCTGTCACTACAGTCCCTAATGAAGAGTCCCTCCCCAGCATCTCTATAGCCCCCCTTCAGATACTGGAAGGCTGCTATGAGGTCTCCATGCAGCCTTCTCTTCTCCAGGCTGAACAGCCCCAACTTTCTCAGCCTGTCTTCACATGGGAGGTGCTCCAGTCCCCTGATCATCCTTGTGGCTTTTGTTAAACTCTTCATTGGACTGTTGTGTCTTGGCAAGATATATTTCTGTAGTCCACACTACCCTTTCAGGAGGACTCTTTTCTCCTTGTGCGCTGGTTCCGTAATCTGTTTAACCATTGGTTTATTGAGTCATGGCAAAATATTTTGGGTTTTTTTTTTTTTCTGAAAAGCTTTCCAGCCTTACATCAAGATCTAGCAACTTTAGTTCCTTCAGAAGTTGATTAGATTCAGAATTTAGAGTCTCTTTAGAGGTCTACGAAAAATCTGAACCCGAAGAATATTTTAGTTAGATTTTTCAGGATCAGAACGCTTGGTGTGGACATAGGGTACTAAATGTACAAGATGAAACAACTGAATAAGAAACAGTGGTCATGCTTGAAGAAGCATTTATGTTTAGCCTAACTTTACTCCTAGTCCAAGCCACAATCATTAAAATAGATCCAACCAACAAGAATTTACAGTGAAACACTTTGAACATGCATAATAATTCATGCTTATAAAAGCAGTGTTTTGCAAATTGCTGTTTTATTTGTTGTTGATTTATGATTCCTGGAGATTGTTTTCTTCCAATCAGGGGTTGTAGTATGCTGTTAAAATGCTGCTTAAATGTTTTAAGTCACTTAAATATTTTGGCAATGTAATTTAAACTTATTTGCAAACTATATGTGACTGAGGGGTAGACTAAAAGTAAAGACTTAATATCCAGGTCACACAGAATGACAATGCAGATCGAGCTGCATCATGTGCTTTATTGATAACGTTGTTGTAATATGTCATTTTAAAAAATATTTCATAAATTTTAAGAGAAGTTTGTGGTGTTCCTGCTGTGTGTTTAATAATTCCTCATTATTTTACTGCTTTTCTGTTGGTTTTCTCTTTATTTTTTCAGGTGAAGTTTTTGTATTGAATGATGGTGGAGAAGTTGACTTAGATTTGGGAAATTATGAGAGATTTTTGGACATCAGTCTCTATAAAGACAACAATATCACCACTGGAAAAATATATCAGCATGTCATTAATAAAGAAAGACATGGTGATTACCTGGGGAAAACCGTTCAAGGTGATATTCTTTATTCTGTGGGATACTTGTCCGTTCAGTCTTTGCTGAAGCGATTAGCTAGAACAAGCTATTCCCTGCTGCGTCACTTTATTCCTTTCTTTTTCCCAAGAGTTTTGGGCATATTCCTGTAATGTTTGGCTTCTGGGCTCAAGGAAAAGAGAAATAGAAAAAGGAACTACTAGTTTCCTTGTGATATTTTTGCTCATTTTCCCCCTTTTGCATGCAGAACCTGGCATGTGGGTCTCAAGATATGCTTGCTTGCTTTGTTTTTTCTTCTTGTAGTTGTTCCACACATCACTGATGCCGTTCAGGAATGGGTAATGAATCAGGCAAAAGTTCCAGTGGATGATGACAGAAAAGAACCACAAATTTGTGTAATTGAGGCAAGTATAGAATCTTTTAGGATATATATTCACAATGAACACAAAACAGCTAGCTTGTTTTCTCCTTGCTGCTTACTCTAAAAAGGTCAGACTGAAGTTTTATGGAGAGCAGCAATGCAAAGGCACATTATATTTTCTTTGGTTTGTTCTGAAAATGACAGGTGTAGTCTTTATCCCTACAGCTTCTGTTTACTTGACTAAATCCCTTCTAGAACACTGCTGAAACTAAGCTGCTTAAGAGTTTTCCCTTTGCAAAACCTTGAAGGAGTTAGACTGAGTATGTGTGTCATGTACAAATGTAGTCTGAAGTTTTCTGCTACTGGGTGAACACAAATGTGCAATTCTGTCAAAGGCCACTTGATGGCACAGAACAGTCATGAAATATGACTACTCCATAAGACATAGGTGCTAAACACTGCTTTATTCAGTGCTTAGTCTACTTCAGCTCTTTGTGTCTTTGGAAGACATCTAATTCCTGTCTTTGTAACAGGGACTTTGTATTGGGTGTTGGTTTGGTAATATAGAAAGTCTTGCATAATGTCAGGTATTACTTCATGTTGTCCATATGGCTTTTATCAATGTTGGAAAGTTATGATAATACCGCTAAATGCCTGTATTTTGTTGGTCACAACTGTTCATTAATCTGACAGACAGGAAAATAAAGGGTTTTTGTGTCTTTTGCCTATACAGTTAGTTGCATGCCATCCAAAGCAGCAGATGTAAGCACAATCATTGCAAAGCCTGTTAGGGGGAAAAAAAAAAACAAACCCCGAAGTAAAACACAACAGCAGTCATTGGGTTTCTCCTTAATGTGTGTAAACTCTTTAAAAGCACATATTCTGAGTAGTTGTCAAAAAAACAAAACTTTAGTTTGAAATAGTTGTGGTTCATACTGTCAGCATTGCTCATTGTCAGCCCTCACAGTTGACCTGGCTCACTGGACAGAACTGCCAGAGATTGCCAGGAGCCTGGGGTGTAATACAGGTGACTCCCGTAGAGGGAGATGTTGCTTTGCTTCTGCCTTATTTGGAAGCTTTTATCCTTCACTATTGATTACTTGTTTACCACTTCCAAGGCATCGTCAAAGCATGTATTATTCAGTAGCACCACTCATCTTCCCAGGGGAAGCTTATGTGTTTGATGTAAAGTGAATATAAAAAAAACTTGAAAATTGTTCTGTTTTCCACAGGAAACAAATATGCAGAATAGATCAAGGCTCTTTGCAGAGTGTGCCTGCAAGTTTCAATTGTCTTTTTTTTTTTTTTTTGAAGGTAAATATTTCAGAAAACTTGGTAGAGGTAGACTTTAGTTTGGTTGGTTTCTTTTTGCTTTCCGACACTGACATATCTAAGCTTTCTTTTTCAGCTTGGTGGAACTATTGGAGATATTGAAGGAATGCCATTCATTGAAGCATTTAGACAGTTTCAGTTCAAAGCAAAAAAAGAGAACTTCTGTAATATCCATGTTAGTCTAGTACCACAGGTAAGTTATTAAAATTGATAAAATAGATTTTAAAGTGTATTGGGCTTCATATTTATTTACTTTTTCTATTAACCCTTTCATGGTTGAGGGTTTTAGACACGCAAATATGAAACCCAGTCACACTGGAGTAAATAAAGGCCACACAGGTAATGGAATTGCAGATCTTGAGTGGGAGCTGCCTGCTGGCTCCTCTGTTACAAGAGCTGGCTAAGTTTGTCCTGCAGCCAAGGGTTTTGCGCAGCACAGTGGTCTTCTGTAAGGGAACCCTGGTGTGGATCACTGACTCCTTGATGTACAGTGGTCTTCTGGTCAAGGCTGCTGCAACTTTTTGTGCAGGGCCAAAAGTATGTTTCTATTCAAACATTACATTCTAAATTTTACTTCACAAATATGTTTTCTTATTATTTTAAGAGATAAGTATTCACTGGGGAGATTTTGGTAAGCAAATACTGGTAATGATGATATGATTGCACCTAGTACAGATACAGAGAGAATTATTAGCCACCGCAGCTTTGGATTGGAGGATTGGTCAGTTATTGGTAGGATTGATTCTCTGTATTTGAAAACAGAATTTCTTACTACCTCTGATAATTTCCAAGAACAGTTACTGAAGGCCATGTGCTGTGTTGGGCCTTCTCTGTTTATTAGCAAAATCCAACTTGTGGAATATTCCTCTTCTACCGCCTGAGTCAGTTGCACTGAAACTATTTCTCTGAAGAAAAAAACAACCCAAAACCCTAACCAAAACCAAACATAAAACCCCAAAATAAACGTGACCTGAACTAGGGCCTTGTGGGTTCTTCAGAATTTCTTATATAACAGTGTTGCCATTTCTGTTTCTGCCTATTGTGGCTCTGTTTGGATATGTTTACTTCCTTCAAGTATTATTATTTGCAGTGGCTTTTCTGTTTTTACCTTGTAACTGCTTTGCCATCTGAGCTTTCAAAATACGTCTTTCCAGCCTAATGCCACTGGTGAACAGAAGACAAAACCAACACAGAACAGTGTTCGAGCACTGAGGGGTCTAGGCTTGTCTCCGGATCTGGTGAGTCAATAAATGCAGATTTTTATTTACAGGTCATCTAGAAGTGTCCTTGTGCAACGTGTCTTCAAAGTATAAGCCTTAGTGTTCCATGAAAGACAAGAATTTTAGAAGAAATAGAAAATACATGCTTCACTGCTTCACTAAAGCCACAGGAAATCAAATTACTCGAATTCACTTTAAGTTAACTTAATTCAACTAACTCCTTGTGATATCTTGGGACTGTAGCTCTGTTCTTCTGAAGTTCTTTGCAGGGAAATCATTCTGTACTGCTAAAAAGAATCTAAAGTCTCAGTTCACTTTGTGGGAAGACCTAGAATGCCTCTGGCCTCTGTTCTCTCACACATTTCTTCTTATGCATCTATTGCTAAGAAGAAGCAATCCTGCCTTTGAAGTACAGCCTTTAAAAAAATATTCCTGCTTGGAAATTTAAACATATAGGCGAATCTCCAAAGTAAGGTTCCTCAATTTCTGTCATAGAATTGTAGAATAATTTGAGTTATGAGGGACCTTTAAAGTCATCTTGTCCAACTCACTGCAGTGATCAGGGATATCTTCAACTAGATCAGGTTGCTCAGAGTCCCGCCCAATCTTAATTTGAATGTTTCCAGGGATGGGGCATCTACCACCTCTCTGGGCAACCTGTCGCAGTGTTTTACTATGCCCCCTATAGAAAAAATTCTTCCTTATATCTAGTCTGAATCTGCCCCTTTTAGTTTAAAACCTTTATCTCTTATCCTGTCACAACAGGCCCTACTAAAAAGTTGATCCTAATTTTTTTCATAAACCCTCTAAGTACTGGAAGGTCCCACTAAGGTCTCTACAGAGCCTTCTCCAGGCCTGACAAGCACAACTCAGCCTTTCCTCACAAGAGAGGTGCTCCAGCCTTCTGATTTTTGTTGCGTCCTCTGGACTTGCTGGTAAGAGCTCCATGTCTTCATTCCTGTGCTCAGGGCTCCAGAACTAGACACGGTATTCTGGGTGAGGCCTCCAGAGTGGAGTGGAGGGGTAGAATCGCTCCCTTCACATGCTGCTCACACTTCTTTTAACGCAGCCCAACATATTGCAGCTTTCTGGGCTGCAAGCGCACACTGCCGTTATCATGTTGAGCTTCTCATCCACCAGTACCCCGAAATGCTTCTTGGCAAGGCTGCTCTCAATCCCTTCATGCACCACATACTGTAGTGAACCTAAAGCCAGCAAGTTACACCTCATGCTAGTTGGCAAATGATCAAAAACCCAACTCCTTCCGTTTTTTCTCCCCAGTGCTTTAGTTAATGAGTATGTGATCATTCACTGGATGCAGATTTTGTCTGCTGATACTTCTCCTTGGGAACAAAGGGGAAACACAATTAGAATGCAGCTCCCTGTTGTGATACGTGTCTGACACTGATGTTAATCTGCTTGATCAAGTGCTGACAGCAGTGAAGCCAGGGCAGCACAGCTTTAAATGCCAGTAAAACCTCAGTTCAGACTTACGCTCCTGTCTTCCTGTGCTGCAGCTGGTACAGCTGAAAACACACTCTATTTCTAGGTCTGCTTGAGAAACAGAAAAGGACAATTTGGCTCTTTTGTGTGAGGCTATTTGTTACATCAAAGAATATTTTCCTTGCTTGATTCTGGAAGTTCTTGAGCCTTTTCCATTCCCATAAAGTCCGCAGGGAGAAAAAGCTTCCTAGCCCTTGTGTTGTGGCTTAAGCCCAGTTGGAAACTCAGCCATGCTGCCCTCACTCACTCCCCCACTTCGTCCCCCCACTCCTGGAGGGATGGGGAGGAGAATTGGAAGAATAACTCCCACGGGTTGAGATAAGAGCAGTCCAGTAACTAAGGTATAACACAAAACCACTGCTGCTACCACCAATAATAATCATGATAAGGGAGATAACGAAGGAAGAGAATACAACTGCTCACCACCCGCCGACTGATACCCAGCCCGACCGAGCAGTGATCTAGCCCTTCTGGGTAACTGCCTCCAGTTGTACATCCTGGGCATGACATGCTGTGGCATGGAATATCTCTTTGGCTAGTTTGGGTCAGGTGTACTGTCTCTGCTTCCCCCAGGCTTCCCCTCCTCCCTGGCAGATCATGAGATTCAGAAAGTCCTTGGTCAGAGTAAACATTCTGACCAGCAACTAAAAACATGGGTGTTATCAACGCTGTTCCCAGCTGAACCACAGCACTGCACCAGCTACTGTGAAGGAGAAAAATGACTGCTACTGCTAAACCCAGGACACCTAAGAAATGAAAGAGGAGTGAGAATGGTTACTGGTTCTATATATTTATATCTTCAAAGAAGAAAGCTTACTCTTAAAAAAATAGTCACACAATTACATTTTGTGCTGTGCTTTCTGATTTTTTTTTTTATTCTTGCATTTCAGGTTTATCAAAAAAGCATGCTTATAACTACAATATAAGTAGGATATGTGTACATACAATATATCATACAATGTGTACATACAATATATCCTTAGCTTATATAGGTGTCGTGGTTTAAAACCAGACAGAGCTCCTTCACTCACTGTCCCCCCCCCTTTTCTTGCCCTCCCCCTACTCCCGAAGGGACAGAGAAGAGAATCACAAAGAATGCAACTCCCACGGGTTGAGATAAGAACAGTTTAGTAACTAAGGTATAACACAGATCACTACTGCTACCACTAATGATAAAGGAAATAACAAGGGAAGAGAATACAACACCTCACCACCAGCCGACCGATAACTTGCCCTCCCCAGCCCCACCAAGCACTGACTGATACCTCCTCCAACCCTGCAGTCCATCAGCCCTTCCGGCTAACTCCCAGTTACATCCTGGGCATGACGTGCTGTGGTATGGAATACCTCTTTGGCTAGCTTGGGTCAGGTGTCCTGTCTCTGCTTCCTCCCAGCTTCCCCTCCTCCCTGGCAGAGCATGAGGCTCACAAAGTCCTTGGCCAATGCAAAACAACATTGTTATCAGCTCTGTTCCCGAGCCGAAAGTCAAAACTCAGCACTGCACCAGCTACCAAGGAGGAGAAAAATGACTGCTACTGCTGAACCCAGGACAATAGGCTTTATAAGTAGGATATGTGAAAGGATGTCTTGGGTAGCTTCAGATTGTTGTGACGTGGCAACTGTGATCAGCTTGTGTAGTGCAGTGCTGCTCTATATTCCAAGCTTCAGGCGCTAAATTTTGAAATCCCTCTTCAGGGGCTATTTGTGTATGGAAAGTTGCCTGTGATTTTTTAAAGCCTTTAAGATAATTCCAGTGCCTGACTCCCTCCCTGCCCTTCAAATTAATTTTTAAAAGCCTGCTAGGTGTGTGTAATAAAAGAAAAACAGGCTGATCTAGTCACTTTATCGCATCTTCAGTTCTTGCCTGAGGCTGCTGGTGACCACTAAAGCACTGAGAGATTAAACTCTGAGCACAGCTTTTTGGCACTGCTATGAAGTTGCTTGGGCACTGCTTCAAGAAAATCTTTAAATGGTTGCTGTCTTGGGCAGGGGCCCAAGGCCAAAGCAGCACATGGGGAAGATCTTAGAACAGCAGGCAGGAGGGCTTCCATCATAAGCTGTGCTGCCAGGCTGCCTGATCTAAACTTAGCTAGACCTGTTCTTAATACCTGCTGCCTCCCTGCCTGGGCCCAGGCTTCCCTGAGGTGGCATGCTGGGTCAGCCTTAGCTGTGCACCTACAGGAGCCTTTCTGTTTTCTGTGGGGTGTTCTAAGTGCTTAATGAAAACTGCTGTATCCACAGATACAGTGGTCACTGTAACAGTGTTTTGAAGACTGATTATACACTTGTCGGTGCTGCCCTATTCAACTGGATTGTCACACATCTTTGTTTCTTTGAGATCTGCCTCTGCCACTGTAACCAATTCTCTGTGACTGTATTAACTTTAAATTTGTCTCGGCAAGATGGATGATAGATTTCAAAGTGGATTTAATTATATGCTCATATTACCAATTATATATTACTACTGTTTGAAGATTTATGTCTTCAACCAGTATCCAGTTTTTAAGTATAAGTTGTGCTTAATTGAATAGAATGTGCAAATTGTTTCATAATTATTTTATGATTATAAAAATGTGCACTGGTTTTCCCTTATACTTGCCACTGGTTTTCTGTTTCTGGAATTTCTTGCAAGGGTAGAGGAAATTAATTAGATTTTGTCAGTATTAGTGTAACTAAGCTGCACTCTGGCAAGGCAATCAAAGATCAGCTAAGAGTTTCTGAACAAAAAAGGGCTTAATGCACTAAGTAGTTGCACTGGCTGGACAGATGGGGAAAATAATGAGTGAATCAGGATCATCCTACTTTCCATTACACTTTTAGGATTCAAAATAGCTTCATGTAGTAGACTTGAGTAATCAATAAGCACACTGATAGAGCAGTTCTGCGTTTGTCTGAAGTTACATAATGCAAAATAACACCTTCCAACAAACACCAAATCACATGTTTGTTTATTGGTAAAAGTTGCCAATATTTTCTAAAATTCTTAAAATTCTTTAGCAGAAGAGTAACACCAGGAACACCCTACCCCCCTCCCCCCCTCCAAAAAAAAAAATGAAATAGTTTTCTCATCTTCAGCCTTCTTTTTTTTTCATGATATACAAATTAGAAACTACAAAAAGGTGCTGAAGTATTGAAATACTGGAGAACATGCATGTAAGCTAAGTATTGTTGCTCAAAATTTATCAGTTCTTTTGATTGATCATATTATTTGTACTTGTAGAGCTGCTAGACTTTAGGTAGAGAGTATTACAACAGTAATGCAAGAAGGGAGAAGATGAGGAAGCAGTACTACAGGGAGTACCAAAGATTAATTAAAAGTGGGTCAGTATGTGCAGGTGACTGATTTACTTCTGCCTTGCTCGCAGGTATTGGTGAGCTATGATATGTTGTGAAACTCCAAAAGAGAAGAAGAAGAAAAAAAGGCACATAAATTTGTTCTGTGCCTCCAAAGGAGTTAATTTCTCCATGAATAGTATTGAGTGTTCTGTTGGTTTGCCTAGTAAATGCTCAAGTCTTTACCTTCTGTTATGACAGATTGTCTGTAGAAGTGCAAAACCTATAGAAATGGCAGTGAAGGAAAAGATTTCCATGTTTTGCCATGTGGAGCCTGAGCAGGTCAGTACTTTAATATTTTATTCATCATTATTTAAGTATGTGGGAAAGCATCCAAGTATTTCTGTGCGTTTCTGTTTTCAACTTTAGACTGATTCTAGATGACCTTAAGGTCCTTTCCAACCCTAACTATTCTATGATTCTATATTGCTTACAATTTTTATCTTGCTGTTATGTGCTCTATAACACTTTAAAAGTATTGGCAGTTTATATGTTAGATTCTATGTCAAATAATTATTAACAATTTGAGTGGATGTTAAGTGAACAGTTAATAAAAGGAATAGATTTTGAGCACATGGCTAATTCCTATACATGGTTGTGAAAACTGTGCACTTCTGAAGCTATGGTTGGTTATTGTCCTTAAATCATCTCAGGTGGTTATAGTAATGGATGAACGAAGTGTGGGTAAAGCTAGGGGCTTGCTTATGTCCCTAGATCATCACAGACACATGAAGTATCTTACTGTGATAATATTTAATAGGCTGTTCATGCCCTTTAACATGCTTGGAACATCTCCGTGTAGTTCTGTATATTTTTATAATTAATGTGTGATTTTTACATTACTAGTTTGTGATTAATTTCTGTTCAAATACTAATTCTGATAAATGCTCCTTAATATTTATGCGAGTGAGAGCATTTTACTCTTCAATGTAATGGGTAATATAAAAGGGATAACAGATGCCAACAGTTACGCTTTGTTTCAAATATGTGTCCATGTTGACCTGTCTTTCTGCAGGTGTGTAAGAAAAACCTTTTTATAGTAAGATTCCAGATGAGCATGTAGAGGGCAGGGGGCTATTACTCCCACCACCACTCTTACTTCCATCTTACTATCTGTAGAAGTGTACAGCTCCCTTGAGCTAGCTTCTGGAAATCCTTCAGAAATGCCTTTATGGTTCTCCACCCAGAGACAGACAGATGGAAGTTCAGTCAAACAACAATGCTGTGTGCTTTCCTGTCAGTATCAGGCTGTGTGTAATCATGTACACAGTTAGATTCCAACTGCAGTTATGTGACTGGACTAAGAGTCCAGTGTGCCCCTGAACTTCCCTGCAGAGTTCCCTGGCAGGAAGGGGGCTGTCTTCATGATGGTGTTTTGTTTCTAAATTTCTGTCTTTTAGGGTAGAAGCTCAGCATGTAGTATACAAAAATATAGAATGTTATATTTCCTATGAAAAATTATTAGCTAAGTCTCTTACGTTACCCTTTTTTTGTTAGGTGATATTTGTCCATGACGTATCTTCCACTTACCGAGTACCAATCCTGCTGGAGGAGCAAGGCATCATTAAGTATTTTAAACAGAGGTTAAATTTGCCTATTGATGACCATCCAAGTGATCTTCTAATGAGATGGAAGAAAATGGCTGACAGGTATCCTAATTCCTGCTGCTTTTTCAAGAAGTATTTTAATGCAAGTTAGGATTGTAGGTCCCGTGAAGTCACCAAACTCGTCGGGGGACAGTAGCATGTTGCTGATCAACAGCTGTGAATGGTCTGGGTTTAAAAACTGTCAGTTTTGAGATTTTTAGTTGATGACTTGTGAAGTTAAAGGAAAAGCAAACATTGTTAAAATGTTTTCTTTGTGAAAATCAGTCTAATAACCAAAAAACTTGTTTTTGTCAGATATGAAAGGTTGCTGAAGGTATGTTCCATAGCTCTCGTTGGCAAGTACACAAAACTAAGTGATTGCTATGCATCTGTTTTCAAGGCTCTGGAGCACTCCGCACTGGCAATTAATCACAAACTGGATTTAATGGTGAGGATATTTTTGGATTTTGCTTTCAGGGATACTTTGAATATACTCTACTGTACATCATGGGAGGCAGTTTTAATTCATGTGGAAATTAGGAGATGCATCATGCAGATAAATACTAACTGGCCAAACATCCCATTTTTTCAAGAAGTGTGTACAGATTTAGTAATTTTATTTGGATCTAAACATACTTGAAAGGAATAATGCAGTACCCAAAAGGGGATCTGATGAAAAAGCAGGGTTTACCTGCACATTTCTCTTTACATCAGAAGTAGGTTTTGCTCACGAGACTGCTTATCATGTTAGTAAGATTAGCTTGAAGGCAGAAGAAAGCAGGTAAACTGAAAGCAGTTTAGTTTGTTTTTAAAATCCTGTGCCAGAAGCTGTTGCTCTTTATTTCGTTTATTCTGAGAGCTATCCGTTTTATTTTTAGCAGAATTCTGTTATCAGAATTGAGCCATAAACCTAGTAATTCCTCAAATACAGAACTATTTAGGGATGTAGTTTGCCTCTTATTAATAAGAACAGAAAGTTGAACTACATGTGGGAAAAGCTTACCACCTTTCTTGCTGGTAGAATTATCATTTTCCATTGTTGAGTTTGTTCCAGAGATGGCAAGCTCGGAAATTCACTTGAAAATATTAGGTTGTCTTAATGCCTTTAAAAGGTTGCTCTCAGTGGAAGAAAAACCTGTTTTATTGCATGGTTTTTTTTTTTTTATAAGTACATAGATTCAACAGAACTTGAACGTTCTACAGAAGTGGAGAACTCTGTGAAGTATCACCAGGCATGGCACAAACTGTGCAAGGCAGAGTAAGTAGTATTGGGTATTCTGTATCCCAAATGCAAATGATAATTATTTCCTGTGATGAAAAATGCTTCAGTAAATAAGTTTCAGTGCATCCAAACTTCAGTTACTTACATAAAGTGATAGATGTGCGTGGTTAGTGACAAGCTTCAGACATAGCAAATTATAGTATCAACCTTAGCATCTGCTTTTAATCTTCTTAGAGAAGTTTCAGTTGTTTGCTTGGTTTTTTTTTGTTGATTCTTTGTTTTTGATAGCTAGATTTTCTTCACAGTGCAGGTCAATTGCCACAGATTTGTCTTTGTCAACGTGCATCATAGTGAAAGGTAGTTAAATAAAATCTTAGTAAATGCTGGTAACACTTTCAAACATAGAATCATAGAATAGTTAGGGCTGGAAAGGACCTTAAGATCACCTAGTTCCAACTCCCCCTGCCATGGGCAGGAACACCTCACACTAAACCATGCCATCCAAGTCTTCGTCCAACCTGGTCTTGAACACTACCAGGGATGGAGCATTCACAACTTTCCTGGGCAACCCATTCCAGTGCCTCACCACCCTAACAGTAAAAAACTTCTTCCTTATATCCAATCTAAACTTCCCATGTTCAAGTTTGAATCCATTACTCCTTCTCCTGTCACTACAGTCCCTAATGAAGAGTCTATCCCCAGCATCCCTGTAGCCCCCCTTCAGATACTGGAAGGCTGCTATGAGGTCTCCGCGCAGCCTTGTCTTCTCCAGGCTGAACAGCCCCAACTTTCTCAGCTTATCTTCATACGGGAGGTGCTCCAGTCCCCTGATCATCCTCGTGGCCCTCCTCTGGACTTGTTCCAACAGTTCCATGTTCTTTTCATGTTGAGGACACCAGAACTGCACGCAATACTCCAGGTGAGGTCTCATGAGAGCAGAATAGAGGGCCAGGACATCTGTTAGGAATCATTGCCAGGATTTCAGTTTGCATTGTTTGTTGTCAAAGTGCATTTAATTTTTTCAGTGTTATTTAGTAGACATTAAGTTTTGGTGTCAAGATAAAGTAGTGAAAATGTAGCAAGTTTATTTAAACAATAGGTATTTTAAGCAGTGGGAGTTTCCCTGTGAAGCATGAGGCTGGTCAGAGGAGAATTGGGGTGGGTAGATGAGACAAATCTCCAAATTGTGAGTTAAATTCTGTGTATTCTGAATGGTCATATAAAATGCCTTTTGTGCCTTGTGCTTGTTTTGGTATAATTTCAAAAGTCTTCAATTTGTGTGGACTTCCTTTGCTGGCTGGATTCTACATGTTGGTTGCTTTATATATTGGTGTCATTCCAGTGGCATTCTGGTCCCAGGAGGGTTTGGAATTAGGGGAACAGAAGGCAAACTCCAGGCTATTTCCTGGGCAAGAACAAAGAAAAAACCCTTTCTTGGTAAGATCATTAAGAGTCAGAAATTGTTGTGTTTTGGGAGTGTATAGCAAGCTAATTGATCTGATTAAAAAGAAAACAACACTCTGTGGAAGGATCCTGTCTTAGGCAGTATGTGTGCTGTTGTGAATATTTGCCTTGTAGATAATGCCCAGGGTTATAGTTATGTACTATATTTGCTATATAAAGGAATAAAAAGACTGTCCCTGCTTCAGAGGTTTTATTTGCTATATTCACATTTATGTGGAGACTCTTTGTGTCTCGTAATTTAATCAGCATCATTATAGATACTAATCAATGTGCAGAAAATGTAGGTGTCTTTGGACACATTTGCTATATTAAATAATTTTTCTTGCTTTATGGTATGTTTTATTATGGTAAAGTCTAAAGATGCCATCTAGCCTATAAGCTAAGTGCTGTTTGTGTAAGCGCCTCTGAAGCTTTGGTCCCTAGTCCACATTTCTTAACATTTTTTAAGTGACTACTTGGACTAGTTGCCAAAGCAAAATTTGTATCTGGATATACCCAGGATTTCAGCTTCTGTGTGTCTTTACAGTAATTACTGGTAAAATAGATGGGAGGAAAAAAAAATATTTGAAGAGGCTTAAAGCACTTAACTGTGTCACATTTATTTATCAGTGTGCCAAATTTAAAGAGTTTTTTGCATTGAGCAGTCATTTTGGTTTAGCTTGTTGTTAAGTCTGTGTATATACACTGGGTACCAAGATTTCCAAGCAGTCAACTTTAAGACAGAATAGGAAATACTTTCAGTCCTGCTCTTTGCCCTGTTAAATTCTGGGGACTTTGTTTCCTCTTCTAGGAGTTTGTCTGGGAATGCAATTAGCAGTTGTGGAATTTGCAAGAAACTGTTTGAATTGGGAAGGTGAGCTCGGTATGCTTGTGTGACTATGATTTGCTTAGAAGAAATTTTATTCTGTATGTGAAGTGTATATTTATTATTAGAACTATTGTACAGATCCTATCATCATTAGGTACTTAGCTCTTCAACATGATCATTTTCAGCTCAGCACCCTGTGCTAACTTTCTGTACAAGGGGATAAGAACTCTTCTTATGCAGGTTGCTTGAAACCTGCTTCTTGATCTAGCAAGTGTAAGAGAAAGTGTTCTTATAGTCTGCCTCTGTAGTCTCGTTCTGGAGTGTTCAGGTGGTGAAGAGTAGAAGTGAGAAGTGGTTTTCTCACTTGCTTTTATTAGTTTGAGTAGTCAAACCGTAGCTATTGCAGTAGAAGTATGAAGAGATTTAGCTCACCAAATAACTTCTGTAACTGACAGCTGGGAGGAAAAAGTTATGGGAAGTAGGAAAGGCAGTGTGTATGACTGAGGTCATATGCTTCCTGTGATTGCTCGAAAGTGGTGCAGTGTGTGTTTAAACATATAAGATGGTAGCTTAAATGCAGACAATGAAATGCCACAGAACTGTTACGATGCATTTGTATTGCATGTATAACAATGGAAATGTACTGTTTGCCTTGAATGTGTTTCAGATGCTAATTCTACAGAATTTGACCCAGACACAAAAAACCCTGTTGTAAGTACTGATTTATTTTTTTTTCTGCGTTAGTTTTGTGAACATGTATGTTTTGTTAAAAAGGGAGTTAGCTCTGTGTAAGACATATATATAACGTTGCATAGTAACACATGAAAAGGCATCTGTTATCCCTATTCAATATTGTTTAAAAGGGTATTTTCTTCTAATAGTGCCTTGCCTTCACCTGCTTAGTGTGTGATTTGTCTTAGCTTTATGTCTTGTAATTTTTCTAATAGTTTTCTTGCCTGTAGACTGATGCTGGGAGTAGACAATAATGATTAGATTGGCTTTCCTAGAGAATAATATATAAAGAGAAGCTGGAAGTGTAGCACAAAGCTATTATCAAAGTAGAAATTCATATAGAAAGAGAAGGATTGTATAAAAAGCTGTTGAAAAATTCTTGTGTTTCCTTTGTATAAACAGTATAAATAACCACTACACTCCTTCTCCCTTATGAATCTCACAGTCCTCCTTTTGAGAAAAATTTTAGTACTGTAGGTATGACAGGGCTGAATCTTACACCAGTGGTAGAATCTTTTTTTCTTTTTTTCCAGGTATCTCCTAGCTCAGGAGATTATAGTATTACAAGATCATAAGAGTAAAACTTAAAAGTGGTCAGTAAGATAGGGTTTTTAAAAAAATGAAAATAAATACAGGTGAAAAGTGAAGTAGCTTTTTAGTGTCAGATGTAAACATCTGTTCTAGTGATAACTTACAGAGATCTACTGTTCCTGTGTCAGTTCCCTTCAAAAGAGTTTTGTTGGGATTTGTAGGTAAAATTATATATATATATATAATTTTTTTTCCCATAGCTGCTTAGTCTGAAACAATGCAAGTAGGAGTTTTTAAAAGCACTTGGCCTTTTTTTTCTGAGGTTGTTTATATGCTATGTGTGTCATGTTTTAGAGTGTCTTGGTTTAAGCCCAGCTGGTAACTCGGAACCATGCAGTCGCTCGCTCGCTCCCCCCTTCTTCCTCCTCCTGCTCCTGGAGGGATGGGGAGGAAAATCAAAAGAATGTAACTCCCATGGGTTGAGATAAGAGCAGTCCAGTAACTAAGATATAACACAAACCACTACTGCTGCGATAAGTAATTTTAACGGAAATAACAAGGGGAGAGAATACAAGCGCTCACCACCCACGACTGATACCCAGCCCAACCTGAGCAGCGATCTGGGCCTTCCAGGTAACTCCCCCCCAGTTTATATACTGGGCATGATGTGCTGTGGTATGGAATACACCTTTGGCTGGTTTGGGTCAGGTCTGTCTCTGCTTCCTCCTGTCTCTGGTCCTGTCTCTGCTTCCTCCCAGCTTCCCCTCCTCCCTGGCAGAGCATGAGACTCACAAAGTTCTTGATTGGAGGGGCTTTTTAGAGCTAGTTTCATTTAACTTCTTGTCGTGGTTTAAAACTGTGGTGTGGAATACCTCTTTGGTCAGTTTGGGTCAGGTGTCCTGTCTCTGCTTCCTCCTGGCTTCACCTCCTCCCTGACAGAGTATGAGACTCACAAAGTCCTTGGTCAGAGTAAATGATTTAGCAACAACTAAAAACATTGGTGTTATCAGTGCTGTTCCCAGGCTGAAAGTCAAAACCACAGCACTGCACCAGCTACTAAGAAGGAGAAAAATGACTGCTACTGCTGAACCCAGGACACTTCTCATGACTGCATTTCAGATAGTCACCTCAGGTACCTTTTTGGGATACAGCTAGATAACTGGGGATTGAGTCCCCTTTTGGAACTGGTGGTTTCTCTACATTATTGTTAGGATTGTTCACAGCAGCTGGCTCTGATGCCAAGCTCCACACTTAGCTGAAGTCGGGAACGTGGATGCTTATCTGCTGCAGCCCTACTGTCAGTTTCTTCTGTTACGGAAATTGTAGTGTGTATTAGTACAATATATCTAGGACTAAATTTTTATTCCATAACTAATTAATGGAGTGATTTGTGATTTGCATTCAAGGGCAAGTAAGGTATATATGTTAAAGAGAACATTATTTGGACATAAAATTAAGAAAATAATGGCGTGAGTGCATGTGTCATGGAAAGTTAATGCAGTGTTTACAATCAAAGCAGTATGCTTGCAGTATGTATAACGGATATTCTTTTGTTCTGAGCTACATTAAGGTTCTGAAATTGGTTACTACCAGTCATATTTCAGCATTTTAATCTGATCTTTGACATCTCGGTTCTGGGCAAGGAACGGATGTAAATCATTCCAAAGGGGAAATTTGCTCTGTCAGTAGTTATAACTGCTAATAATCTGTCTTAACAGAGTCCATGTTGTGCTAAAATTTAGATTTTTAGTTTAGATATTCTATATAATCACAAGTTTAGATATTCTATATAATCACAAATCAATAAAAACAATCAGAAGAGAAGCAGGTTAGTGAAGCTTGTGAACTACTTAAGTGGTGTAGGTGTTTCATTATTCAAGAAAGTTAGTTCACTGTATTAGCACTGATAATATCTTGCAATGCCACTATGTTGTTCAGCTGAGGGCTAACTTAAGACAGAAGTTATATACTTTTCTTTTGGTTCCTGCTCTGTTGGAAACTGAAGTGGGGGAAGAAAGGCACTAGTAGTAGTAGTGGTAGTAGTTCTATTTGCTTTTATTTTTAAGAAAAAGGAAAAAAGACAAAGTTCAGATATGTAGGTTGGCAGGGGAGCTCAGGGACAGCCGTAAAATATGCAGCTACTTTTGCGTCTCTTAATTTGCTAAGCATTCAGATACTCTTAACCGTACTTAACCAAAGCTGATCGTTTTTTCTGAAGTATGTATAAAATATCTTGGTCTACTTTGCTTCCCTAATGTCTGTGTCAATCTGAACCTTTTTCATTAGAAATAAAAAGTTGGGAATGTAAAGTAACTATGTAACTCAGAATTAGGCTTCCAGAGGAAAAACAGGTGTCTGAAATAATGAAAAACATCACTGGTAGTTTAAATAACACAAGTTATTGTACCACAGAGGAGCATTGTGTGCGTTACTTAAAAGTTTTGAGGATCGTAGAAGTCTTTTATGTGGTAAGGCAATTATGATTTGTTTTGTTTTGAATAACACGCAACTGAAGGTAGAGAGTTGCCTGCAATGCTGAATATGTTTCACTGCAGCTGCTCATGTATTTCTACTGACTATCATTACAACAGTGTTGCTCAACCTGGGTTCTGCAAAAGCACCCATGAGTAACTTTATATAGGAAGGGAACCCTGTATAACCCTGTATAACCCTGTACTGCTTGTTTTGGGGAATATTGATATCAATTATATTGGCATGTAAATGCCTAAGTATCATGAAGTTAAGGTGTCAAACACCTTGGAAAAATAGTAGTCTCTGCATACAAAAATGGAAGCTAATGACTTAGTAGTGTAAACCAGACAAAATTGCATCTTTATAGTACTGTAGGGAATAAAAAAATCCTGAAGCTGAATATTTGTGTGATAAAAACTTAAAGGAAATGAGACCTAGAATTTTAATAAGCTACATTTAACAGATTAGAAGTTGATACTAGATTTTATTTAGGCTTAAACTAGAAATGTGAACTCGGAAGGGGGGAAAAAAATAAAAGGTCTCTGATATGGCAGTTACCTGTATTATCAGACCATACAATTTACACTACCAAAATACCACCTTAAGGTTTTGGCTTGAATTCCTGTTTAACACACATTTGATTTCAGTAGGAAAAATGAGGGAGGTGCATGAGCACTCATCACAGCCCATCAAGTTCTTGATCTCATCTTGGTTGATTATTTGCAGGTCACGTTCCCATTATATATAGTCTTAAGCTTTCTGCTTTACTTCCTAGCCTTCAAAATAATGGTAGGTAAATTGTTACTGTTCTTAGCAGGAAAATAGCTGTTCAGAAAAGTAATGCATTTGCTTGAGAGTAATGCTTAGTATGAATTTTCTGTTGCAAATGATAATTTTAAAATTAACTCCTTCAAAGGGAGACTGTATAGTCTGTAAACTGCTAATGAACTGGATTCACTGAATGGCAAAGGAATTATTTTTTTTGTTCCATTTCCCTTGTCTTCCTCAATTATTAAGCTTAGATTTTTTTTTGGATGAGACTTTTAAGTATGTTCTTTGTCAATTTTATTGTAACTGCATCTGACTGTTACAGGAAAATAAAAAGATGACTCTAGAAATAATTCCAATACACTTCTTTTATTTTTCCTCCATTAAAAAACCTCCAAATTTTAATTGTGATAGTTATTCTTCATGACCTATGCATCTTGTGTAGCATCATGAAACTTCAAAAATTTCACTGGGGAAAAAATGCATTTCCTAAAAACTCAAGAAATTGTGCAGAAATAGATTTTACCAGTAGATGACACTATTGTAACATGTTTGTTCCTTTATGTCCACTTTTCCTATTCAGGAAGTCAGTAACCTGATTGAATTAAAAAATTTCTGAGGTCGCCTAAAAGATGAAAGGAGTGTATGTCCCACTCCTGCAAAAGCACCTTTAAATTCTGTGATTTTACTTATGTGCCTAAAGTAGCTACTGTAGCTTAGTAAACAAATGTGTGTGGGGTATATTTAGTTTTGAAATTGGAGCTTGTTGTTCATTTAGAATATATTTTTTTTCATAAATCAGAAAAAGGTCATAAATATTATTTACTTCTCTTGCAAGAAACATAACACTTTTTAACAGCTGAGGGGTTTGTGTAAAAGAACAGCCCAGGAGCCTATTAGAACATTCATATCATGTTTAAATATCAGAATTTTTGAGGCTTCTATTTGTGCATCACTGGTGTGGAGTAAGTTATTCCTCATTTCATGGACGGGAAATTCAGGGATAAGAACCACTGTCATATGGGATCTTGAACATGCTTGATAGGCTTTGCAAGTAAGTTGAGCCTTTAAGTCCTTAAGTAACTCTGAGATCTCACTGGTTTATGAGGATAATGAATGATGTTGGTGTTAAAATTCAGTTAAAAATTCCAAGTTCTCCAGTAGGATTAGTGCCTAATCCACTGATTTACTTGTCTTCAAAAATTTTCATTATTCTTATCTATCTTCTTGTTCACTAATTTCCTCTTAAATAGTAATGGCCATGAGATGTGTGTGAAAATATGTCACAGGTACTCATGCAATGAAAAGGTTAAAACTGCACCAAATAAATGTAATGAATATTTTAATTGCAAAAGCAGTCAGTCAGTTCCTCTGTGTGTATACTTAATGTGTTCCCATTTACAAGAGTCATAACACAAACTAGTTATGTAAATATAATTTAAAATGAACACACAATGTTACAGACATCATACTTAACATTCTTATATTGTTATTGAAAATAAGTACTTTATGGTTTAAAATTTTTTACTGTTTTACTGTTTACACTATGCAAGTGTTGTTTTATGTGAATGATGAAACTGAACTGGGAGGAGTATTGGATAGTATATGCTAGGGGACACTGCTCAGATGGAATGACACATCTTTCCTTTTGTGTGTTTTAGAAACCATTTGATTTGAATTGCTCTAGAGGTCCAAACGATAGCTCAGGTAAAACAGGGTTTGGATTTGTTAAACACTTTTGCAAATGTAGTGTGAAATAGAAACAGTTCTGAAGTAATTGTGAGGCAGCTTAGCTGTAAAGGGTGGCTAGTAAGTGTGCAGGAGACACAGTACAAAACATAATTTGTTATACATCAGATCTTTATTCTGTATGTTTTAAAATCTTAACAAATCTGTGGGTTTAGGTGTACCTATAATGTACACATGTGCCAGGCTCTTCTCCCTCAAAGCAGTGGTGTTCATTCTTGCAGATGCCTTACTGTCCTGTACCAGTTATCTTTTTTATAAGCATCACAAACTCATCAAAGCTGATGCTTCCATCATTATTTTTGTCCAACGATTTAATTATATTATCAAGTGAGAATGAATCCTGTTTTATTAAAAAAAAAAAAACAAAACAAAAGAAAAAGAGAGAATGAAATAACTAGATTGCCACAACTATTTTCCTGTAAGGAATGTTGCCAAGAAGTGATGTAGTCATTAACAGTCAGTGTTACTTGAAGGTGTTGTACTTACCAGTTTTACTCGTTAAACTAGAAATACAGTGCCTGCTCTCCCCTCCCAGAAATGTTAACAAAGATATGGTAACCATTTAGAAATATCAAGTATTACTCGGGTTACTTCAGTCTTATGTGTAAATTTGGAATTTAGGAAACGGAGCAGGTAGAATAGCTGCAGCATGTACAGAGTCACCAATACAAAACGATTATGCATACTACTATTTCTTTGTTAGATACTCATTTGGGCCCTGCATACGCTGTTTAATGAAAGTAGTAATGCATTTTTAGGCTTTGGATCAGGACCTGAGAGTGTCTTTCCCTTCCCTTTTGCCCTCTTTACTAGGAATACTGTATTCACTGTTGAAAAATTCTTGCTAATGTGTTAAATCTAGTTCAGCTTATTAGTTCCTTTTATTTGTCATGTCTGGTAAGAGCACATCTCAAATCCTAATGCAGTGAGTGTTCTGGTAACATCCCTGATCAGGCTAGTTAAATAGTATAAAAACAGTTTTGATTTCTAATCTGAATTTAAAAAAGTTTTTGTTTCTTCATACTTTATGCCTATGCATATTTTGTAATGTCCTCTCCTGCTTTTATGTTGATTTATTATGGTGCCATGTATTTCTGCAAACAAAGTAGGTTCTTGAAAATACCTGATACCCAGACAGAAAGCAGCAGCATTGGTTTTTTGAGCTCTTCCATTTCTGCATATCTGAGAAAATGGGTATAGTGCTAACTTGTCTACAGCTAATATAAAACCCATTATATTTCTGAATTTGCCATCATATTTCCTATTAAATTTTGACAATTAATTTCTGACAGTTTTTAAGAGAAAAAACCCTTTGTGTTTTATTATTTTGGTGGGGTTTTGATTGTTTGTTTTAATTAGCCACTTCATATTAATGAAATTACTAAATTGAATTACTGTAGTTCTCAACGTACTGGATTTTTCTATTGAGGCGCAATTTTTTTCAGCCCTTTAGCAAAAATTGCTTTTTGTCAGCTATCCAAAACACAGTATTTAACAATTTGTCTAGGAAAAGAATCTAAATTGGGTCCTAATGCAGTTCAGGAAAGGTCTGGCAGAGAATATGTATGAAATCAGAACCTAGAATTTTTTTTAATTTATTTTTCTTTTTTTTTTTTTTTTTTAATTATTCCCCCTCTTCTCCACTCTCCCCGGAAAATGGGTATTTCTCTCTCTAGCTTGGTAGTGTCTCTTTTCTTTACATGGCTTCTTTCCGGAAGGGCAAACCTTCTTTTATTTGGTGGTGGTGGTAACTTAATCTAGATAAAAATTAGCTCATGTCTCTTCCTTTTAAATGTGTCCTACTGATGTACTTGGTTTATATATTTTTCTAGATATTTTCTAGATTCAGACTTATTACTTAGACTTAAAGCAAAAATATTTATAAGACTCAGATGCAATATTCTGTGTGCGATTTGGCTTGCATAAAAAAAAAATCCAAACAAAATGGCTTCTTAGATTTTTGCATTCATAGAGCTTTGTTATAAACTCCCTGCACAGATACCTGTTTGGAGCTGCTGTTCATTAATGTGAGTGGAGTTTTTTATAAGCCAAGCCTTAAGAATTGTTTATAGAGTCAGTGAAACCATTTGGGCACATAATCTGCCTTGCAGTGTCATTGCTTGTATTTCCTTTTTCCTATCCATTTCATAGGAAGCACAGTGAATATAATAATACATTATATAAAAATATATATGAATATAATAATATCATATAAGAGTGAAACTTACCTTCAGGTACTGTGCAAATTGATTCTGAAGTAGATTTTTCAGCCCACCGATGGACAGTGCACTGGTGCTACCCTCCATTAAAGCATACTGGGTAAAATACTTCAGAAGGTTATCATTGAGTAAATGTTCCATGTTTCTCAGATGTTGTCTTGAAGAACTGCAAACAAAGCAGACAGTAACAATCCTTGAAATGTATCTGAAATCCTGCTTGTTGTTACTAACCATGTGAAATGATTAATATTTAACCTAGCTGAAAAGAATTGGTTTTGGTTTTGTGTTTTTTGGTTTTGCTTTTGTTTTTTTGTTTTTGTTTTTTTGTTTTTTTTTCCCTCCCTCATACTGGATCAACTTTCTGAAGGCGAAAAAGAAAAACCAAAACCCAAAACAAAACAACAACAAAAGTTAGGTTCAAAGATTTGAAATACCAAATATGTTTAGGTTGTTCTTACCTGACTCAAAATCCAGAGCTTTCAAATGTATTCAGCAGAACTGAGAGGTTGGGGCAACCTTTATAGTTGCTTGCATGCTCCACCCTAATTATGAAACTAGCATTTGTCATTGAGTCAGTGCACTAGTTCTGTTGTCTTTTCAATAGTCAAAGGAGTAGGATACTTTAGTAGTAGAAATGAGTAATTTTTTTTTTTTTTATCTCTGGAATGGGTTGTCATGAGCATCCACTGCTGCACGTGACATAGATTTACTTGGTGTTCATAGGCCATCCTGGAGGGAGAGGTTTCCTCTCTTAGACTTGTGTATTTTACATTTGTGTACCACACACAAAGAAGCCTGAAAAAGGCTGCTATGGGGATATGTATAACATTTGTTATTGTAATGGACTTTTAGAAAATGGTAAATATGTTTGTTTTAAAAAGATCCAATTAAGTAAACATGAAGAAGCTACTTGCTCTTTGTGCGAGTTGATAATCACTGATGCCATAGCCACTTCTCCAAATTTTGTGCTGCTACCTAGCACAGGAAAGTATGAATTTCCTCTGGAATAAAATTTTGGTTGCTACTGTTAAGAATCAAAACAGTCTGTGATGTGAATGGAAAAGCACTGAAGTATTCTAAATGGGAAAGGTGAATCTAAGATCCTGAAAAACTGTTCCTTCTTGCAGTCATCTTCCTAACTGAGTAGTGTGTTCTTCAGGTTCTGAAATTGTGTTCTGTTGGTGGACTGTGGAGCGTTTTTGAGTGATATTCAGCCCGTGGTCAATGCTTCATGGCCCAACACTGCTGGTTTTGCAGCTGCTGAGATGCTGGTTCTGGCTGTGGTTTCTGCATGTGGTTTCTAATCTGCCTGATGTCTGCTGGTGTCTGGTTTTGATGCTTAGCTCCAGGCTCACTTAGTAGATCTTTTACCCTGTGCGTCACTTACTGTGAATCAGTCACCACTGTGTCACTTATAACCCTAAGCTAAGAGCTTTGGGGATCTGTAGGAGATAAATGGGTTGGAAAGTTTTTGGAACTGCAGGTATATGAGTCGAGGGTTCCATGACAGTTAAGTACGAGGTTTTCTGAGAAGACTAGGCAAGCTTTGCTAAGTGCATCATGTATATGTCGACATAAAGCTAGGAGTTGCTGCTGTTATCACTAGTGGCGTCTCTGATGCTGCCAAGGTATATGGTGATAGCAGTGCAAGCAAGCCTGGGAGTCCTGGTCTAGAATAAATGGTATGGGTTAGGGTAAGACCCATGCACCAAACCTGGGCCATGAACTCTAAGCTCATTCATGACAGATAATCTGAAGTTCCTTTTTCTTCCTCTTCTTTTCACAAACAAAATGAAAACTAAGTGTCCGTATCTTTCTCCTTGCATCCTGTTTTCCACTTCTAGTAGATGGTGAAATTTTAGTAGCAGTGTATGACTATGTGATCTGCTAAGGCTTTGGCTCCACATCTGCTAATTCTCCTTGCCTACAGGTCCTGTGTGTGGTAGCCTCACGATGTTTACTCCTCTATCCCTTTTGGGAGCAGTGTCAGAAAGCTGGTGTGCTGATGTGTGCTGTTGACATTTTAAGTGTTCAAATGACTTGTCTTTACTTGTACCGAAAGCACATCCCTGTCTTCAAGATGTGGTAGTAAGATGCTTAGTAGTATGGAAGAATTGCATTTCAAGGGATCACAACTCAAGGAATTCAGCCCATTAGCCTTACAGATTTGTTAAGGTTTTGTTAAAGAACACCACCTAATTGCAAAATAGCATAACCAGTTTTACTGAAACATCTTCCCATGGAAGTGAGACACCAATGTCTGGAAATGTCTGGAAATGTAGGTGACCTGCCTAAGAGTCGCACACAGAATGTGGGGATAAATCCAGTCTCTTCAGATCAGTTTTATTCACAAAGCACTGTAATCTCTTAAGAGGCAATCTGAATGAGAAACTGACAGAGTTGGGATTTGTAATTTCATCTCCTGACTCTTTGTCTTCTTCTCTCTCATTTAGACCACAGTGCCTTCCTCCAGTAATTTGTGTGGCATCTCTGAACACTGTATTGGAATCAGCAGCAGAACTTAGTTTGACAGGCCCCAGCACAGTCTTTGCCAGAAGACCCTTTTTAGAGCATAAGTGCTCTTCTATAATAGGTACAGTTTGTCCAGCACAACCCAGCAATGGCAGAATGATTATCAAGGTGTAAGAAATTCTGGTCGTTAGCCAAGAACTTGAACATAAGTAGGGGAAGTTAATACCTTGCTGTTGCCACTATTAGATGACTTGTAACTAGCAGGTAGCAGCATTTATCAATGCTGAAGAACAGCACTTGGTACCAAGCTTTGTGCAAGCTGCCTTGCAGTGTAGAAGTAGCAGTCCAGCTTTGGTTACAATGGATTGCTGCTCTTTCTTGGATGTATGAATATATGTCATTTCTGCAGTTTATGACATAATTCAATTAGGTTTGCCCTGGGCTAGAAAAGTCATGTTAGTAAGCACCATATCCTTTTAGAATTGACATTTTTATTGTAGCTTAGATACAAAGCCATTAGCAAAAAAAGAACTAAGTTGATGATGTTGTGTGAGTCTGTTTAGGGCTGCACATCACACCCATGTCCCTGTGATGATTGTGTGTTGTTTCAGTGATGGTGTCTGCAATAGTCACTCAAATTGGTTATTGCTGAGTATTACCCTAGTAAACTGGTTTGCTGGTGTATTTGGAGCAAACACACTGGAGAGTAAAACAATACAAGCTGCAGAAATGGCTGAAGTTTGGGCAGCACTGCTAGTGGTAGGAGGGGTGAAGCTTATGGCATCCTGGTCACGTGGTCTTCATGCACATCCTTCCTGCCACCATTGATGGCTAAATGGTATGTGAATCTATGCCCCTTGCTTACCTTAATGTGCTGGACTAAACTAGGTTGGTCTGCAACTGGATCTCTATGCCATTGACTGATACTGTTGGATGGGACAAGGCACCTTCCACAGGGGTGTGGCTGTCACCTGAGAGCAGCAACTATGTCTGTCATCCTGTTTAATCCTTTGGTGATAGGTTAACACCCTAACCCTCCAGTATTTTTCCATCTTCTCCAGTGTATTTTATAGTAGCAGTACTACTGTTACTTGTGTGTGAGCACAACTAAGTCAAAGCTAGTTGAGGAATTTAGGTAGATTTAGATTAGATAGTAGGAAGACATTTACTGTGAGGGTTGTAAGACACAGGAACAGGTTGCCCAGAAAAGCTGTGGCTGCCCCATCCCTGAAGTGTTCAAGGCCAGGTTGGGTGGGGCTTTGATGAACCTGGCCTAGTGGAAGGTGTCCTTGCCCATGGCAGGGGAGTTGGAACAAGATGGTCTTTATGGTCCCTTCCAACACAAACCGTTCTATGATTCTATGTTAATCTCTGTGAAGTTTATGTTACAGCCTGACTGCAGTATAGAAATGTCTACTGTCAAGATGAAGTTTTGCTATAATTGAAAAAACGTATTTGTCGATGTTGTGCATTTGTAAAGAAAGGGCAGGAGGTGATTTTGTGCTTATTATTCACCTACTTCTACTGGTATGCTGCTTGTGCATCATATCTAGCTTCTAGACATCAGCCACTAGATCAAGGCCCTTTGTTAGCTTTGGTTACTTTCTGGAGTGGAATCTGGAGTGGAAGTGGAGAAAGATGGTGGGACAATTTAAGTAAATTGGACTGGATTAGGGGTTCTGTGGAACATACAATTCCTTATCTGATTTGCAAAAGAATCTTACATGGGTCTCAAATAATTTTGATTTGTTACAAGGAAGCAGAGCAGCATTTGTATAGTACTAATGCTATCATAAAGAACATACATGTATCTATGCCTGTTGTAAAATACTAATGCCCACACTGAAGTTAAATATGGGACATGTACAATATTAGATTAGTAGGAATAATTTTTTTTAAAATACTTGTACTGCAGTAATTAGCAAATAATGAAAGGAAGGCCATGGAGATGCAGATGTCTTCTGCTGCCACTGTAAGGGTTTTGATGAGTTCTGCAGAGAATTGGGCCTGCAATTGCAGGCATCTTCAGACTTCAACTTTCCAGTGTTGCCAGTGCCATGGGTTCTAACTGTTGGGCTAGGAGGAGACAAAGGGCAGATGGAGAGAAAGAATATCCGGTTAACAAATTTTCTGAGAAAGATCAAATAATTATGGCTGAGAAATTCAGCAAACCACACTACAGCCATTATAGGGAACCTGGCATTGCTCTGAGGTATGGAACTGTTAGATGGAAGTTGAAGACTAGTTGTAAAATCCTTTATGTGTCATAAGTGATGCATTACTTATGTTAAAAATGCCATTGTTTGTAAAAGCTCCAGTGGTGATGTATGAAAGGGTTGTCTCATCTCACAAATTAAACTTGAACTATATGGCTTATCCTGACAAGAGTTTCTTCCAGGCCCTCCCTTGTGACATATACCTTAATGAGAGGTTGAAGGTGTCTTTCTAAACAGGACTGGGCGTGCCTGCTACAGGGATGAATGATTTAATATGATGCGTTGTTTGTAGTCATCTTTAAATTTGTGATGTGTTATTCATCGTAGCTGTATGTGTCAGCTTTTGCTGTCATGTACACATCTGGCAGACAAACGTCATTGAAACTCCTTGTGATACAGACATTTTGTGTTACACGAGACAGTTTTGAGGGAGAATGTGTTTCAAGAGAGGTTTTATCCTTCCATTTTCTGAAAATGAAATCAATGAGGAGAGATAGAATCTAGTTCTGTAGTTTGTTCTCAAAGCATTGTTGCTGTTCTCAACAATGCAGACCTGATGGACTGTTAAAAAGAGCTCTAGAGGTGCATGTAATAAACCACATGGGCACAGAATGTAGGTGTTGCTCAGCACTGAGATGCCTAAATCCTTAAGTGTGAACATAGAATCATAGAATAGTTAGGGTTGGAAAGGACCTTAAGATCATCAAGTTCCAATCCCCCTGCCATGGGCAGGGACACCTCACACTAAACCATATCACTCAAGGCCTTGTCCAACCTGGTCTTGAGCACCGCCAGGGATGAAGCATTCACAACTTCCCTGGGCAACCCATTCCAGTGCCTCACCACCCTAACAGGAAAGAATTTCCTTCTTATATCCAACCTAAACTTCCCCTGTTTAAGTTTTAACCCGTTACCCCTTGTCCTATCACTACAGTCCCTAATGAAGAGTCCCTCCCCAGCATACTAGTAAGAAACTCCTTTGCTCAGTTTTTTTCCTGCCTGGAAGTAACTATAGTGTGTTGTCATGCAAGTCCAGGACTACTGTTTGTCAATGTGATAATCCTACTTGTGAGTCAGAAATGACACATGTGGTTGTCTCAGTCCTGTAAGAGCCTGATCCATTATGTATTCTTACAATTAATTTATTTAATATGATTTGATAGAAAAAGGGCCTAATATAATGCAGGTTAGTGATGCTTTCTTTTAAAGCATGACTACAACTTGGGATGATATGGTGATGTGATAGGATACTCTTGGTTCTCTTTGTGTGCATGTGGAGAAGATGGGGAATCTTGAGTTCTGGCTTCTCTGTCTAAAACAATTTTGCCTTTTACCTTAAACAGCAGGAGCTGGGAGAATGAGTATTCTGAATTTCTGACCACACGGACCATCATGCAGTCTTGCATGGATGTCTTTGTACATTGGGTAGGCACAGTGGGTCCTCAGGACTGTTACAGTGCTTAAGCCCTTTTTATTAGAATTGTGCTGCAACAACCCTCTAGGTCACTGTGACCCTGTTGCAGCTGGGCTGGCCTTGCTGCTGAGGCAGAAGGAAATCATTGAGACAGTGCCACAATACTGAGTAAAAGTGTTTGTGCTAGTTAATGACCACTTGCTTTCCTCTAGGAACAGGTAAGTTTGGGGAAAACAGCAGCAGCATCCCTGAGAGGTGCTCTTAAGGGAGGAAGAATTGGAGGTCATTTTGCAAGGCTTCTTTGATAGCAACCTCTGAATCTCTCTGTTCAATTTCTTCACCTTCAGCACTCTGTAGAAACACCTAGATCAGCCTTGCTGGCCTGATCAGACTCAGCAGCACAAAATGCAGAGGCAGAAAATTAAATAGAATAGTGGTAAGAACCTTGAAACTCTCTGTTTTGATTCAAAGATGCCTATATGCACTGGTTGAGCTCAAGTAATTGCTCACTCTCCTGTAAGTGTGCCATGCCATACCATGTAAAATCAGATTATTAGTAATATTCTGGGATATGTTTAATTATCAATGTGAAACGTAACAAATGATATTACCAAGTAACGGCTTTACCTTTGGCATACAAAGCCCTCATCTGCTAGCACTTTAATGTGTTGTAGATATAACAGATACTTGCTAAATTATTTCCAAAGGAAGACTGTCAAAATTATACTCTTGGAAATAATGAAAATGTATATATAAAAAGAGTTTGTAATTATTGCATCGTGGCCTAAAAGGTAATATAGATCTAATTAGCTGTGGCTTCCATTAAGATAATCATTTGGCTTGGCTAATTACAGAGAGCTTACATAGGGATGAGAGATGTAACTTGCCATGAAACATTGGTCTTCACTGATGAAAAGGAAGCCCAGCAGTTGGCCAGGAGCCTGGGAAAAGCACTAAAGCCTCAGTATTGCTCAATCTGTAAACTGAAAAATTAATTTTGACAAATCACAGTAGACATGCTATGTCTGCAGACAGCACAGATTGGCAACTCATTGTTTTATTGCACAGCTTATCTTTGTGCAAAACTTCATCTTGTGGCAGAAAAATATTTTGAATTTTCTGAGAATAATCCATTTTACGTCAAGATAATTAGAGTTCTTGCAAGGTTTCTGTTGTCTTGCTGATTCTCTTACTGTGAATGTGGAATTGTTAAGTGATGGTATAAAGAAAATATACGAATTCTGTAACAGAATTCATATGGACGGGGGAAAGATATGTATTTTGGAATAAACTACCATTTTGAAATTCAGTATCATTAGCACCATTATGTAGTGAATAGCACTGTTTTACCCAACTTAACTACTTCTTACATGTGTTTTCTGAGCTGAAACCTTAGTGACAAAACACGTTCAACTGTCTCTGTCTTCCTGGGGGTGTTACAGAGCCAGTACTTAAGTGAACAACTGAAAAATTGTCAGTTCTTTTGTCAGTGAATTTATGTAGTTTCTTCTTCATTCCACCATGCCCTTGCAAGCTCAGCAAAACCTGAAGTTCAAGTGACAAGTAGCTTTGGGAGGACCTTTATTTGAGATAATGAATTAAAAGGGAAGAACCCTGCTTTCCCTGTAAAACACAGATTGAACTGTTGAAATGTATTTGTGAACTAAGCACCCTTATGGTTCTATCACATGTAGGCAATGAATTTAGTTTTTCCAGTGATTTTTATGGTATCACCTTAAGAAAAGCGCATAGTGTCATGCTACAGCTCCATCTACACCAAAGGCCCTAGAATACCTCTTGGTCAACATCAGAGGGGTCTTCTCAGTGGGGGGATCTTACAGTAGGCATCTTCTACCAACCTCCAAAGCAAGATGATAAGGCCAACAAAGCAAGCTTTGGGTCACCTTAGCAAGCTTTGGGGCAGTGGAACCTGGTTCTTATGGGTAACTCCAACTGCCCAGGCATTTGTTGGAAGAAAAACACAGCAGCCCACGTCATCCATCAAGTTCCTGGAATACGTACAGGACTGCTTCCCTCAGACAAATGTTAGATGTGCCAACCAGGAATGAGGCACTGCTGGACTTGCTACTCATAAAGCAAGAAAACGTGCTTTGTAATATCTCAGTTAGTGATAACCTTGGCTGCAGTGATCAGAATATTGTGGAGTTTGGGATCTGGCTGAGCACGCTGAAGGTTAGCACTAAGATAAAGGCTTTGGATTTCAGAAGAGCAAACTTCAGCTCACTCAGAGCTCAGCTGGGGGGGACTCCATGAGAAACTTCTGTGGAGCATAAAGGAGCTAGCGAGTACTGGGAGATATTCAGGATCACTCTCCTGGAAGCACAAAATGAATTCATCCACTTTAAAGCTAAGGGAAGTAGGTGGAGTAAGAAACCCCTTGGCTCAACTGCTAGCTTCTGAGCCTGCTCAAAACCAAGAGAGAAGTGTACAAGAGAACTATAAGGGCATTGCAGGGTATGCCCAGTTGCAGTTAGAAAAGCTAAAGCTCAGCTTAAATTGAAATTGGGCAGAGATGTCAAAAACTACAAGAAAAGGTTCTTCAGGTACTTAAAGAACAAGCAGAAACAGGAGGAAAATACTGGCCCATGTTAAGCAGAAAAGGTGAATTAGTCACCTGCAATGCTGAAAAGGCAAAGATTCTCAATACTTTATTCAGCTCTGTCTTTACCAGCTCTGCTGGGCCCCAGGGCTGGGAAACAAAATTCAAAGTTGGTGCAAACACAGACCCACCTTCAATGAAGGAAGAGTTGGTATGTGAACTGTTGCAGAAGCTTGACACCTACAAATAGATGGGCCCCAGTGATACCCACACAAAGTTCCTAAGAGAGATGGCTGACATTATTGTGAGGTTGCTCTCCATAATATCTTTTATGTTCTGGAGACTGGGCAATGTCCCAGAAAACTGGAAGAAGGCTAATGCTACCCCCATCTACAAGAAGGGCTGAAAGGGACATCCAGTTTTACTTCAGTCCCTCGGAAAGTGGTGGAATGAGCCTGCTAGGGGCTATCACAATTCAAATGAAGCACATGTGTGGGAGAAGCCAGCATTAACCCACCAGGGGCAAATTGTGCTTGGCAAACCTGATCAGCTTCTGTGATGCAGTGACCTGCTTGCCCCCAAAAACCACCCATGCAAACAACCTTCCAGAAATTGTGTATATATAAAAAAACATAAAACCACAAACACCAAAACAACAAAAAAGCGCCCCAACCCCACAACATTTTAAAGAATGAAATGGATTACCTGTAAGCTACAGTTCATATATTTAAAACTATATGAAATCACCTCCAATATTATGAATGTCATCTCCATAGAAGTTTCTCCTACCTGGATAACTGACCACGTTACACTAAGACACTGGCTTTGTTAGATGCTCACCTAGGAATGTATGAGTTTCAGTATCATTAGCTGCCTTGTTTTTAAAGTGTAGGAACAAGATTAGGTGTCACAGAGGTTGTGGTTCTGCTATGTTAAACAAATTGCTTAATCTGCTTTGTTTTTCTCATACCAAGTGGAGGTAATGAAACACTTGCCTTTCCAAAATGGCTTGATGTCTGTATTATGGTTTAACCTAAGCTGGCAACTAAGTACCTTGCAGCTGCTCACTCACTCCCCAGTGGAATGGGAAGGAGAACTGGAAAAAATGGAAAAATCTCTGGGTTGAGATAAGAACAGTTTAATAATTGAAATAAAAGTAAAATATAATACAATAATAATGATAATATGAAATAAAGAGACAGAAAGAGGAAAGAATAAACCTCACCCCTGAGAAATGCACAATGCAATTGCTCACTACCCACTGACCAATATACAGCCAATCCCAGAGCAGTGGTCAGTGGTTCCTGGCCAACTTGCCCGAATTTATATACTGGGCATGATGTGCTGTGGTGTAGGATACCCCTTTGGCTAGTTTGGGTCATGTGTCCTGTCTCTGCTCCATCCCGGCTTCTCATGCCCCTCCTCACTTTCAGAGCATGAGAGACTAAAAAGTCCTTGATCAGGGTGCTATTGAGCAACAACTAAAACATTGATGTATTATCAGCATTGTTCTCAGACTAAAGCCATAATACAGCACTGTACCAACTACTAGAAATTAAAATTAACTCTGTCCCAGCTGAAAGCAGGGCAACCTTTAAATAAAAGGTCTGTGCTGCAGCTGAGGACTTCCACTCTTTTTGTAAGAGCCCTGAAGACATCTAGGAGTGAGAATGGAAATTGAATGTGTGCCTAAGAGTAGGTGGGGAAGAAAAACAGGAGGAATTCAAATCGGTTGCATAATTGGGTTGGAAGGGTGTACTTAATGAGATTTAAGTGGTCTGTTCATTATGTTCTGAATTATGTGGTTTTAATTGAACATAAAAGCAATTAGCCAAAGTTTTATTTTTAACAAATGTTCTGGCTCCCTATTAATACAAAGATTCCCCCCAGATTAAGACTTATTTCTTAAATGAGGTTTTCTGTATTTTTAATTTTATATTTGTCTTCCATCCTTGATTTACGTGTGATGAAGCTACAGGTTGGGCAGAGAAGAGATTCAGAGCAGCCCTGCAGAGAAGGACTTGGGGGTGTTGGTTGATAAGAAAATGAATGTGAGCCGGCTTCAGTGTGTGTGTGCAGCCCAGAAAGCCAACCGTATCCTGGGCTGCATCAAAAGGAGCGTGACCAGCAGGTCGAAGGAGCTGATCCTGCCCCTCTACTCTGCTCTTGGGAGACCTCACCTGGAGTATTGTGTGCAGTTCTGGTGTCCTCAACATAAAAAGGACATGGAACTGTTGGAACAAGTCCAGAGGAGGGCCACAAGGATGATCAGGGGACTGGAGCACCTCCCGTATGAAGACAGGCTGAGGAAGTTGGGGCTGTTCAGCCTGGAGAAGAGAAGGCTGCGTGGAGACCTCAGCAGCCTTTCAGTATCTGAAGGGGGGCTACAGGGGTGCTGGGGAGGGGCTCTTCATTAGGGACTGTAGTGACAGAACAAGGAGTAATGGGTTAAAACTTAAACAGGGGAAGTTTAGATTGGATATAAGGAAGAAATTTTTTACTGTGAGGGTTGTGAGGCACTGGAATGGGTTGCCCAGGGAAGTTGTGAATGCTCCATCCCTGGTGGTGTTCAAGGCTAGGTTGGGTAGAGCCTTGGGTGAGATGGTTTAGTGTGAGGTGTCTCTGCCCATGGCAGGGGGGTTGGAACTAGATGATCTTAAGGTCCTTTCCAACCCTAACTATTGTATGATTCTGTATGATTGTATGATAATATTCTGTACTGTGAAGTTAGAAACTGAACAACAGAACTCCATTTGAAATGGATTCTACAGTTACTCACTGTAGATTTTAACTAAAAATTCTTTCTCATGTTTTGTGACTTTTTTCTGCCATTGGAAACAAACTATTAGGTAAAAGATAAAATGACTTCTGTATGGGCACCGTTAAATAACTGATTACTTTGTGAGGTTGTAGGTGTTCTGTGTTGCTTTGTATGAGAACTAGCTGCATAGCTCTGTGATACTGTGCCTGTTGGTGACACAGCCTAGAACTTTTGCTGTGTGGCAATTTCTTTTGCTGGTTGCATGGTAAACATTTGTAGCATTTGAGTGCATCACTGCATTATCTGTTGAATTGATCTGTGCCTGGCCACCCCCGCTTTTCACAGAGGATGTCTGAATTATACTGGGTGTGTTCATCTGATGTCATGCTAATGAAATACTTGATTTGTGGTAGCATAAAGGTGACATTACTCTTTAAATGCTACTTTCTTAGAAACAATACTGGTAAAATATTTTCTGTAGGCTATCACTATATTGTTGCTAAATAAGAAATGATCTGAAGATTCATTTATCCTCCTCTGGCCTTTTTCATGATGATTCTCCACTTGCACGCGCATATCTTCTCTGCTCCTCTCTTCTTACTTCCTCCCACATATCTCTAGCTGGTTATATTTCAAAAATGCATGTACCATATTTACCTTTAAAATGAGTATGTAGATTTGCAGTTCTGGTTTTATGATCCATTAGCAAACAAGAACTGCACACATATGTCTCTACTGTCACCTTAACTCTGGATCCTGTAGTTGAATACAAGCATCCTGGTGATGCTCACTGGTGTCTTGCTGGGGAAAGAAGTGATTAACATTTGAGCTCTGGCAACATAGCATGGATGCAACTGGTTAAGCCACTTGTCTTCTAAACAGTTTGAACTTGAGCCTGATACTTATATAAACACAATTAAGGAAAGCAAATTCTAGAGAAGTCATGTCACTTTATGTTGAAGACGATAGTGTTAGTGTGCTAGAAGGACGATTGCAAGGACTTCAGAATTAAGTTATGATTTGGACAGTGATGTTTAGCAGACTTTTGGAGGAGGCAGGACAAAGTGAGGAAAGAAGGAGCCTGCTCAGAAGGAAGACATTGTGGTTCCTGCTTGAAACAAAAATTATTTGGATTGTAGGTCATAAGTCTTCTACCAGAATTAAGATTCTTCCAGGCAAGATGATCTTCGGCTAGCTGAAGCTTTTCTGACTGGAAGCAGAAAACTATTATAAATGTATTGTAAAGCATGTGACTCAGAGCATCCCTGAAATGACTGACAGTGATAATTAAGGTAATTAATCTCTGCTATAATATTAATATGTATTATTACTTTTGGTTTTCTGAAGCATAAAAGATAATGTACTGTTGTTGGATAGACAGTAATGAAATTGCCAAAGTACTTTTCTGCAAGATAATCTAACTGGTTAAAGTTGTATCATTGCCATTTTCTCCCTGTGCTCTGGCTTTTTTTTTTTTTCTTTTTTTAATATAGTTTACTGGTTTATGTTTTTAGTGGGGTTTTTTTGTTTGTTTTTTTTTTGTTTGTTTTGTTTTTTTTTTTTCCTGTAAATCCAAAAATTAAAAGTCGGTGCATTGATTACGTTGTATGATACCCAGCACTTGCTTTAGTTCTTCCAGTTCTCCAACTGGAATGTATGAGTGGAAAGGATGGTAATGACTCATGGAAATAATCTCCACTACTGCTGTTGACTTCATGGGGCAAAGAAAATCCTATTATTCATTGCTGGACACAATGAGGTGTCCATTCTATATGCCTAATGAGATATCCAGCATCTTCAGATTGTTCTTTGTAATTTAGGAGAAGTTACAGGCATGAATGACCAGACAGGCCAAGGTACTTCTATTGTTTTTGGTATACCATGGAAGACAAATAGAAGTAGTTAAAATTAGTGGTTGTGACAGAGGCTTTTGCTTACAAATTCCCTTTTAGAGTATTCCTGTTCTGCTGTTAGGCCACAAGATTGTCTTTACTAAAATAGCTCAATTTAGTCAATTAAGTAGGAGAACCACTAAGTCATGGGGTGGCCGACTTTAGTTTGATAAGTACTTCCATTTTGTTACGGGGAGCAGAATGTTACCAGGTAGTAGAGGTGAGGGGACTGGCGTGACATTTAAACAGGAGTTAAACCAAGAGGAAGCGAGAAGGAGGACAATACAAAACTACATATAAAATATTCCAAGATATCTACATAGTAGATATATATCTCTGTTTAAACAGTAAAAGTGATCCTGCCTTCCAGAAACAATTACTTTAGCTTGCACAGTATTGTTCCTGGGTGTGATCCCTTATGAGATGCTGTTTCAAAATGTAAAAATGAAAACAAAGAAAAGAAGGGGGTAGAAGAGAGGAAGAAACATGACTATACTGTAAATTAGTATTGTGTTAGTATGATACTCTTCATTATCAACATTTCTTCATCTATCTTCATTTCTACAAAGTGACAGCTGAAGTGTAAAAGTAGAGTTGAAAAGAAAATATACTTCCTCATCAGAACAGTTTGCTTCAATTAAAGGCTACAATGGTTGGCATAAGCTGGTCTGTTTGTGTGGTTTTGTAGAATGGACTCAGCTAAGCTGCTTGTTAAAGGAATTAGACTGACCCAAAATTCTGACGCTGGAAGTAGAGTAACATTTACTTTCACAGCTCTCTGCAATTCTCTACTGTTTTAGTTGGATTTTTTTTGCAAAGATATACAACCTGCAAAATACCTTGTGGAAGTTTAACGTGTCTGCACTGCAGTGCCTTCAAAACATTTCAAGATACTTTCTTTTTCTTTCTATTCAGCTGATTTTAATAAAATGCTCACCTATCAGAGATACTATTTTAGATCAACTAGTAGAGAATCAGGGTTTAAATTCTGGTGTCCCTTTCGATATATGGTCAACCAATCATTAAAGCTAATGGTCTGCCACTGATCTTTGTGTATGATATGAAGTATAATGCCCTAATTGTGAAACTGGGCTGCTTCCAACGTATCTATAGCACAGAAATCCTCATGGATCTAGTGTCCTTTATTTCACTTTCCTTCATCTAGTCCAGGTTCTAAATTAGGCATTTTCTTGTGGCAGTATCAAGCAACGTGATATTTTTTCCTTCAGTTTAAAACCTCTATTTAATGATCTGTTAATCAAATGTACAGTAGGTAAAGCTAGTTGGTGAAATAATTAAACTGCATGAAGTTGTTCATCTCAGTCAAGCATGTGTTGTCAGATAACGTAAAAATGATTAAACTGAATCGCATACAATAAAGCAATTTTTCTTAAAACAGAAGTTAAACTACTTTGTGAGTACTTACTTGAAAACTTCCAGATTCTTTCTCAATTTCAAAGTATAGTATTGTACCATTACCTTACTTTCTTTTTTCCTATTCAAATAGCTATCCTTTTGATAGGATGCTTTTCCATCTCCAACAAATAAAAGAAATAGTCCACAGATGTATTTTATTTCCATTACAACAACTGTTATTCTTAGGATGTGCGCACACAATTTAATAGATTTGTGGCAAACGTGCCCTGCACCTGATTTGGCAGGCCTGAAAAGGAGGAGGGCTTAGAAAAATAATTACAAACAAATGGCTGTGGCTTGCTGTTCTGATTTGAAAGAGATTACTTGAAATCTTCAAACTGATCCAGGACCTTTCAAGGGATTTTTTCTTAGCTCTGAAATTAGCTGGGAAGTTTTACACCACCACAAAAGTACCTTCCAATTAAAAAGTACCTCAAGCTAGTATATAAATGAAAATAGGGAAATCTGTAATTTTCTACTTGCTGCCCATGCCCTTTCTAAACTAAACCACTTAGTTTCTGCATCCCTGATCATCAGCTACTAAATCACCGTTGGGCAGAAGTGGAAGATAGGTTATCAGGATAGTTGGTGACACCGTTCTGTGAGAAGGATCTGAGGTTGAAATGCAGTCAGTCTTACTCACCAGTCTGGAAGTGGTCTGATTAGGTTAGGGAAACGGGATGGAAACCAGCTGCTTGTTCTCCTTGTCTTCCCTATGAGGATGCTGATTTTTATGGCAGATGAGTAAAATTTCTTTAAAAAAATAGTAGGGTGGTGCAGGTTCTGGTACTAAGCATTGCCTGGACGCAGGAAGCAGAAATTTTTCTGTTGAAGGTCTGGAGTAGTGAGCACTTGAAGTAAGCAATCCTTCTGCTTACTTTCTTTGAAGTAAATAATTTTCCTTCTGCCTTGTGTGCTGTAGGCAGAGATAACTGATATGAAATGATTCTAATGCTACCTTGTTAATGAAAGAATAATGGTTGCTTGCTTATGTGTAGTAACTCAGGGTGGAGGAAGTACAGAACACAGTGGACAGTTTTGAGGGTAAAATGTGTGCATTGTTTCTGCTAAGGACAATCTCATGTCTCCTTGGCTACTTTGCATAGCTTAGTGGGGCTTGTCTGTGGGCAAGTCTTCCGTGGCAGTTGCCTGTAGGATATAATCACCTGAGTCAGGAAGCATCAAACATCTACTGTTTACACAATCTTAGGCTGTGTTTGATTATATATGTCCTGTCTTTGTGGCGGGGGTGTTTGATGAAGAGAGCACCAGGCTCTGCCTCCCTCTCTAGGTTCTTCTCTCTGCTTTGAAATACTCAGAGATACACACTTACTTCATGCCTTCCTCCTGATGTACACATGTGGATTTAAGTGAATTAGTAAAGGCAGAATTTCGCATACTGTTAATTTCAGTTTGGAGACGTCTCAAAGGCAGTGACAGAGTTCTGACTTTTTAATAGATGTATGTGGTAGGAAGGGAAGGATTTCTGCTGGCTATAGATGTGCTGATCTTTCTGAAATTAAATTAGTGAGTATTTGGTGATTAATTGTAGTATGAGCTGGACTGGTCCAAAGCCTGAGAAGAGCCTTCCACTTTCTTTTAGTTATTCAAGTCTGACAAATCCTGCACACCCTGGCATGTCATGACTGGCACTCCAGTGTATTTCTATAGCCAGCACTGCTTGACCTTATTACTCCTGCTAACACTGACAGTTTGAACATTTCTGCTTGATTAAATATTTAAGCTGACTCTAGGGCGTATGGTTGGAATAACTAGAATGAGTTCTAAAATCTGTTAAGCAATATCTATATAGGCTTTGCATATCAATATCTTCATTAACTTTTTCTGTTCAATGCACTTTGCTTATGAGTAAGCAAGCACTGTTTGAAAAAGAAGTTATACCCTTTGTGACATTTTGCGAAGAAAATGTTACAAAACATTCTGCACCAGAATTTCTGCTTATTCAGGCACAATCCTTCTTTGAGAGTTTTTAGGCTTTAATTAAATAAATGCTGAAGGGCAGTTACTTAATTCTAAAACAGGAAATAACAAATCTTTGGAAAGGAGGATTTTCACACTGGAAAACGTTTGGCAATAACAGGCTATGGGCTATTAGGAGTTTAAAAAATTTAAGCTGATATTTGTTGGAATATTTGGATACTGTGATGTAGTTTAGTGAAGAGAGTAGAGAACAGGATTTTTCAAGCTGGTTGCTCATATTACTGTATAGCTGCACGAGTCAGCTGTAGATGATTTCTGCTTTGCTTTTATACATGGTGGTGGTAATATTTTTGAAAACAAATGTTACTTCAATCAGAGTAATAGAGCACTGAGTAGTCTGAAATCTGCAAGTGGCTTTATGGCAACTAGTTCCATCCTTGGGGGCTGAGTGCTTTAGGTAGGTAGGCAATGATGGGGTTTGCTTGGAACTAGGATATCTTTGGGAAATAAGGGAATAGGGGATTCTGGCAGGTATGTGGTCCTTTCACCTTCTTTCAGTAACTGAAAATATTTAAACCTTGGTTTTGAATGAAGAGGGAAAGAATGTATTTTTGCTTTACTTGCCAAGTTGGAAGCTGTCAGTATCATACTTAGTATTGCATCTGTCAATTCTTTTCATTAAAATGATTGTACTATTGTTTCTAAAATGTTAGTATAAACATCCCATTTGTAGGTGGCTGGGTCTGTCTATTGATGAACTTGTGAATGAAACAGATGAGGTTGAATCTAGCCAGTACTGACAAATCCTGAATGGAAGAGGCAATAAAAGAATGGGTTCCTCTAGTCTGGTTTGAGTCCTTGTCAGTTTGTGTTGTGTTTTTTTTATAGCTGTGTTCAGCAGGGATGAATATTCATGAGTACCTGTCGCTGTATTCCCTGCTCCTGTTTGCTTTCCCTCTGCACATCTCTTACGCACTGAGTGTCTTAGAGCCTCTTTTCACTGTTCAATTAATCTTCAGGGTCAGGGCTTCGCCTGATGCCTTGATCAGCACTTAACATGTGTAGCAATTTATTTCAGCAGTGACAAATCATTTCCTTGGCAGACGAGAGCAGAGTAAAAAAGCAAAAACCCTAAAAATCTGCTTCCAAACCTCACTTCCCAATGACTTGTTCAAATAAATAACGTTCCTCTCCCTCCCTGCCTTTCCTCACCCATCCTTCTCAGCCAAAACCCAAACAGACACGCCTAACATCCCCCTGCCAGCCCCGGAATCCATAGTAGATGTGTTTTTCAAAATGCATTGCAGCCTGTGAGGCAAAGCAAAGACAAAATTTAATGGTCCGGGGGTGATTACTAAAATGGTAGGTGGTGTATTTAGAATCATAGAATAATTAGGGTTGCAAAGGACCTTAAGATCATCTAGTTCCAGCCCCCCTGCCATGGCAGGGACACCTTATGCTAAATCATATCACCCAACGCCTCGTCCAACCTGGTCTTGAATAATTTTCAGGGCCTTGGTTGCTCCGTATTGAGTGCCTGGGCTTGAGAGGTTTTCTCATTAATTTTTATGTGTGTCCTGACAACAATGAAACAACTCAAGCAGTAGGTTTCATCAGTAGAATGATTTAATACTGATCAGGCTGTTTTATATCTAGGATGTGTTTTGTGTGATGTCAGAGTGATTATTTATTTCATGCTGACTGTCTGCTAAGTGTAGTATGTGGTCTCTGTAAAACCCCTGTAGTGCTGGCAGTTCTCAGAGATTTGGGTAAGAAATGCTATATCTCTTTTTGCATCCTCACTGCTGATGCCTTTTTGTTGCTTGTGGTACCTCTTGTTCTATGCTGTTCTCCAGTCTTTCAAAGAACTATTGCATAGTGAGAGCTGGTTTATTCTGTGGCAGGAAGCATAAGCTCTTTGAAGAATCTATTCAGTTGCACAGTTGTTCAAAATAACCACCACTTGAAGGTTCGTCTTTTATCTGATCAGCTGAATTCTGATAAATATGGCAAAATTTTCCATAATTTTCCATAATGAGTTGCTTTTCTGATGCTTATTACTGTCCTTGGGGTGTAGGGCAGTGTTGTCACTTTGCTTTCAAAAGCTTCTTGCGCAAACTTTGTTACAGAGAAACTCATTTAATATATAAATACTGAGGGATGTGCTCTGATAGTTGCTAAAGTTGATCAGAGTCACAGAGCATATCAAAAAGGAAGATCCAGAGTCAGAATAACTTGGAGGTATTACTCATAAGTAGCTCCTTTCCTCACCTGACTGAAAAAATATTTGAAGTGTCTATTTTCTTACTATCCTAAACATAAAAATCTTGGGGAAGATGGAGAGCTGGTTTATAATGAACATATTAAAAGCAAAATATGAACACATGCAGTAAGCTGCTTGATATCAAAACTCAATATTGCTGTCATATTGGTAGAAAATCTGCCACTGGTAGGAATAAGGTTGAACAGTTGTATCGTGATGTTTCTTAAAAGACATCTCAGTTAAGACTCAGCAGATGTCAGGGAAGGTTTTAAGGATTAGATTATCTTTCGAATATGTGCTCCTGACCACACTAATGTAACTGTTGAGTCACGGAAATGGGCCTTTTTGAAGACAAAGATTAGTTGGGGAAAATTCCGTGACTCTTCCCTGAGAGTCCATTTCTCCAGTGAAATGTTTGTTGGGCTTGCAGCCCCATGTTGGGTCCTGAGAGAGGGTGGCAGAAGCCCTCAGGAGAGCAGATGAAGCTGTGCATTCACAGTGTGGCTTCATTCCAGGTTCCAGTCTAGATTCCAGGATTCCAGTCTAGAGCTTTAGTGGGACTCGTGAGGATCAGTGTTTGTTCTTTGCCTGCTGAAAGAAGGAAGAGCTGAGAGTGTGGCCATTACATTTTTGAACTGATATGCTCTGTTTAACTGAACTGGAGACCATGTATTTGCTAACTGATGATTTTGAGTCTTCCTAGAGGACACATTTAAGCACAATAAATTAGTGAAATCTGCTATGCACTGCATAGACAGGTCCGCTTCATTTGGAGCCAGGTGTTTAAGAGCTGAGCTATGTCTTTCCGGAAGTTACCATCCCACCTATTGTATCCCTATGCTTCCTTTTATTTGTGGCATTGTGCTCAAAGTTTTGATAGAGAGAATATCTTAGTACAGCAAATTCTGAAAGGTGAAAATAGTAAAATTTTTTTTTGGGGGGGGGGGGGGGGGGTATGGAGGATGACACCTCAAACACCTGGGTATTACCATGCTGCAGTTAGCAAAATTTGACCAAAACATCCTGCCCCAGATTTTTAGGAAGAAAAATCTAAAGGTGAGGAATTAAAATCTAAAGGTGAGAAAAATCTAAAGGGACAGTATTTAGGTGCTTGATACACTTTTGAGGATGAAGGGGTGTCTAGTCTTGACTTTAGCCTCCAAACTTAAGCAAACACAAACAAACAAAACCTGTCAACTGCAAATATTTATTAAACAGCTGTTAAAGTGAAATTTTTGTAATTGCAAGAGAAGCAGATACTTGGAAGTACTTGATAGCTGCTTGTTACTACTTTATGTCCATCTTACAAGAGTCAGGAGCATAACTTTTAAGGTTATCTGTGGTGTAGGCAAGTAAATAACACCTCACAGAAAAATTGTGTTTGGTTTCAGAGGATCCGTGTTTGACACATACACACAGTATACTGTATACATTTTAACCGCTTCTGATGTCCTGTGTTGTTTTGTGGCCACTACTTCAGGGAAAAAGGGAGAGCAAATGGATGGAAATAAAGTAGAAAGCAGACAATTTCATATTTTTGAAGTAATAAGGTTTCAGTGAATATTTTATTTTTTTTTCTGTATAGTCCTCACCTTCATGATTTGAGAGGTAGTTAAGGTATTTGTAATATCCCACTAGTTTGATCACAACTCCTGTTTGTGACATTTTGTAATGAGTATATAGCTTATAAATAACAGTTTGAAGGTATAAGGTTATACAGAGATAATTGCACAGCTGAAACGCATTGGCACAAGACCAAAGGCCACGCACTTTCCACCATCCCTTCTAAATTGAATAACTTCACTTTATGAGGTGTATCATCAGAAATTGTTTTCATTACTCCCAGAGGGCAAACTGAGGTTGATAAAAATCCAATTCCGTATTACCCATATGTATGAATATTTATATTTTAAGAATCTTTGTCAGTTACATTCCTCACTGGCTGTCTGTGTGTGAATACATTGGTCATAGTTTCTGCCTATGTGCTTTACACTTTTAAACTGGTTTACTTCTCTGAGGCAGACTTCCTTTAAGTCTGCCTTCTCACATGATTGTGAGGCCCAGCAGGATTTTTCAAACTAAGCAAAACTAAACATGCTCCTTTCACTAAACCGTAGTTTCTCACATCCTCTGAATCCCACCATTCTGGATTCCACTTGACCCACATAGCATCCATTTGACTCATCCATTTCAGTCCTCAAACCCAGTATTTGTATATTTTCTTCACATTTTATGTTAAATAGCATATTCCGCATACAAGGCAAAGTATTTTGTGTATTCTGAGGCAATCTGAGAAACCCTTTAGTAAAGGGGAAACTAAGGGAGAATGTTTTTCCATTTTCTGCCAGTGATAAATTAGTGACTTATGAAATGTTGGAGTCACATCTTTTATTACTCTGCTTTTACAACATTAGATTATAGTCTTGTTTCAAGTGCCTTCTTTCCACTCCTGTTCCGTGCCTTTTCACTCCTCCCCAGTCTCCAAAAAAGAGGACTTTTGCTGTCTTCATACAACAGCTGTTTCCGTTTCTTAGCGTAAGAAGGAACATTCTGTATAAAGAACAGTATAGGAAAGGGACTGGTGTACAGAAATATTTACCCAGGATAATCTTTCAGCCTCTATCACTGTGTGGTTCAGGGACTTGCTTTTTCAGAGATGCTGTCTTTATTACTTGGAGGGTTTTTTCATCTACGAAGTTATCAGTTTTAAAAAACATATGTACTGTTATAGAAACAAAGAATAGCTTTTGGTAGAATTATCCTATTGCTCATGTTTTGGTATCTGGGTTTTTGTTTCTAGCCCAAAAATTAAATTAAGGAATTAATAATAAATTATTTTTGTTGGTTATAACATTGCATTAAAAAGTTTCACACCAGTTAGCTAATACTCTCAGTCTATTACACTCCCAGTACTTAGAACAAGGCTTTAGGGAAACCAAAGAGTAGTCATAATTAGGAATGCTTGGAGGAAAAATTAATAATGTTGTCATTTATAAATCTCTGCAACCTGTTATGCAGTTATTGCTTTCTTTTTTTTTTTTTCTGTGTTGGATGAAACAGTGTTTATACAGTTTTTCTCTACAGGTTATTGACATGCCAGAACACAGTCCTGGAGATATGGGTGGAACAATGAGGCTAGGGAAGAGAAAGACTGTTTTCAAAACACAAAATTCTGTTTTAAGTAAGTTACATTTCTGCTCTTATGACTTGCCTTTTGGGTAGGAACTCTGTAACATAGCAAAGCAAAAATGCCAAAGCACATTTTGTTACAGTACTACAACCTCAAGCAAGCATTTGGGTGACAGCTTTCCTGAGCTCATTCATTCTGGTCCTGTTCCTATATACGTTTACCCAGGATTGGAATGTAAAGAAGGAAATGAGAGACATAGAAGTCCCAGTGAAAAAATCAGTTAGGGTCCAACACTTTAAATAAACAGTGAGGAATCTGTTGAGATAAACTGGAAAGCAGATAGTTTAATTCCTTATTTTTTGGAGAAGATCAGAACATTTATTTTCTTTATGAGTTGATAGGATGTGTGAACCAGGACTGCTTGTTCTACCCCTGAAGCTTTTTGGTACCCCAGTCTCCTATGCATTATGCTCTTGACAGACCTAAATATCGCTTGTCATTCTCTAGAGTTGCCAGTATACCTCAGCTTTAAATGTCACCTGGCCTCACTGCCACAGTCCTCACTTTATGAAAGACTCATAGAAAGCTCTGGTAATTTACTCAGGAAATCTTATTCCTGGTTTTGATATTTTACAACTTGAATGGAAAGTTTGAAAAGGCAGTTCCTTAAAATTAATGCATATTTGCATTTTTGTAAAATTACAGTACTGTCACTCCACAATTTTTTGAGATCTTGGCAGTCTAGTTCCTGTACCAACCATTAAGTGAGATAGTAGTCCTAATGACACTAAGATAAATTGAGAGCAAAGTTTGAGCCATGGCTGTAAGTGAGAGAGATGATTAAATTCTGGTTTACTGCATGCTTCTAACTTACTCCTTGTTTCTCTGGAATGTAGAGTGTTCCAGATTAGGCTCAGTGAACTGCAAGAGTCCTTTGGGTAATGAGATCAGGAAAAGAGAGGAAAACAATATTCTCTGCCATTGGAGGTATTATGCCAGCTGCCATGCATAATCGATTAAAATGGAACAGATGCTACTAAAAGGCTTCTTTTGCTGCACCTATTGTGTACGACTGTTGTAAAACCCTGAAGGGATTTTATGTTGCTTGTTCATTCAAACTTACTTTATTTTAGGCTTTACAATTTAAATTAGTTTAAGTGTGACCTTTAGACTCTACTCTACCTAAGCTATTTCTGGTTAAGGAATGTTGAATGTGAATCCTGAATAAACTTGGGTAACATAAATTAAAAGAAACCAGTTGTCACTCAGAAAAGCATAATCTTGGAATGTCCTGTTATGTTCTAAATTTGACATTTTTAAATTACATCAAAGTGTTGTAATAACTATTAAAGCAACCCATTAGCATTAATTTCTCTTTTGTTGTATATTCAGGGAAACTTTATGGTGATGAAATGTTTGTGGAGGAGCGGCACAGGCATCGATATGAGGTAAGCACTGCTAGTGTAGGTTGTACTCAGAAGTTAAAGCTCAAGCAAATTACTTTTGTCTTGGTAGGCATGATTCTCCTTAAAGCTAATGTAGAAGCATAACCCAAAATTTAGTAATAGATAGTATAATTTAGATCAGAAGGAGCCTCTTCAGTCTTCTGGTCCAGCTTCCTGTTTTGAGCTGAGCCAGCTTCAAAATTAGATCAGGCTGCTTAGGATTTTGCTACATCTAGTTTGAATCTCTCTGAAGATGAGAATGTTGATCTTTTGACAATCTGTTCCAATGCTTAACCACTTCATTATGATCCCTTTTTTCCTTTATATCTAATAGGACATTTCCTTTGGCAGTTTGCTTTTTATTTCTCGGTCTTGCGCTGTGCATCTCTCAGAATAGTCTGGTTCAGTCTTCTTTATACCATTACATTAAATAGTTGAAGTCAGCAACAAGATCCAGTCTCTGCCTTCTCCAGGCTGAACAAATCCAGCTCATCCAGTCTCTCCTCCTATGCTGCATGTGGTCCAGCCCCCTAATCATCCTGGTTGGGTCTCCTAAGGACTTGCAACATTTTGTCAATCTTTCTTGCACCCAGGGGTCTGAAACTAGGAACAGTATTGCAGAGGTGTTCTTACAAGTGATCTGTAGAGAGGCTGTGTACTGGTTTTGTGGTAGAGAAGTTGCAGTGTCTTAGCAAAATGGTATTGGAGAGGGATAATCCCTGATGTCAGGGATTATTTGACTTTCTGTGAAGTATTTGAAAGCTAAAGGCTTATAATCCTTAAATGTGTTGATCCTTGGCTGATCTGGCTTATTTAACAGCTTAGATTATGTCCAGGTAGTGCACATTCTTTCATACATGGGTAGACTTCAGGCATCAAATGTAGGTGGACTTCAGGTATTTACAACTTGGAGGCTAATACAGATCACTTGCTTCCTACCATCCAACTCTGTATGCCTTTTGTGTAGGTCCACTCCTCTGTTTGAGAGCATCTCTGTGTATTCAGGGTACTGTCATTCAAGGAAATAAGTGAGAGCTGGACTCCTGGAGTTACTTCTGAGATAGTTCAGAAGGGACCTGACTCCACCAGTATCTACAGAGGGGCCTGAGCTATGAGATGTATGCATGCTATAAACTGATTCAGACCATGTTAAGTTTCCTTAAAAAGCTCGGAGGAGAATGTGATCATGGTAAAGGTGCTCAGAGTTTGAATAGTAACTGAGTGGTTAGAACATCACCAAGGAAATGAAACAGCTCACTGCAGAATTCTTCAGTTTGAAGGAGGAGCTGAACCACAGCTTGTGTCATAAGCACTGAAATGCAGTGTTCAAAAAGGAGGTCAGCTTTTATGCCTACTGCGGTGGGCCATTTAAAAAATGAGAAATGCAAGCTGCTCAGAATCAAAAGGACAGCAAGCAGAAGAGACCCTGGGTTTAATTTTTTTTAATATTATGTAGTAAGTTTTAAAATTACTAATTCACCTCTTACTAAATAAGCATGCCCGCTTTTACAGTTTTATGCCTGAGAGTTGTTAGAACAAGAAAGCAAAAGTTCCCAACTCTTTTTCTCAATCCTTTTTATTCTTGTATGCATACTGAAAACATTACAAATAACCTCTACTGTTTGATAAATCCAGAAATAAATAGAATTACAATTATTATTACTTTGAATATTTCAGGTGAACCCAGAGTTGACTCACTGCTTTGAAGAGAAAGGTTTGAAATTTGTTGGCCATGATACAGAGGGGAACAGGATGGAAATTATTGAACTGGAGAGTGAGTGTCGTACTTGTCTGTAGTACTTTCTAAGTCTATTAAAACCATGTAAACTATCAGTTTTTCAGTTCTTAAATGCATATAGGAATAATATTTATCTGTTATAACAGCCAAGATCATGTTGGGAAATGCTGCTGACTCCACCTGTGTGTTGCAGTGTGTGAAGATTCAGAGGGTGTTAGGAGGCATCTTACTCTTGTCAAGGATTGTGCATGTATTTGATTATCAGGGAGAGACATGCTCCTTTTCCAAAAGGTCCTAATTCTAGCTCATTGGGATTTGGCTGAGTAGAATCATAGAGTGATGTAGGTCAGTTACAGTCAGTCTAGCCCTCTGCTTCAACACAGGGCTGCCTTCAAATAGGGATCAGGTTGTTGAGAGCTGCATCAGTCAAATTTTGAGTATCTCCAAGTATGCTGTTTGTTGGATTTCAAACCACTCACCACTAGACTTTGAACCCAATAGTCCAGCCATTTTTTAACACGCTTTGTAGTCTACCCGTAGTCCACAGCTCCCAGATGGAATGCTAGGAAACCATATCAAAATCCTTGCATTGTGAAGTTGGGATTAAGGGAGGCTACTGCTCTCCCTTAATCCAAAGACTGATTGTTCCCAAGGTTGTTGTGCCTGGTTGTCTTCGTGTCCTTCATGTGTCTGGAAATGCCTTAGAAGAGGGTTTGTTTCATAATCTTGCCATAAGCAGAGGTTAGGTTGACTGTCCTGTAGTTCCTTATATCTTCCTTTTTGTCTTGAAGAAGAGCATGGTGACTGCCTTTTTCCAGTCATCAGAGACCTTCATGGTCACCTTGGCATTTCAAAGATAAAAACCATCTTCACAATGACATTGGCCTGCTCCATAAACACCCTCTAATATTCTTACTTACGTCCCAGTAACTAATATATGTTCGGTTTACTTCAGTATGTGAAGTATGTATACATGCAGTACAGCCAAAGTATAAACCATTGCTGGAATAAATTACTTAGAGAGGATGTGAAATCTCCATCCTTGCTGGTAGTAACCTTCAAAACTTTACTAGAAAAAGCCATCAGCAACCTTCTCACCTTCTGCTTTGAGCAGAAGGTGAAGATAGAGACCTCTCAAGATGTCTTCCAATTAATTTGTCTCTCAGTTACCCTCTGATTAGAATTATAGAAAAAAAGTATGAAAATCAAATAAAAAGCAAGTTCCTTTCTTTCACAGAGCTGATTCAGATGAAGGTTTGATACTGTGGAAATCTCATAGATTCAGGCTGCTTTACCAAGGAAGAGCTGATTTCTTTTCTAAGAAGTTCTGAAATAAAAAGGAACTAGACTGCATATGTTTGGTGTATGCAACACAGGGTAGCTCTTAGAAACAGTCCCTTTAATTTTGCTTGATTCTTTGGTCAACTCCTTGCTTTTAAGTCACTGTTGGCTAAATGACTATCAGCCAGCTGAAGATGAAGGTACAAGTTTTTTTTGTTTTCTTACATGTCCTCTAATTGCCATTTGTTAAGATAAATTCCATGCACGGAAGCATGAATTTATCATAAGAATACATTATCATCCCATGGAGTGCTATTTGTGACATGATGCTCCTGAAGATTCATTTTATGTACTCCATGGTATGTTGAAGAACAGCACTATAATTTTGAACCAGGGTTTGAATAGTCACTTACAAATAATGTCAAACAACTGCCCCACAGGGAGTAATCTGAGAGCAAAGGATACATGTGAATTCATAAAATACTAATCGTCATGGTGGGTTTTGCTTACTATGTTCCTGTTATATATTACCTTTGTTATGCATGCTGGTGTTGGGAGCTATTTTGCCTGCCGTGTCTGAAAGAATTTCCATAGAAAGCATCGTGAAATAAATCAGGCAGAATTTTTAAATTTCATGTTACTGTGAAAAGAATAAAAGCAGCAGTAAAACCTGGAATTATTTCACAAAGGGCTGCAAGGAGACTCTGATTACTAAAAAAAGACAATGATCGTGTGGAGGAGTGTGGGTTGGAGCAGAAATAACAGTACACAAGATAGCTTAGGCAAAGCTTTTAAGCAAAATATTCCCACAGGAAATATTTGGTGCTTTGTCATTGTCTTGTTTTGCACCTTTAAAGAGCTAAACTGCATGGTAGATAGAAGTTATGAGAGAAATTTAGGATCCAGGTTCTCTATAAGGCATAGCAGCAGAGAGCAGTATACTAGATCATATTATCTTCATGGAAGAAAAGCAAAGCTTTTTTTCTTATCATTTATTATGTAATGCGCAGAAATTCCTTGAATGGGATTATTTTGGAAATTGTTGAACCAGAAGAGATCTGTGGTTGATTTCATTCAGTGTCCTGGCACTAGAAGTGATTAATGTTATTTCCTTTAAAACAATATTCAGAGATGGAGCAGGTGCACATCATGGAAGACAGCGAAAACATTTTTCTTTCCTTCCCTTTTGAAGAAGACAAAAGGAAAGCAGAAGCAGTAGTTAAAAGAATTTATTTGATTTGTAAACAGAGCGCTGAATGTTTAAGAGAGATGAAGCAGCATGGCTTGTTTATCTTAGCAGGCAGAGTTGAATGATAGTGATAGTCATCCTTAATCACACAGGCCAAGCAGCAGGAAAGAGCAGTGCCATAAGAATTAATGGCAGTATGTATAAATTGGCAGTAACAAAGATGCCCCGTGAATTAGGAAAAGGTTTCAAAGCAAAAGGAAAGAGTATTATAAGAGTTTTCTAGTAGGAGCAAAAAAACCTAGGGGGTGTTATGGCAGAACCTTGACCCTGTGTGCTTGAGACTACATGATGTAACTGCATTTAATAACAGGAGACTGGACTTAATGTCCCAGAAGATGGATTCCAGGCCTAATTATTTGAAGCTTGTTTCCCACAGTTTTCTCTGTATGTTCCTTTCGTGTCCATCTCTTAGTGTGTAAACAGTGGCTATATGGTGGTGCTTGGTCCTTTAGGAACTGTTTTGGGTTTTTTCCCTCATATATATGGATGCATGTTTTGAATATACGTGCATAAATATATATTGGAAACCAAACTACTGTGAAAATAACATGATAAATGGAGACTTTGTGGGTGCTTCTCCCTCCCTCCCCCCTCCCCCCCATGTCAGTACAGGTTTGTTATTAAGCTTTTAATGACATCATTGTGCATGTTAGGGTCGAATCACAGCATGCTTTTTCCTTAATTTATCTTACTAATCTTCTGCCTCTGTTGTCAGTTGCTTTTTGTGGAAAAAGTAAAGGTATCCTGCTGCCTCACCCTTAAATTCACACATGCTGATCTGACTTCTTGAATTGTGTGAAATCTTCAATAACAGTTGTTTTACTATCTTCTTCCTACATCTTAGAATTTTTTTTGACATCTGTCTTGTAGATCACCCATATTTTGTAGGAGTTCAGTTCCACCCAGAGTTTTCCTCAAGACCTATGAAACCTTCGCCTCCATACCTTGGACTGTTGCTAGCAGCAACTGGGACACTCAGTGCATACCTGCAACGTGGATGTAAATTGTCTCCAAGGTAATCTTTCTTACTTACTTACCTGAGGTTTGAAGTCACGTTTTTTGGAGGGACTACCCCATCCTTCAATTCAGGAGTCTGTGAAAGGAAGAGGAGTTCTTAATGTGTTGATTTACTTATTCCTGTGCATGCCTGACGTAAACCCTGGTGAAAAAGTGACTGTAAGCAGTAAGCACAGTTCCTGACTTCCTTGTTTTCAGAGGCTATTAGGGCTAAACACGGATCCATACATTGTAACCAGAAAGAAGCAAAAAAACCTTTAACAAGTCATGTGAAATTAGTGTCCTCCTGTGTTAACTTTCCCTAACAGTAGTTTCACAAGGAAAGGTATTTGTCAGAGGATCAAGTAATGAAATGAAATTCTTATCTAGTTGTATTTGAATGATGGTAGTACCGAAAAAAGAAAACACTGATTTTATTTTTCAGTAGCTAAATAATTAATACTATCTAGCAGAGACAGGCCTGAAACAAAGTGGTTGGAATACTGTTAGACTTATAGAAGGGTTTGGATCTAGATCAAAGCTGAATGGTGCAGCCAAACTAAAATTATTTGTCCCAGTTCCCTTGGACACAAGAGTTTTTGGTTTATTGAATGTAGCAATAGTTTTTAGCCAGTGTTAACTCATTCTTGTTTATTTCAGTGATATCAATAACAGTTATAATTTCATTACAACAAGAATAATAAAGAGGTCAGAGGGAAGTCTAGGGTACAGTTACAAAAAAGAAAAAAATTAAAAAAGAAAATCACAAGGACTTAATAAGACAGAACGGATGCAGTGCTGACTTACTGCCTTTTCCTCTACACAAGGCTCCAAACTTATTAGTTTTGTGGGGGTGTCATTTTTTTTTTTTTGTATTTTTTGGGTTTTTCTGAGCTTCCTTTCTATTAGGTCCTTTTCTTAAGTGAGAAATAGAAATTTTGTTCTGGCCAAGCCAGGTCAGATCTATCTATTTTGGTACTCTGATCCTTATGGCTGTCAGTTGCCTTTCATAAATGCGCTTCTTTGTGCACCATGGCCAATTGTGCAGTGGTGTATATACATACAGAATTTCTTAACAATCTGGAAACTACAGCTTGGTTGATACACTCCTATTAGCATATCCTGTTGTTGGTATTAGTGGTCATTAGCTACCTTTTAAAATTTGTGCCAGTGCATTATACAGTTCAAATTTTTGTGGTGCTTGACATGAGGGAGTCTTCAAGCTCAGTGGTTTTCAGTCTTTTCTTGATGTGAGCACTCTCTGCCTCACAGTTCATCTTGTTGCCCAGGTCCCAGTATCCTTCCTCTTATTGCTTCTTCCCATAAGTATACCTATTAATCTCTCTGATATAAAGAAAAATTACTTTTTTAAAATGGGTGACCTGTATGTGTCCTAATTTAAATTTAAATCCCTTAGCATTATACCAAGTATATTTTCTAACCCTGACTTTAAGTTTCAGCACTTACTGAATGTGCTGCAGTTAGGCTTATTTCAATTAATCAGTAAAAAGTATATACCAGTCTTTTTCTTCACATTCATACAATAAACTCCAACTAGTACTTAAACATTTAGGAAAGACAAAATTTAGTACTCTCAAACTTTATATATAAAATAAAAATTTTGCCATTTACCTAATTACATGGCAACCAAACCACTCTGTCTTGAGAAAGAGCATTGGAATAGAAAAATATTTTGAGAGTAATAGAGGAGTATTTTGCAGGGAGGAACGTTCAGGAGGGAATCGCAGTGGTAATTGCAGCACATCCACTTGTTTTAACATATCCACCTGTTGAGTGGAAAGGATTTCCAATTTAAACCTTTAAATCCCAGAATTCTAGTGATTTCATTGAGCCGTAAAGCTAAGGCATGTCATAGCAAGATTGAAACAAGCCTGAAGAGGGGATTTTCTGCACACCTCATCCAGCACTGCCTACATGAATTGTAGTCATGCTCTTGACTAGAGCCAAGATGTTACCTGAAAGAGAATTTGTGGAGACCAGCAAGTTGAGCAGATTACATAAACTAAGCTATTAGAAATACCAAAAAGAGAGTTAATGATGGAGTTCTGAGACAAAAGCAAATACATATTTTAGCATGAGGTCCTTAACAGGAAAGCATTACCCCAGAACATTTAACAGCCCCATAATTAGAATGCAATTTTAGGACATCTGACACCTGGACAGAAGCCCTAGCTTCTAAGCGAAGTAAACTGCAAATTTAAAGATGCATCACACCTCCCAGGAGAATACCCTGAATAAATAAAGTGAACAATAATAAATGAATAATTGTGAGGCTTAGTCTGGTAGACAGTCTGAGACAATGCTTACACATAGGAGCAAGCATACCTACTTTGAGATTGGAATGCATCCTCCCAGTTAAACTTAGTTCCCAGAAAATTTGGTGTATACAGAGACAGTCAAGAACTGAGCAAAGGGTCAGAGTAACTCAGTGATGAGTTACTACTTAGTTACCTGAATTGGTAGTTAGGCATCTGAGTTGCCTTTGTTGTTTCAACTTCTCGTGCTTTCTGGCATGAGTGTCTAACCATCAGGCAAAGCCATGTACTTCATTTCCTTGTGAATGGTTTTAAATTGTGAACTTCCAAATATTTCCAGGGAAATACTGAAATCGCCATTTAATATGGAGCTGAGGAGGATGAGAGGCTGCCAGTTTACATATTCCATTTTAAAGAACAGAGGAGAACCAAAGGAGACTCTCAGAAAATGTACAGTACCCACAAATACACTGCCTTTTAAGAGAAGACAAAAATTTTTAATAGAAAAGTAGTGAACGAAGAGGGGAACTCTACACGTAATGTTGGCTTGTACTGAGTATTACAGTTTGATTTAAAAAAAAGTAATAAAACCTGGTTTATCCTTGGGAACAATGTCATATGGATTGCAAAACCTCTGTTGTACAATAAAACCATATTGCTGTTTCCCCCCCCCCCCCCAAGTTAAGCATCAGCAGGCTTTATTTCTTCTCTCACCTTAACACACGTCTTTATTAATGGCCTGCAAGAGTAGGCTGCAGTGCATTAATGGTATTTGCAAATGTCATTTAAATAAGAGCTGAAAGCACTATTCAGAACAAAGAAATAACATAAAAATATATAGGGAATTCAGACACCTGTGCTGAAAATAATGAAAACAGATGTTTATGTAGAGGAAGAGGATAGTAAGCTAATGATAATTAATTTAAACACAAATGTCCAGTAGATGGGAGGAAATGCAGGAAGTGTGAAATGTTTCTAGGTGAGAAAGTGTGGGCAACTGACCACTGCCAAAAGAAATTTTTGCATGTCAGTAATAAATATGCTAATGTGCCAATAGGCACCAATCCAATGCCATCTAATCACAGAGTAGTCTGTTAAGTTCTGGGAAGGTTATTAATGAAAGATTAAATTAAATAAAAGATTAAGAAAAGATTTTGAGTTGCATTCAGAGGCAAGGAACAAAAGTGTCCAGAGGTGTGGTACATAAAGACACTTGGGAAGATTTGCCCATGTAGTGCTTACTGCACTAAAATGGTCCAAGTGCCTCCTAAATCAGCTGTGTAGAGAGGTTTGGGCAAGCACCTATAAACAGAAAAGGAAGCAGCCTGTGAGACATGTTCTCTAGTGTATGAGGGACAAAGAAGGTACAGGCAGGGCTATCTCTTATGTCACCTGTACATTGTCCCCAAGCAAGAACACATCTGGCACAGTATCATATTTCTACCATTGTAGACATTTCAGAGGAAGTGAAGGATATCTTGTGATTTGAAGACTGTTAAGAGAGCAGTAAGAGAGGGGCTGCTCTACAAGATAAGGCAAACCAGGAACTGGGGTGGAAGGTGTACTGGCAGGGATAGTGTCCTCACCATCAGGAGTCAGAACCACAGTCGCCAAAGAAAGCAGGTGAACTGACGTCAGTGTCAGTCACCATATCCTACAGACAGTCCAGTGCAGAAGTGCAAAGTGATGAGATAGGTCTGAGGTCAATCCAGGAAGTCCAGTCAAGAAGTGAATACAGAACTGCAGAGTTGGGTACAGGCATGCCTACAACATAGCTCAGGCAAGGATTAGGAACCAAGGCTCCCTAGCCCATCAGTGGAGGCCTAAGTGAGGATGGTCAAGGCAGCTAAGACCTGCTGGGACCCTCAAGGCTCTTGCAGAAAACTACAGAAAAAGATTTAAAGGAAATCCTTTCAACAACAGCAGTACAAACTTAGTTAAGGCAGTTACTTTGTCATTTTAATGTTAGGTGTTTACAGTGAAGACACTTCTGAGCTAGTCAGCCTCTTTCTGTACTCGCTAAGTGAATATGCACTTTAAAGGAGTCAGCGCAAGATAACGCTTAAATGGGTCAGAAGCATTATACCTACTGTACAAGTGCCTGTTTCTCTCTATTGATTGTAAGCAGCTGAAGATGAAGATGTTTAAAGGTGAATGAATTGAACCCTATGCGAGAGACTCAGCTGAGGGTTTTTATAAAACCCAGATCCATTCTGGCATCTTGGTTGTTATTTTTGTAATGCTGGGTCCTAATAAAACTATTATCCCAGGTCTAGTTATGTGAGCGCAGCATTTATTTTAAACAGCCACAGCCTATACTAAATGTAATTATGTTTATCTTTAATTTGCATTGAGGAAGAAATGCACTTAGCTTGGCTCTTGCCTTTGCACAGAATAACATTACTATAACAATTGTTTAAATTGCTTACATTTCTAGAAAAGGACTTTTTTATCAATTATATGTTGAAAAAGAATGAAACTATTTTCTGAAACTGTGTCAAATACTTAATTTCTAAAGGACATTGATCTGGATTCCCAGATAAAACAAACAGAATGTTCAAGGAGTACCTATTTTGCCTGTTTCTTAATAAAGACATTGAAAGCAGGAACTTTTGAGCAGCTGTTTGAGAAACATAGATTTAAAATTGATCTTGAGACTTAATTCTCATGATTCTGCAGCTGAGATTAGTTGCTGGCATGATGCATTCCAGCTTCATTCCATGTAGCTCCAGCTATTGGCTGCTTTCCATACCATACCAATAGGATGGTATGAAAATACCATATTGCCATACCATATGGAAATACCTTGCCTCCTTCCATGGTTTGGACTGATGCATAGCAGATGTGTAATGATACTGTCAGTAGAACAGAGAGATCTGAAATGGGCATAAATTTGGTAATAATGGAGCCTGTGCAGGGGGAGGCTCTTTTTATTGCTTACATGTTGAGAATACAGGGATCTGAGGATGAGTGAACTTCACAACAAAACAAAACCCCATAATGTAATTTCTGAACAGAGGATATTTCAGTTCACTGCAAAGTGAAATGCCAGCTAAGTACTAGTATATATTTCATGTTGTAGTTAACTGCAAAGTGAAATGCCATATAGGTTCTGGTGATTCTTCACTTTGCAGTGGATGTATTTCCATTAACTACAGGTAGATTAGGTGTAAGGATCAAAGTGACCAGAATTCTTCATCTTGAAGACTGAAGTGACTGACTAGATGCAGTGACACTGCATGCTCTGAGTTTTGTTTTGTTTTTCTCTTGGCCACATCTTTATACTCCAGAGCCCATGAAAAAAAGAAAAAAAAAAAAATAACTGCTGTGGACACCTTAGATCTGCTCCCTAGCTCCTTTGTGTTGGGAGTCCAGTGTTACAAGAATTGTTACAAACAAGAAGTGGGTGTCAGGTTCCTGCCCAAGGTAATGACTAGGTAATTTGTACACAAAGTGAGTAAAACCTTGCTGAAGGAAATGTAAGACTTTTTATTTCTCTATTTTTCTTTTTTTTGTCAGTTTAGGGCTCCGTGTGGAAAAGACTGTCATGAAGGAAAAGCTGGGCTTATTTGGTTTCCCACCACCACCACTTTCATAGCCAGCGCATTTAAGTAATGTTACATAATACCAGCTGTAAGCACAAAATATCCATTTAGTTTTTGAGTTTAATATCCGTGTAGCAACTCTGTAATTTGGAAGGAGGTACTTTTGATTCACTTTTTATTTATTCCAAAGAGAGATGATGACTCATTTGTGGTTAGTACCATCCGGAGTTTTTCTTCAGGTGACTCATCAGCTGAATACAGCTCATACAGTAAATGTTATAAACTGGACATCAGCACTGCTTTGCAACTGTAACATGCAAGTGCAGCTATGCCAAGATTCATGAGTTCCTGTTTGCTTTGAAGTCCACTGGCAGCATAATTTTTGAAGAGGTTCAGGTTGTCTCAGAGCCAAAATTGTTCTTAATATGGTAACCACAGCTTCTGGGGACACTTAGAGATACTATTCAAGCAGCTGAAACTGTGAGACTGACAGTTACCTGAGTCTGAAGCTCAAGAGCTGATCCTTACCTGGGTATTTCCCCTACCTTTCTTGCCACTGTGGCCTACCTGTTAGAGAGAAAACTGGCTTACATCCAACAGGACAGCTGTAAAGTAGGGGAGACCACGAGGTGCTACTGCAGAAGTCCAAAGCGTGATGACAGGATCCTTTCTCTGTGATGTGGAGTCAAATCTTGTATTGAATTGGACAGTGTGGTAACAGTAACAAAATTGTCCTTGGCTGAGTAAATGTTTTAGCCTCTGTACTAGTGGCTACCCAAGTGACCCTCAGTTTCATCAAACTGGAAACAGGCCTGAGAAGTTGGGGTGGTTAAGTCAATTAAATGATGGAAGCATCCAGCATTGTGTGACTGCTTCTATTTGCAAATGCCTCTAAAACCTGTGGCATTTGGTGGGGGTGGACCTGTGATGACAGCACTGGGTGGGGATCAGCACCTGTCTTTAGGAGGTGAAGCTGGGAAGTTGTCCACTCACCTCATTGGTCCTTGAGCAATTTTCCTTAAGCATCTGCCTCTCATACCGTATTCTGTACAGAGTTCTGGCATATGTTTTCAGGCTGTGGCTGCCACAGGGCAGCAAAACCAATTAAAAAAAAAACAAATTGTGTGAAGATTTTGGGGTTAAAACCAGAGGTATAATAAGATGCAGCTCTCTGCAGTCACTGTTCTACCCTCTGTTCTGTGGACATTTTTTTCTCTTTTGCTGTGATGTGAAAATGCAAAACTGTTTTAATAATAATGAATTTTTATTCCATGTTTCCATGGGTACTTTCAGAAAGAAGTAAGTACAACGTTGGTGATGTTGTGTTTGTCTGTGCACATTTGGCATGCTTGATCATACTGTTAACACTTTCCTCACTTGAACTGTGTAATTGCCTGCCTGCTGGTGAAATTATCAAGTTGAGCATTTCTCTCTAGCCTTATAAAACACACTCTTTGTAAGAACTGCATCAACAACATGTATGTCATGTGAAGAAAGGGCAGAGTGCTGTAGGAAAAGTCTTAACGTTAGAACAGTTGGAATTTCTATGTTGTCTTGTGCAGAATATGGTACAGTGATGTAACTGTGGGAAGCTTCCCTAACAGTCAGGTAGAAATTAAATGATATGACTGTTGGTGCCATATCTGCTGTCCCACTCTATTAAAATGGCTTTTAGGTTTTACCTAATCTTTGGGGTTTTTTGTTTTTGTTTTTTTTGTTGTTTTTTTTTTTTTTAAAGAAGAGAGCATGAAATTCAGGCTACAAAATTCAGGCTTCATCAGTGCCCAGTAACAAGCATTAGTATAGCTAAGTGCAGTATGTTCACTGTTCCACTTTGCTGTTTAGATCAAAGATTTCCAGCTGTGGGGTTACATAGTTCCTCTTGAAACATTACACAGCAGGCAGTTACTGTAGATCAGCTGATGGTGTTGTGTTGAGGTGGGTCATGGGCTGATTATGTGCTTGATGTCTCAGTAGAAGATCATTCCCAGAGGTGGGGAGAGTGATGTGACTGATATCCTGTTAGCTGAAGACTGAAGGTGTCTGTGCAATGTCTGGGGTAGAGTTGATACTGAGGCTGACATGGGTATACCCACACAAATGAGGTCTGAGATTCCCTACCTATACAGTTTTAACTATACCCTGTGCTCTGCAGTACCACAATACTGACCAGAATTACTGCTGCTCAAAGGTACTTGTCAGTTCCTCAGGCTCCCTTTGCTGGCTTCTGATCTTGGGAAATTCAAGTATCTGGAAAAAAGATTGTAGAAGTAGGGAGAGGCTGAGGCTTGAGGCTCTTCTGAAGAGGTGCACTTAGAGTTAAGATAAACCTGGAGACCCAGTAGACATCACAGCTGACTGTGGATTGTTGGCACTTCTTTCTTTCAGTCACTGCTGTGATTCCTGTTCTTCACTGTTTCCTTGTTCTGGCCACTTACAAAGCGATTACTTACTTGCATGGCAGTTTGTTCTGTGAAAACCAGTCTATTTCTCTCATGAAACAGCAGAAGGGGATAAAACCTCAGAAAAAAAAAAGCTGTCAGGACATTGCTTGGAGCAATAAAAATTATTTATATTCTGATTGGAAGAGCAAGAATTGTAATTTAAGTATAAATAGAAGCATTCTGAATAAAGTTGTCTTTTAACTTTTTCTTTGGTCAAACAATGATTTTCTTTATCACAAAGGAGAAATTCCTTTTAGTCTTGCTCTGAATACTTGCTGTTCTCCATGTTGTTAATCATGGTCATAAGCACAAAGCACCAGCAAACTGTAGAATGAATGCACAGGAGCCAAGCGAAAAGAAATTGCACATACTGTTTCTCAGGTAAAATACTTTTTCTCATCAGGTCTTAGACTCCAAACTTAAGCCCATTCCTGTAGAGGAAGGCATTCTAAATACCAAAATTGAGCATGAGCTTAAAGTAGGTTTCTGGAAATGGACTGCATTTGAGGAAAGTGTTGGTTATATGAATCTTTTGGGTTGGAGGGTTTGAAATAAAATATTCGGTTTAGATCCTTCTGACCTGTGTATTGCTTTTAACAGTGACAGCTACAGTGACCTCAGTGATGACAGCTCTCTAGAAAAAGAGTTTCCTAATTCAGAAAAAGGTGAAATGATTGTATGACAGCGCAGAAATGCATGATGCTGTTGAGGTAAGCTGAATTGTTGTGATACTGCTTTGTGACATTTATTTCTTCTAGACTTAAAACACAAGACACAGTTACCTTGATACTACCTTTTGTTTCAAGTCCCATCTGAGAGCTTATGTTTTCTTCCTTGCCTGCAGCACTTAATTTTTTTCTTCTTCTGCTGCTTAACTCTGCAATTGTGATATTAAAGTCTGCTAAGTGTTTTGGATACAGCTTGTATGTAGGATGCTGTACAAAGTTAAGCTGTGTTAGTGTTTGATGGTACAATGAAAATACAGTTTAAAATGATGTGAGGGTTGTTTTTTGTTTGTTATTTCAGTTTTCAAGTTTGGATCCCTTTGAGTACACTATGTTGGCATGACTTTCTGCATTAATATTTGCTTGTAATTTCATCTGATGCATTGATACATTGAAGACATCCAAGGTTAATACTTGGATTTAATCTGCAGAGTGACAGAGATACAAACCAGTTTTATTAAGTCATAGCTTTGTTTGCTGTAGGCTTTGCAAAAGCAATATTGGATTGGTTGTTTTTTTTCACCTGTGAACATGGTGACTGTAGATTTCCTTTCAGATCTTAGTCTTTATTTTCCCTACACAGGTTCATCAGAGTTGTACCCGGTGTGGTACTCTGTTACATGTGTGCATTCATGCTTTTCCGTATTTCTGAGCACTTCTGTAAGCAGGACACAACTTTTCCCTCTGATTTCATTCCTCTCCATGGTGTAGTCACTAAGCAGCTGTGCCAAACAGATGATTAAGTCTGCATATGAATGATGCATTTCTGCCTGATGGTCTCCTGATTAAAATGCTGGCATGAGATGTGAGAAATCGGAGTCTTTAGCTGCAGTATGCATTTCTTCTGTATTTTTTATTTATTTCTTTTCCCCTCTCATGTACCACGTTAAAGATAATAATATATCTCAAAATCATAAGAGTGAAGAGCAGAATGTTAAATGATTTCATGACCTAGTGCATGCAGATACAGTAATGATGCATGTCACAGAGTGACCAAAAAATAAGTAGTCACAATGTGCCTATTTGCTCTTGCCCAGATTCTTCCCACCTCCAAACATCACTATGGCTCTGTTTCTTGAGGCCAGCACATAGTAAAGGACAGCCCCTTTAGCTTTGACTTTGCTTTCCTCCATGGAATTTATGAATGGTAATTCTGTTTACCATTGCAGATGTGACTTTTTCATCACTTTTGTGATGCTTTCAAGTAGGTATCAGTAAAGCAGATTTTATTTGAACATGTTGCTAGTGGATACCAATTGAATTCAACAGAATTACTCTAGAAAGGATTAAATAACTAATTCAAAATATAAAAGAAGGATACAAGCGTTGGCTCATTTATTTTTATCTCAGGGTTAATCAGAACTGGATACACGCATAGTCTATATTTACCTTTGTGGTTTTGCTTAAGCTGTTTGACCTAGATGAAGTGCATCCACCTGCAGTATTTACCATAGAACTACTTCAAAGTAAGTCAACAGATTTGAGAGAAACTGGCATGAAATAGACTGTTACAGAAGAAATATTTTTAATCATTATTTTTTCCATTTATTCTTCCTTACCCTCCCTCTTTTATGTTACAGAAAGTTGGGAACAGTTCAATACTGAAGAGAAGAAAGTAGAAGAGTAAGCTGCTTGTGATCCTCATAGTGTCTCCACCTATCATGTTGCTTTACTGATGACAGTTTCACTTTCTTGTAGCAAAACCAGTTCTGTATAAATGTTCTTTCTCTTTAAAAATGACAAAATGGTTGTGCACCTTAGTGGTAATCATTACTGATCATATCCTGTGTTTCAGAGTTGTCTCAGGTAAATATGTATTAATTTGCTAGTTCACAACTGTTCTTGATTTGAAGGAAGATTTGATTGTTTTCAATTTGCCATAGAACAGGAAGATGCATTGGTTCTTGTGAAGGAGAGGGAATGCACTAAAAAAATTCAAGCAAAAGTTGTTTTATCCATGAGCAGTAGAGAACTGTTTTGAGTTTGTTTTGCTATTTAGCTTGTTGCATATATATAATTTTACTTTTTTGCTCTTCAGTATGTACAAATAAAAAAATTGTTGCTGTATTTCAGCTCTTTGTGATTATAAAAATTGATGTTGGTTACACCTCTTTTCACTTTGCTTTTATAAGTGATTTCACTTTTGAAAAGCTCAAGTTTGATTTGCTGTTTCTGCTGTTTCTTCGGGAACTCTGACTGAATACTGAACGTAATTGTGATCTACAAAATTACAGAAGTAGAAAGCATTTTTGTATTTGTATTTTGTAAGAGAGAAATTAAATACACTGATATGTTAAAATGTAATTTGAACACTTGTGTGGAAATTGTAGAAGAACCAGTCATAAACCTGGAGCATTATCTGAACTCCAGCCATGTAACACTCAGTTAATTTCAATAACTGAGTATGAAGGTGAATTAAGGTTCACTCTTGTTTTCTCTCATCCAGTGACCACTCCATGGTCATGGCATTCTTTCCCCAGTAGAATAAAACAATTTATTTTAATTTAGAAATCACAAGTTATTCCACTGTATGACAGTTACAGGCACCCTTGCAATACCATGACTGCAGCCTGAATCACTGACACAGAAAGGGAATGCGAGGGGTGCTGTACCATGTTTAAGGCTGAATCCTATTAGCCCTGTAGCATCATCAGACTTGTCAAGAAGCTGGGCCCAAGCTGTGTAACTGATGGGGATCCAAATACCTGGGCCAGCTTTTCCTACAAAGAAAACTGGAATTTTGAGCTTTGTGTTTCATTGGTTTTGGGTTGGGTCCGGTCTTGTTTAACATCTTTGTCGCTGACATGGACAGTGGGATTGAGTGCGCCCTCAGCAAGTTTGCTGATGACACCAAGCTGTGTGGTTCAGTTGATACCCTGGAGGGAAGGAATGCCATCCAGAGGGACCTTGACATGCTTGTGAGGTGGGCTGATGCCAACCTGATGAAGTTTAACCATGCCAAGTGCAGGGTCCTACACCTGGGTCAGAGCAATCCCAGGCACAGCTACAGGTTGGGCAGAGAAGAGATTCAGAGCACCCCGGAGAGAAGGACTTGGGGGTGTTGGTTGGTGAGAAAATGAACATGAGCCAGCTTCAGTGTGCACTCACAGCCCAGAAAGCCAACCGTATCCTGGGCTGCATCAAAAGGAGCGTGACCAGCAGGTCGAAGGAGGTGATCCTGCCCCTCTTCTCTGCTCTTGTGAGACCTCACCTGGAGTATTGTGTGCAGTTCTGGTGTCCTCAGCATAAAAAGGACATGGAACTGTTGGAACAAGTCCAGAGGAGGGCCATGAGGATGATCAGGGGACTGGAGCACCTCCCGTATGAAGACAGGCTGAGAAAGTTGGGGCTGTTCAGCCTGGAGAAGAGAAGGCTGCATGGAGACCTCATAGCAGCCTTCCAGTATCTGAAGGGGGCCTATAAGGATGCTGGGGAGGGACTCTTCATTAGAGACTGTAGTGACAGGACAAGGGGTAATGGGTTAAAACTTAAACAGGGGAAGTTTAGGTTGGATATAAGAAGGCAATTCTTTCCTGTGAGGCACTGGAATGGGTTGCCCAGGGAGGTTGTGAATGCTCCATCCCTGGTGGTGTTCAAGGCCAGGTTGGACGAGGCCTTGGGTGATATGATTTAGCATAAGGTATCCCTGCCCATGGCAGGGGGGGTTGGAACTAGATGATCTTAATGTCCTTTCCAACCCTAACTATTCTATGATTCTATAAAAGGTAAATACCTGTACAAAAATAGAAAAGCCATTATTGCAGCTTTGTAAAACGGTAAGTTTAAAAGCTTTGCATTGCTTTAGAAAATCTCAGGTTACACAGTTTATCTCTTCACTAAAAGAAGCTTCAATGGTAATAAAATATAAAATGTATTCCTGTGGAAGGGTTTATCTAGAGCGGTTTGCAAATGCATGCATGCCTTAGAAATAGGAGGTATTGCCAGAATTGGTGTCATTGTACGGTTCCCCCAATGAGAGACACTGTTCTGTGAAAGATGAAGCATTTTCCTAAGATTGTCTGAAATGTGCAAATGTATTTTCAAATATATTGTGTTATTTAGAACTGTTTAGATACTGTGTTAAAGAATCATGGTGCCCACTGTGAACTGTGGTGTCAAGGAGGGAATTTTTCATGTAGTCAAGTGAAGCTGGAAACAGCGCCTTCATCTTTTCATCTCCCAGTGCCATTACCGATCCTCTTGCTAACTGTGCTACATAAATGAGTATCCCTGAAGACAAACCCATTACTGTCACAAGGGATCCATCTCCTCTTTGAGCTGACAGAAGCAGCAGCATGCCATTTCCAAAATGGAAAAAGGCAAATGAACTTTTTCCACCCAAATCGTGGGCTACAATTAGGAGTGTTGCCAGCAGATCCAAGGAGGTGATCCTATGCCAGAGTGGATAATCTTGTATCTACCTGTTCCTGGGTTATGTTCTGTAAGCCTGTACAGTTTACTAGCCTGGGCATAGCTGAACCACTCTGTCTGGGAAAACCTGACTGAAGAAATGTTGGGTGTGGGTATTGGGAACTGAAGCTCTGTTTTGTTGGGAGGATCAGTTGGGTGTGTTGGAGGATGACGTTTAAAATCTATGCCTGCCTTGTCCAGAAAGTGGTCCTGTGCTGATGCCAGCTATGGTCAGCTTTTCCCTCACAGGAAGTTTGGTGGCTTGGTTGAGTTGGACCAGAGTCTGCACTTGTTTCTGAACAAGAGGAGCAGCATCCAAGCTTGGATGTGACTGTGGGGTAGATATTGCACTTAACTGATACTGTAGGCAGAGCTGTATCTTACTGAGTATCTCTAGTCAGGTGTTGTATCTCATCAGCACAAGCTTCTGTTTCACTGTAAGATTTACAGGTAAAGCCTTTTAGCATCTGCTCAACATATGTAACATGCACTGCCTTGAAGCTGAGGTTTCTTTCCTTGTTTATTTAGCAGCTTGAGAGATAACCTTTGTGTGCTAACGTAATGACTGCAGAGGTTAAATCTAATAGAAAGTCTTACATCTAAGTTTTCCTGAGACACTGAGGAGGATTTGCCTGGCCACCCAGACTATTCCTCATCAGGGAATGCTTGTGGAAAGGTGCGCCAGATCTTGCAGTAGCTTGCTGTTTTTCTGAAGCCACTGAAGTGATGCCAATTCATATCGCACAGTGTGACTTTATTGATTACAGAGTGGTACTGAAGAGTGCTTACTGTCACCTGGGATTCATTGGACTCAAGCGTGGTTCTAAATTCCTCTGCAGGTGTCTAAGCCCTTGCTTGCCAGGAATACCCTGGAGGTTTTGAGCAGTAGGTTGGAAGTAAGGCTGACTTCACAGCAAGAATCTGTGAGCAGGAAGTACAGCACCAAGCCAAAGGAAGTTTTCAGGAAAGAAAAAAGCAGATAGGCAGTGATGGCAAGGGGCTTGCTGCTCAAAAGGGTGTGGAGGAGGTTAAGGAAAGAACAAGTGTAAGAGCAACAAGTGACTTGCCAACCTAAGCTGACCTCCTCATGGGAGCTGTTACACTTACTATAGAAATGCAAATGAAAGGTTCTCCCCAAACTCAGGGTGTGTGTCATGATGACAGTAGGGAGTGTAATTACAGCATACAGGACTTCTGAGTCATCTTGGTTGCAGCTGACAGTGAGGCCAGATCAGCATGGAAGTGAACAGGAGCTGTGGAAACCTATGTGGGACCGGCTGAAGCTCATTTTCCCCAACTGTACTGTTTGCATATGTGAGGTGACTAAAATTTGCTGAGAAAGGGAGTCAGGTGGATCAAGGAGGGGATCAGAGTAACATTGCTCTTGGGAGAGCACGTGGCCTCCTGCAGCATCCTGGGAAAACTCACTGCAACGTGACGGGATGCAAACAGTATAATCCTTTCTGTACCTAGGACTGAATAACACCTTATCCTTGCACACAGGCTGGAGGAGGCTCCTTCACTTGGGCATCTGCATGAGAGTTGTGATACATTTCTGTGCCTCAGCATTACATCCCACATACTGCTCAGTTTTTCCCTGCTAGCATAGTGAATTGGTAGCTGTTATCCCTGTGGTAACTTCCAGAAAAATTCTTCCTCTTCCCAGTGCACCCCATCCCCACTCTTGACGTAGTCAGCGCTTACTTCCAGGATTTCACTCATTTTCCAAATTAGCATCCTTTATATTTTTAATGTCAATGAACTTAGTGTTTTAGATATTTCTCCTTGTATTGGATTCTCAGCTCTGTCTAGATTTTTCAGGTGTTCAGCTGTATCTCATCTGTTTACTACCATGTGCTGACAGAGTGAAATGAATTAAGGACTCATCTAAAATAAGGATACAAAAAGAATCTACGCATTTTCTGCTGTTTAGGGTGTTCATATTTGTGTAATTCCCCTAAAATGATCCATAATATTTACATAAGCATCTATTAGATATCTGAAGAAAATGTTGCCTCATCTGGAGCTTCATTTGGAATAGCAATTCCAGAAATGTTGTTTTTCCATTCTCTGGTTGATTATGTGTAAGCTGCTTTAAAAAAACCCACCACCACCACCAAACGTGAAACAAACCAACCAAACAAAAAACCCAAACCAAACAATATATGTGTTTTAATATGAATTAACTTTCATGGAGCACAGAAGTAAACCAGTTGTGTTATTCTTTATTCATATACAAGTGAACTGTTTGGTTCCTTTCTCCTTAAAATTCCTCATGGATTGCAGGATCTAACATCCTGGTCTGACCTAGCTGACCTTTTGCTAGAATAATGTCTGTTAAACTGCCTTTCATCTTGTAAAAACGGTGTACTTTAATCTTTACACTTTGATGGTTTGTTTATATATGAAATACTTTCTCTGCTTGTAGCCTCTTAGTTAGGTTGAGGAAATTGGTTTCTTTATAGAACTCCTGGCAACATACTAGCATAGATTTGGATCAGAGCCTAGAAAACCAGCTTTTGCCTGAAGTGTAGATAGTGTTCTGTGCTTTAGGAGTGCTTCTGGAAAGGTAAGTCTATCTTTTCCACCTCTGTGGACTCTCTGTTAATAATTTAAGAAATAATAATTTAACAGTTGGAAGTTTCTTGTGAAGTAACAGTAGCAGTTTGGGTATCCTAAGAACTGACTCAAGCCTTGTATTAAAGCAAAATCCAGAACTATATGTATTTAAAGGAATAGTTAAGATAGTCTGCTCTGAGTTTCTGTGCAACATAACCTCACCCAATAGCAGCTTCAATAAACTCATAATTTCACAGGGTCAGTTTGAGAAATAAACTAAAATACTTCAGGTGTCTTTTAGTTTGAATATCACTTTTACTACCTTTGGAACATACTACTCATTGTCTAAGTCTAAATCGGCAGTTTGGAGAAAAAGTGCAGTTTTGAAGCAAACAGTTTCTATTTACTGCCTGTGATTGCTTCCCACTGCAGTTGTTGTGCTTGAGACCTCAGTTTCTTTTGGACAAAATAAGACTGAAGATCCATTCCAAATACTGGTGTGGTTCAGTTCTGAGCCCACTGGGTAAACATGCTGCCCTTATTTCCTGCAATGTTCATCTAATGAGCGTGTGCCAACAGAAGGCTCTCAAACCATCAAGTGTTCCCATGACATCCAAAAATGATTTATATCCTATATGTGTGTGGTGTTCCCCTTCCTATCTACCATTTTTTTTTTTTCTCTGAAAGCTTCCCCAAACTTCCACTCAGGCACCCTGTTCTTAGTTGCTGGGTCTGTGTTCCCACATGATGCAGGCAGCACAGTGCTTGAGTCACCCTGGATGGCCTGATCTGGGTCCTCTATGGGCTTGATAAGTATCTTACCTGAGTGGTAGGATATTATGCAAGATGCAGCACCACCGTCCTTGTATTAAAATAGGTGGACTGTGCTATTCTAAGTGCTTGCACAGTCTTAATTTAGCAAAATGTCAATGCCTGATTGTGAGCAACTCACCACAGGCTCCTTTTATAATCAGCAGAAAAAAAACCAAAACAGGTGCTTTTCAGTCATCCTTAGCAGATCAGATGAATCACTCATGGGTATTGCTCCTTTCTTGTCATGAACCTTAAAGAAGAGCCTGGCCCAAATGGCTGAGATATACATTCCTGATGTGTTGGTGCTGAAGGGGGAATTGGTCACTACCATTACCTCACTGTTTCTAATCAACTATATTTAACCGGCTCCTTTGTTTTTGAGGGCTGAAATAAGCAGACTCATTCCTGGTTAGCCTAAGCTTCCCCAGGGTACAGCGTTCCAGTGGGCCTCAAACTATCTCTGTGTTAGTTAAGGCCTCAAATTCGGCAATCTTCCTTGCCTAAGCCCAGCCAGAGCCCTGTACCAGTGTCTCCTCAGTGTGGGTGCTCAGGTAAGCGCTCTCAGAATGTTATCGCTGGGTCCATTTCCACTCAAGATGCAGCAGCAGAATCTGCTGTTACATGTTACCACGTAGTGTGCCTCCCTCCCTTGCTGAACAATAATCCATTTCCGAGAGCACTTCCCTGGGATGTAAGAGACATGGCTAGTTTCCTTCTGAGTTTCAGAGGCAGCTAGGCACCCTCTCATTTGGGGGCTGCCCGCTCAATGAAGTTAGTATCACTTCTTGGTGCTGATGTTCATTGCTGTCACAACTTAGGGCAATCTGTAAAAAAAAAGAAAGATCACTGGTCCTGCACTGGAAAACAAGAAGTGTATGATTCTGTAGTTGAGGCAACAGGAGGTTGCTTGGGAAAGGAAGGAGGCAGGGAGAGCACCTGAGCCCAGGTCTTTAGACTGTGTATTTTAAGTAGTTATTGAGCAAAAAAAGAGAAACAGTCACTGGCAAAGGAGCTAGATCACAGGACTCCTATTTGCTAAACCAGTGGTATAATAAATAGGTTAAAGAATTCCTCCTGCTTTCGTTTTTTGGCCAAATAAGTCTCATCCTGCATTTCTGTGGTGGCACAGATTTGGCAGGAAGAAGTGACAGCACCTCTTATTTTTCTCTAATGGCTGGAACTTGCTGCATCACTGCTTTGTCCATCCAGTTATTATCCCTGTTGGTTCATAAGAGCCTGTGCCAGATTCTGCTTCTGCTAGTGCCAGCCTCAGGCTGGAGAATGCTTATTTTCTTTTCTTCTGGTGGATGTGCTTCTCATTCAGCTGTCCTACCCAGGATTTTTATTGAGTTTATTCCAAAAAGGGTAGAAGGAAGCTTGTAAACATGAAAGAAAACTTCTCAGCACAGTTCCGATGCAAGCACAACCTGGAAAAGCTTGAACTCCTGTTGACATAAGTGCCTAATAATATGCCTTGGTTGAGTCTCAAGGTTTGAGAAATTGAATAGGCATCCAAAATTTTGAACAGTCAAAACATCAACTTCTAAGGCTTGTGGCTGTTTTTAATGTACTTTCCCTGTGTTTAATCTTGGGAGCATAATGTGACAAAGTTTGGTCAGTGCTAGTTTATAGTTGAGTATAAAGCAGGTTCCCAATTTAGAGTTATTTTTGTGTACACTGTCTTGCTGATAACATCATTATTACCAGACTCATGTACACAGACGTACAGGGGTATCACTCTTGGGAGCATCTTTCAGTTTTACAGAAGCTTTAAGAAAGGAGGTTTTGGACCAACAAACATTTCTCTCCAACTAATTGAAGATACAAATCTCTCCTGGCTACATGAAGTTAGGTAGCACAGTACTGTGAGCAGGAGAGAATCAGACCTCCCGAGGGGCATGATTTAGAAGATTTGCTACTTGCATAACTAAGTGAATTAGGGATGAGATTATGCAGGCAATGATCTGCTTTTTACTCAGGGTAGTGCAGCTCTGTGTTCACTGGGGAACAAAGACACGATTGCTTGTTAAATTGAGAAGTGTGTAGAAGCAGTCCTGGGATTGTTTTAGTTGAGACTTTTGACAGAGGGTTTACTAGAGCAGGTTAGAGTAATCACACAGAATTGATGTGCTTTTATATTTAATGTTGCAGTGAGGCACCTGTAAGTTCAACCAAGAGCCTATCCATAGCTTAAAATATGAATGTGTAAAGTAAAACATCTAGATACAAAAGTAAACGTGTCACTGTCAGTTCTCTGAAACTGCTTTTTCTAAGGTGTATGTTCAACACCTGTTGGTCATCTCTTGTGAAAGGGTAAAAGACTGTTACCCAGTCTGCTTGCTTTGCTCTTTAACATTAAGGAGCCTGAATTTACGTGAGTGCTAATTTACGTCATTTTTGTTTCTGCTGTCCAGACTTATAAAAATTCTGGTAATATCTACTGTAGTGTACAACAGCACGAACCTGATGGAAAGAACAGGTGTCTGCTTCTGCCTGAACTAATACCCTGTGCTTTGCTGACTCTTTGGCAGATTGGTTAACACTTTGACTGTGAATTAGAGGAAAAGCATATTTGAAGGCAAATGTAATAGTCTTCATGGAATGAAAACAGTTACCTAAAAGAGTTTTGACAAGCTTTTGGGTCGTCTGAAGGAGAGCTCGTGTACCTGCAATTTAGCTAGTTTTTGCCAGTGATATAACTTGATCTAGTAAAAATACTGCTTCTCCCCACAAATCCTGTGTCACTTTAGCCTTGGTCTGTGGTCTATCGTTGCTGTGGCAACAATCCCACAACAATTTAGCAGTATTTTTCTGCTGTATTTCTTTCTCCAGGGTGGTCTGTGATGCTCTGTTACCTGGTTTTTATTCTTTAAAGAATTAATTAGATTTTTAAAGGTTTTTAGGGGATTAAGGATTAAAACTCAGAAATAGATCTAGCATCTACCCAGATGGATGTCCTTTGGGAAGAATTGTGGATGAAAAGTATTATGTAAGTATTTGGTGAGGTGAAAAATTAAGGAGGATTATAGTTTCATACGTTATGACCTCAGCTGAGATACATTTTAGGAGTCACATACAGCTCTTCTGGATTTGAATTAGAATTTGTAACTTCAAATACCAAATGAAGTTCATTTATCTGTCTACGTAACTTACATTAATGTGCCCAAAGACAACATTTGACCTTCTCCTTTCAGCTAAGCTGAAAATGGTAGAGAAAGCTTATGTTAGAGTAGCATTAATAACTTAATTGCTTTGAAGCTAAATTACCATAAAGGATCTTCTGCTGCCTACCTACAGTTAAAGATTGGTGCATTATGGTAAATCTGGAAATGAAAGTCCAGCTTTAGAAAATGATATTCTGTCTATTTATTCAATCTATTTAGTAATGCAGAACTGAGGAGCTACCACAGAATAACCATTTCAGTTGGCTGAACAAATATTTAATAATGAGTTTGTTTATTAAGAATCCAACACCAGAACATGATCCAGAATTTCCCCTCCCCTCATGAAATACCACTATTTTCTTCCTAGTTTCAATTTCTTCCGCTAAATAAAAAAAATCTTATTGCAAGTGAGCTTTTAAAAAATTATGTGGGCTAGTCATGTTCTTTGTAGGGGAATTTCTTACTAGGAGTAACCTGGAACATTATTGCTTTCACAAAGTCTGATTGTCTTTACTACCAACAGGTTTGGTTTTTTTTTTGCCATTTATTTTAGGAGACTTCAGTCTGAAAGTAAAATATATTCTGCTGCTCTTTTAGATGCTGTTTTCTTTAGTTATCTAGAGATGGACAATATCATAATGACACACTATTCTGAATTTCTCTGTAATGTCAGTTGCTGCCTCTAAGCCATACTTTGGCATCAGATTAATTCCCACAGCTAAGGAGACTAGAATCTCATTCTTGCTTAATTGAAATAAAAGTGCCATGGAAACTGTGAAAAGGCATTTCCTATGTATAAAATCCTAACCTTGTTGAATCCAAATACTGGATAAACCTGCTCCACAGTTCCATTGATCTACTTCTGGTGTAATCATCATTAAGTACAGTATCTTCCACATGGAACCAGTGGGGATTCTACCCCATAAAGATCATAAAGATCCCCCATTCTGTCTGTTTTAAACTTAGAAAAGTGAGAGCTAGCCATCTCAGACCAGACACATTTCACATGTTAGGATCTGATGGCTGGCGACAGTACTCCTTTGGACATAGCTAGGCATTTTTAGAGGTTGACCTGAAAACCAAGTCTTTAAAAGATAGAATGGCTTATTAGTACAACACAGTGTTATCGAATCAGATATTTATATGCAAGAATGAAGCAAGAATAAAAGTTGCATGTATTCTGTCTTGCAGTAAGTAACGGAAAGCAAAGAAAGAATAGAAAGGTATAGCTGGGGAGAATACCTCACTAGTATATTTTCTTGTGCTACTTAAGGAGAATGGGTCTAATAAACATTTCAACAGCTGGGGTATTATTTTTATTCGTCCCAAGAGTTCTCAACATCCATGGAGAGATGTGTATTCTGGGCACGTCGTGCCCTGTTTGAGCCTCCTTGCTGCCTTCAGAGATGAGGGGGTAAGTCCTAGCACAGTTGCCTGTAACTGCAGGGCAGAATTGTTCCTGCTGAGGCTTGCCCTGGTAGCACTGCAGGTCAGCCCAGCCTTCACTGAGCTGTTGCACTTGCTTGGCTCCATGGTGCTTTTTGTCAGTAATACCTGCTTTTTACCTAGGTATTTCTACCCTGTTTCCACAAAGTTTGGAGGAACATTTCTGACATCCCTGTTTCTTTCTTGCACTTGACTGACAATTTCCCAAAAGTCATGAGAATTTCGCTGTCAGACTAGGGAAGAGAGCTGGGAAAAAAATGTGCAGTCACAGAAGTCTCTTTTTCTTATGAAACAGGACAGAAATTATACTTATCACTCTATTTTTTTTTAACATCCCAAATCTCTTATTATGATCACAGCCTTATGGCATGTTGATGAGACAAAGCTCTTACCATAAAGACCTTATAATTTGTTTTAAGAAGACAGACAACAGAGACAAGCAATTCTGTAGCGTTTAATAAATCACTTTAGAAACAATTATTTTTTCAGGATTGGAGTCCAGAAGCTGCCTGCTGTCAAGTATGCTCATAGTCATTTCCATTTAGTGTGGATTTAAAAATCCAAATATTGAATTTGGTTATGTACAACATATTTCGGGGAATAGGACATTAAAAATATATCTGCAAGTGCTAGTCTACCCTATGTAAAACTATATCCCAAAGCCTAAATTACCATGTAATGTTACTTAACGATGCAATGAGCTGTAAAATAGACAATTTTTATGCAGCTGAGCCCTCAAGCTTATTCTTACTTCTAAGACACTGCTTCCTTACTGTGGAAACAAACAAGTGAGTAATACAGATTACTTTCTTTAGTGTTCTTTATGCCACAATCATTTTTGACCAGGGAGGACAATGAGATAATCTAAATGATATAGATCACTTGTTTTCTTCCCTAGTAGGAAAGATAATGAATGGCTTTGTTTTGATGGCTTTATTGCCTATAAGATAATGAAGCATCCCAGCATGGATTTCATTAGACTTTCTCTACTCTCGCTATGATACACTCATTAAGAGTCCAGATCTCCTCTTTGATGTACGTGGAACCAGACATTTCAGAGTTTAGCACACTGTGAAAATCTGGGCAGGGATGTTACCAAAACAGTTCCTGGGTCTTTAGATCAAGGCTAGCTTTGGCCATGAGAGACACAAAAGCACTAATACAACTTATCAAAGTGAAATAGATCATGGTGCTTGTAGGTATGAGGCTGTGAGAGCTTTGACATTTAAACTTCCTCATTATTCATGGGGTTCAGGAATTAGAGAATGTGTGCTGCTTAAATATCCAAATACTCCCACTGGTTTCATTTGCTGCCTCCCAGGGGGTGGTGAAGATCACAGGGCTATCTTGTCACCAGCAATCCAGTCTTATGGAGAGTCAGCCTCAAGACAGCTGCAAGGAAAGACTTCTTAAGGTGTCAATTGGGAAGCAATTTAACAACCTGGGGCACAAAATGATAAGGCTGTAAGGACTGGAGGGAACTGAGATACATGAGCCCCATGTGGTATTTTTCTGTTAAAACATCCTGTTCCTGTTAGGAGCAGCTGCACATTTTATCATAGAATCATAGAATCGTTAGGGTTGGAAAGGACCTCAAAATCATCTAGTTCCAAACCCCCTGCCATGGGCAGGGATACCTTACACTAAACCATGTCACCCAAGGCTCTGTCCAACCTGGTCTTGAACACTGCCAAGGATGGAGAATTCGCAACTTCCCTGGGCAACCCATTCCAGTGCCTCACCACCCTCACAGGAAAGAATTTCCTTCTTATATCCAACCTAAACTTCCCCTGTTTAAGTTTTAACCCATTACCCCTTGTCCTGTCACTACAGTCCCTAATGAAGAGTCCCTCTCCAGCATCCCTATAGCCCCCTTTCAGATACTGGAAGGCTGCTATGAGGTCTCCACGCAGCCTTCTCTTCTCCAGGCTGAACAGCCCCAACTTCCTCAGCCTGTCCTCATACGGGAGGTGCTCCAGTCCCCTGATCATCCTCGTGGCCCTTCTCCTACAAGGATGACTACAAATAATGCATGTTGAAATAAAACCAGGAAGATACATTGCATGAAAACATGACTATCATCTATTTGATCTATTTGATCCTTACACGAATAAGAGATATTTTTTTTTTTTGACAACTGTTTATGGGGAAAAAAGCCTAACACAGTTCTGAGGTTTAGTATATGCCTATTGGATGCAAGGGGGCAGGAGCCGGAGAAGGTCACAAAGAGATAAATTGCTGCAACTAAATTAAAAAAAGAGACGAAGGCTGTGCTATAGCCTGAGTTCTAGCATTTCTTTCCTTTCTTCTTGTCACATCTGTACATCTGCCAGCTCTTATCAGTGATTATTTTATTGTATCACAGTTTATAAAAATGTCCCAAATAAAAAATTGGCAGCAACTCTCTAATAAATCAGTGCAGTAGGAAAAAGGTTATTAATACTTAAAAATTCTTACTGCAGGGTCCTTAAGGGAGGCACATGCAGTCTCTAAAGCCAGATGTGCCTGCTAAAAGAAGAGGATCACAGGTGAGATGCCTACCTGGGCTTTTACCTCCCAGGTTTCCTTCTTCTCCATGGAAAAACTTGTGTGGTTTCCTGGGCAGAATTGACCATTGCACTACAGGCAATATGAAATACTGCGACTTGAGATTAAGAGAGGAAAGTGAGTTTCTGTCCTTCTGTCCTTCTTCTTATACTTGTCTGAAATGGGATTAGTCTTTTGCTGTGGCTGGAACCACAGTGACAGCTTTCTAAGAGTAGCTGGGGAATGGTCCTTGCACCATTGTTTTCTCACAAAACATGAGTCAGTTCAAAAGTTACCCTGAAAAAATCAGGATATCTGATAGCTAACATAGATTGAAACAAGATTTCAGGTTTTCAATCTATTTTGTGAAGAAAGAAATGGAATCCTAGGCATTAAGAGTGTTTCCAGCTGTCTCATAGCTCCTATCCCACTAGTGTGGATGGAGAAGCTGAAGAAAGGTGAATTAATACTTACAAGGCCACCCTTCCTGTCTCCATGACTGCTTTAGACAAGTAGCAGTCATCTCGATGGCTCTGTCTGATGAAGCAAAATAGCAGAAATGTCAGGTTGGGCTGCTGGGCAATTTCATCAGTCACAGCTCTACAGGTCTGATTCAGTACTGTACAGTGACGTATGCTTTTTAAGAATACTGAAGCCAAGTTATTTTGAGAGAAAGTCAGAGAGAGATTTGCCCATCCGCATGCCAGATTAAAGTGCTTTACCCGTGTCTGGCCTTTTTTGTCAAAGCCATGCAAATTGATGTAATTTTTTTTTACGAAGCGTAGCCTAATACATGTTTGAATTGCCTTTGTTTTTCTTCATGCTTTTTCGGAATTCACAGGAGAAGAGATACAAGGAATAGACCAGCCCTCTCTCATGACAGATAAACACAGTAGGAAACCCTCATATGATTAAAGAGTAGAAATTACTTTGCTCATCTGTAGGTATACCACCCTGCCAACATCTCCAATCCAAATGTTTGTCAGCTGCTGAAAGACAGCAGCATCTGGGTTGTCCTCACTTTTCTCTTTTTTTTTCAGGATTATGTGGGCTAAATTCTGGCAGCAAACAGATGCTCTGGGACATAAACTTTGTGCTGAGCATTTGCACAGCATGAATTTAGGTTGGAGGGACACGATTCCTGCTGGAAGATCTGTGATGATTTCAGACATGATTGCTCCCTCAGGTGGAGGAAATGTGAGGTCTCTTTGCCTCAGGGCAAAGCAAGGCAAGGTAGGTTAAACTGCCTTCTAGTGAATATTAAACCAACCTAGCAGCTGACACAGAACTGATTAAGAACTCCAACAATCTGTTCTCCTGATTCGCGTGGAGAAGTGTTCACCCCCATCAGGGAAGTGATAACATACAGATTGACAGTCATTTCTGCAGTGCACATCTGGCCGTGGTTAGATTAGCCTCAGAAGCCCAAACCTAAGGAGGTGAGAAGAAAGTTTTTGGAGGAAGTCGTTGGAAGATTGAATTTCTCAGATAAGAAATGAAAAGACCTAAGCCCAAACCCACAGAAAATAAAATATCCCGTTTAATTTCTTCCCTGGTGGCCTGGAAAGGTGATTAGAACAGAGTATCAGAGTCTGCTTTGACAGCTACCCCCAAGTGCATTGGGACTCAAACAGGTTAGGAGACAATTCCCTTAGGTATCCTGCTGACAGAGTTATTGATGGCTCTGTTGAGTGGTTGGATAATGCTTGGTTACCCCTTGTGTGGTGGGCCAGAAATAGTCAGCATACCTGCAAGAAGAACAAGAGGATTAATAACAGTGAATGTCTTAATTTTGCCTTACTGTTTCTTTAATATTTATTGATTAGAATAATCAAGAAATAATCAATAAACTTTGCTTTCATAAGAAATATATGCTTTCTATCAGGTAGTATTCTCTCCTGCCTGGTGATGAGCCATACCCCCTACTACCTTCCATTTCTCCTTCCTCCCCTCATCCTGGCTTTCCTCATCACACTGAGCTGACACCTCTTGGACTGTAGTGAAGTTTCTGTCTGCACGCAGGGAGCTTTTTTCCCATGAAAACCACCTTGGAGAGGACACAATATGTGTGAGGGCCTCCACAGTGTGGAGGCTTTTGGGCCACCACCTGGGTGCTTGTGTAAATGTATGATCATAGAATAGTTTGGGTTGAAAGGGAACTTTAAAGGTCATCTAGTCCAGCCTCCATGCAATGAGCAGGAACATCTTCCAGTAGACCAGGATGCTCAGAGCCCCATCCAGCCTGGCCTTGTATGTTTCCAGGGATGAGGCATCCACCACCTCTCTGGGCAATTTGTTCCAGTGTTTCACCACCGTTATTCTAAAAAATTTCTTCCTCATATCTAGTCTAAATCTCCCCCTTTTAGTTTAAAACCCTTACCCTTTGTCCTGTCGCAACAGGCCCTGCTAAAAAGTCTGACCTCATCTTTCTTACAAACTCTATTTAAAAAGGCTGCAATAAGGTCTCCCCAAAACCTTCTCTTCTTCAGCCTGAACAAACCCAGCTCTCTCAGCCTGTCTCTGTAAGAGAGGTGCTCCAGCCCTCTAATGATTTTTGTGGCCTTCTCTGGACTCACTTCAACAGGTCCTATTCTTTTGGGGGCCCCAGAGCTGAACTCCAGTACTCCAGGTGGGGTCTCACAAGAGCAGAGTAGAGGGAGAGAATCACCTCCCTCGACCTGCTGTCCGCATTTCATTTGATTTGTATCCCTTCCTTATTCAAAGTGGGGCTGGTGCCTCCCATGGGTTGCTTGAGTGCTGCCAAAGACACAATCAGGTACAAATTCTATGATTGTCTCAGGTGGGTCCAGAATGGCTAAGCAATGGTACTCAAGGGAGTTTCCTACTTATTCTGCATGTCAAATCGTCCTCTGGGTTGTGTCACAGTGAGGGAATTTGGCACAGTGCCCTGAAGGAGGGCTGGACCTCTGGGCATCATGGCTAGCAAACTCTTCAGAGCATCTGTGAAGTGTCTGAGGACTGTGAAGCTTAGCTGAGTTTGGCTAGACCCTATGGGATCTAGGCCTCATGGGGAGGCACAATTGCAGTTACTGATGCCTTCACTTCCACTTTCTACTGCATTTCAAACCTCTCCTCCAACGCAAAAGTTAAGAAGGTGGAAAGAAAGGTCCCAGAAAGTAAAAGGGCCAAGCAGTATCCTATTCACTCTTTCAATTCTTGGAAATGGTTCTAATCTTCTTGCTAAAATTTTCTGGAAGAATTAGCCAAATTACATATTGCATATGGAAAATTTCAGTTCAGACAGATGAAGTTTTGTGGGGAATAATTAGCTCAAAAGCAGGTCTTCTAATAGGAAATATCTAGCCACCTTCATATCAGCCAACACTACTAAATTTGCTATGACTAATGCTCAGTATTGATTTTTTGGCTGGTTGTAGAAGGACAGTTTGTCTGACTCCTGTAATTTAATTCAGTTAATTAGAATAAATGACTATGCCATTTGCCAGGACCACTGCCTACTTGCCTGTTTTCTTGTTTTATGCACAGCTTCTCTTATGCTGCCCGAAGGATCATTAAACCATGAAATAAAGCTCCCACAGACTGATACTGTCTTTTTATATCTGAATGTTATCTCTCTGTGGTGGCTAAGCCAAATGTTTAAGTAACCATGTTTCATGATTTCCAAGACTCCCAATGGGAACTGCTTGCAAAAATATATTTATTGTCTTGCAGGCATATACTACCCCTATCCAACTAGGGTATTTTAGCCATGGTGCTGCTAGGGCTGAGGGTCACACAGTAGTAGGCCCTCTCTTTAAGAAAACAAGCTAGCTGCACTGGGTGTTTACAGTTGCTTAAGTGAGTTAAAAGCTGTGGAGATATCTTGCAAACAAATGGGATGGATGAGTCCAGGTTTTGAGACCTTATCACACTGCATTATAAGCCATTGACATCGTGGACATGCCTCTGTTCTGATGCTGGGTTTAAGAGCTGTCAGTTAAAAGGCATTTTAAGGAAGCAACAGCACAGATTTTATACTATACTTGATTGCCCTGTTTGTTAGTTCTGGTCACAAGCTAGATTTTTTCCTGAATATTGTAAATAATGCTGCTCTAAGGGGCTCTTAGTGTAAAGGTAGAGAGGGAAGAAGGGCTTTCTCCTGCCTCTCTCCAGGGAGGAAATTCAATCACAGCATTATTTTGCTGTATCTAGAAAATGGGAAGCTTCCTGTGTTGCCCACAAAGGGTGATGTTGATTAGGAGAGAATTGGTACGTTGAGTGCTCAGCTGGAACAGGAACAAAGGAGAGGTGACAAGCCTGGGATATGCCTCCACAGTGACCATTGCTATTCAAGCCCCAGGTCTTCACTCCACCATAATCTTTTCCCTAATCCCCTCCACAGGGATTCAGAGACTGTCCTCTATACCTCACTGGAACACTTTGCCTGGAAAGATGCCATTAGGGGTGGGTGAGGAAAAAGCACAGCTCTCCTGTCCTGCTCTGCTGCTGAGTGCTCGGAGTTGCTTGTGGAGTCAGGAATTAGAAGGCTCTGGGGCTGAGTTGCGCAAAAGGCAGCTGGGCTGGGCTGTGGCTGTGATGCAAGGCAGGGTGTAAAGCCTCTGTTCTGAAGGTTCTGCATTTCATTTATGCATACATGCCCGAACAGCGTTAGGACTGTTGGCATTATGGTGTCGCACAAATGTAATACACTCACAATGGCACACTGCCCACTAGCAGGCTGAACCTGTTCCTGGTTCCTGCCCTATTCTGTGTTTCAAAGTCTCAGATGTGCTGGGAATTGCACTAAGTGTTCTTACAAAAAAAATACGACAAACCCAGCTAAGGCATTCTCAGGTAATGTTAACCCTTCTCTGGAGTGCATTACATTAATGAAAATACAGCCCATGAGATCATTTTGATTTCAACTTTACTGATGGGTCTATCAGGTCTTTTGGGTCTATCCATACGGGCCTCAGACAAACCAGATCCCCGGGGTTTCCTTAATGAAGATTTATTTTTAAAAGCAAGCTGTCCTCACAGCCTGCATCAATCAACAGGATAATTGGTGACCAGGCATGAAAAACAAAGCAAGGATCAGAACAAGCAGCACTATCTGAGAAGGAAAGGAATCCTTTACAGGGCACTCACAGAAACCTATTAGTTCCCAACAATCTGTGGTGTGGTAAACATCCAAAGCAATCAGCATTCAGAGAGCTACCTGGATATTTCTGAGATGAAATACAGCTTCAAGTACTGCTGGGTTCTCCTGGGCCCTGTGGAACCTCAGGGGACCTTGGAGAGTGCAGTAGGTAGCTGCCACAGTGAGTGTGATCCAGCCAGAGAAGGAACTTCCCAGGCAGAACAAAACTCTCCACAGACACGCAAAGCTAACTACTGCATATGCACCATTAATCTTTCTTGCCTGGAGGATAGCCCTAAAGAAATGCTGTAGCAGAAGTGTAGGCAGACTGCAGGCAGGCTGTGCCCTGTTGAACAGATCCTCGGCCTGGAAAGTCAGAGCAATCTAGAAGAACCAAAGGGCACGGAAGGCTCGTTCTCATTACAGCTACCACAGGGTTTGTGTTTTCTTTACACTGAGGTGACAGCCTGGCTGTCTCTGGTGCTCCGGTTTAGCTTTCCTGCTCCAACGAAGCACTGTCCCTCAGGGTCTGAGCAAGGGAGGGTTGGTGGTACTGGCAGTATCCACTGGCAGTCCCAGATGAAGCAAGGTAGTGAGTCAGCTTGAGAGTCCAGCTGGCAGCAACAGAGACACAGCTGTGAGGTGAGTTTAAGGTTCATGCAGGAGGCAGGGCCAGGCAGAACAGGAAACCAGGATGCCAGTTGGAAGGGATGCCAGAGGGGACAGGGACCTGCAGTGTAGCCCAGTGGCATGGTTTAAGCCCAGCTGGCAACTAAGCACCAGGCAAGCTGCTCACCTACTCCCCCCATCTCTGTCACACGGGATGGAGAGGAGAACTGGAAAAAAGTAAAGCCTGTCAGTTGAGGTAAGAACAGTTTCATGATTGAAGTTAAGTAAAATATAATAATAATAGAAATAATAACAATATTGGTAATATAAAAGAGAACAGCAATAAAAGGAGAAATGAAATTCAGAAAATACATGCGATGCACAGCTGAAACCAGGACACCCATTCAGTGAGAGAGAAACTCCTGGGTTACACGTTTCAGATCTTAATACTTGCTTTCTCTGAGGGGTTTTTACAGTGTACTGTTTTGCAACAACGTTTTGGTCACATGTCGATAAGGTGAAATATGCATTAATACAGACGTAAAAAGTAGTTTTGCTTTTCTGAAACTCTTCAGTGCTACTATGAAGTCCATTATGAGATATTTGGAGTCTACTTCAAATGATGCCATTGTGGGAATAGTACTGAAATATCTTGACAGTCCATTTAACTTCCTTAAAGCAAGGTCACCTCATATTTAATATTTTTTTTTTTTTTTTTACATAGAGTACTTGGCTTGATAAGGAATGAGGAACAAAATGAGCTGAAAGCAATGTTGAATACAACATCTTGTATTTCCCATAATCTGTAAATGATATTCTCAAGACCTGTGCATATGCATTTATTTCAGTGTGTGTGCCCAGGAAACAGCTGTAGTATAGTTCAAGTGTGATAGAGAGCATTTCATGAACAAACTCCTGTAACCCTGGCAACATCCTGCCTTGCAGACCTCCAGCTTTATCTTCTGTCCATCTTTTTTCTCTTAAATCTAACAATTAGGTCAAATCCTCTACTTCTTTAGCCACACGAGAAATATATGCAAAGCTGAATCCTTCAGGTGATTATAGAGATGCTAGTAAAAATGGCAATGAGAAGGTCTTTTTCTACTAGTTTTACCAAAGCAAATGTACTGTTTTACTATGTACTGCAGAACTATTTCACATACATCTTTGGCTTCTTTTCCCCTGGCGTTCATCTCTGTGCTTGCTTGTATGAATGCATTTGAGTATATTAATATTTGAATACTTCTCTGAGTTAAAAACATGTTAGGATTTGCAATATGAATGAGAAAATTACCTTCTCAGGTGCAGAATGAAGAACAATAGTAATGAAAGTGGAGTACAATTTTCATGGATGTGGTTAGTGACAAGCTTCCTCATTAATTACCTACAAATATCCAGCGGGACCATTAGCATCATATATGTGATTTTTGCCTCAGAGCCTTGTATTATGCGTCAAGTCCATAACATCTGAATTAGGTACAGTGTATTTTGAAAGACTACCAGGCTTGTTTTCATTTCTCCTGGCTTCAGGCATCTGCAACGCTGATGAAGACTTGCTACATTGAGCCACTGAGAGTGTCTTTAGAATCTGTAGAGAGAGGCAGGTGCCTGTCAGACTGATCAGCAAAAACAGAAAGGGTAAATCAACAACAACAAATCAACAACTGTCTTGCAATAAAGAAGATTATGACTGAAGTCAGAACCACAGAAAAATATCACACATTTAGACTTTGTAATGCACTTGAAAGCAAGTAAGAGCTTCTTCAGCAGTATAGATGCCCATATAAACATGTGACATAATTGAAAGATAGCTTTGGCAATAATTAAATGTTACCATATTTTCCACTGAACCCAGTAATTCTGAACTTGATGATAAAATATGCTGACTTTGAATTCAAAATGCTGGATGCAGTCAAACTAGAAACTTGGGCAATATTCACCCCAGAAGTCTGAAAGAATAATTAAAGGCAAGGAACTACACAGAGAATAGTATAAAATACAACATAGATTTACAATCTCCTGACAGTAGATTGTCCCAGTGTAACCTAATACTTATGTCTCATGAGTCAATTAATTTTTGATACAAGGGAAGTGAAATAGCTCCGATCTGTCTGGACTTCAGTAAAACATTTCCTCACTGGAAATGATTAATCAGTCTTGAGTTTTGTGTGTTAGTATATAATAGCTAAGGAAATGGACAATAAGCAAATGGCAAGAAGCTTACAGTGTAGGGGAACTAATCAATAGGAAGAAAGAGAAGACTTGAATTCCTCAGGGACTGGATGTGGGATTCAGAAATGTCTTAGAGATTAGTAGAAAAAATAGGAACATCCTTAATGAACTCCTGATGGCAACAGCTGGGAAGTAGGAACAGTAAAGGAACATCAGAATGACCTTAAATCTTGATGTAATAAAGAAAAAATGAAGTTGTTAAAGTCAAAATTACAAGGCTGCTGAGCATCAAAAATTCCTCCTGTAAGCTGGAATTTATCAACTGGAAACAAAGGAGGAAGGAACAAGACCTTGTTATACTAAACAGCTGCAGGGTAAACAGGTTGAGATTCAACTGCAGGAATGCCAACAAAGGGCCTATGGCTCGATCAGAGTACTACCTACAGAGACTGGAAAAGTCTTATTTACCTCATGTGAACCCCACGTAAGTTCCGACCCAAAGCACTGCACACATCTGTGCTGATATGTCCTTTCTGAAGAGTGGTAAAAATGGGGACAAAAGGGAGAAGAGGATCAGAAGAAAGGAAAACCCATTTCCTGGCAGTTAACTGAAGGAACTTGCTGCATTTATCTAAACTAAATACTAATACAAGAATAACTGGAAATAAACATGACACAAATAATTTTGAAGTGGAAATGAACACAATGTTCCTAACAGGTAGTTGATTCCTGATAGGAACAATAACAATAAGTTATGTACTTGTCTGTTTATGAAAAAATGTGTGTGGCATGGCCAATTGAGATGACAAAAGACTAGGCCTGATGATCCAAGAAGATCCCTTCTCTCTTCTTTATCTCCTCCCATGGTCTTTAACTAGAAAAAGAATTTAGTAAAAATCCACCAAGTTCTCATGTCTTTCAAATGGGTGTGAAATGGGAGTGGGAAAAGGAGACATAGTTAGTATCTGTCTAAGTATTGAGCTGATCAGATATTTGGTATGGTGTTTTGTTCTGAAAAACTTTTTGATTAGAATAAACCAGAACAGTTTGTACAAAATGCAGTTTCTCAGTAACAAGCAGTAATAAAGAAATGTTCTTGATAAATTTATGTAATCTACCATTCTTAATATACTCAATATTATTCATCTAAAAATCTACTTTGTAAAATATGGATGGGGTTATACAGAGGCATGTTATAATGTATAGACACGTGCAGGGATCTTCAATGCAATTATAGTGTAGGAACAGGTAGTATAAGAATGCAGCAGTTATTTAGGTAATCTTAACTATGAGTGCTAGGTGAAGGGAGTCTATAAATCTCTCTTTACTTGTGTGACTCCCTTCTTAGACACCTTGTGATATTCTATATCAATCACAGGAAATCTGTTATAGAGCATACAGGGCTGATAGGGCCAAATTGTAATATGGATGATGCTAACAGATGGTGATGCTAATAGAAATGTTTGCCGTCTGTGAAAGCTATGCTGAAAAAGGAGAGGTGCTGCAGGACACATATCAGGTTTGCACTTGACAAAATTGTTCCTAATATCCAGCATTTTTATGAATCTGCTGCTTGTATTTTAGAAGGCTTCTTGTGAATAGCTGTATAGTTTGAAAAATGAGATATTGGTAAGATGAAATGACACTTTATTTATTGAGATTCACAAGTAGTATGAACTAGATGATCTTTAGGGTCCCTTCTAACACAAAACATTCTATGATTTTGTGATTCTATGATTCTCTTTGCTGCCTGCTGTTGCTGCAATTTTCAGGGACTCGGCTGCTTTATTTGGGTAATTTTTTTCATAAGTTTGGAAACAAAACCAAAACCTTTGTTATATTACTGTACATAATGACTACACTTTCGTATCTGTTTCTTGCTCTTATAAATAGAATATGTTGCTAAACCTCTGATGCAATTATTTCATTCCTTTGTATCTATGTCTTCTGCTTGACTCTCAGGGGGTCAGTATGGTAAAGGCTTTTCATTTACAAGAAACAGCAAAAGTATGGATGTTACTTCCGGGAATTATGATAAAATTGTTCCATTGGGGGGGGTCATATGTGCTGGTAATTACTTTTATATTTAGAATCGGAAATGACAATCTGAAATCAGAATATCTCATTAGTGATAACGAATTTTAATTTCTGACAAATGAAGTAATCCCAAGGAAACTGCAGATGTTGTTAGAACTACAGCGAATTACATGAGGTTTAAGGTGCTTCAATAACTGAAAGTCAGGAATGTAAAAGTGTCAAAACATGATAATAGTTCTTTAATTGCCTACAGTAACAGTGTGTATCCTTTTTTGCCAATATCCCAAATTTTTACTAAGTGAAAAGAGATTTGGGACAATCCTAAAGAAAGTTTTAGCATGTGTTTTGGTCTCTTCTTGCCTAACAGCAATCAACAAACCCTTTGTTTGTTCCATTGTTTTTAAATTCAAGAAACATAAAATATATTTTAGATAATGACAATTTCAGTTCATATCAAGGTAGGTAGAGTGATGCAGATCTGTATCTAAGCAGGCCTTTTTCTTATGGGAAAGTTCAAAACTAACCCTACAAATAACTTGTAACTTTGGTTGGTCTGAAGTCCATACTCGGGACAAAAGCAAAGCTTGCCTTTTTTTGGCTCTTTTTAATTTCTGAAACTGAAATTATTTTTTAAATAAAGCTAAGCTGGAAAAAATCTAAACTGTTACACTGCCTCCACCTTTTGGGCCATTACCTGTATATAAACATGAAGGAATAATGCATTAACTATTTTAAGTGACTGAAATGAAGTTGACTGGCGTGACAAGTTCAAGAGAGAGAAGCGGGATCTCCAGACAAAGTCAAAACAGTATGAAATGCAATAACAAACCTTTTAAAGAAATCAAGGGGGAGATGTTACTATGGTGTCTGCATTCAAGATACATGGCCAGAGCACAATGCTCTTAAAGGCAGCTGCTTTGGTTTGAAATTTGCCCTGCTCACTAACCCTCTGTGTGTGCTGCAAAAGGCTTTTGGTGAACGGGGTGCATGAAGGGAGATCAAACTCCTATTCTCACAACAACAGAGAGGGAAAAGGGGCTCTTGAGAGTGTCTGTGGCAGAGTCCTTCTATTCCAACTGCTATTTTGTCGATATGTTTGTGTTCAGCTCAGCAGTGCTTGCGCAGAGTGGGATCCCTACATGCTGGGTGCTGGCCAAAGACCATCCTTGCCACAATATAATTAGGTGACAAGTTTCCATGGGTAGACATGGACAGGCAGGGCGGTAGACAGCAATTTCAGAAACAGCAGCTGCCTTTGCTGTGTCAAGGTTTCAGAGCAAAAGGGGACTTGCAGCAGAGAGTGAAGTAGGTAGAGGAGCAAGAGATGAAGAAGGTTTATGTAGAAATAATTATGTGCCTAGGGGTGCTTGAAAAATCCCAACGAAACAGCATTGCCTGGCTTCTGCAGAGTGACAGAAAATGAAACATTCTGTGGAGATACCTCAGGCACAGCAGAAGCCAGGGAGAAAGCAGTCTGACTGTATGCTAGGGTGGCACCTGGGGCTCGGAAGCCACCAAGCAGTTGCTGTGTAGAAACTCCTGGATTTCTGTCAGGTAGCACCGTAGAAAAGTTCTTCCTACTTCAAATCCAATAAAAAAAAAATAAAGTTTGTAATCACACTTCACCTGGCCCCTAAATAGGCCTTTTCCGTTCAGATATCTGTATTCCTAGGCAAGCAGTCAGTTAGGAAATAAAGCTGTAATTCAAACAAGATTCAGAATCTAGGCATGATCGGTGACAGAAACAGATGGGCTGAATAAGCCATTCCCTGCCAGTGCTTCCTGAATGCTGCCAGTATTTGGGAAACTACCAGTGGGCATATAAAAGTGTTTTCTCCAGTAAGAGAAGACTATTTCAAATCAGGAAAAAAGGGCAAATCCAGCAATCCGGCAGATCTAGGGTGTGAGTGTGAGTGGGCAGAAAAAGAAATCAGTGCACAAGGGAAAAAGACAGTATCTTAATCTTAACCTTGCAGCAGTATTCTGAGGGTTGTAGAGAACTTGGCTTCTCCTGTGCAAATGTTTTATCCCCATATGGTCAAATAAACCATTTAATTTTTTCTTAGAACATCTAGCCACTCTGCCAGCAGTGCCATTTATTATGAAATACACTCTTTGCAGATGGAGTAGAAACTATTTTTGAAAAACAGATCACAGTCAATTGCAAAACTGTTTTCTGGCCATGCCCCCCTTCTCTTCCTCACCCAGCAGACCAACTTCCCTCTCCTCCCTGCTTTTATTAGCTCTCTAAAAGACAAGAAACTGCTTATTTGGAAAGTAGTTTATTTTAATGAGGTTTGGCAAGTTAGCAGGATTGGTGTCACATGCAAGCAGCACTGTGCGGCACATTGACAGCCATCGTTAGGTTACACCATGGTCAGCTGGTCCGCAGCAATACTCTGCCAAATGCACAATGTCTGTCTCTTCTGTAAGAAAAAATTTCACCTCCAGAGCATGGAAACGAGGTATCACAGGAGCAGATGGGAAACCACTGGAAACCCATATGATGAGCCTTCTTTCTTGCTAGATCTTATGTAGCGCTTCTTCCTCCATTCACAAGGTGCTGTTCCCTGACTGCTGTCCCTCATGAGTGCAGCTTTGGCATTCACCTTCTTCAAACCTGCACTCTAACAAGCTCCTTTTCCTGCCTGTTCACAGCAAGCAAATGCAAAAATACGGGGGGGGGGAAGAAGTAAAAAACCCTACCTAAAACCAAGAAAAAAGAAAATCCACTCTCCCACTGCTGCAAACAGCATCACACAGTCCTTTTCAGAAACACACCAGGCTCCAGCTTAAGGTTTAAGTATTTTTTTGTCCCTGCAATTCTAACAAGAAGTTTTTTCTAAAACCTCATGCTTTGATGTCGTGAAGCCTTTATCAGATCCTGATTATGTGGTTACATGTCATCAAGGATGTGATGATCTATATATATCCTGTGGTCAATTCATTCTCAAGTGTGCACTGTGCAAATCTGATCATTCCCTGATTGCCCCCAGCTCAGGCTTCTTCTGCCACCTATTATTTCAGCTCTAAGCTTGTTAGACGACAGACTATTGTTGCATTTGTCGAAAGTACTATGCGTACCTCAGGAATTGAATGAATAATGTGTTGCACTAGTAAAGACTGAATATGGACTTAAAAGTTCAAGCAAAATGAAGTAAAATTATTAAGTAGCAAAACTGGTGAATAAAAATGAACCAATTTTAGTAACCAAAGCTTAGTTAAAACATGGGTGATTGTGTATTTACTTAAGAAACAGCACAACAGAAGAGAGAGAAAATAAGGCGTATCAGAGAGACTAACAGAGTAAATAGACACAGAAGGACTTCTGACAAGGAGAAAACATTATATAAATGAATGTGGTGGGTTTACCCTGGCTGGCTGGCTGCTACATGCCCACCAATCCCCTTCAGGACAGGGGAGAGAAAATAAGAAAACTCAGGGGTCAAGATAAAGACAGGGAGATCATTTGTCAATTGACATCATGGGCAAAATAGACTCTACTTGGGGAAATTAATTAAATTTGTTGCCAATTAATTGTAACAGACTGGCATAGTGAGAAATAAAACAAAATTAAAAGCACCTTCTCCTCCCACCACTTTCTTCCAAGGCTCAAGTTCATGTCTCAGTCTTCTGCCTCCTGAGCGGCGCAGGGGGACTGGACATGGGGTTTGCGGCAGAGATGTGTGATGAGCTGACACTCTTCCCTGGCTCCACTGTAGGGTCTTTCTCATGGGATACAGGCCTTTACACGCTTCTCTGACATGAGTCCTTTCCCTGGGGTGCAGTCATCCAGGAACAGACTGCTCCAGCATCAGCCACATATGGGCACCACAAGCTCACAGGTCCTGTCAGAAAACCTGCTCCAATATGGGCTCCTGGAGCTCTCCACAGGCTGCAACTTCCCTTAGGACACATCCCCCTGCTCCAGCATGGGGTCCTCTATGGGCCGCAGGTGGATATCTGCTCCACCATGGACTTCCCATAGGCTGCAGGGGGCCAGCCTGCCTCACCATGGTCAGCACCACAGGCTGCAGGGGAACCTGCTCCAGTATCTGGAGCACCTCCTCCCCTCCTGCCCTGACCTTCGTGCCTGCAGGAACATTTCTCTCACATTTTCCCACTCCTCCCTCCCACCTCCTGTGCAGCATTTTTTATCCCTTCATAAATATATTGCTGATGGGCTCAGCTTTTGGTGGGTCCATCTTGGAGCTGAACGGAAATGGCTCTATCCAACATGGGGGCAGCTTCTTGTGTCTTCTCACAGAAGCCACCCATGCAGTGCACCTGCTACCAAAACTTTGTTGTCTAAACCCAATACAATGAAATAAGAGAATAATTTGAAACAGCTAGTAAGAAAGGCATTGACTGATATTTTTCCTGCCTGGGGATTTAATTTAGAAAACACTGCTTTTTACAGCCACTAAGAACTCCTACCTCTAGACGACAGCCTGTATATACTCGGTATTTCTTAATGTCACATTAACTGAGTTTGAAAATGATGACCTGGCTGTACAGGTGTGCTGGAACCAAGAAGAATTGGCCTGGAGGTTTCCCTAGTGTTCTCCAACCTTCTTACTGACCATTTTAGAAATACCACATACTCATACAAATTTTGTTCTCATTTTTTCAAATTATATTTTAGTACTTGTTTTTACACTTTTGTTAACTATTTGCTTTATCAAGATTCTTTAGCACAGACATATTTGTTGAGAAGTCTTTGATAAAACATATCACAGTCATGCAATTTATGAAAGGAATGAATAAGCCAGAATGAAGTAAAACAGTGATATTCTTTAGCTGTATCTTGCAGAAGAGACAGTAAAGCACAGCACGCACAGATACTAAAGCATTCATCCACACTTTCAGTTATGAGGACCAGTCAGGTCCTCAGCTAAGACATAGCTGGGAATGCGGGAAACTGCTGAAATAACTGGTTCTTGGGATTCTTTTGGAACTTCCCTCACCAGGAGTTACAAAGTTACTTGAGGTAAAATTAACAAAGGGTTGGGGAAAAAAAATAAATTAGAAACAGACTGATAACTAACTGAACTTGAAACTTCAGGAAATGGCAGTTGAATCTGAATGCTTCTGCATGTGCAGGAGAGCAATAGCCATGAATTAACCTTACAATTACTCCATCCAATAGTATAGAAAATGAAATGAAATGCGTTAGAAACACTTTAACAATAAATGGTAGTCTGTATAGGGCAGGCTGTACAATAACAATACCCCTCCTTCCAGATGCAAACCAAAGGAAACCCTTTTTAGGACTTTGCGAAGAGCAAGAACGGACAAAATTCCACACATCCATGGATTTGTGGAGTATTTATTAGCAGTTTGTTATTTATCAAATATTTTGTAAATGAAATCAAAATAGCTTTGAGAGTCTTAGTCTTTGAAGAAGACTCTTCACAGTGTTTTGAAAGTGGGAATAAAGTTTGAAATAATTATGTTTTGAAAAAATTATGTTTTGATAAGTGCTGAGACTGTTTGAGTTCAATGTCACTGGAGCAGTAGCTGCTTGCTCTGTTTCCACGTGTGAGGAGAAAGGAATCTGTGTGACGTCCTGCTCCCATGCTGCACTGTGAACACTGGCCACATATGTGGAACTACGTTCTTCATTGTCTATTTCAGTACACAAGCAAATTGATATCTAACAATGTACCTTCCAATGCTGTCTTGTCCTGATGTTGGTCGCTCCTTTTACCCATTGAGCTGGATCAGTTTTCCATGTGAAAAGTTATGTGATACTTAATTTTAGAGAGTAGAAGGCTACTTCTCTGGTGTTTGTCCATTGAAATGAAATACATGTATTAAAGGTCTGGACCTCCACAGACAGAAATGTTGAGAGGAAAACATGTAGTCTTTTGTGCAGAGGTCATCAGTTTGGTGACACTATTGTTGGCTAGCCCTGGAAACCAGAAAGGTGACAATAATGAAAAAGTATCTCTCTATTCACCTGGTTTCTGAAGAAATTAAGCTCATTTTCCATAACTGCACATATACGTCCACCATTATCTCCCTTCTTAATAGCTGTCAAACTTGTGGTTCAGTTTTGACCAGATTTAAAGGACTTCTGAAGGCTTCAAAGACCCTCATTTCAACTCATTTTTTACTGAGGGAAAGATATTTCAGCCTCAGCTCGATCGTACTAGTAGCCAGAGGGTCTGTATGGTGACTGAAGGGATGCTGTGGCTGTCACAGGCCTCCAGTGAGTTGTGTTTCATGGCTCACTTTCAGCTGCACAATGCACAGGGTTGGTAACAAGTGAAGAGTCCTGTCCTCTGTCAGCGGTTGGGTCCTAAGCAGATTATCTGGCATTTGTGACTAATAAAAACCCAAACCTTGCAGTTTTCCTCAAATTCATGTTCTTTCTCCTCTGAGGGGTCCCCCATATCTACTGACATGGTGAGTTCCTGCTGTAGCCTTAATGCAATTCAGCTACCCACAAGACACAATCCATTGGAAACTGGGCTCCACCACTTCTGAAATTACTTCTTGAATTTTTTTGTCAGTGTTACTTTCTCTACAGCTGTTAGCAAGCACAGTGTCAGTGTATACTATGCCTCATAGCTCTTCTCTCCCACTGCTGTTTCATCTGATGGGAAATTTGTCCACTGCAAACATTTCCAATATTACTCTTCTATGGCACAATTTTCTCATGAAAGGGAAAAACAAACAAATAAAAAATCCCAAACCAAATCCTGACAGCAGAATTCATTGCTAGAATTTAGGGAGGTTTCAGTGTTATTAATGAGGTTCCATTACCAAGGGAACATGGGCTGTTTTCTGCATAATTATTACCATTGATATAACCATCACATCCAATGTGTTATCTTCGCATACTCGAAGCAAGAACGAGGCTCTTTTGTGTTGGTCTGCATGCATAATACATTTTGGTGTGCAGGCACAACCCATAAGGGAATGAATAGGGACCAGTTTAAAGTCACAGAACAGCTGCCTGCTGGTTTTCTCAAGAGTGAGGCATGAAAATAAAACAGGATGTTATCTAATAGGCTATTTGTTTTATTATAACACTCCATTGTTATTAATTGACAACAGCTGTGTGGCAAGCTGTGTGACACCCACTGCTGGAATGAAAGTGCTCCAAGTAAATTGAATGTATAGGATCCTAAAAAGAGGCAGGTATCACACAGAAAGAAAATTCACCTCCCTGTCTGCTCCCACCAAGAGAGTTAATTTCTTGGTCAGCTGTTTACAGTATTAGTGCCTGGTTTTGTGTAATGTCAGTACAGGTATTTTTGCAGTAGTTCTCTCTACCACATAACTGCATATTGATACATTCAGGGGTGAACTGTTTGCGGACCCAAGGGCAAAATGTTCTAATATGCTCTGAATAAAGCAGACCAAATTCTGTGGTCAGTGGTGCATGTGCATCTGTATGTGTGTGCATCCCAGAATGTATTCTAACTCTTTAGAATAAATCTTGCTACAGATGAGAACTAAAACATCTACTTCCTCCACCGATACAATCATCACCCCCCAAAATCAAAGCCAAGTCATTGTCAGAGTTTGTTCCTATGCTGCTGACAAGATGTATTCACATTTTCCACTTTGATATTAGTGAAAGAAAAACTCCTAAATGTTTTATTCTGCCAGCGAAAGTGAAAGAAATGTAACATCATCTTAAAGATGGGTAACACAGGAAGCTTTCTGCTTTTGTCTGTTAGGGGTCAGGACAGGCTGAGAGCAATCACTGCCTGAAAGGACAGAGTAAGGGGAGACCACTGGTCAAAGAATGTGGATCTGATCATGAAATCACCAGTTCCCAGTGACCCTAATGGACTTTCCCTGGGAAGGGTAAGGTAGAGCTTTCTCTTTCTCTTGGTGTCCATTTTGCTCTACCCAGGAAAAGTGATCAACTCTTAAGTGGTGTGGAGTGTCTTATGTGGTTTTCCCTCAGCCATTTTTAATTAATTTGAGTATGTTTCTCTATGAAAGGACTGCACCTGGCAAGTGTCACACCCAGCAGAGTGCCCTGGGCCTGGAAAAACAAAATATGCCCTTTTCTCATTATGACTACTGACAATAGCGCCTAAGTATAAAATAGTAAGAAAAAACATTCTGCAGCTGTGAGGGAGAGTCTCTGTGTTGCTCTGTAGCAGATAAATTTCAGGCTCCTTAGGAAAGAAACTGGCCAAGGACTTGAAAAGGGGGCTGCTGATGTTAGGAAAATGTTTCTAATGTAGCAGCTAAAGGTCTTTTCAGTGCAACTTGAATCCAGTCCTAGCCATGATTTCCACAAGAGATATCTTGCAGTACACGGAGAAATTGCACTTTATTTTCCCATCTAGGCCATCCAGGATTGCACCTTTTACTCTGTGCCATACTACAGAATAACTCAGGATTTGCCAGTGGAAAAATACTTCCCTTCACAGTCTTGGCCACTGATGCTGGAAAAATCTCAGGCAGGTTACTTCTCTCTTCCTGGTCCCAGAAACGGGGAGTAACTTTAACTGGTTTTGAGGCCCACCACCACTAAGCAAGACCCTGAAATCCTGCCCATGTGAAGCCCAGCAACCCTGAGCATCCCTGCATCCTTGTCCTGCTGCCTCAGGACCAGCTCCACAGGGAGCAGTATCCATGAGCTGGATCTGTGAATTCTCTGCCATTCCTTGGCTGCACTGGAGAGGTCAGAGGATGCGCACTCACTTCTGCTGTGCGTTAAAGGGTGTAGGTGGAATAAAGAGTCAGGAGACATCAAAGCCTCAAAGACTCCTCATACATTATCTCTGCCCCTACCCACCTCCACCAGCACAGCAGCTAAGTTTTCACACTTCAGGGGAGGTGAGGAGAGCCTGGGGGATGGAAAGGATAGGATGATAAGATTTCCTTTCACTCTTTCTTTTCCCTGGTTTCTTTTATGAATAGAAACCTTCATATCTTTTAAGAGTGCAAGAATATGTCAGAGCTCTTAGGACTTTTTGAACAGAAAGTTTGGAAAAAACATTATGAATGAGGCTGGGCAACGAATTCAAAGAATGAAACAAAGCCCAACCTCTTTCTTAATAATGGAAAACAGAGATTATTTTCTGTGATTTTGTAAACTTCAAAGCTGGGATAATGTAATTCACTGCGAGCTATTGAAAATCAATGCCTGCAGAAACTTCCTCATGTGAAAAGCTGGAAGTACAGAGGATTCACAGCAGCTGCAGGCAATGCATCTTTGTCCAGTTAGTGGACCAACCAATATATAGTATTGACGGGCAATAACTCATCACATGCTTCTGTGACATTTCACTGAGAACCTCTTCAGTCAGGCTGGAGTAGCTTGGTCCAGCTGTTTGGCTCAAAGGCATCTGCAACACTGAGCTCATCAATTATATATCAAGGTATTATTGAAATCTATTCCCTTTGGCTGCTTATAAACTGATAGAGTAATTGGTATAAGGTGGCATGATCTGATGATAATGAATGGAATTTTGAAGATATAGAAGATATATTCTATCTATAGAAGATACATAGAAGTCAATTTCTGTATTTATTTAGAACAGATTATGTGTATTAAGATGTTTACTTTCTATTTGCCAAAATAAAATAAATAAATAAATAAAAAGCATTTGGTAGAGAAAATGAATTCTTCCTTCCATACCATGGATTGTTTGATTTGGCAAACCTGCTTAATATGAGTTATTACATATGGAAATGCACATGTAAAATACCCGTATCTGTGGTTTATGTAATTGAAGTTTCTGTCCATATGGAGTTTTTATCTGGTCCCTAGATAATCTTCATAGAAAATTGTAGTATTTGAAAAGGATTTTAGGACCAATTTATCTCTTTAAAAGAGAGAAGAAAAAAAAAGACAATTTATCTCTTTAAAAGAAAGACAAACTGCAACTATAGAATTCTGGGGGATAAGTTTTAAATCTACAGGGAAAACACAATTCAACAGAAACTACCATAACGCATGCAGAATTCAAGAGAATGTAAAAAATCTTCTGTAGGTTCCTTTTAGCTTCATGTCAGTGACAGGCCTTCAGACTTTTCCAGGAGATAGCTATTTTATGAAGATGATACCTGCCACCATTGTGATTTTTCATAGCTGCAAGATAGGTTAGCAAACCCATTGGCCTCACATGCTCTTGTTCCTGCCCTTCTCCCCTTGACTGGGAAACAGAACTATGCTGGTGCTCCCTCCTCACCACACACCTGTGGGCAGTTCTTTCTCACATTATGGTACTGTTTCTCCCCACAGGTTTGGCATGTTTAGAGAAATACTCCCTTTCCTGGGATCAAGTCTTTGTAAAACAGTCAAATAGTTTTTCTGATAAGGACTCCTCAAGCCATGATTCGTGGTCACTCTTGCTGGCGGAGCATTGTGTCTCAACACATCTGCCCTGAGCCAATCTCCCCCCACACTGACAGCTCAGCAGATACAACTCCATCATCCCAAGACCTCTGCTCTGCTTCTCAAGTAGCATTCAGTTTTGGATATCTGTTTTTACCTTGATATGACGTCAAAAATTTGAAAATAGGAAAGAGGAAGCACTACCATGTGAACAGTTATCTCTCTGTAAGCAGCCAGCAGAGACAGCAGTGATTGTCAAAAGCCTGTGGACCTCATGTGAGAACAAGCTTGAGCTTGCAGCACAAACCCTAAGGAAAAGGAACCTGCTCCTTTTTCCCCTCCTGTAGTATTGCAAAGCCTGTCAGAGCAAGGGTACAATTTGGAAAGCCCATGTTGTTATTCTGACCTTTTTCTTCCCCTGTGCCTTGCTCCCTCTTCCTACAGATCTAGCTTCTTCAGCTAGATCAAGATTTCCTCCTAGATCTGTACAGACCTGGAAGGTGCTCATGTTTGGGGAGTAGACATTTTTGCATCTGAAAGCGGGAATGGGTAACCTATGTGCATAACTTGCTTGACAAGAGCTTGTTTCAGTGGTCATCTGTGGATGTCTGGGTTTCCCATGATAGCTTTCCAGTCACCTCTCAGCTCTGCAGAGTTGAAGTTCGTGACCTCCAGAGGGCTGTAGTTTGCTGTAATTCCAAGCTTTTTTTTGTCTTCAAGCATTTAAGCCACTCCTCTCCACTTTGCAAAACATGGGAGGTTCTTCTCTCCACCTGGTGCCCTGACAGCAGCTCCCTGCCAAAGGGACAGCTCCTTTTTCTTCCCTGATTGAAAAGATCATTTTGGGCAATGGTTTTCCAGACAGAGATTAAATTACTCATTAAGTGTTGCACGTAAGTACTTGGGCAAGGCACTGTTGCTTCTCAGCACTGAACTCATTTGGGAGAATGCCGTATTTCACTCCACGGAAGTCTCGTCAGGGAAGCAGCCCACAGCATGTACTATGCCTGTGGTCCAGGCAGCTAACACTGGTCCAGGTAGCTAATGTTGCAGACTGGGCTCAGTGGGGAAATTGCACTGGGACAACCAGTGCTGGTGCAGAGACTAGCTATGCTAGCAGCTTCACCACCCAGCATGTCTTTGTCTCAGAGGCTGGTCCAATTTCACAGCAGTTCTGCTCAAATGCTTTGGTGCCCAAAGCAGCCCTCCTTGGGATTACTCACATTTGAAGTCCTGTTTAGCATGTTCTGATTCTTTTGTTTCAGCGCTCCTCACAGCAGCTGCTCTAGAAGTCCTGAGATTTCTGAAGGAAGTTGGATGAAAATTAGTGGAGCACTTGGTTAACCTCACCCATAAAGAAAGGAAACCCCATGTGTCATCCGCAGGAGCTTGCTCCCTTTGTCCAGCATCTCTTTCCCACATTTAAAAATGGTTCCACTGTGCAGCTACTGCAGATGAACAGGCAAACCTGTGACAAGGTCATCCTGTTCCCAAGTTTTGTCTGGGAGCAGTCTTTACAGAAGGCATCTAGAAAATCCATAGAAAATCCACTTGCCTTCCTTTTCATACTCCATGTATTCAAATCCATAAATGCCAAGTAGTGCTTAGAGTTACAAAAGTAAGCAAAAATGTCCCAGTAAGTAGAGCTAGCAAAGTAAGCAGTTTATTTTCAGCATGTATTTGTGTTTGGACTTTGGAAGAGTATATGAGACACAGTATTCTGCTGATAAAACTTGGAACACTGTGAACTAAAAATGAGGTTGTTTATGTCTGTTAAAATCAATTCAGAAAACTATGTGCATAGTGAGCTGCTTGAGCATAGGGTTCATATACTAGGAAAAGAAAACTGAACATAATTGAAGCCATAGGTGTTCAAAACTTTTATGCTGTATCAATTTAAACCTCTAAACAGCAAAACTTCTCCTTTTCTGAACTGTACACTAAATATTCGCCTATTCAATGCTGTGAAGACCTAGCATGTCTGCTGGATGAGACCATATTTCAGTGCTGAAAACAATAAGGTAGATCGTATACATCTTCACCTTGCTGCAAACATTTACACAGTCCCTGTGTTGCTGTATAGCTCAGAGAACATTTCCAGCAAAACCACTGCTCACTCCTTATTTCCAAATCGAGCTGAGCTTATGAAAAGTTGTTCAAAGAGCAAACTAATTTCCTGAATTTAAGGTTCTGCTTTAGTGACTCATAAGGAGTTCATGGGGCTCATGGAGCAGCGAGCAGAGATGGGTGCACCTGGGAGATGGCAGTGCTGCCTTGGAGGACAACAGCTTGTTTTAACTGTGGTCCTGTGACCCCCCCAGATGAAGGTGAATTCCTGGGTGATCCTGACAACCTCCGACACCTTTGGGTGCATGTGCAGGCCTAGTTCAGCTTCAAAGCTAACGTGATTTGTTTTCTTTTCATTCTGGAATTTCTTAAATTAGTGTGCATTCCTTCAATACAGTAGCTTTTAACTGACCAATTATTGATGTCTGCAAACTCCATTGGGACTGAGCTCAGCTATGCTGGGTGCCGTTCACCTCCAAGAGTGCACAGACCTGTGTCAGAGACCTTGCTGGTCTGTATTTTCTCTTTGAGGTTAGAGCGAGAGGAATTACCTATTGAGGAATAAGTGTGGTTTGACCCCCAAAGGTTTTCTTGCTGGATGGACAGTCTGGTGGGGTTTGATATCAGTTCACGTGATTACTGTTTTTGTGGCTCCTCATAACTAGTGCAACTAGTTAGCTATATTTATACAACTATAAATAGCTACATAACAAGTGACAATAGTGAGAGAGCAACACTCCAGTGTTGAAGAATCCTCACTAGTAATCACTCTGTTTATTTTCTTGGTGATTTTCTACAAGAAAGCAACCTTACCTTATCTTAATTTGGTTGCATCATGTTCTGTATGTATAGGAATTTAATGTACATATATGTTAAAAGAACTTGAGAAAGTAGGAAAAATGGCTCTGCAGTCAGTTGGGGTGAGGTAAAAAATTACTGGGTTTGTCCCCTTACAAGCTCTTATTTCCATGTATCTTGTGGTAGTACCATCACAGTGGGACTTGCCTGTAAAGAAAGATCAAAATGAACTAGATCCCTGTCTAGAAATGGGAAGAAGTAATGAGAATAGGAATCACATGTCAAGCCTTAAGTATATTGTTCCAGTATATTATCTCATGTTACAGTCCCATTCTCTTGAAATAGACTTGCCTTACATTATTTTGATTTTTGCATCTACATTTGTCTGTAAGTGCAGATTAAGGGATGTATTTATTTTAATCCTGTTTGCCAGTCCTGCTTTAGAAGGGCTTCAATAGCAGCCACATTTGCCTTCTGGTCTTCCTGGTGCTAGTCCCAGCAGATGAGTGCATGCAGACGTTACAGCTCCTTCAGGAAAGCACTGCAGCCATGAGAAAAAGGAGCCACTTCAGCACTGCTGCCCTGCCCTGAGTTTGCTTTGAAGACATATTTACACTGCAAAGTAATTGCTTGGGTTTGTTTCAGATAACAAGTGCTGGTTGCTTGAACCAACACTTCTGCACTTCAAGATGTCAAGATAATTACATGGGATACAACTTGCCAGCTTTCGGCTGTTAAATCTTTATATCTCTTACCCTATTTACTAGGCCCAACAAATTTGTACTTTTTGCATATAACTTATTAAATCAATTCTAGATGTGTTGGATTTTGCATCATTTTGCACAGCCCACTTGTGCAGTGTGGTCTTTCTCATAGAATCATAGAATAATTAGGGTTGGAAAGGACCTTAAGATCATCTAGTTACAACCCCCCTGCCATGGGCAGGGACACCTCACACGAAACCATCTCACCCAAGGCTCTGTCCAACCTGGCCTTGAACACTGCCAGGGATGGAGCATTCACAACCTCCCTGGGCAAACCATTCCAGTGCCTCACCACCCTAACAGGAAAGAATTTCCTCCTTACATCCAATCTAAACTTCCCCTGTTTAAGTTTTAACCCATTACTCCTTGTCCTGTCACTACAGTCCCTAATGAAGAGTCCCTCCCCAGCATCCCTATAGGTCCCCTTCAATTTAGAGACAAGGATGTCGTGTGGGACAGTGTCGAACGCTTTACACAAGTCCAGGTAGATGACATCAACTGCTCTACCCCTGTCCATCAGTTCCGTAGCCCCATCATAGAATGCCACCAAATTGGTCAGGCAGGATTTCCCCTTAGTGAAGCCATGCTGGCTGTCACCAAGCACCTTGTTGTTTTTCATGTGCCTTAGCATGCCTTCCAGGAGAATCTGCTCCAAGATTTTGCCAGGCACAGAGGTGAGACTGACTGGTCTATAATTCCCCGGGTCATCCATTTTCCCCTTCTTGAAAATGGGGGTTATATTCCCCTTTTTCCAGTCGTCAGGAACTTCACCTGACTGCCATGATTTCTCAAATATGATGGCCAGCAGCTTAGCGACTTCATTCACCAGCTCCTTCAGGACCCGCGGATGGATCTCATCAGGACCCATGGACTTGTGCACGTTCAGGTTCTTAAGATGGTCTCGAACCAGTTCCTCTCCTACAGTGGGCCCAAGGTCTTCATTCTCACAGTGCCTGCATCTGCCTTCCAAGACTTGGGTGGTTTGGTCAGAGCCTTTGCCAGTGAAGACTGAGGCAAAGAAGTCATTCAGAACCTCAGCCTTCTCCAAATCCTGTGTAGCCAGTTCTCCCGAGAGCTTCCAGAGAGGGCCCACACTGTCTTTTATTCACAATGTACCTGTAGACTCTCTTCCTGTTATCCTTAATACCCCTAGCCAAGTTTAATTCTAACTGGGCCTTAGCTTTCCTAACCTGGTCCCTAGCTTCCCGGACAGCATCCCTGTATTCTTCCCAGGCTGCCTGTCCTTGCTTCCACTTATTATAAGCCTCTTTTTTCATTTGAATTTTCCTCAGCAGCTCCTTATCCATCCAAGGAGGTCTCCTGGCCCTCCTGCTGCACTTCCTTCTAGTTGGGATGCAACAGTCCTGAGCTTGGAGCAGGTGATCCTTGAAAATCAACCAACAGTCTTGGGCCTCCCTGCCCTCTGGGGCTATATCCCATGGAACCTTCCTAAGCAGGTTCCTGAAGAGGTGTCCTGGGTTCAGCAGTAGCAGGGAAGTTACTAAACTGTTCTTATCTCAACCTGTGGGAGTTGCATTCTTTTCGATTCTCCTCTCTGTCCCTCCAGGAGCAGGGGGAGGGCAAGAAAGGGGGGGGGGGGGAAGTGAGCGAACGAGTTACCTGACTGGGTTTAAACCACGACAAGAGGCCAAAGTCTGCTCTCTTGAAGTCCAGGGCAGTGAGCTTGCTGCATGCTCTTCTCACTGTCCTGAGGATCTCAAATTCGAGGATCTCATGATCACTGCATCCAAGGCTGCCTTGGAGCGTCACATTTCCAACCAGCCCTTCCCTGTTGGTGAGCACGAGGTCAAGCATGGCACCTCTCCTTGTCGGCTCCTCTATTACTTGCAGAAGGAAGTTGTCTTCCACACAATCGAGGAACCTCCTGGATTGCTTTGTTTCAGAGCCTCTCCTCCCATTCCATTCAATTTATTAATGTTCATACAGCCTGTTGCCATAGCACTTAAAACCAGAGATATTGGGAAGGTGCTTAATTTAGAGAAACACATACTCCTTGAAGTAAGGGTTGGATTTTGATTTTGCTGGTTTTTATTTTCACACTGAGCAGAAAGCCAGTGCAGAGGAGACGGGAATGGGCACTGACACATGACTGGGTTGCATGAGCATCTCTGAAGGGTTGCTGAATGAGAATGACAGTGTTGTATCCTTGGGTACGGAGGTGAAATGCGACCTCCTACAGTCCCACTGGGTGCTCGAGGCCAAGATATCTCCCAGGACACTGGAAAATGGGGATTAAGCCTTTCTGTGCTAAACATCCCCATTTGCAGGGCTGGATTTGAAAGGGGCATGTGGGGGTCTGTGAGGTACAGGGGTCCCTGGCAGTGAAAATGAATGCACACAGATGAGTGTAAACCCAGTTTACAGAACTTGTTTCCACTGACCTGAGCTTCTTCAGCCTCACCCTAAGTAGACGTGACAGGCTTGTAGCTCTTGCCTCCAGTCCACTTTCCACCCCTCTTACAGAGTGTGTCTCAGGCATCATACCTGGGGTGGGGAGAAACCTTCTGAACTGCGTGTTAGTGAAGTGCTATTATATCTTAAGGAACAGTAAAAATATAATGTTTGAAGTTTTGTGATAAACCATGGGACTGCTGAACCAGTGGTGGAAACGTGTAGTGGAAATGCAGCAGGCACAGCACTGATGACATGCCAAACTGGCCCCAAGGGACCTGTCTGCACTAACTGGCATGACATTAAGAAAGAAATGAAGCTGAAATACAGTGCAAACTCTGATGTTAATAGCTGGAAAGTGGAATACTGGAGAGATGGAACAAATTGTGACGATTCAAAGAAGCTCTGGATGCTCCATCCTTGGCAGTGTTTAATTCCAGGTTGTATGGGGCTTTGAGAAACCTGGTCTAGTGGAAGGTGTTTCTGCCTGGGGTAGGGGGGGTTGGAACTAGATGATGTTTAAGGTAACTTCTAATCCAAGCCATTCTATGATTCTATCATTCTATGACAAATATTTAGAAATTTTTTTCTTTTTCTAATTTTTGTATCTTTGTTCCCAATACATTGACCCTGTCTTCTGTGACAATAAATATGATTTTGCTTTTCCCTTAAGGTGGGTCAAGCAATAAAGAGGATTACAAGGTGAGCTGACAGTGGGGGATCCTGTGCCTACTGAAACGGCAAATCTGGTTAAAGGCTGGGCTGCAGTGCTCAGGGAATGTGTGCTGGCCATGGACTGCAACAGCATGGCGTGTGCACGCTCTTCATGCCTCAGCTAGGGGGCTGGTGATGTATGGAAACTCTGTCAGACTTTTGACACACTGAAATTCCCTCAATTCCCTCCAGGGTAAACCAAATACAAACACCCCACACTACACTCAGGCCTGCAGTTTAGATGTGATTTTACACAGCAACATTGACTTCAATATCTGAGGCAAATCCTTGTCCCTGTTTAACTCACTAGGAATATTATGATTGACTTCACTGGGGCAGCTATTTTTGTGCCATGCTCATCCCCAGTATTTTTAGATATATACGTATGAATGCAGTGATATAAAGAGAGTGAGTAGAGATGTATTACATGGGGGAGGCTTTTTGCAGAGAAGCAGTTAGCAGCTCTGTGTGTGAGTTCTCATCACATTAACAGGGTGGCTGGTGGTTCTTCTTAGCTCTCTAAGTCATGCTTGAGGGTTTCAGCCCTGCTGCTATTCTTATATTCTTCAGACAATGTAGAAAGGCAAATCATATAAAAGCAGAGAGCTTATTTTTCCACATGTAAGCATAAGCAATGAGCTTAAAGGGGAAAGTCTGTATGTCTGAGTGCAGGTGAGAAGAGTTTGTGTTCAGTACACGTTCAGTCGCAATAATTATTAACTACAGTTGTACCCTACTTATTTACTGAAGTGGCTTGCTAATGGATGTATGCTTTGGATGTATAAAAACAGTAAATAACAGCCCGTTATAGAGTTCAACACTGCTAGTATCACAAACCATATTTCCCTCTCCAGCAATATACTTGTGACAATGCCAGTTTTCAAATAAAAACTGTAATTTTGTACATTCTAATTTCTACATGTTAATAAGTGTTTTTCACCATACAGATTATCAGAAACATTTTGGTTTTCTGCTGAGAGAAATTATATGGTTTTCCTTCAACATGAAAAAACACATGACTGTTAAGAATTGCAAGAAAAAGTATCCCTTCCTGTCCCCCTTACAATTTACATCAAGGTATCTCAAAGCACTGGTCAAATGAGGATTTTCTCACCCTTGGGTTGCCTGAAGGAATTCCCTGGTAACTGTTTTACGAGGACAGGAGCAGGAAAAGGAAAACCTATGTAGCCTGTAACTTCTTTCTAACCCCTCTGGATAGGATCCACAAATCTGTGTTACTGTTACCCAGCAGCATACAGCCTTCAGCTGGCTTTTTTTGGGGTGTGCAGTGCCACCTAAAGACTTTGTTGTCTTAAGCTGTTTTTAGTAGGGGAGATGATGACTTTCCAATTCTAAGTACAGGTAAGGAATTTCCCTGGCTGCATGGCCAGCTGGTGTGGACTGGCTCATGTCTGTATTGCTCCCACTGTTAGTGCAGATTGGTGATGTCTAAGCCGCATATTACTTGTCCCAGGGTTTCCGTCGGGCCCATGCTGATGCTCCTCTGCCTCAAAGCTGGGTTTACTCTTCTGTGTGTACTTTGAGTTTCCCTGACTAAGACAACAGGAGTCTGTATTTTAAACCATCAAAATGGTGTTTCTATTGTGTGAGATAGAAGATACCTGTCCTAAAGTGGGACATCTGTTTGAGAGAATCATTCTGCTGTCATCTGCACTGGGCATGGGTGAAATCTTAGAGTTAGCTGAAGCAATCAAAAGCATATCAAGGAATAAGAAAAGTTACAAATGCTCAAAGGTACAACATGTAAACTTCTTTCCTGGCCCTTTGCTTTTAATCTCATTAACAGTCCAAGAGTGTGGAGGGTCTTTTTTGTTAACTACAGAAGGGGATTAGGAATGCCATACATACATGCTTACATAGTTACATAGATGACAAGGGAACTTGCAGAAGCACACTTGGAAAAACAGGTGATATTCAGATGCTGGCTCAAATGAAGAGCAAAGTCTTGGTTTTATTCCTAGGTTCTCCAGTAAAACTTTTGTGGAAGTCTGTTTTGGGTTTAAATATCACTCTTTGGCATAATTAATTATATTTGGAGCTTATGGAATGATTCATAAAACAAAAAAAGTGCTTTGGCCAGAGAGTAACTCAGATGTGGATACACATGTTAAGTTACTAGTGAACTCCTTTATTCTTGGACAATGATAGAAAATCATACTTCTTATACCCACAGATCCTCAGGAAGTGTAAGGTGGCATAATGTGAGGCAGTAGAAATCTGTCTGGCCTGCAAAAGCACGAGGATACCTAAAATGAATGAACTAAACTGACATTAGTTTGTATTTTGTAGCATTCTTTTTCTTTTTTTTTTTTTTTTTCTGTCCAGCCCTGTAAGCAGAAGCACAGAGATTGAATTGCCTGAATATGGTGTCATTTCTGCTGCTTTGATAGCTGAGACGTCTGTGTGGCACTGGGGAATGTACAGTCATGGGAGAGCTGTGCACTTGTGGAGCAGCATCTGTCAGCTGGGGAAATCTGTAGGGCATGTGAAATGACACTAAGATGCCCTGTGTTGGTAACTGAACCCTGTTCACTATGTTAAAGAGGATTATTTTAGAAAAAAAAAAAAAAGAAAGAAAAAAAGAAAAGAAAAAAGAAAAAAAGAAAAAGAGCCATACAATAAGATTCTGTTCAGTTCTGGTTTTTAGTCTGTTCCCACATTTCAATCCATTGAAAAGTGAAGGCAAACTGTAGCATGCCAAAAGCTGAAAGGCAACATTAGGAAGATAAATGACTTAAAAACATCACCTCTGAGGGGCAGATTGAAAGATTTGCCTTTGTTTAGTCTTAGGAAGAGAGGATAGAGGTGGGGAACACCCTAATAGATTTCTAATAAGTAAAAGGTAACTGTGAAGAAAATAACAAATAATAGCTTTCCATGTCCAGTTGTTTTCCACAGTTGGCAATAAGTATTTGGTTTACTTGCAGAATAGAAAACGTAAGTCTGATCTAGGGGAAAGAAAAAATCCAACTCTAAAGGTATAGAATCATAGAATCATAGAATAGTTAGGGTTGGAAAGGACCTTAAGATCATCTAGTTCTAACCCTCCTGCCATGGGCAGGAACACCTTATGCTAAATCATATAACCCAAGGCCTCATCCAACCTGGCCTTGAACACTGCCAGGGACGGAGCATTCACAACCTCCCTGGGCAACCCATTCCAGTGCCTCACCACCCTCACAGGAAAGAATTTCCTTCTTATATCCAACCTAAACTTCCCCTGTTTAAGTTTTAACTCATTACCCCTTGTCCTGTCACTACAGTCTCTAATGAAGAGTCCCTCCCCAGCATCTCTATAGCTCCCCTTCAGGTACTGGAAGGCTGCTATGAGGTCTCCACGCAGCCTTCTCTTCTCCAGGCTGATCAGCCTCAACTTCCTCAGCCTGTCTTCATACGGGAGGTGCTCCAGTCCCCTGATCATCCTCGTGGCCCTCCTCTGGACTTGTTCCAACAGTTCCATGTCCTTTTTATGTTGAGGACACCAGAACTGCACACAATAGTCCAGGTGAGGTCTCACGAGAGCAGAGTAGAGGGGCAGGATCACCTCCTTGGACCTGCTGGTCACACTCCTTTTGATGCAGCCCAGGGTACGGTTGGCTTTCTGGGCTGCAAGCGCACACTGAAGCTGGCTCATGTTCATTTTCTCATCAACCAACACCCAACAGCAGTCCTTCTCTGCAGGGCTGCTCTGAATCTCTTCTCTGCCCAACCTGTAGCTGGGCCTGGGATTGCTCCGACCCAGGTGTAGGACCTTGCACTTGGCATGGTTAAACTTCATGAGGTTGGCATCAGCCCACCTCACAAGTGTGTCAAGGTCCCTCTGGATGGCATTCCTTCCCTCTCGTGTATCAACCGAACCACACAGCTTGGTGTCATTGGCAAACTTGCTGAGGGCGCACTCAATCCCACTGTCCATGTCACTGACAAAGATGTTGAACAAGACCGGACCCAACACTGATCCCTGAGGGACACCACTCGTTACTGGTCTCCAGCTGGACATTGAGCCGTTGACCACAACTCTTTGCATGCGGCCATCCAGCCAGTTCTTTATCCACCGAGTGGTCCATCCATCAAATCGATGTCTCTCCAATTTAGAGACAAGGATGTTGTGTGGGACAGTGTCGAACGCTTTGCACAAGTCCAGGTAGATGACATCAACTGCTCTGCCCCTGTCCATCAGTTCTTAGCCTCATCATAGAATGCCACCAAATTGGTCAGTCAGGATTTCCCCTTAGTGAAGCCATGCTGGCTGTCACCAAGCACCTTGTTTTTCATGTGCCTGTATATAGAAACAGAGACACAGAAGGCTTTTGAAATGCATCAGAAAATTTCAAGAAGTGACTGAACACTGATCTGACAGGGCCATCTCTCCATCAGTGTGGGGCAGGGTCCAGATGGCCTCTTGAGTTTCTCTTTCCCTCTGTATTTGCTCCATAGGAGTATTCCCAAGTGTTTTCCTGAGAGAATGGCCTGATCCATTGCAACAGCAAAACAAAAAAGGGAAGACATTGAAGGCAATGGTGTATTAAGGTAAAAATGAACAAGCTCTTAACTCAAGGACTGTAAAGAGACCCTATGCAACCTTGAACAGTTCTGACTTATTCTTTAAACAAAGAAGATAAGCAATTTTAAATACTGGACTTCATATCATGCTAGAGGAGAGTTAAGGGACTGTACACAGAAAGCTGTGCATTAGCTGCTGTGCTTAAAGCCTTAGAGAACACTCTAATTTTCTTTGATACAGTACTAAGTTTTGCAAGTTTTAATTTATCATACTAGCTTTTGGAGAAGGTGGTTTCCTTGCTAGCTCTTCATGTGGATGCTGAATGGCTCATTACAGAAGGGGTTGCGAATTTCTATGCAGGGACTGTTGAACATTTTCATGCCAATTTTTAGGAGTGGGAGAACTTCATCAATATTGGTTGACATCTGTATCTAAAGAAAAATGCTCATCTTATACAGACAGGGTGCACTAATGAGACAGAGTTCCAAGAATCCTAATATAATAATCTACCTGAACATAAATTGGGATCTGGTATCTATTAGATGATTTAGCTTGACAATGAATTTCAAATAGGTAAAAAAAAAAACCCAAATAATTCTGTGAAAGAAGCCTCTGTATTTGAATGGAAAGCTTATTTTTCATACAATACCATATCACAAAGACCAGACTTGTTGCTGCAGGAGAAAAGGCATTGTTGAATCTAACATAAAATTTAACTTCTATATATGTTGAAATTCCTGTGGAAGACAGTTTTGATGATCTGGGTATGTTTAGGAGAGCAAGTATAGCCTAGAACTACACCAGAATGAAGGTAATTACATTTCCCTACTGCCAGTAAAAATTAACCACCCAAGAAGAAAGGAATAAAGCATTACCAACTGCTTAGTGATAGAGAAGGCTTGAAGGGATCTGAAATTCATTTCTTTTTTTCATCACCGTACTGTAAATGAAGGAGATGTAATGGACCATGAGTTTAATGTGCCTGAAGCTATTCCGGTTGCAGTACATAGAATACTTTCTGATAACTTCGCTAGCATCTTTGTTCAGCCTACACAAACTCTTTGTACTAGCCAGAGCAATGTTTTCTGAATAATAAATAAAAAAAGTAAAGCCATCTATGCTGATTTCTGAGTGCAATTGTCAGCCCTTTCTAAAGAGGAGAAAAACAGGAACAATTTGAAGACTGAGATGATTTGATTATTTGTGAGAGTTATAACTGTGTGATGTTGTGGCAAATGAAAATACTGTTGAAAATTTATAAAAGATAAAGTTTTATTAATGAACCTTACGATACATCATGAATACCAATGGACTGAGGGACTCTGTAATAACCAAGGTAATAACTGATTTTTTACCAAAACAATACATTCTGTAGTCACCTTGTACTTATTGACTATGATTTTTCTACTTACATTTATTTTGTCATTATTCTGTCATGAGGAAAACAATGCCAAACTCTACTTCTAAACTTTTCAGCTGTTGTAGCTTTGGCTTGCTGCCAGGGCTGCACCTTCCCAGGGAAAGCAGGGTTGCAGCGTGCCTGCAGAGCTCTAACTGGTCTGAAACTGGTTCCTGCTGGGTCCCTGCATGTTGCAAGCTATGGAAAGGATCCTTCTGTGTTTCTGAAACTCTTCCTCTGGATTCGCCACTGAGGGGAGGGAAGTGTCCTTGTCCATTCTGAGTCACCTCAGCTTGACCAGCACCCTCAGAAAGCCTAGACTGTCCTTAGGGAAGTTTCTGGCACACAGGAGAGAAGCGGCTGTATGTGTGTGGCAGTTGCCCTTAACTGTGAGGCCTGTGGTCTGTGAGACCAGTGAGTCTTTCAAATGGACAGTGCATGTTGTCCAAGGTGGTTAAGGTGGCATTGCCCACTGGGAACGTGTACGTAGTTACAAGAGAAACAAGTCTGAAGAAAGAAGCAAGAAACAAACATTCCTAAAAAATCCAAGAAAAATGTTTGATTTACACAAGTCCTCTTTGAGGAGGAGCAAGGTATCCCTTTTAACAGTCTGATTTTGCATTCTGATTTGCAGTGACATGCCTCCAAGGTTTGCATGGGACAAGGTAATTGCTTTTATCTCAACTCATAGCTTAAGCTTCTTAAAGTAACTTCTGCCATTTTTTGCTGTCTGAATGCAGGTAAAGTTATGGTTTGCCTTGCCACAAACACTTGTTACTTTGACGCTCTCTAATCAGCATTACATGGGTAGCATTTTTCTAAGCACCTGTGACTACGACTCATGTAGGACCCCTGATACCAACATATTATCATGAAATATGAACATGTTGAACAGCTTTATAAACAACATTAAATCAAATCAAGGTTAACTAATTATTTAGATATTAAAGAATATCCATAGTACAGAATTCAAGTTTTGGTTTGTGCACGCAATGAGCTACATGTCCCTCTTTCTCACCCCATCCATTTACCCAGTCCCTCATTATGGACATCTTGGGGACTTCAGGGTAGATTTTGTAAGGCACACTAAAGGGCAGAATAAGAAGATGTCTAACTCTTACTCTGTGTTTAAAATACTCTCCAGAGCTTTTATTTTGCACTGGCAGTAAAGGCTGGTGGAGACGTCTTGGTGGACAATGGAGGCAAACCCATGGTTTTCTAGCTGTATTTCTGCTTTGTTAGAAGCTGCTCAGATTTAGTTCTCCAAGTGAAAAAAAGCCCACAAAAAACAACCATCCTTCCAAACTCATTTCTTCCCCAAATCCCACATCTGAGAAAACTACATATAAAGACACGTAAAAGGAAAGATTTCATTTATTTCTGAAAACTTTATGGTCCACACAGGGAGAAAATCCAAGTAGAAACATCTCTAAGACATAAGGATATATAATTTTTTTTTTTTTTTCCCAAAGTGCTGTTACCTCCTGGTAAAAAATTATTGTCCACATAATTTGAGCTTAATTTTATTTCTCAAATGTCCGATTAAATAGCCCTTCATCACTAAAATGTGTCTATGCTTTGATCTCAGTGAATTACCTGGTGTAAGAGATACCAGGTTGAATCAGCAAGAAAATTCTATTTTTACATTTATATCTAATAGAAATAAAATTACACTCCGCACTTACACATCTTCTCATTGATGTGAGACAGAAAAAAGCTTTCAATGCATGCATACTCAGCAGAGATTAAAGAGCAGAGGACCAGTCTGAAGCGTCTTGGCCATCTTAATATTATGGGTTCTTGAAAGGAAGCTATCAGATGAAAGAGGATTCTTTTTGGAAACATAACTCTCCCCTTTCGTAGCCTTTACAATGGAACTGCAAATTGAAATCCTTTTTATTTGAATTTTCCTTCATGGGGACAGATGAGGACATATCATCTTCAGTTAAATGGAGATGGCTGCAGTAGAAAGGGGACTACATTGTGAGGGTTTGTTTTTGCTTCCTTATATGGCATCCCAATGAAGAGGCTTTGCAGACTAGAGTTGCAATAATGAATTTACAACAATGTTACTCAGTTTGCCTCTTCCACACTTGTATTCCCAGCGGTAAGAAAGCCGCAGACTGATGACAGCATGGGAAATTCCAGACAGCGACTGTCAAAGCTGGGCAGGAGATGAAAGATCATCTATCTCTTTGTACTGTGCTGGGTGGCACACAAACTGACAAAAGGAAATCATCTGGAGACGTAAGGTGAAGGTTTTCATGTCGCCAGAATAAAAGCTGTCATTATTCAGTGGCTTAATACCGACTGTAAGACCAGCAAGACATCTTCCTATAGACCTCTACCTGCCTTCTGAAACTTAGTCATATAGGCTATAAGAAAGCAGTAAAAGTGTAATTGCTGTGCTCACCTGAGTGCAAGCTCATGCATGCTATAAATCCATGAAATCAACATTCGGGGCCTTTCTAGAGCCATTGCCAGAACCATTTAGAAGTAGTTTGCAAACTTTGATTTTAATCTGTCATGTTATGTAATAGAAGTTGGTCTGCACACTCACAAAGGAGCTTGGAGAGGCAATGGCAGAAGGGAGCTCAATTTAAACATTGTCCCAGGCCCAACCCAAGGGCCATTAGCCCACCAGAGGCCCATCCTCATCTGCTCAGAGTAGCTCAGGGGCACAAAGGCAGGTGGGAATCCAAATCAAGGACTTGGAGGAATGAATGCTCTGTCTGGGCCCCTTCCAAGGCTGTCACAGCAAGGCCTCAGTTCCAGTATCCAGGTGTGAAACCCATGATAAGGAGTGACTGGGAGTAGCTCTCTAAATCACCTTTTAGACTAAGGGAGAGTTCTGCCAAAGGCTGGAACACATTAAGCAGCACAGAGGAAAAGCAGTTCAGGGTTGCACAGGACTCACTATGGGATATTTAGGGGATGACACCCTGCCTCCTGATACCCTGCCAGTTGACCAATATAGGCAGCTAGGTAGGACTGACAACACCACAACCCTGCCCCTCAAGTGACACGGGCAGCATAGCTGGATGCCACCCACATGATTTATGTAAGGTATGATTCTCCCTAGTCACACTGACTGTGGTGGAGCCAAGGGACCATGTGACTCTTACGTTAAGAAGGCATTTGCACAGTTGGCTGTTGCTGCCAGATGACCCAAAACATTCTGTGTCCTTGGCATACCACCAGAGCCATGGCATCGCTTACGATTTGGTGCTCACTGTAAGTGATAGGGTGAGTTGCCATATGGGTGTGTTGCTGATCATCTTTCTTACTGCCTCAATAAACCTTTGGTTTATAAAGTGTTTTCAGGCTCCATCACTGTTCAGACCACAGGGGAGGAGTCAAATGTGGGAAAAGGCAAAGCCAAAAATGGGCAGACAAGATTAGTCTAAGAAATCAGAACAAGAGAGTATCATGGAATCAGATGACAATTATCTGGAGATATGTTTTGTGTGTTTTAGGCTTGTGACTAAAACAGTGTTGATAACAAACCAACGTTTGCTATTGCTGACCTGTGCATGCAGAGTGTCAACACTTCCTCTTTTTCCCACTTTGCCCCCCAACATGAAGGATGAGGGTGAGCAAGAGGCTGGGAGGGACACAGCTGACCTGAACTGACCAAAGGGATACTCCATACCAAATGTTGTTGTGCTCAAGAAAAGGGGGAGGAAGGGGACACATCTGTGCCTATGATGTTTTTTTTTCCTAAAAAAACATTACAAGTGCTAAGACCCTGCTTTCCTGGAAGCAGCGAGAAAATTATCTGCTGATGGGAAGTAAAGAATAAACTACATATTTTGCTTTGCTTCTGTACTCTGCTTTTTTTTTTCAGTTGTCATTATCTCAATCCATAAGTCTTCTCATCTTCCTTTTACTTTCTGGCTGTCCTGCGAAATGGTGGAGTGACTGAACAGTCTAGTGAGTGTTTGATACATAAATATGCATGTGTGTCACATAGTAGTGTGTTTCGAGCTGGAAATTGTCTAGGAATATTCAGTTCTCACTATTTTGACTGGAAATTGAATTTCTGAATGTTTGAAATAGACTAACAGAAACAGCCTTTGGAAAATTCTGTTCATCCATATGATAACATGCAGCATCTATACTAAATAGAATCATAAAGATTTCATCCCAACACTTATTCTTTACCCACCATTTAATCTGTTAAATTTCTGTAAGATTACCCAGCTTCTTTGAGGAGGAAAAACTGTTGCTTGCTAGGAACTTACAAGAGCAGAGGCTACCCTGCCTTTTCCTTCACATGCCTGGGCAGGCATCTGTAGCTTTCCCAAGGACAGAGATGGGGCTAGCATCTGGACCCTTCCTGTGTTTTCCAAGAACAGGCATCACTTGCCTCTCTCCTGTGCCTGTACAGAGAGCTGGGGTATCTAAGTACTGGACATCAAGTGCTCTGAATTGCTTGTCACCTCCCTGTATGATTTTAAAAAGTCATTGTGTTAGGTCACAATGAGTGCCATCAAACTCTATTCCCCCAGTCTATATGCCTGAATTGGGAACCAAAGGACTTCTGCAGAGCTTTGAATGACCTGCTGGACCTCATTATCCATTCAGGCACCTTATGTCCTTAAAGGGACTCCCTGGCCCTACTACCATCCCACCAATCTGCCTAAGGCAATCTATTAGGTGGGCTGAATACGGCTTTCAGTAATCCATTTGCACCAAGACCTTTCTCCATGCCCCCCTGAAAACTCACATACAGGAGAAGAAAGTCATAATACAGAGGAGTTATGTGAAATGAAGACAACTGCTGGTCTCTACAGCTTTATTGAGTGTAGTGATGAGCAACTCACAAACAAGAGAGCTTAACTTTGACAACTCATATGATAGCAGAGCTATTTTTAGAAACAGAACACCTCTAGATTTGCAAATTGAATATCTATAATAATCTTACAGAAAAATGATTTGCATCTAGAAAGTCACTTTGCAGGGTTTAGGCACCCTGAAACAGGACGTGAAAACCCATCAAAATGATCCTGTAAGTAGGTCCCCTTTGCAATATGCCTTGCAGAGTGATAGGTAAAAGGAGCCCAGTGAAGAAGGACTATCATATGCTACACTGGCTAAGGCCACATGCAGAGCTGCCACAGATGATCGCTCTACCACCCTTCACAGAGTACCTATCCACTTATGACCCTGGCAGGCACTGGCCATCCAGCTCCCACCAGCTGGCAGCAGCCAAGGCTCTAGCTCAGGAAGCAGGAGGAAGCTATGTGCTGCATAAGCCTTCTGCCCCAGTCAGGTTGTGCTATCTCTGCATCACAAATGCAATAAAAGCTCTTTTGATAACATACAAGGGTTATTAATATATAGAATATTAATAAAAAGTAGTTGACAAACTGTTATATCTGTATGTAGCTATCCATATAGCTGCCTTAAAATAGATCACCATTTTTGGTAGAGTGAACTCTTAATGCCTACAGAACATGGATGTATGTGTGACTAGGTTGTGTTGTTTTTAAATGTCAGTAATGTTGCCGTAAGATTTTATTTGATGTTGAAGAAAACCTGGAAGACATCAAGGATCTCATAAAATGCAAGAATGAGGTGAGAGAGGCCATAGGCAGGGACACTTCACACTAAACCATGCCACACTAAACCAAGGCTCTGCCCAACCTGGCCTTGAACACCGCCAGGGATGGAGCATTCACAATTTCCATGGCCAACCCATTCCAGTGCCTCACCACCCTCACAGTAAAGAACTTCTTCTTTATATCCAATCTAAACTTCCCCTGTTTAAGCTTGAACCCGTTACCCCCTGTCCTATCACTGCAGTCCCTAATGAAGAGTCCCTCCCCAGCATCCCTATAGGCCCCCTTCAGATACTGGAAGGCTGCTGTGAGGTCTCCATGCAGCCTTCTATTCTCCAGGCTGATCAGCCCCAACTTCCTCAGCCTGTCTTCATATGGGAGGTGCTCCAGCCCCCCGATCATCCTCGTGGCCCTCCTCCGGACATGTTCCAACAGTTCCATGTCCTTTTTATGGAACCAGAACTGCCCACAATACTCCAAGTGAGGTCTCACAAGAGCAGAGTAGAAGGGCAGGATCACCTCCTTGGACCTGCTGGTCACACTCCTTTTGATGCAGCCCAGGATACGGTTGGCTTTCTGGGCTGCGAGTGCACACTGAAGCCGGCTCATGTTAATTTTCTCATTGACCAACACCCAACAGCAGTCCTTCTCTGCAGGGCTGCTCTGAATCTCTTCTCTGCCCAACCTGTAGCTGTGCCTGGGATTGCTCTGACTCAGGTGTAGGACCTTGCACTTGGCATGGTTAAACTTCATAAGGTTGGCACCAGCCCACCTCACAAGTGTGTCAAGGTTCCTCTGAATGGTATTCCTTCCCTCCCGTGTATCAACTGAACCACACAGCTTGGTGTCATCGGCAGACTTGCTGAGGGCGCACTCAATCCCACTGTCCATGTCAGTGACAAAAGTGTTGAACAAGTCCAGTCCCAGCACCGTTCCCTGAGGGACACCACTTCTTACTGGTCTCCAGCCGGACATTGAGCCATTGACCACAACTCTTTGTGTGCAGCCATCCAGCCAGTTCTTTATCCACCAAATGCTGCTCCTATCAAATTGATGTTTCTCCAATTTAGAGACAAGGATGTCATGTGGGACAATGTCGAACGCTTTGCACAAGTCCAGGTAGATGATGTCAATGGCTCTGCCCCGTTCATCAGTTCTGTAGCCCCATCATAGAAGGCCACCAAATTGGTCAAAATGTATCATATGCAGTGAAAAAAGATTCAAGGAGGAATGAGGACCAATGAAGAAAGAGTAAATAAGCAGTCTGTATTAGCTAACATGTAGCTGTAACCCCACTACTAATGTCGGATTCCCTCAGGGATGAAAATGGGATCTCACAAGTGCCAGTCATCCTGGGGAAGCCTAGTGTCACTGAATTTAGAAACTAGAAGGGCAGGAGAAAGATCAACAATATGCCACGGGAAGGATGGGTATGAGGGAATTAATGCAGCACAATTTTAACTGTATTATTAATTAGGCTTTTCCTGTAATAATTATAGAATTTGGACAATAAATTTCATCCTAACTGGTCTAGTAATGACTCTTTGATTAGACTTTTGCAACTTTAATTAGATTAATGACACATTTTGGCTTTGCAGATAAGGTGCATTGTTTTAGCCCACTGAAATTGTTTGGGGCATTTTGTCTTGAGTCTTAGTTTCAATTTGGACGAACTGTATCCACATCTTCTGTTGTGCTACAGCCAGTATCTGATGTTTGAGGTTCAGCACTCCCTGCCTTTCTTAGGAAACGCATTAGAATCTGGTGCTCATTGCTGTTAAGCAACCCTCTCATAGCAGTTTCTATGAAACAGCTGGTTTTAGGTAGCAGAAAATTTCTGTCATGACAGATATCTCAGATTTGGCATTAACACATGAGTTGAGGTGTACAGTAGTGAAAAAAGGGGTGCATTTTCCTCTTGGGAGAAAGAACTTGCTGCTACTCCCTTCCATGCTGCCGGCTGCTAGTCACATTGCAAATGAAAATATGCTTCCTGATGATTTGAATCTGTTGTGGTGAATGATATTTCTCACACTGTTGTACGTTTTTAGTTTCCTTATATTTGTTATCAACCAATCTGCCTTCCAGAAGAAAACTCAATGTAAAAAATGCCCTTCTATATTTTGTTTGAAGGCCATACAGCCCCCTGAAAATGAAATGAGGGGAGGGGGAAAGAAGCATTTGGGCTTTGCAGACTTTCAGTCAGATTCAGAGATTTCTGAAAATAAGCGAAGAACTTTAATTCAGAGGAGACTGAGTTTCTCACAAAAAATTGTAAGGCTTATGCGTATCAGGGAAATTCTTACTCTGTTCAGAGGATATGAAAGACACAGCCTTGAAGAAAAGACATCAAAGAGCCTCTATAAATCTTATCAGCATAGTGCTGGGAGCAGGGTGATATTACAGTAGGAAGGATGTTGCCTTCTCCAGCTGTAGGAGCAAGGGTGACAGTTGAAATACTTGCCCAGACCCCAGGTAGCAGAAAGAATGGAAGCAGGGGCTCTGGGTCTGCAGCTAGGTCTGCAGCTGGGGCTTGAGACCTGCCAAGGACAACATGTGTTGCTCTGACCTCTCTTGCTGGCCACTCCACATCTCACAAGTCACTCACACAGCTTGCAACTGTTCCAGAGTATGCCTGTGAAATCCATTCCAAGAGAGAGTTTTGACCATGCTCTTCTTTGTTTAGTTGAAAGTTGAAATTGTACATTTCCCTTATGAAGAAAAATAATATGAATCATTTTAGTGAAGCTTTTTAACCTTTTTATGTTAAAAGTTATGCTTTATTATGCGAAAATAAAATAGAAAGCAGCAAACCTAATTTTCTTAAAGTCAATATGATTCCACTGTAAATTTTCTGCTTCTTCAGATTTTCCCCATGAAAAATTTGTCTGTGTGAATTCAAATTTTTTGTTTTCCTCTAGCTTAGCATAGCTGCAGAATTCTGACAAGTTTTTATGTTCACATCATGTAATATTTGCTTACGTGATGGTGTTTTGTTTCCCTCTGCCACTTTTGGTCTGAATGATTGTTTCATAGGAGAACAACTAAAAACAAAAAAGGAGCATAGCTTTTGTAAGAATAGGGGTAAAAACTGTCAAAAAGGTCCTTTATTATTGCTATCCAACAGTCAAGATGATAAAGGTTCTTGCTTCATCTGCAAGTGTTGATGACAATTATCATGTTTCGATCTTTATGTCTGCGAACCAGCAAAGGCAGGAAAATGTCTTCTTTTGAATATCTAAAAATTGAGCTTGGAGGAAATGTTCAAAAGGGATTTCCCTGCCTATTGAGCTGTGGTTCCTTTTCTGTCCAGTCCTTGTTAATAAAGAGAGTTTGGAAGTAGTATTTCTCTGCTGTTGACTTGCTGTTGCTCATTAGTATGGCTTGAGCATGTGGCAATTAATTCTTCAGTTGAATTGTTGCTGTAGAAATATTCTGCTATTTGATCTCTGCAGATTAAAAGACTTTTCTCAATGAGAGAAAGTATTCAATTTGCTGTTACTTAGAGTAAATCTCAGGCCTTATGGAGCTTGGATGGGAGTCAAAGTGGATAATGAAAGGTGTGCTTCTCAAATAATGAAGACGTCAGCACAGTCTGAAAGTTTAGATAACAGGAGCAGCAAATTAAGTGGCAGCAGTCTATTGAAAGGGTGGCAAAAGCTTATCCTGAGGAGCACAAAACAAAGATAAGTTTGCATGTTCAACGTTGCGCTGATGGACTTCTCAGGCCCCCACAGCCCTTCTGACGTGACTGCTGGCATTATAGATGATAGGAATGAGCAGAGGTGCCCTTATAGGGCTCAACTGGTTTGCAAGGCAATGGCACCACTCTCTCGCATGCAGCAACCTCCAAGCTTATTGCTTAATCCCCTAGAATTGTAATGATCAGTTGAAAGATCTGATGAACAGGATGCACTCTCTTCAGATAAATGCCGTTTCTAAATTACTGTACTGTTTTTCTTGGAGCACGTTCAAAGGTTGCCTAAGTATTCAGTGCATTAGTGCAGACAATAGATTTAATAAATCATCTTTCTGCTGGTTAGTGGACATGTGTGAATTTGTCTTTGGTCAGAAAAAGAAAACAGTCTATAAATCCAAGGAGTCAGAGAGAGACTGCACCATAGGGTTTGAACAGAGATACAAAATTCCTTTCGTTAGTAAATGGAATTATTGCAATGATTGTTCCAGTTTTGCAACAGGCTACTCACAACAGGCACAGGGAATCTGCAGCTTGAAGCTTGCTGGTATTTCAGCAACTTGTTAAAATCCCTGGGTTACAACTAGGAGCTCTATGCAAGTCTAAATGAGGCTGGCTCAGACACCAGCAGGCCCATGATTCTCTAAGGAGAGAAGTACCTCTTCTTGGACAACCAGCATCACTCCTAGAGCAAATATCAGCTACCTAGTGCAGCCCTATCTTAACACATTTGTACAAACACAGAGTGGGATGCTTTCCCTCATGCTTGCCACAAGAGTTCAACACGGAAGGCCTGGGATCACAATTTCTGGAAGGCTTGGGTGCTGCTTCTTACAGGCACAAAGGCGGAGAAGTCACCCTTATCATCTTGATCAGAGGCAGCTGCAGGGGATGGGAAACTCCATTCACTGACCTGAGCACATCTTGCCATTCTGAGAGAGGTGAGTTTTTTTCTTAGTTGTGATAAGAACAAGGTTTTCAGCCTTTAATGTCATCTTGCAGTTCATTTCTCTCTGTTCCCCGTGTTGCTGTCACTGGATTTTCTGTATTTCCACATAAATAAAAGCTATTGTTCCAGAATGTAAGATGTTCAAAGACGCCATTTGTATCTTTCTCACAGTTTTGCACAGGCTGTGATTAGAGGTGAGCTCTCTCCTCTCTGGATGGCAGCATCTGCCAGTTCTGGCTCAGACCACAGCACAGGAGGACCTGCAGCCTAACGGTTCCCACCTTGGCAGAGTACAGGGGTCACCACAGGCAAACTGGCAGTGCCTTGCTCTTGGGAGAAACCTGGGTTCCCTCCTTCCCTAGGAATTGGGAGGGGTACCAGTACCCTGAAACACAGGCTGCAGGGCTTTGTCCAGTAGAAACAGGGGCCACACAAGGGTCTGCCCGTGGTCCTCTGCCTCAAAGGGGTTTGCACATCCCCCCTGTAAGCCCTACCTTGGTAGCTCTTGTTAAAGGTGAGCTGAACACTTCATTAATTCATCAATAAAGAGGTAAAAAAACCCCTACAACCTGCTTTAGAAGTTAAAACTACTGCTTGATAGTAACTGAGCATTTAGGGAATTTGTTATTTTCAAGGCAAGTGCATCTCTGCATCTGTCTTCTGCTTTAATTCACTACAAGTTATCTTCAAAAACATTTTGGGGTTACAGAGAAAATTTTTTTTTATTATCCCTGTATGCTCTGCAGCTCTCAGAAATACTGTTCACAATCAAACAACAGTTCTTCTAATGGAAAATTTGAATGATTTGTCTTTGATATCATAAATATACTCTTTTTCATTGATTTTACCACATGCTCCAAAGTATAACTTTTAGTTTCTAAAATGCACACTGAGCACCACAAATACAGATCTCTTCCTCTTTTCACTCCCACTTGCTTCACCAGCAATATTGTCTTCCAGGTTCTTTTTCAGGAGCACAGATATTTTTCTCAAGCTGTAACTGAAGCATTTCTCACCCTGCAAAACCTTTTTTTCATGTGTGTATCAAACTAACCATATAATAATAACAAAAGAAAGGATACTCTGATTTTTAGATTGCTTTTTTTCTTGTTTCGTAGAACTTGCTGTTTCTTGATTTCTGTAGTGCTGTTTGCTCCCGCTTGCTATTCCTTCTTCATCTTCCTTGGTGTTCCAGGACCAAACTCAACCTCTTTTTTTTTTTTTTTACTTTGTCTTTTGTTCTCAGTCTTTCTCTCTGTAACTCTCAAATTTTTTCCTTACAACGAAGTTATCAAATGACTAGGCTCCTCTTAACTTTCTCCTCTTACCATTGTCTGACCTCTTACCATTCCACTGACCTTAGCACTTTCACTCTCTGCTCTCAAGCATAATTCACTCTTTTGTTACCATTTCGAAATACACCTTTCTTTCGCCAGTTTCATTTTTCTGGGGGCTTTCTTTGTCTAGCTATTTTTATCCTGTAATTGTCTAAATGTCCTCCCAGAACACACATTTTGTCTTTTCCTTTTCTTTCACCTGTAACCTCCACACATTGACTATTATTATTTTTAATGGAATTGCTGTGTCTGTTTCTGCCATCTATGTAGCTCCTGGATTTGAGGTGCTTCATAGGTGGTTGGTACGACTCCAGCTAAATGCAATTGCCAGAGCTGTGGCTCAGACAGTGAAGAACTGACATTTTTTTTTCTAAAAGCACACACATGCAGGTATTACTGTGTAATGCCCTTGGGGGCTTGGATTTTCTTTCATTTTTCTATTAGTAAGTAGTCTAACTAAATGAGATTCTGACCCATGGCTGGGTTCTTTTTTGCACTACTACACATGGAGAAAGGGATAATAATGACAGTTATCTCATTTTGTGACTTAGGCACTAATTCCGAGCCACCCACTGTATGCTTTCTTTCACATCCTATCCATCTAGTTAGTTACCTATGTCCATATGTTTTGGCTAATGTCTACTACAAGCCATAAAAACAACAGCAGTGCCATGGACTATGTGCAATAACAGTCTATTGCTGTGCTCTGACAATTGTAGTGGCACTTGGTTAAGACTAGGAGTGTGTAAAAATTAAAATGCTTCTTGTCACTGTTCTAAAAGTGATCTTTTTAACACCTGCCATGGCAGCAATATCATGAAAAGAATTCTTGCCTTTGCAGTGTTGTACTATACAACCTTAGGCTCCACATCAAGAGTTAAAGAGAAATGTGGTCTTCAACAAGAGAAGAATTTGTGATACTTAATATATATTACTATAATTCATGTTACTTATGCCTTGTAGAGATTTAAATCTGTATTTTAAAAAGTACAGCAGCATTTAGGCTCATGAACAGTGCTGGAAAATGAGTTACTGAACAACGAGAACAGCCAAAGTGTGTACATGACAAAGGACAAGAGCAAGTGGGGGGAAAGCATGCAGCAGCCATGCTGGTCACAGCCAGACTAGCTGTGCTACAGCATCAGCAGCAAAATCAGCGCTGACTCTGGGAATAGTCCTATCTCCTGCGAGTGCCTCCCTGTGTCCCTGCACTGTCCCCATCATCACTTCCAGCTCTCCCTCCACACCCTAGGGCCAGCTCAGCTTACCTGGGAGAGGCATGAAGCTCCTGGGGGAAAGGGAGGTCTTCGCAGGAATAAGGCAGGGCTTGGGGAGGACTGTGGATGGGACCTGTGTAGGAATTCTGGGGAGGAGGTCTTGGGGAGAATATGGGGCATTTCACCTCTGTTCTCACTTCCTGGTGAATGACCCAACATGCTTCACTTCCTCAGGCATTTACATTTCTGACTCAAACCACAGGGACCACTTAAGTTACAGTCTCAGTGATTCCTGAAAGCACTACCTGCCTCCAAACACACACCCGGCTCACTTCATGCCACCCTCTGCTGCCATTGTTGCTGTCTCCCAAACATCTGGGAAAAGAAGGATCAGAAGCAGTCAGCCACCATGGCAGAGCACTGTGTTGGCTCAGGAACCAGGGAAAAAGCATGTGTCTGGGCAGAAATGGTCCTAGAGGTCTGCAGCTGAGCTCCAACCCTCTGGTGCAACCTGCCATCCCCACATCTTGATGGTTTATTGTAACACATACCAAAACATGAACAAAGTGGGGGAAAAAAAGCCTAAAAAAAACCTCAACAGACCAAAACCAAAACAAAAGTATTAACTGTAGTGTTAAAAGATTAATGGGTTTATACAAAACAAAAAATGAGTATGAAGGGAAGTAAGTAAGCTCATGGAGAAAAGAGCTATTACATACAGTGATGACTATCCGACCTTTAGTTAAGAACTCCTTGAAATGTTAGTTTCTACAAGGTAGGAGGACCTGAAAGGGCACAAAACTGTTTTTTATACTCTATTCTTTAGCATCTTTTGGAAAGAGGCTGTTAGATTCTTGCTTTGAGTCTGGGTGTGTTTATATTCTTAAAAGCCCTCTAGAAGTTGCCAGTGACACTATGGTTTATCCCAAATCCCAATTTTATAGGTCACTTGGGCCACAAACTTGTAGCAGAGGATGTCTGGGAACTGCCCTGCTGATTTATGAAAGCTTCACTCCCATACAGGATTTTACTGGGCTATAAGGTATGTAGGGTGTTTTTTTCCTGCCCTGGGGCACAGCCATTAGGAGGTAGTGCAGAGCCTCTTGAGAGTCCCGAAGATAAGAAGGGCAATGAGCAACCAGGCAGGACAGATTCGGAAACCTCCACAGTGGATGCAGCTGACATGAAGCAGTGAGCTGTGGCTGAGCTCTCCCAGAATCAAGCTGCTATTTCTGGAGTGGGGAGCTGCAATTTGGGTTACAGTACACTGCAGCCATGACATGAACAGCAGTTGCCCAGGGAAACAGCTCTATGGGCAGGCATGAAGGGCATCCACAGGTTCATCATATAGCATGGGAAAGAAAAGGCCAAGATGATCAGAGGGCTGAAGAACTTCTAGGAAGACAGGTTGAGAGAGTTGGGCTTGTTCAGCCTAGAGAAGGCTTCAGGGAGACCTTCCAGCCTTCCAGTACCTAAAGGGGGCCTACAAGAAATCTGGAGAGGGACTTTTTACAAGGGATATAGCAATAGGACAAGGGGCAATGGCTTTAAACTAAAATAAGGTAGGTTTAGGTTAGATATAAGGAAGAAATTCTTTACTGTGAGGGTCTTGAGGCACTGGAACAGGTTGGCCAGAGAAGCTCTGGATGCCCCATCCCTGGCAGTGTTCGAGGCCAGGCTGGATGGGTCTTTGAGCAACCTGGTCTAGTGGAAGGTGTCCCTTCCTGCCTGCAGCAGGGAGGTTTGACTAGATGATCTTTAATCCAAGCCATTCTATGAGTCTATGAAGTGCAGAAGTGCATGATTTTTTCTGTTCAGAGCCTGCCTTCTCCAGACAGCTCAGCACTGTTTCAGAAATGTGCAGATAGGGGATTCTTTAATTTTAAAAACTTTCTGAATGGAGACAATTCCCAGGGGTGCCAAAAGAAAAATCTGGAAGCTGAGCTCCTTCTGAAAACAGTCCAGATTCCTCTACATCAATGCATAGATACCCATGCTGTGTAGTCTGTAAAGTGGACATAATTTGTGCAGTATCAATTACATCAAAGGTGTTGGTGATGGGCTCAAAGATTATTTCATTTCATAACCTACCTAGCATTTGCTTGCTGTGATGGTGGAATAGACAGTGTTCAAAATGGTTAATGGGAACAGCTAGCTAATTTTCTTATCTGGCATATTTTATGAAAGGAGAAAGGAAATATGAACAGAAGCACCATGCCCTGCATCATTATGTAAGGTGTAATCAGGAAATACGCTCTTAATTCATTCTAATTTAGAGGGAAATAGCTGTAATTCTGGGATAAGGCAGCATAATAGAATCAGTTAATGATTAGCTCACCTGCCTTACAGTTTTTCAATAATACTCTGTTTTCCTGCTCCATAAACTGCAATTTAATTGCTGCCTAATGAATGAACTTGAATTTTTCTTACCTCCTGCAATGAGGATGCGGTTTTAATCCATACATCTCAATTTCATGCTTCTCTTCAACTGAATATTTCGCTATGTTTTGTTTTGAACTACACTAGGATAGTTTAGAATACATTAAAAGTGATTAGTGAGGGATATCATTGCATCAGCTGTGACATCACATAACTTGTACTCATCAGTTATATAGGATGCAGTTTTGTTCTCAGGGCTCAGTCCTGAGTCAGAGGTGGAGAAAATTTTCCCCTACCTCTAAGAAGTATAAAAGTGTCACTTGATAAAGTGACACCAACACCCTCACCACCATATTGCCTCTAGTTTGGATGCCCCAGTCATTTGCATCCTGCCTCCCTGATGAAAGGCAGGGTGGACGTTGAATTTGGTCCACGCCACAGACTGATTTGCCAGCAGAGATGAGCAGGACCGACAGGCAGGTTCCTATAGGCAGGGCAAAGCAGCAGATGGCATTGCCCTGAGCAGAGCTTCTTGCTTAGTGTCAACCCAGTGTGGACACCTCTGGGACAGGGCTCGCCAATTCCCCACTGCAGGCAGGAGGCAAAGCACAGGCAGAGGGGGTTTCTTTCCATCCCTCCCAAGATAAGTTTGGAAGTAGAGTTATACTTTCTGGCCCATAACTGCAGTTTCAGCTACAAGACTGCGAACTGACTTCCCTGAGAAGGCTTTAAATGCCTTAAAAGTTTTAAATGCAGAAGCACCAAGGGACCATCACCATGTGTTGTCCACGAGAACCTGCTGTCATCACTGCGCATCTCCTCTGTACCCAACCCTTGCCACTGGGGGCAGTGGGTGCTCCATGTGCAGGGAGGAGTGGACCAAACAACAGTGGTTTGCAGAATCCTGTCCAATATCTGAATGTTAAATTATACCAGTACTTCACTGCCATTAACAACTGAATTACCCCTCATTACTGAACTGCACATTCTGTATATATTATTTGAGACACTTGGTCATTGGCAGTTATCTTTTATTGTTACTGTAAATGGTAAAGTTATGTATTATAATCCTTTTCATTATAATGATACACTCAGCTCAGTGATGATAATGAAAGAGATTTTAATTATGTCAGGCTTTTAGACAGTAACTGTCTTAAAACTCTGTCCCTGTCCAACCCTTCCTGAGAGGTAGAAGAAAACAAGAGGTAGAGGGCACAGCTGAATGAAAAATAGCTGAGACTCAGAAAAGTACTTGACCATGGAATGCCTCCCTTTTCGATCTGCTCTCCCAGCTGCAACAAAGACAACTCATTTTACTCCAGAAGTGGTGGGTGGAGGGATAAATAAGGGTGAAAATACAGTGACATTACATGCTCAGTGGAGGTGGGAGCCCCCAGTAGGCACCCAGCTTCCCTGCTGCTCTGCAAATTACTGTTTGAACACTTTCTCCAGCAGGTACAACTTCACTTCGTAGGGTGAGCAAGTTAGAGAAAGGTACTCTGGGATTGTGGAGGTGGCGAGGGCTGACTGGGGCAGCAGGGCAAATAAGTTGAGCAGAGGGGAGTGATTTGTGAATTAACCCTCCCCAACAGACACAATCAATTGAAGGTATGTCTTTGCTCTGTTCATGTACATCCCTCACTGGCTGTCTGGCAGAGATGTCCAAGCTGCATGGCTGGCTGCGGATCTGTGACATCTCCTGGATCCTGTCCCTGGGCACCTGGCTATGCAGGTCGCACCACAGCAGTGCACTGGGTCTTACTGCTTTGTAGAAGTGACACAGCACATCCCAACCTTGTGATGTACCACTAAACCATGCAACACATGGTCCCACAGAAGTGCTCCCAGACGCTTCTGTCATTAAGCTCTTAGCCTTTATAACTCAAATACTTGAAAAATAAAAAGAGCCTTTGAGGAGGCAAGCATAAATTTAACGTTTCCAAGAATAGAGTGACTGTCCAAAAGGTTATTTTTGTGGAAACAGGGCCTTGGAAAGAATGCAGTTTGATAGAATTTGGGGAAATTTAATTTTACACACCTGTTGCTAAATTTCTTATGTGTTCATTTTCATCAGCTGATTACTTCCATACTTCTGAATGATTAACGTGTTAGGTTGGGTTTTTTTTTAAAGAAAAGCTTCTTACTGTTCTGACCTTTGTGAGCTAGAAATACAAAAAGCTGACATCTTTCCTCACTGAAACTTGGACAAAATGCCTCCTCAAAGGTGTCTGAATGCTACAATGACTCTTTTCTACCTTCCCCTCTCAACCCTCCACCATGGGTCCACCTCTTTAAAGGAAGTTTGGTTTTCTCCTCTGTTGTATTGGGATTATATGAGAGACCTGCCCAGTGTTTTACTAGATTGCTCAGTCATGTGTGCGATTACCCTGACAAATCAAATATGGTTGCCATTTATCTTGTACTTCCGCTCTAAAACAATTTTTATGAGATTTCTCTTCCTTCCCCTAGCATACTTTGCCCTTTCAAATAACCTCAATCTTTCTGAGAAATTAGGAGCCTATTAGGCAATTTTATATTTATGAATTCAAATTCTGAAGAAAAGCGTATGACAGAAGCAAGATGAGGAAGCTCTTTTGGTGGCCTTATGAAATCATAGAATCATAGAATAGTTTGTGTTGGAAGGAATCTTCGAAAGTCATCTAGTCCAACTAGCCAGAAAATATCCTAGGAGTAACCACAAGGCTGATGGAAGAACGTGGGCCTGCCCCAGAAAAAGGTTAACCCCCCACTTTCCTCTATTTTTACTGAGTGAAGGTATGAGCAAGAAGTCTGCTCTTTGACTTCCGTGCAAAGTCCTTGACCAAAAAGCATGTGGATCATCTTGAAATACCATAAAGGTGCTCTGGTGCTGATCTTAGTGTACGGTGGTGATCTGGCAGAAAGCTTCATATTATCACATACTGTCAGGCGAAAATGCTTTTAAAGCATACATCATTGAGTCACTGAACTGTTTGTGCATTCCTGCGTAAGTCATCGCCCAAACAAATAAATGGAGACAAATTAATTATTCTAAGTATGAAAAATTAGCATTAATCCTGTGTAACTCTGAAATAAATCAGTAAAATGAATTAAATTATTCTTGCACATAACTGTATCGATTTAATGCAATTACATAGCAAAGTTGACAGATTTCACTTCATTTATTGTTCTTAAAATGATTACATATGTTTCTCTAATTCTTTGGAGGGCATGAAAAAGATAAATAGTTGGAAATGAAGACTACTTGGCAGCCTGTTTTTGGAAGAGAGTTGCAGAAGCTGCTGCAAGTTCAGCAAATATATTGTGTAAGGGACAGAAAGATCATTAAGATGCTGGAAGGAAAGAATCCTTCACTCTAGTTCTACTGAACTTGGCTTCAAGTTTGAACCCTTTGGATTTATTCTTTCCTCTTTTCTTCTTTGATCATGAGCCACAGATAGATGTGCCTGCATTCCTTGCAGAAGCCCAGGGGCTGTCACCTAAATCAGGAGTGAACCCAACTCCAAGTGTTGTTGCAAAGACTTGAAATAACAGGTGCTATTGGCAAAGCTGCTCTGGCCAGCCGGTGTCATGGGGGCACCCCTTATTAACATCTTGCATGTTAAATTGGCTGATTTGTTACGGCAAATGGAAAAAAAATAGTTCTTCAAGTGGCAAACAGTTTAGTGTCATTATTCCAGGTTCCTGGATAGAGGCTCTAGGCAGTGTTTCAGTGGCATGTCCTTTAAATTGGACACCAGCCCATACTGCTGTTCATCAGCTCCTAGAGAAAGGACAACACCTGGACTGACACTTTGGCCTTGATTCTCATGCTTGCTATGGGGCTGGCACCAAAACAAGCTGACATCAGCTCTGAAAACACCTTTAACACCTTTGCACCGTTCCTAACTGCTTGGCTCTAGTCAAGTAGCAGTTTTGCACTCCATCTTCAGTGCCAATAGGATGGCTTGCGAAGCTACACTGTAATCCAGATCACTGAAGTGGCTGTAGGAATATGCTGAACACTTAACCCTGCAAATTCCTGCACCAGAAGAATCTGCAGATTTAGCTTGTAACTTCTGTGCGATATGTTCCTCAATGTTTTCTAGATGTTAAAAAGACCCCAAACCCTAGAAAAAGAACTTGAAATCTGACATAACTGAAGTAAGTGCAGTAACCTGCCAGGAGATTTTTACTATGTGGATAAAAGACAAGTGAAAAAGGAAATATCTAAACCTGGAAAAAAAATTAAAATCTACATCTCCAAATTTAACAGAATTAAATGTATCAGGGCTGTGCCACAAAAATCTGCAACCATATTGAATTAAGTGGTCTAAATGCTCTTTCTTCTTCTATTCAGTTCAAACTTTTCATTCATTTCAGTGTCATCAAAGCAAGTAGATATAGGTGCCCAGGAAGTAGCTAAGGACAAGCTGACCCTTGAGAAATTGCTTATAAAGCCGATGATCTAATTTGGTGAGAAGTAGGTGCTGCTCTGTCTTTAATGAGAGGGCATAGTGAAAAGCCTGTGAAGGGTTTATGATTTTAAGATCAGGCTCAGAGTTTTAAAGATCTCAGCCAAATTATCTTGTTCTCCAGCCATTAAAATAATTATTTTAACATTTTCCTTTTATTCTTTGTCTTTCCTTTGGTGTTCCAGTAAGAATGGCTGGGAACTGTGGGGTGGGAAAATGGGGCAGTCACAATGTTCTGTGCATTATAACAGCATAAGGAAGACAGCTTTTTTTCCTGTGCTGCCTGTATGCACAAAAGGTTGAAAAGCCATAGTACAATAGATATTTCAACATACCCTAAAATGTAGATTGTGTTATTGGCAAAATCTGTGTAAGAAGTTTATAACCTACCTTGGCACTTTTTCACTGGAAATCAGAGATAAGGATTTAGAGGATTCATAAGCAGATCAGAAAAAATACTCTTGCTTATAATATACTGTAGTATACAGTACTTTGACATTTTCTCATCTTCTATCTAAGCTTAGTTTTCTATTAACTTCTGTCTTGGGAACCATCCCATTTATTGTTAGGTGAGATGTTAGGTGAGATTCAGTTAGAATTAAACTTGACTAGGGATGTGAAAGGTAACAGGAATGGATTCTACAGGTACATTGGGAATAAGACAGACTAGGGACAATATGGGCCCTCTCTGGAAGCTACCAGGAGAACTGGCTACCCTGGATTTGGAGAAGACTGAGGTTTTTAATGACTTCTTTGCCTCAGTCTTCACTGGTAAGGGCTCTGACTACACCACCCAAGTCATAGAATCATAGAATCATAGAATAGTAGAATAGTTCGGGTTGGAAAAGACTTTAAGATCATCTAGTTACAACCCCCCTGCTATGGGCAGGGACACCTCACACTAAACCATGCCACCCAAGGCTCTGTCCAACCTGGCCTTGAACACCGCCAGGGATGGAGCATTCACAACTTCCCTGGGCAACCCATTCCAGTGCCTCACCACCCTAACAGGAAAGAACTTCTTCCTTATATCCAATCTAAACTTCCCCTGTTTAAGTTTGAACCCGTTACCCCCTGTCCTGTCACTACAGGCCTTAACGAATAGGCCTTCCCCAGCATCCCTATAGGCCCCCTTCAGATACTGGAAGGCTGCTATGAGGTCTCCACGCAGCCTTCTCTTCTCCAGGATGAACAGCCCCAACTTTCTCAGCCTATCTTCAAATGGGAGGTGCTCCAGTCCCCTGATCATCCTCGTGGCCCTCCTCTGGACTTGTTCCAACAGTTCCATGTCCTTTTTATGTTGAGGACACCAGAACTGCCCACAATACTCCAAGTGAGGTCTCACAAGAGCAGAGTAGAGGGGCAGGATCACCTCCTTCGACCTGCTGGTCACGCTCCTTTTGATGCAGCCCAGGATACGGTTGGCTTTCTGGGCTGCAAGCGCACACTGAAGCCTGCTCATGTTCATTTTCTCATCAACCATCACCCCCAAGTCCTTCTCCGCAGGGCTGCTCTGAATCTCTTCTCTGCCCAACCTGTAGCTGTGCCTGGGATTGCTCTGACCCAGGTGTAGGACCTTGCACTTGGCATGGTTAAACTTCATATTATAACACCTCACAAGCGTGTCGAGGTCCCTCTGGATGGCATTCCTTCCCTCCAGGGTATCAATCGAACCACACAGCTTGGTGTCATTGGCAAACTTGCTGAGGGCACACTCAATCCCACTGTCCATGTCAGTGACAAAGATGCAGAACAAGACCGGTCCCAACACCAATCCCTGAGCGACACCACTCGTTACTGGTCTCCAGCTGGACATTGAGCCATTGACCACAACTCTTTGCATGCGGCCATCCAGCCAGTTCTTTATCCACAGAGTGGTCCATCCATCAAATTGATGTCTCTCCAATTTAGAGACAAGGATGTCGTCGTGTGGGACAATGTCGAACACTTTGCACAAGTCCAGGTAGATGACGTCAACTGCTCTACCCCTGTCCATCAGTTCTGTAGCCCCATCATAGAAGGCCACTAAATTGGTCAGGCAGGATTTCCTCTTAGTGAAGGGGCTGGCTGTTTTTCATTTGCCTTAGCAATTTTCTTTCAGCTATAGGTTATTCTTTTTTCTGTCAGTGACAGCATACCAGAATGAAAGGAATTTTTAGGGAATCAGTGTTTTGTGGGTGTTTGAAATACAGGAATACAACCATGATGAGAGAACTGTGACTGCTGCTGGTATTGTGGTGGCAGGGGGTCTTCTGGTTAGACCTTAAAAATAATAGACAAAGAACAAAATGGGAGCACATTTTCTAGTTAGGAATTTCATTTTTCTTTAAGTTGGTGACTGGGATATCCGTTCTTTGTAGAAAAAGGTGCGAAGTAGTTTTGGAGTTCGACCTATTGGCCACTGAAGTCAGCCACACTCTATTTACCTACTCCTGCAAAGTCAGTATTCAGGACCTCTGTGTGCATCTGCACCATGAAGTGTGAGCTGGGCTACACTCAGTACTCCTCCTCCTAAAACATATGATACTGTAGCTGATTTGGCTAGAGGAGTATTAAAGGAATTGCAGACATTACTTGCTATGGCTTCGGTTTCATTTCTTCACTCCCTTGCCTTCCCAGGGCCAGTTCCAGATAAGAGTTCATAACTACAGCAATTCCTGATGTTCTCAACAGTCCCATATTTCTAAAATGAATATGTTCTTAATTCATCTGAATTATATTCTCCTGCAACAGACTCTGCTTGCCTAATCTGTAGCTTTTCACATTTACATAGCAGGGACAAATGCTTAGCAAGGAAATTAGCAATGCTCTAATCTATTGACAGCAACAGACAGAGGACATAAAGCTCCTGATGGCTATTTCAGCAGTTAGGGATACAGCACCTTAACAATATTAAGAAGTTATTTTAATATTAATCCCTTTGTTAAAAGGCACAGGTGGTTAAAGAGGGAATGCTGTATGCTCTGATACAAATAAACCCAGGTATCACTGTGCTCCTTACCGCTTGCATAAATTACGTAGGAGCAGTTATGTCAAAGGTTTGAGGCACGTCAGCATTAATGAACGCATTGTGGAGTTTCACACTAACTAATTTGTCTTGTCAGATTATGACAAAGTACTTTCCAGTGAAAGTTGCCAAGTCACAACCCCTGATGAGCAACCAGACATCAATTAACAAGATACTTCACTGATTTTACTGTAATTTCTCATTTGCAGCTTCAACATAAAAGCATGGAGTATCAGAATACGGTAGCCAAGATAGAAGGAAAATGTACTTTGAAACCAGTTATGGATATCTTAATAATTCTTAAGTAAATAGTAAAAAAAATCTGAAATAAAAACGAGTAGTCAATTTTGTAATATATCTTACTTTTCAATCAGTGACTATCCTCATGCAGGGGAGAAATAAAACAATAGGTCTGGCAAATGGATTTGGAACTCCAAATACTGAGGGTAGAAAAAAGATATGCATCTTTCTTTACTGTGTACTTCATCACCCACTTCTTTGACTTGGTGATACATAAGAAATCACAAATGTTATTTGTTGGAGCTCTTTCATATAAATGTCAAATATTTTCTGTCTCATTATTTTCCTTCTAGAACTTCTGATATGGAAAGTCAATGGTATCCATCTCATGCTTTTATCTGAAAGGTTATTCTTGAAGGGTGAAATGTGATTATTCTGAAGCTCTGCCTTAATTTTCATTTCCTTATCACATTCACCACTATTCACACTATTTTCCTACATGCAGCTTTTCCTCTTTTGTATAAGATGACTTCTTTTTTTTCCTAAAGAAAATTTGCAGCTTATTTTCGAGGGCAGCACAGTAGATTTGTCTCCTATCAGCTTCTGGCATAGACCACAAAGAATTGATCTGCAGAAGCTGCTGCTGACCTCATATATACAAGCGCACAGTTCAGAAGCCATAGGGAGCTCTTCAAAATGCTAGCACATAAATCAACATGTTAAATGTAAAGATTGACCAGATGTCAAAACGGATATTAAGATACGAGCCTGTAAAGCTGCCTGCAGTGATGCAGTTCAGCATTGACCTGATACTCCACAGTATACTATGGGTAATAAAAGGACAAAGAGGAAAGCAGGATATTATCACAAATGCTTTGAACACAAACCACTCAGGCCAATGAGACTAATTATCCTGCATCATCTACTTTTTTTTTGAGGAAAGGTAGAAGGAAGTTGAAGTTGAAAAGAAACTTGTTCTTTTCCCCTTTTAATTAAAGCATCCCCCCAGAGACAATTACATGTATTGTGACAGAGTAATGAAATTATCTCAAACCAGAGCTATCTCAGTCTTTACAGCCCTTTCAGTGTGCTGTTACTGATGTGATCTCAGTTGTTTTCAGGATATCACGACAGATGAGCTGCCTGTCCTCCAAAGGGTCAGAAAGGACTGCCCAAGTATATTGTTATTCAAAGATACCCTTATGAATGTACTTAACTTTCAGTCACCTCTGTGATTAATGATGTGCTTAAAATACAGAAAATACAAAAGGTAGGGAAGGGGAGAAAGTATGTTTTCCTTAACCAAGACCTAAAGGGATGAAGAAGGGAAAAATTACAGTTTGCATGAATAAGGGCCAGGTTATGTCCATGTCTTCCTGGAAGATGACACATGGCTATGGTAAGGTGTCTGCAGGTCTGTGAAAGATCTCGGTCTCTGGCTGGGCCCATGCTGGTGCTGTGCTCTGGTTTGGGTTGCTGCCCTTTGTGGTTTCCAAGGCTGGGTTACACTGAGTCACACCTCGGTACCTCAGGAAACTCTGTATGGGCACATGACCCAGAGAGTCTTCATGGATATGTCTGATGTGTAACTGGCTCTGAAGAACTCCTGCAGGCTACATCTCTACAGCTTGCCAGCTTTAAAATGTGCGCCGCAAGCTTGTAGCTGCGTGGCTGGTAACATGCTGAACGGGTGCATCTGCTGTGCTGCCCCCCTTGTGGGCTCAAAACATTTCAAAAAGGGCATGCTCAGGAGAGGACTCACACTGCTCTCTGTGAGAGTGCCCACAACAAGGAAAGAAATGTGAAAAAGCATTTTAAATTGTGAACACTCAAATCATTATACTCTCTGAATGACATCTGAATGGCTTCTCTCCTAGGTGCTGATAGCGTCTGTCTAGTGAGTTTCAATAGAGGAGGATATGTTCTGACAAAACTTTCGCATATTTATCACATAAAGATATTTAAGCAATTTCCATCAGCTCAGCTTTTCTGTTTGTTTTAGTTTCAGGTTTGGAAGAAAAATATTTTACAATGAGATACTGCTGTGGTCTTCCTTCAAAGATACATATAATATGTTCATCATATACAGCTGACGTATGCAGAAAAGAGTAATTGCATCTGATTTTCTACCCAGAATCAACACTTTAAAAACAGTGGATGCTTGTAATTGCTGTTAACGTCTGACAGACTTACATGCACACTACATCTATTTTTTTTTTTTTGGTGCTTAAAGTAGATGGAGGCTTACCCTGTATGAAGTACATGACAACAGTGGATGAATGTGAGTGTACTAGAGGAGACTATGATAATACAGAAGAGTGCAGATGCCCATTCTCATTGTCCTCCTATGTAAAGACTTCTTATCTGATGGATCGTTATTGTCAACAACACTGTAGATGCAGTCTGCTCTGAAAAGTGTTCTGGATTTTCTTCTAGTTGCCCTGGCACATTTGACAATTTTGTTAGCCAGGCAGCAGGTTCCATGTTTTGCAGCCACTTGGCAAATAGCTCCAAGCATTAAAGCAGCTCTGGGCACAGAGAAGCCCTGGCAGCTAGAGATGGTTTGCATGGTTGCCCAATCTGGCTTGTGACCTGGTCCCAGTCCCCATCACATCCCCCTTGCTGGGTCCTGCATGCTGATGCTAGGTGATGGTAAATGCTGCAGTGGCTCTTGCACAGTTGCCCTAGACTGGCATGGTGCTGTGGGGCTCTCTCAGCAGCTAGGTAGGTGATACAGGGATATACTTTCTTCTCTTCCAGTGCATCTCACTCCAGCAGTTAGAGAGAAGGGAGAGCTACTAGACCCAGGAAATTGCTACATGTATTTGAACTCCCTTTTGTTCCTAACCATCTTACTTCTCATTCATGTCTTCAAATAGACCTGATAACAATGCCTGGCATGTCAATGGAAAAAAACAGTAGCAAAAAGAGGGAAATAATCATTCATTGGCTGCATATGCATCAAAAGAAACTAAAAACGCATTAACAGCATGATTGTTGTTTTTCTCTCACAAAGCTATGGCCAGTCTGTTTTTCTCATGAGACACAGTCCACTACTCTATGGTGGCTGCTACTGCTTATCTCCAAAAAGCCAGAGGCTGTCAGTTATTTTCCATCCATGTACAGCAGTATGTCATGGCACTAAAAATAATTTTTAAACTTCCATTCCCCACCAAAGCATTTCAGATGTTCCTTATGCTGGCAGGGACTGCAAATATTTTATCAAGTGATTTCTTTTTCACGCATGAGCAAGTCTACGAAATGAAAGATAAATTGAGTTTGTTCAAAGCATTGTCCAAACCAAGGGATCTAATACACATAGCTGTTCTACATGAGAGCTCTAGATTTTTGCTGCTTTAAGAAAACACTAACCATAGCTTTCTTGAAACCTCTTTTTTACCTTTTTTTTTTTTAGGCGAAACTCATAGACTTATATTAGCAAAAAGGACCAAGTAGTGACTTAGGAAATAGGAATCATTTGCAAATAAGTTACATGGAAAGACAGATAAAGGGGAGAAAAGGAATAATTGCAAGTAATGATCAGGTATTTGAGTAAAAGGGCTTTTTGTGCTGAAACGCAAACAAATACCCAAAGCTATCACATCAGTTGAATGTCATGGATGTGCAAACTGTGCACATCCCTGCCAGAAATAAATAGCAAAGATATTTTATACCTTATGGTGCAATGTTGTCTTGGCCATAGACTTCAGAAAAGGACTGTTGGATGCTCAGTTTTTTAAAGAAAATGTTACTGCAGTGTATTCCAAAGCAAACCGCTGGAGTGCAGCTCTTGTACCTTCACCCAAGACCTCATCTCAGTCAAAACCAATCCCAAGCACCTTCTTTTTCATTCTTCATCTTTTTACTTGTATCTTCTTTTTTTCTAATTCTTCTTTTGCCGCCAATGCCGAAGATTGCCATCTCTAACTTTAATGTGCTCTGCTGAAACTGGTGCAAGACGTGTTTATGCAGCTACCAGCTTAGACTGCTGTGCTGGCTTTAAGCTTTTGCTATCATTAACCTGACCTTGCTGTCTGACTCAGCTCAGCTTCTCTGAGGGGTTTCTGTGACTCCCACTTGGAGGGGATGAAGTGCCACCACAGGGGGCTGAGGAGTGCTGTGAGAGGGTCTTGCAAATGAGTGTTCAAGTGGAGAGCACAAACATGCTTGAGGAACTTCCAGTGAAATTCTCAGTTCATTTACCAAAACAACTGTGGCTTCTATCGTGAAATTGGGTAAAATATTACAAGCAGTGTATTTCTTGTTGTTTATCTGCTTTCAGCACATTTTAGAGACATTAATATTCAATACAACAAGTGCTCTGAGGACTTTCAGTCTTTGCTGCCTCTTGTTTTAGCAGTTTTATCTTTTTTTCTTGTTTCATTAGTAAACCTGCATGAGAGATTTCTGGCTGTTTGTTTGTAAAGCAGTGAGACCATATTTTTGATGTATTTCTCTTTTCCAAGATAATTTTCTCAGTGTTTGCTCCCAGTATGTTGTTAGCACTTACACTGCCCCTCCAGACAACAATTTTTCACAAGCACATTAATTTTAGATCAATGTGAATTGATGTGCAAGTTTTCTCTGCAGCAGATCTTTCATTATGCTTATATAGAAGGATGTCCCTGTGAATTGGCTGTCAGATTGGATGTCAGCAGAGTTGGTCAGTCTATTCTTGTCTAGTCTTTGAGTGAGTGTTATTTCCAGGCTACCCACCCTACAGACATCTAACCAGTTGGTTTATTCCCAGTTGTCATGGTTTAAACCCAGTCAGGCAACTTGTTCACTCACCCCCCCCCCTTCTTTCCCTCCCCCTACTCCCAGAGGGACGGAGAGGAGAATCAAAAAGAATGCAACTCCCACGGGTTGAGATAAGAACAGTTTAGTAGCTAAGGTATAACACAGATCACTACTGCTACCACCAGTAATAACAATGATAAAGGAAATAACAAGGGAAGAGAATACAACACCTCAGCACCAGCTGACCAATAACTCGCCCCCCAAGCCCGACCAAGCTCCGAATGATCCCTCCTCCAACCCTGCAGTCTCCCAGCCCTTCCGGCTAACTCCCAGTTACATCCTGGGCATGACATGCTGTGGTATGGAATACCTCTTTGGTCAGTTTGGGTCAGGTGTCCTGTCTCTGCTTCCTCCCGGCTTCCCCTCCTCCCTGGCAGAGCATGAGGCTCACAAAGTCCTTGGCCAAACCAAAACATTGCTATCAGCTCTGTTCCCAGGCCGAAAGTCAAAACACTGCACTGCACCAGCTACCAAGAAGGAGAAAAATGACTGCTACTGCTGAACCCAGGACACCAGCTTAACTTGTTATATGATATTGTGACAAAACACTTGATTTTCCCATGGTATGAATCCCTTCTGAAGCCTCACCTTTTTTTTTTTTTTACAAAAAAAAAAGAAAAGAGAAATCTGAAGTCTAAAGCTGAGTCTGAAATGCTTCTTATAAAAGTTTTTGGTCATTTCTTTTCCTGCCTTTGTGCCTCTGCAACCTATTGGGGTAGTGGTTCTGCCGAGCTGTCCTCAATTGTCTTTGCAGGCTCTTAGGCCTCCTCTGTTGTAGTTTTTCCATTTTATATAGACTGGTCAAATACTAAAGGAGAAGAGAAGGAATGGGACATAATTTCTCCAGGAATTGAGGGTGAATCTGAGGTGGCAGAGGGAGTTATTTAGGAGACATATGGTCCACCTGTGACATAGATGGCTAAAACGGACTTCATTCCATGGGGCTCTTTGTGTAAGCCCCTTGTTCAGACTGTGGCTACCTCTTGCCCTATAACATCTCCTGTTACCGTAGAATCATCAAATCCTAAAACGGTTTGGGTTAGAAGAGACCTTAAAGATCATCTAGTCCAACCCCCCTGCCACAGGTAGGACACCTTCTACTAGAGCAAGTTGCTCAAAACTCCATCCAGCCTGGCCTTGAACACTTCCAATGATGGGGCAGCCACAGCTTCTCTGGTCAACCTGTGCTAGTGCCTCACCACACTCACAGTAAAGAACTTCTTCCTTGTATGCCCAGATAATAATGCAATGTAAGTCCATGGTGTCTTGCATTGGCTTGCACAAGCAAGGACGACATTGCCAAGCAGCTTGGCACAAAGATCCTGGCTGGAAGTTCTGGTTTGAAATGAATGTTTAAGTGTTAGTTAGTGTCAGTGGGTTTGAAACCAGAATGAAATCCATGAAGCAGTGGGTGTCACTGGGGGTGAGATGAGACACCCTTACATCTGTTGATGAGACACACTGAGCACTGTTGCATCTGTGAGTTGTTAGACCAAGCAGTAACACCTGTCAGGAGCATCTTGCCACTTCCACAGTCCACAGACTTTCCCATGGTCAGCCTACAGCTGATGTGTAAAAGGACATACTGCTGCTGTGGCTCATTTTTTTTTCTTGGATTGTGTATGTTTACACCTGACTTCTCCAGGTCTATGGAGTATGGCCACAGCACCATCCAAACAAATCATGACCTATAAACCCACCTGCTTGTCGCCAGTCCTCTGCAGCTCTTGATGTGTGTGCAGAAAGCAGGGAAGGAAAAGAGTGATTTCCATGAGTTGGGACATTTTCTTCAGAGCACTCTGCTGTCACCTGCACCCAACTATGGGGATGAGGGCAAGGCCATGTCACATAAGAAGCTGTTTTGCAAAGCCCCAAATCTGTCCTTCTTTAGTTTTCCATCTGTCCAACTTTGCAAAGAGATACTTTTAAAAAATAGCAAATAAACTGAGAAAGTAACATAAAAGTGATGACATAATGACATTTTGTATGAAAAGAAATTTAAATCTGTAACTACCGGGCTTGGCACCAACTCTGGCAGGCTTTACTAGGAGATTTTGCTGAGAAAGAGGAATGATACATGCTGCTCACTGGCTGTCTGCCTTATGTGTCTCTGAGGCGGTGTTTGCTTTCATATCTTCTTTTGTGGTGCGTTTGTGAAACAGACACACAGACGCTTGTGCTTCTGCTCTGCCCACCCTTGTTGTCAGCCAGGCACCATTTGCAGTGCACTCTTTATAAAGTTGGAATAAACCCTCATTTTGCATTTGTCAGTCATATCTGGAGGTTCTCCAAGGTCTGTTAACCATTTTAGTGTGAAACCCATTTCACCTCTGCAGTAATATTTTACTACTTTGTAGATGAAAAACCTGATTGCATTCAGATAACGTGTCTGGGCAAGTCAAAATTTGGTGATGTACCATAATTAGTGAACCTACCCTTTAGTCCAACTGCTTATTATGTGGAAATGTGCAGAAATATCCCCTCCCTTCTTGACTGTCTCTCCCCCTTTTGCACTGGCTGCTAAAGTGTGAACACTGGTTCACTTGATGAAAGAACTGCTGTCTGCCACAGCTTTATGTCAATGTTTTGGCTTCATCTCATCCTGAAAACTAGGATTTTTATTGAGAGTGAGAAAATTGACAGCCAAAATTAGAAGTTATAATTTTCTCTCAGGGTGGGAAAACTGAGCTTTTCAGTCAAAGTAGGAAAATGTTAAAAGCACAATTAAACTTAATAAGTCTTCAAATAGCATTTGGATCTCTTCAATTCACCAGAGCTCTAAAGAAAAGGTTCTTTAGAGAAAAGAGCATCACTGTTCATGGAGGAAACTCTTCTAATCTTCTTATTTCTTGGGTTTTTTCAAAGCATTTCTTGAAAACCTGAAAAATTCTACCAAATTCCCCTTGCATGATCAATAATGTAAACTACGCCAGATTTAATAAAGCCAGCATAATAAATGAGCCATATCACAGGACATATTATATGACTGTTGTTGTTTATTGATATTGTTCTGTTCCAGTAAACTCCAACTTATTCCTGTAGCATAAAGTTACAAATCAGTTTTGCTTTGATCAAAAGAACTCTAATGTGTGCTAGCAAAATGTGTGTTGATACATTGCAATGAATCCTGCCTATCTGAAGCCAGAGCTCTGTGGGAACGTGCTGTGAAGTGCCATAAAATAAGCATGAAATGCAACTGGGAGAGCTGCATCTGGCATTAGTCTCAGTGCTGGGTTTGCCTTTCAGACCATTCACAGGTTCAGCTGCTTCAGACCTGTGGGTGGTCACAGCCAAATGTCCATATACCCCACAGCTGTGCAGTGAGACTTCAAACAGACGTTGCTGAGATAGAGAAACATCTTGAAATGGTCCATTTTCTAGAGTTTGCTCTTCCACTAAAAGCTGCCTCTTTCAACTGCTCCAGCCCACCCAGGTCATTCTTCACACTGAGCTTTTCAGTTTGTACTGGGCAAAGAAGATTTTCTTCATTAGCTGCTAAAGAATAATAGCACTTTTTCAGACTTGTTTGTTTTCTGATGAATTGCTGTGGTGATGTTCTAAAGACATAAAAGATTATTTATTTCTAGAACTATACAGTATTTTTTAACATTCCAGGAGTACTTTGTATGCTATACTGCTGTCTTTGCTGAAATACAGCAGCAACAAGTGATTTCTATGCCACATATGCCAGCTAAACCAGAAAAACAGTCTCAGGGAGAAATATTTCAGATGCTGGAAGGTGCAAGTTTTAGAAGTATTTTGGCTTCTTAGTGACAATTTTCTCCATGTTGTTTTAAGCTCACACTTTTAATCCTGTACATTTTGGATGTTATATTTGAAGGAGAAGTATAGATCAAATGAGTTTAAGCATAGAATAGTCTCCTGTTACTTACACACTGCTGGGGCTTGAGAGAATTTTGCATTCAGCTGAATGGTGGGACCATTTGAAACTCTTGAGTCCCCTGCTCATTTGAGCTCCTTGGGTGGACCATGCATGTGAGACCAGGTTCTCAATCTTGCTCAGTTGTTGATCCATTTGACCTCACAAGTGAAGATGGACCCATCTTTCTTACAGTGAAACTTTCTCAAATGCAGGATGTCCTTACTTAGCACAGCCTTCTCATTCCCATTTAGGGGTTTACAGGATCCCGCTGATCCAAACCCCTGGCAGCTCTGCAGTGATGCCTTGCTGGGGAGAGGGAAGAGGGCTACTGGGAAGAGCACTTCACACAACTTCTGTGAATGCTGGACAACATTATCCAGAACTCTCGGTTCTCACTTGTACTGCAAACAGTGGGATGGTACTGGATCTGCAAAGGATGCAGTGGGGAACAGGCAAAGGAAACTTGTAGGGTTTTTCTGAATTGGCTTTTATTCTCTGACCATGAATTACACACAGACATAGCTGCTGTGGATGGCAATGGTTTGCACACATCTTTGTTAATCAGGGTGAGAGATTTAGGACTTTATATTGTATGAGAGAAAGCAGAGATGAGGAAACACATTGCACAGTATGCTCATGGACAAAGTTTTTCCTTAGGTTTTTTTTTTGTACTGTAAAGCTTGGTTGAAGAGTTTGATCACCTTTGAATGTAGGAAGCCTCACTTTATCATGTACTAATAATGAATAAGCCTTACATAGGAAAGAAAAGGAGGAAATAAACACAAGGAGACTTCTGCACCTTAGGAATGACTTACCAGAAGTGCAGTGGGATACTATGCTGTGCATGCATGCATAAGCAGCAAAGAAATCAGATTTCTTTCTAACCTTTAAGACACCCTAATACTGAAGGCAGTGGTCTCCAGTATAGCCTGTGTTACAGACAAAAAAGGCATGTAAGGATCGATATTGATGCAGTGCTTACTTGTCTTGGCATGCCTTTTTTAGACCCAGTAGTTCTGGACATGTAGGCTTTATGGCTGTCCGAACCCTAGCCATAACCCTAACTTTTACAATACCATAATATTCAGGCTCATGTCTTCAGCACCATGGGTGTTCCAGACATTAATGATGTACTGTGATCCCCCTTACCTGACTTTTGCAGACCCAGTGTCCCTGGAACTTTAGGCTTCATGGCTCTCTGAACCCTAATCCTAACCAGAACCCAAACCTCTGTGACAACATAATTCAGAGGCACACGTTTTCAGCACCATAGGCGTTGCTCATGAGAAAGCTATGTAAAGAGCAATGTTGATGAGTACTGTACCCATCTTGGCATGCCTTTTGTAGTCCCTGTCTCTGGACTTGTAGGCTTTGTGGCTCTCTGAACCCTAACTGTAGCTTTAACCCTAAGCCAAAACCAAACCCTAAACCTAAACCTGACTTAATGAGACTTTGGAGCAGAGGCTGGGTTTCACAGCATCACAGCTGGCCAAAGAGAAAGATGTCCAAAGAGCAATGTTGGTGCAGTACCCTTGTCAGCTTGGCATTCCTTTTACAGCCCTGGTATCCCTGGACTTCAGGCTTTGTGGCTCTCTGAACCCTAAACTAACACTAACTCTAATCTTTAAGGAACTGTAATATTGAGTCTGAGAGAACAAGCAGAGTCGGTTTTCCACATGAGAAAGGTGTGTAATTACCAATGCTGGTGAAGTGCTGTGCTTGTCTTGGCATACCTTTTGCAGCCCCAATGTTTCTGGACCTGTAGGCTTTGTGATTCTCTGAATCCTATCCTTAACCGTAACTCTAACCTCTATGACACCCTATACCGAAGACAGTGGTCTCCAGTAGTTTGTAGTTTGTGTTCCAGATGAGAAACATGTATAAGGGTCAATGTTGACACAGTGCCATACTCGTCTTGGCATACCTTTTGCAGCCCCAGTGCTTCTGGATCTGCAGGCTTGGTGGCTCTCTGAAGCCTAACCCTAACCCTAAACTTTATGATACCACAATACTGAGGATCACGTCTTCAGCACCATGGGGTTTCCAGACGAGAAAGTTGTGTAAGGACCAATGTTGCTGCAGTGGGATATTCATCTAGGTATGCCTTTTGCAGACCCAATGTCTCTGGACCTGTAGGCTTTGTTCCTGTTTGAACCCTATACCTAACGTTAACCCTAATCGTTATGTCACCATCAGATTGAGGCTGTGTGCACAAGCAGAGTTGTTTTTCCAGATGAAGGTTTGCAAGGACTAATGTTGATGATGTACTGTGGTCCCTCTAGAATGACTTTCCAGACCCAGTGTCAGTGGAACTTTAGTCTTTGTGGTTCTCTAAACCCTAACGCTAAGCGGAACCCTAACCTCTATGACATCCTAATACTTAGGCTGTGTTTTCCAGTACAGTCTGAAATTTAACTCTAACCCTAACCCTAAACTGTATACTACCACAATGCTGAGGTTGTTGTCTCTATCACTGTGAGTGCTGCTCATGAGAAAGGTTTGTAAGGAGCAATGTGGATGCAGTTCTGTACTCATCTTGGTATGCCTTTTGCAACCCCAGTATCACTGTACCTGTAGGCTTTGTGGATCTCTGAACCCTAATCCTAACTCTAATCCTAAACTTTATGATGCCACTATACTGAGGCTCACAGCTTCAGAATCATGCGTTCCTCATGAGAAAGATGCGTAAGAACAAAAGGTGGTGCAGTGGCATACTTATCTCGGTATGCCTTTTGGAGACCCAATGTCTCTGGACCTGTAGGCATTATTGCTTTTTGGGTTCTATAACTAAGACTAACCCTAACCTTTATGTCACCATCACATTAAACCAGTGTGCTCCAGCAGAGTCAGTTTTCCAGATGGGAAAGTTTTGTATGGAGCAGTGATAAAGATGTCCTGTGCTCCCCCTGTAATGACTTTTCCAGACCCTTTGTCTGTGGACTTGTATGCTTTGCAACTTTCCAAACCTTAACTCTAACTTTAACCCTAAATTCTGTGAAAGGTGAACACTTAGACTGTGGTCTCCAGTACAGGTGGTGTTTGAAATGATAAAGGTTTGTAATGAGCAATATTGATGCACATTTGTACTCATCTTGGCGTGCCTTTTGCAGACCTAATGTCTCTACATCTGTAGGCTTTGTGGCTCTTTGAAACTTAAGCCTAACCCTATCCCTGAAATTTATGCCACCATAATATTACGGCTCACATCTCCAGCACCAAGGGTGTTCCTCATGAGAAAGGTATGCAAGGAGCAATATTGACGCAGTGCCATACTCGGCATGACTGTTGCAGCCCTAATGTCTCCGAATCTGTGGTCTTTGTGCCTCATTGAACCATATACCTAAATCTAATCGTAATCTTTATGTCACCATCATATTGAGGCTCTGTGCTCCAGCACAGTGACTTTTCCAGATAAGAAAGTTTTGAAACAACCAATGTTAAGGATGTACTATGCTCCCCCTCTAATGACTTTTCCAGAACAAGTATTGCTGGAACTTCAGGCTTTGTAACTCTCTGAACAATAACCCTAACCAGAACCCTAACCTCTAGGATGCCTTAATAGTTAGGCTGTGGTCTCCAGTACCATGTGCATCCCACATGAGCAAGGTAAGGAGCAGGGGTGATGCAGTGCCGGACTCATCCTGGCATGCCTTTGTCAGCCTCAATGTTTCTGGAACTGTTGGGCTTTTTGGCTCTCTGAAGCCAAAGCCTAAATTGAATGGCACGTGGAACAGAGGCTCACGCCTCCAGCACCATACACATCCCACATGAGCAAGGTATGTAAGGAACAATATTAGATGCAGTGCCAGACTCATCTTGGCATGCCTTTTGCAGCCACAGTGTTTCAAGACGTGTAGGCTTTGTGTCTTTCTGAATCCTAACCCTAACCCTAAACTTTATGACAGCACAATGCTGAGGCTCGGGTCTTCAGCATCATGGGTATTCCAGATGAGAAAGTTGTGTAAAGACCAATGTTGTTGCAGTGGGATATTTATCTCAGTATGCATTTTGCAGCTCCAATGTCTCTGAACCTGTGGGCTTTGTGGCTCTCTGAACCCTAACCCTAACCCTAAATTTGATGAGACCATAATACCGAAGCTCACGTCTCCAGCACCATGGATGTTCCTCATAAGCAAGGTATGTAAGTAGCAATGTTGCTGCAGTGCCATTCTATTCTTGGCATGCCTTTTGCAGAACCAATGTTTTTGGACCTGTAGGCTTTGTGTCTCTTTGAAGCCCCACCTTAACCAGAACCCTAACCTCAATGACACCATAATTCTAATGCTGCGGTCTCAAGTACAGTGTTCTACCTGAGGAAGTTGTGCAGGGAGCAATGTTTATGCAAGCCATACTCGTCTTGCTATGCCTTTTGCAGGCCTAATGTCTCTGAACCTGTGGGCTTTGTGCCTCTTTGAAACCTATATCAAACCCTAATCTTTATGTCACTGTCAAATTCAGGCTCTGTGCTCCAGCACGGTAACCCTAACCGGAACCCTAACCTCTATGACACCGAAATAGTTAGGCTGTGGTGTCTAGCACCATGGGTGTTTCTATGTGTAAGGTATGTATGGAGCAGGCTTGATGCAGTGCCGTACTCATCTTGGATTCCTTTGGAAGCCCCAGTGTCTCTCGAACTGTGGGCTTTGTGTCTCTCTGAACCCAAAGCCTAACTTGAATGGCACATGGAACGGAGGCTCACATCTCCAACACAGCGCGCATCTCACATGAGCAAGGTATGTAAGGATCAGTGTGGGTGGAGTGCCGGACTCACCTTGGCATGCCTTTTACAGCCACAGTGTTTCTGGGTGTGTATGCTTTGTGTCTCTCTGAACCCTAACCCTAACCCTAACCCTAACCATAACCCTAACCCTAAACTTTAGGATAGCACAATGCTGAGGCTCAGGTCTTCAGCATCATGGGTACTCCAGATGTGAAAGATGTGTTGCCGCAGAATACATACGGACTCAGTCAGAGATCAATATGATCAGACAAAAAGCCCTTTATTACAAGGCCTTAACCCCTTAAATACTGTTTCTTACATGCACTTACAGTGATTTGGCATATTATGATTGGAGACATGTCTTGACGACCCTTAGTGACTAACATATAATTGGTTTAGCACAGGTGTGAGAACTTGAACCTCGAAAGCTTGCCAACAGTCCACAGTTCTCATTAACTCGGTGAAATCCAGCTTCTTCTTATCTTGCCTGTTTAGGCTTCCTCGGGCCTCTCATGGCCTTGCTGTATCTTTCAGGATTATTCAGAATTTTTGTACCAATTATCCATTCTCCTATGAGAACACTGTCTCCACAATGTGTAAAGACCAATGTTGTTGCAGTGGGCTATTCATCTCAGTATGCATTTTGCAGCCACAACGTCTCTGCACCTGTGGGCTTTGTGGCTCTCTGAACCCCAACCCTAACCACAACCCTAACCCCTATGACACCTCAATTCTAATGCTGTGGTCTCTAGTTCAGCGTTCTGTTTGAGAAAGTCATGCAGGGAGCAAACTTGATGCAGTGCCATCCTCATCTTACCATGCATTTTGCAGCTGCTGTTTTTCTGCAATCTATCACATATGTGGTTCTCTGAACAATAAACTGAACAGGAACCTTAAGGCGAACCCAAAACTTTAACCAGTCTGTATGGCACCTTGGAGCAAAGGCCGAGGTTGGCAACACTACAGGTGGCTGAAGAGAAAATTATCCAAAGACCAAAGCTGGTGCAGTAGTATAGGCATGTTGGTATCTTTTTTCATCCCCAGTGTCCCTGGACTTTAGGCTTTGTGGCTCTTGGAACCGTAAACTTAATTCTAATCCTAATCTTTATGGGACCATGATGCTGAGGCTGTGAGCTTCAGCAGAGTCAGTTTTACAGATGAGGAAATTATGTAAGGATCAATATTGCTGCAGTGCTATGCTCGTCTTGACATGCCTTTTGCAGGCCTAATGTCTCTGAACCTGTGGGCTTTGTGCCTCTCTGAACCCTGTACCTAACCTTAATCTTTATGTCGCTGCCATACTGAGGCTCTGTGCTCCAACACAGTGGCTTTTCCAGATAAGAAAGTTTTGAAACGACCAATGTTAAGGCTGTACTATGCTCCCCTTGGAATGACTTTTCAAGAGCAAGTATTGCAGGAACTTCAGGCTTTGTAAGCCTCTGAACGCCAACCCTAACAGGAACCCTAACCTCTATGACACTGTAATAGTTAGGCTGTGGTCTCCAGCACCATAGGTGTTCCTATGCGTAAGGTATGTAAGCAGCAGGGTTGATGCAGCGCCATACACGTCTTGACATACCTTTGGCAGCTTCAATATCTCTGGATCTGTGGGGGCTTTTTGGCTCTCTGAACTCAAAGTCTACCTTGAATGGTGTGTCAAACGGAGGTTCACGTCTCAGGCACCATGCGCATCCAACATGAGCAAGGTATGTAAGGAGCAAAGTAGATGGAGTGCGGGACTCACCTTGGCATGCCTTTTGCAGCCACAGTGTTGCTGGGCATGTAGGCTTTGTGTCTCTCTGAACCCTTACCCTAACCCTAACCCTAATCCTAAAATTTGTGATAGCACAATACTGAGGCTCAGGTATTCAGCATCATGGGTATTCCAGATGAGAAAGATGTGTAAATACCAATGTTGTTGCAGTGGGATATTCATCTTGGTATGCATTTTGCAGACCGAATATCTCTGGATCTGTATGCTTTGTGGCTCTCTGACACCTAAGCCTAACCAGAACCCTAACCTATATCACACCATAATTGTGAGACTCGCATCTCCAACACCATGGGTGTTGCTCATGAGCAAGGTATAGAAGGGACAATGTTGGTGCAGTGCCTTTCTCCTCTTGGCATGCCTTTTGCAGCTCCAGTGTCTCTGGACCTGTGGGCTTTGTGCCTTTCTGAACCCTATGCCTAACCCTAGCCCTAAACTTTATGACAGTATTCAGGCTCATGTCTTCAGTACCATGGGTGCTCAAGATGTTTTTATGGACCAATTTTGCCGCAATACTGTACTAATCTTGGCATGCCTTTTGCAGCCACAGTGGTTCTGTACCTGTGGGCTTTGAGCCTCTCTGAACCCAAACGCTACCTTGAATGGCACATGGAACTGAGGCTCACGTGTCCAGAACCACATGCATGCCACATGAGAATGGTATGTAAGGAGCAAGGCAGGTGCAGTGCTGAACACACCTTGGCATGCCTTATGCAGCCACAATGTTTCTGGACGTGTAGGTTTTGTGTCTCTCTGAACACTAACACTAACCTTAACCCTATCTCTAAAAGTAATGACACCATAACACTGACTCTCATGGCTTCACCATCATAGGTGTTCCATATGAGAAAGTTGTGTAAAGACCAATGTTGTTGCAGTGGGATATTCATCTTGGTATGCCTCTTGCCACCCTAATTTCTCTGGACCAGTAGGCTTTGTGGCTCTCTGAACCCTAAGCCTGTCCAGAATCCTAACCTATATCACACCATAATTGTGAGGCTCGCGTCTCCAACACCATGGGTGTTGCTCAAAAGCAAGGTATGGAAAGGACAATGTTGGTTCAGTGCCTTTCTCAACTTGGCACGCCTTTTGCAGCCCATAGGTCCCCCCAATGGGCTTTGTGGCTTTCTGAATCCTAACCCTAACCCTAACCTTAAATTTGATGATACCATAATACTGAGGCTCACGTCTCCAGCACCATGGGTGTTCCTCATGAGCAAGGTTTGTAAGGATCAATGTTGGTGTATTGTTGTACTCATCTTGGCATGGCTTTTGCAGCCACGATGTTTCTGGACCTGTTGGCTTTGTGTCTTTCTGAACCTTAACCAGAACCCTAATACCAGAATCCTGAGGCTTACAGCTTCAGCCTCATGGGTGTTATAGATGAGAAAGATGTGTAAAGACCAATGCTGTTGAAATGAAAAATTCATCTTGGTATGCATTTTGCATCTTGAATGTCTCTGGACCTGTAGGCTTTGTGGTTCTCTGAACCCAAAGCCTACTTTGAACAGCACGTGTTACTTTGGTCATGTCTCCAGCACATCAAGGATGGACTCCAGTTCTGGTGAAAACTGAAGACCTTTATTGCGCGTCTCGCATCCCTTTTATAGTCTACTAAGAGCTAAGCAGTAATTTTCCACTCGTCTTACTTCCTTTTCATCCTGATTCAGCAAAACTGCTAAGGGTTACAAAGACTGTATATATCTACGTTGCTTGGTCTGTTTTTGAGTTGCACATCCTGCTTTATCTTGCAAACCACCTGCTTTGTTTTGCTAACAGATCTTGACCCTTCATTCTTCTCTTTACAGTTCCCAAGTCTTAAGCCCAACCAGGGCAATAACACCTGGATCCATTTCATTAACTATTTCTGTCCCGTTACCCACATCTCCCCACAGCTTTGATAGATTTATCAATAAATTGTTGGAAATATTAAAGCAAGCAAGGCACACAGATTAGAATACATAAAACTAAGGCCATTAGTGACATTTTGCAAAGCCTGGCTAATAGTGTGAGGCGTTTGTACTGATTTTGTTAGTGATGCAATAGCAGTAGACACAGCAGCTATTATTACAATAGCCGATATTATAGCAAACCAAAGCCAACCTATAAAGTGTTTAATTCTACTCTTTCAGTCTTGAATATCTGTTTGTAACAATCGAACAAAGTGATAATGCAAATTCGAGGAGTAGCTGTATAAAATGTAACATTTTTCAAAGTTGCATTGTCACTTAAATCACTAGGCCTGGGTGGAATTCATTTTCCACCAAGCCATGTTGTTTCTTCATTTAAAATTGGTGTTTCCCTATCCCATCATTTAACAGGTTGGAATAATGGGGGATTGAGTAAATGTGCCCAGTATACTTGTCCATTACCCATGGTCATACATAATAGAGCAGATATTACAAGGATTTCTGTCACTGATGTTTCTTTATGTTGTTGAGTTCTGGGGCTTTATACGTTTTGCTGGCAGCCAGTATGGCCCTGTCGATAGCTGTACACAGCCATATCCTCAACCCCATGTCAGCAATGGCGCTGGTCCTTTCCACTCGTTATCGTGTACGTCTTTATATAGAACTGGTGGTTTGGGCAAGGAATCGTCCGTCAGATGTCACAATCGCTGTATTGCGGAAAGAGAATCAAAACTAGACAAATTTAAAAAATTTAGTACAAATTGCATTTTTGCTAACTGTTCATGTGGAGAAAATCCTTGCATTCCCTTTTTTTTTGTTTTATGAATCTGTCAATACTTGCTTTAGATGACCCTACTTAAGCAGGGGATTTGGACTTGATCATATCTCCAACATATGCCACCCACAGGCTTCTTGATCTGCCCTTCTCTCCTGGATGGCCCTCTGGTAACAGAGGAGGCCATCCCTCACATCAAGGTCTGGCATGGCATGTGTCCCCACTGCTCCACGCCTGCTGGGTTGCAGCCAACAGCAGAGCTAAAGGTTCTTCTTGGTGGCAAACAGAGGCCAACCCAGTTTTGCTCTTGACTGTGGTAGCAAGCATTTTGACAGCCTCAGTCCTTGCAACTCGTCGTCAATGCAGAGTTTCACCCGCTTCATCCAGTAACAAGTCACTACTATGGCAAAGGACATACAGATTTACATTATCAGTGTAACTACTACAGGTTGCAGCAGCATGTTGAAAATGCTGATGGCAGCTGGGGACCAACCAAAGAAATTTCCTACCAGTGGAGTTTTCCCACCCTCTTAATTTGTTCCATTACCTGCTTTATAACACTACCATTGTATTAGAATCTTTCTAGCTGTTGCCTTAGCATTTCCTAGCAGCTGCTGCAAATTTGCATGGTCTAACATCTCTTTTACAGGTGACAAATCCATACAATACAAGATATAGTTTCTTATTAGCTACCGGCTAGTAAATACAGGTGGTTTTATACTCAAAATTACAGCCTGTAATAATACCTACACATATTCAAGTTGTTACTTTTCAATTGCCCCAAAGTGATGTTTTGCAGTCATTTTTCTCTTCCTTTATCTCATAGCATGGGGAACAAACAAGAGGAATTAGAGATGTGCACACGTCTATGGGGGTATGATATAATAGGCATCACAGAAACATGGTGGGATGGCTCCTGTGACTGGAGTGTTGGGATGGAAGGTTACAGGCTCTTTAGAAAAGACAGACCTGGCAGGTGGGGAGGGGGAGTTGCCCTTTATGTTAGGGATAGGCTGGAGAGTATGGAACTCTGTCTGGGGACAGGTGAGCAGTTAACAGAGAGTTTGTGGGTCAGGGTTAAAGGGATTATAGCTATGGGAGACATTACTGTAGGGATCTGTTACAGACTGCCTGATCAAGCAGAACCTGCGGATGAAGCACTCTATAGACAGATAGGAACAGCCTCACGCTCGCAGGCTCTTGCTCTCATGGGTGACTTCAACCACCCTGATATCTGTTGGAAGGACGGTACGGCCCAGCACAAGTAATCCAGAAGGTTCCTCGGTTGTGTAGAAGACAACTTCCTTCTGCAAGTAATAGAGGAGCCGACAAGGAGAGGTGCCGTGCTTGACCTCGTGCTCACCAACAGGGAAGGGCTCATTGGAAATGTGACGCTCCAGGGCAGCCTTGGATGCAGTGATCATGAGCTCCTCGAATTTGAGATCCTCAGGACAGTGAGAAGAGCATGCAGCAAGCTCACTGCCCTGGACTTCAAGAGAGCAGACTTTGGCCTCTTCAGGAACCTGCTTTGGAAGGTTCCATGGGATATAGCCCTAGAGGGCAGAGGGGCCTAAGACTGTTGGTTGATTTTCAAGGATCACCTGCTGCAAGCTCAGGAGTGTTGCATCCCAACTAGAAGGACGTGCAGCAGGAGGGCCAGGAGACCTCCTTGGATGGATAAGGAGCTGCTGAGGAAAATTCAAATGAAAAAAAGAGGCTTATAAGTGGAAGCAAGGACAGGTGGCATGGGAAGAGTACAGGGATGGTGTCCGGGAAGCTAGGGACCAGGTTAGGAAAGCTAAGGCTCAGTTAGAATTAAACTTAGCTAGAGGTATTAAAGATAACAGGAAGAGATTCTACAGGTACATACCAAATAAAAAACAGACTAGGGACAACGTAGGCCCCCTCAGGAAGCTCTTGGGAGAACTGGCTACACAGGATTTGGAGAAGGCTGTGGTTCTGAATGACTTCTTTGCCTTGGTCTTCACTGGCAAAGGCTCTGACCAAACCACCCAAGTCTTGGAAGGCAGATGCAGGCACTGTGAGAATGAAGACCTTGGGCCCACTGTAGGAGAGGGTCTGGTTTGAGACCATCTTAAAAACCTGAACGTGCACAAGTCCATGGGTCCTGATGAGATCCATCTGTGGGTCCTGAAGGAGCTGGCGAATGAAGTTGCAAAGCCGCTGGCCATCATATTTGAGAAATCATGGCAGTCAGGTGAAGTTCCCGATGACTGGAAAAGGGGAAATATAACCCCCATTTTCAAGAAGGAGAAAATGGATGACCCGGGGAATTATAGACCAGTCAGTCTCACCTCTGTGCCTGGCAAAATCTTGGAGCAGATTCTCCTGGAAGGCATGCTAAGGCACATGAAAATCAACAAGGTGGTTGGTGACAGCCAGCATGGCTTCACTAAGGGGAAATCCTGACTGACCAATTTGGTGGCCTTCTATGATGGGGCTACAGAACTGATGGACAGGGGTAGAGCAGTTGATGTCATCTACCTGGACTTGTGTAAAGCGTTCGACACTGTCACACACAACATCCTTGTCTCTAAATTGGAGAGACATCGATTTGATGGATGGACCACTCGGTGGATAAAGAACTGGCTGGATGGCCACACACAAAGAGTTGTGGTCAATGGCTCAATGTCCAGCTGGAGACCAGTAACGAGTGGTGTCCCTCAGGGATCAGTGTTGGGACCGGTCTTGTTCAACATCTTTGTCAGTGACATGGACAGTGGGATTGAGTGCGCCCTCAGCAAGTTTGCTGATGACACCAAGCTGTGTGGTTCGGTTGATACCCTGGAGGGAAGGAATGCCATCCAGAGGGACCTGGACATGCTTGTGAGGTGGGCTGATGCCAACCTTATGAAGTTTAACCATGCCAAGTGCAAGGTCCTACACCTGGGTCAGAGCAATCCCAGGCACAGCTACAGGTTGGGCAGAGAAGAGATTCAGAGCAGCCCTGCAGAGAAGGACTGCTGTTGGGTGTTGGTTGATGAGAAAATGAACATGAGCTGGCAGTGTGCAGAAAGCCAACCGTACCCTGGGCTGCATCAAAAGGAGCGTGACCAGCAGGTCCAAGGAAGTGATCCTGCCCCTTTACGCTGCTCTTGTGAGACCTCACTTGGAGTATTGTGTGCAGTTCTGGTGTCCTCAACGTAAAAGGACACGGAACTGTTGGAACAAGTCCAGAGGAGGGCCATGAGGATGATCAGGGGACTGGAGCATGTCCCGTATGAAGACAGGCTGAGGAAGTTGGGGCTGTTCATCCTGGAGAAGAGAAGGCTGCATGGAGACCTCATAGCAGCCTTCCAGTATCTGAAGGGGGCCTATAGGGATGCTGGGGAGGGACTCTTCATTAGGGACTGTAGTGATAGGACTTAAACAGGGGAAGTTTAGGTTGGATATAAGAAGGAAATTTTTTCCTGTGAGGGTGGTGAGGCACTGGAATGGGTTGCCCAGGGAGGTTGTGAATGCTCCATCCCTGGCAGTGTTCAAGACCAGGTTAGACGAGGCCTTGGGTGAGATGATTTAACGTAAGGTGTCCCTGCCCATGGCAGGAGGGTTGAAACTAGATGATCTTGAGGTTCTTTCTAACCCTAAAGATTCCATGATTCTATGATTTTGCTCGGGGTATTCACGGTCAGCTCCTGTAGCTGAAGCATCGGGTTTTTTGTCTCGTCTGTCCAGCTCATGGTAAGGCTTGGCAAACTTTGCAGGCAGCTGCCATGGACCTGTAGGTAGGAGAACACAAATATACCCCCTCCTCCATATTATCAGTTCTTGTGAAGGAGACAGGTTAAAGTGTTTCTGTAAAGCAGAGGCATACTGATGAAAAAGGAATGTGAAGCAGCTGCAGAAGTAAACTGCACAGTGTTAACAATCAAGGAGTTTGCTGTGTCATTACCCATTTTTTTTTGCTGTTGTTTTTTTTTTTTCTTCTTCTGCCACCTTGATGCTGCTTGGGTGGTGGCTAGTAAAGCTTGTGGTTGCACTACCCCTCACTTTTTCAGTTAGAAGTTTTTTACTCCTGAACCATCATACAACAAGACTTCAAATACGGTGGACTCATCAGTCACTGGATAGCACGTCTTCAACCATTTCAACATAAAGTTAGGTCTGTCTTCTTAAAGGTTGCTCCCTTCTTAAGAAGGGCTGCAAACCTCCGTAAAATGGAGGTTTCCCAATTAATAATATTACCCCACATAGACCCATACCCGGCTGATCACCTTTTCCACGTGATTGCTTGTGTCCAGACATCATTGGTGCTTCCCCAAAGGACTCCTAACCCTAACCCTAACCCTAAACCTAAACTTTACTATACTACAATACTGAGGCTCATGGATTCAGCACTGTGGGTGTTTCAGATGAGACAGATGTGTAAACACCAGTGATATTGCAGTGGGATACTCATCTTGGTATGCATTTTGCAAACCCAGTATCTCTGGACCTGTAGGCTTTGTGGCTCTCTGAACCCTAAGCCTAACTAGAACCCTGACATAGATTACACTATAACTGTGTGGCTCATGTCTCCAGCTCCATGGGTGTTGCTCATGAGCAACGTATGTAAGGGGGAATATTGCTACAGTGCTGTACTCATCTTGACATGCCTTTTGAAGCCCCAGTGTGTCTGGACCTGTGAGCTTTGTGGCTCACTGAACACTAACCCTAACCCTAAATTTGATGACACCGTAATACCGAGGCTCATGTCTCCACCACCATGGATGTTTCTCATGAGCAAGGTATGTAAGGAGCAATGTTGCTGCAATGCTGTACTTGTCTTGGCATGACTTTGGAAGCCTCAATGCATCTGGAGCTTTGAGCTTTGGGGCTCTCTGAATCCAAACCCTACTTTGAATGGGAAGTGTATCTTAGGGTCACTACTCCAGCACCATGCACATCACAAATGAGAAAACATGTAAGGAGCAAACTAGGTGCAGTGTCGGACTCATCCTGGCATGCTTTTTGCAGCCATAATGTTTCTGGACCTGTAGGCTTTCTGGCTCTCTGAACCCTAACCCTAACTGTAACCCTAACCCTAACTGTAACCCTAAACTTGATGATGCCATAATACTGAAGCTCACATATCCAGCACCACGGGTGTTCCTCATGGGCAGGGTATCTAAGGAGTATTGCTGAAGAAATGCCGCACTCATCTTGGCATGTCTTCTGCAGCCACAATGTTTCTGGACCTGTAGGCTTTCTGGCTCTCTGAACCCTAACCCTAACCCTACCCCTACCCTAAACTTTATGAAACCACAATGCTTCGGCTCACAGCTTCAGCACCATGGCTGTTCCAAATGAGAAAGATGTGTAAAGACCAATGTTGTTGCAGTGGGATATTCATCTTGGTATTCATTTTCCATCCCCATTGTCTCTGTGCCTCTAGGCTTTGGGACTCTCTGAAACCTAACCCTACCTTGAACGGCACGTGCAACTGAAGCTCATGTCTCCAGCACCACGGGCATCCCACATGGGAAAGGTAAGTATGGAGCAAAATAGATGCAGACACGTATTCGTCTTTACATGCCTTTTGCAGACAGTGTTTCTGGACCTGTAGGCTTTGTGTCTCTCTGAACCCTAACCCGAACCATAACTCTAAAACTAACCCTATATGAATTCCACCTTGGAGAGGACCCTGAGGTCCCCAGCACCACATGTGGCCAAAGAGAAAGATGTCCAAACACCAATGTTGGTTCAGAGCCCTAGTCATCTTGGCATGCCATTTACAGCCCCAGTATCCCTGGTCTTGTGGGCTTTGTGGCTCTCTGAATCCTAAACCTCACCCTAAACCTAACTTCTATTACACCATAATACTGAGGCTGTGCTCTCCAGTACAGTTTGTGTTCCAGATGAGAAAAGCATGTCAGGAGCAATGTTGATGCTGTGCTGTACTCGTCTCGGCATGCCTTTTGCAGCTCCAGTGTCTCTGGACCTGTGGGCTTTGTGGCTCACTGAACACTACCCCTAACCCTGACCCTAAGCTTGATGACACCATAACACTGAGGCTCATGTCTCCACCACCATGGGTGTTCTTCATGAGCAAGGCATGTAAGGAGCAATGCTGATGCAGTGCCATTCTCATCTTGGCATTCCTTTTGCAGCCCCAGTGTTTCTGGACCTGTAGGCTTTGTGTCTCTCTGAACCCTAACCTTAACCCGAAGCCTAAACTTGATGACACCACAATACCGAGGCTCACGTCTCCAGCCCCATGGGTGATCCTCATGAGAAGTGTGTGTTAGGAACAATGTTGGTGCAGTGCTGTACTCATCTTGGTATGCCTTTTGCATCCCCACTCTGTCTAGACCTGTAGGCTTTGTGACTCTCTGATCCCTAACCCTATCCTGAATGGCATATGAAACTGAGACCATATGTTTAAAGGCAATTGTTCAGCACATTCCTGGCTGACAAATTGTCACTTCACTAAATAAATTTACACAAAATATTAATATAGGATAATTCTCACATGTAAAGTTCAGGAAGTTAATGAATATTTTCAGGATAACAGCTTTCATTTCTCTGTGAAACAGGCTGAAAACTTACAAGCCTTTTTCAGCTCCAGTTTCTTTTATCAGATCATTGTATTCTGAGAAATGTATATATCAGCATTTCTCAGATTGAAAATGGCTCTCTCAAGAGCTGCTGCATTTCAACCACATGAATGTTCACTGTATTTTTGTATCTTAACACAGTATTGGGAACAAATGTATTGGAATACATTTGCAGTGGCTATGTATATAAGTAGTATTCAGGACTACCTTCAAAGCATCAAACTTTTGGTCATGTCTTAACTGATTCGGGGAAAACTCCAGGAACAAACTTGCCAACAAAGTTTTCAAGCTGACAAGCAGGTATTCTTTATTGTGGCACCAGGAGACATGGGGGATAGCTCCTCCTAACATGTGTCACCCCAATTGCCACACAAGCTGTCCTTTTATAGCCACTGGGCATACATACATATTCATGAGGCTACGTATGGATTACATAGTTTTCCAGAGAGTTCCTCGCATGCGTACAGAATTGTGGTGGTGGTCTCTGAGGGTCATTTACTTCCTCCAACAATCTTCATCACTTCTGACAGCCTTTGAAGCACGAGCAGTAGATGCTCATACCAGTTTAATTGGTTCGTTAACACCAGAGACATAATAATCCTCCTGTCCTCCTACTTATCAGTTAGTTTAACTGTAGCCCATCCTGGACACCTGCAGTTCCCAGATACTCCTTATCCTGTGTCCTGTTCTTCTAGACTGTTTTTTTCTTAAAACTATGTCAACTATAATGATTTATCTTGTGAGAATTCTCAGTATGTTCTCTAGCTGCACTCTTTTTTTTCTATGTATCATGCACCTCAGTAATTTTCCATTGCTACTGTTACAAAGCCTTCAAACTTAACATTACTTAAAACTAATACTGAAGATTTCTATATTCCATTTTGTGATTTTGTGCCCCCCCCCTTTGTCTCATAACGAAATCTTTTCATACGCAGTGATGCCAGTATATTTGTGTCAGATACACATGACCCAACCTGAGCTATAAAAATCCTAGGCTTCTTCCTTACAAGCACCATCAAAAACCTGACAGTTATTCAGTAGGTGGAAAAAGGGAAAAAAGTGTGGACAAGTTAAGATTATTAGTACAAGCCATCAGTAGTTACAATTTTATCTAAACAGCAAATTGCAAACTATAAATCAACTTATGTCTCTAGTATGTAATTTGCATGTAATTTTGGTAATATCTGTATGTTCTACATAGTTACAGTGTAACTTCATGGTTATGCTAAGGCCTTTAACGATACTTCTTAGTTTCCAGTGCTTTTCTTTTTGCATAAACGCCAAGAATTTTGAAACATTGTACATATTATTTGAACCTTATTGAGAATAACTATGTTACCTGTGTAAAACTAGTGAATACTACCCAAGCCAATTTTCATAGAATGTCCCTTTAATTTCCCATTTACTATTCTCTTTGAACTATTATGTGTGCAGCTGTAGGCTTTGAAAGAGAAATGAGTGAAAAGAAAGCAATGTCTTAATATAAGACTCCGCTTTATTTTGTCATGGCAGAATAAAAGGAAGTTTAAAACCAAAGTAGGACAAAACTTCAGCTTAAGGCCAGGACTCTTCACAGTATCACAGTATGCTAGAGATTGGAAGGGACCTCGAAAGATCATCTAGTCCAATCTCCCTGCCGGAGCAGGAACACCTAGATAATGTTACACAGGAATGTGTCCAGGCGGGTTTTGAATGTCTCCAGGGAAGGAGACTCCACAACCTCCCTGGGCAGCCTGTTCCAGTGTTCCGTCACCCTCACTGAGAAGAAGTTTCGTCTCAAGTTTAAGTGGAACCTCTTGTGTTCCAGTTTGTACCCATTACCCCTTGTCCTATCATTGTTTGCCACTGAGTAGAGCCTGGCTCCATCCTCGTGACACTCCCCCTTTATATATTTATATACACTAATAAGGTCACCCCTCAGTCTCCTCTTCTCCAAACTATAGAGACCCAGCTCCCTCAGTCTTTCCTCATAAGGGAGATGCTCCGCTCCCTTAATCATCTTCGTTGCCCTGCGCTGGACTCTCTCCAGCAGGTCCCTGTCCTTCTTGAACTGAGGGGCCCAGAACTGAACACAATATTCCAGATGTGGTCTCACCAGGGCAGAGTAGAGGGCAAGGAGGACCTCTCTCGACCTACTAACCACCCCCCTTCTAATACACCCCAGGATGCCATTGGCCTTCTTAGCCACAAGGGCACAGTGTTGGCTCATGGTCATCCTGTCGTCCACTAGGACCCCCAGGTCCCTCTCCCCTACACTGCTCTGTAACAGGTCATTCCCCAACCTATACTGGAACCTGGTGTTGTTCCTGCCCAGATGCAGGACTCTACACTTTCCTTTGTTATATTTCATCAAGTTATTCCCTGCCCAACTCTCCAGCCTGTCCAGGTCTCGCTGAATGGCAGCACAGCCTTCTGGCGTGTCAGCCACTCCTCCCAGCTTAGTGTCATCAGCAAACTTGCTGATAGTACACTCAATTCCCTCATCTAAATCGTTGATGAATATATTAAATAATACTGGTCCCAGGACTGACCCTTGAGGCACTCCACTAGTTACAGGCCTCCAACTAGACTCAGCCCCATAGACTACAACTCTCTGGCTTCTCTCCTTCAGCCAGTTCACAGTCCACCTCACTACCTGATCATCCAGACCACACTTCCTCAATTTAGCCATGAGGATGCTGTGGGAGACTGTGTCAAATGCTTTGCTGAAGTCAAGGTAGACCACATCCACCGCTCTGCCATCATCCATCCACCGTGTTATTTCCTCATAAAAGGCTAAGAGATTGGTCAAACATGATTTCCCCCTGGTGAAGCCATGTTGACTGCCCCTCATAACCCTCTTATCCTTGATATGCCTTAAGATGGCACCAAGGATAAGGTGTTCCATCACTTTCCCAGGGGTGGAGGTGAGGCTGACCGGTCTATAGTTACCCGGGTCCTCCTTCTTGCCCTTTTTGAAGACTGGAGTGACATTTGCTTTCCTCCAGTCCTCAGGCACCTCTCCCGTTTCCCAAGACTTGGTAAAGATGATGGAGAGTGGTCTAGCAATGACTTCCACCAGTTCCCTCAGCACCCATGGGTGCATCCCATCTGGACCCATGGATTTATGGATGTCCAGATCGCTCAACTGGTCTCTAACCCATTCCTCATCGACTAAGGCAAACCGCTCCGTTGACCTGACTGCATCTAAGGTCTTAGCTCTTCTCTCTCATGAGTCAGTCCCTGGGAGCCTTTGCCTCCTGGGAGATTTAAGACTGTGGGAGAGGCACCCCTTTTACCTTTTCCCTTATCTAAGCAAGAACAGAACATATGTGCTGCTGGCCTCATCCTGCAGTGGGGCCATGCATAATACAGAGCCTAACATGCTTCCCTCCAGTGCTTTATTAAACACTTTCCCTTGGCTGATTTTCTCCCTGCTTTTGTAATTGGTGTCCTCTCAGTCACTTTGCAACTCCTGGAAGAGCACACACGTACAAATCAAAATATGTTTGGAACAAAATATTTATGTGACATGCTATCAAACGCCTTCCCATAATTTATGTATGACAGCCACCAGTTTTCTGCTACCTACTAATTTTTGTTTAATCCATCCAGAAAGCAATCAAGGTGGTGTGACAAACACTATTGCGGTCTGCTCATCACTCACAGTTTCATTACACAGTGAAGGTCTAGTGAGTTTTTTGTTGTCACATTTATACTAATCATTTACAAGGAATGGAAGTTAAGAGTTGATCATAAGTGTCAATTCATCTCTGTCAGAGACCCAGGCTTCATAACGTGTGAAACCATTTCTGTCATTCACTGTTTGCGGCAGCAGCAATAACATTAACTGGAAGAGAACTCTTCACCGTTAATTTTCTGTCATCTCTGAAATAAATATTGAAATACATTTCTCTTTGCTTGGCCTTGGCTTTTGTGTTCTCAGTGTGTGATCATGGCAGGAGAGCAAACACATATGTTTTTAATATTTTACCAAGAAGGTCAATTCAAATAAATCAAAAAGTGATTAACACTAAGATTTTCCAGTTGGGAGTGAAAGGACACCTGATTCTCTTAATAAACTGTATTTAACTTTCTTTTCATGGTAATTAATCCTGTTTGGCCCTGAGGAGAGGAGGCAGGGCAGCTGAGTTGGCATTTGGATGCTAAGATACTTCCAGAGAGAAGGTTTTGGGCATAAAGAGTCACACTGAGGTAGGGAGGCTTGCAGACAGACTTGCATATGAGCACTTAAGGGTCTAACAGGTGGACAAAATTCGGGGTATGAGAGTAGCAGGGGCCACTTTTCCTTTTTTTTTTTTTTTTTTTTTTTTTTTTGTGGCAACCCCTTGAAACACAGCTGGTAATGCAGGAAGGTGAAGAAAGGAATACAGTAAGGAAACTTAGTGTGTGAAGTCTTCTCTGAATTGCCCTGCCCACAGAGTCCCATACTGATGCACTTCCCACTCTGGAATGGTCTGGTGGCTGGCTGGGCTAAAGAGGACTGGAATGATGATTTGCTTTGGGCTATAGAGGAAGTAGCTGAGAATGTCTGCTAATGCACTTTAAAGGAGGATGTGAGATGAATGACAGGATCTCAAGGACATCTTAGCACTGACATTGCTCTGACTGTAGCAGACTCAGCTTCCTGAAAGCCTTCAGCACTATCCCTCCATGGGCCAATGAGAGGCAGCACAGATGTGGCTCCTCTGCTTGCTGGCAGACCTCCTCGTGGCTAGAGGTGGGCAGGTGTGACTCACTGCATTACTTCATGGTTTGCTTGCTTTTTAATGGACTCATGATTTTTTTCAGATAAGAAACCAGTCCTGTAATGCTTGTGTGGGTCTGGATCCCTGCAGCCTACTGAATTTCTTCCATTTCCAATGAAAGATCATACCATGTACACACTTTTCTATTCTCCCTCCTAAAGCTCTCTGGCCCATCTGGTCACTACTGCCTTCCTCAAAAGCATCCATTTCTCTCTGGATAAGAAGTGAGTAGTTTGTGGGTCTATCAGCTCTACTGCTCTGAGAGCTCTTCTTCCCCAGTGCAGATGTATTCAACTTCTTGCTCCTTTTTCAAGACCCAAACTGAAGGACCGGCGTAAAAAGCCCAGCTTGATTTTGGGTTTGTTTCCACAACAGTTCTTGCTGGTGTTGTGACATTTTTACCCCTTATCTTGATGTGCCTGTAGCTCTAGTTTCACCACTAAAGTCATTGTGTCCAGCCTTTGGCTTATATCTGATTTTCGAAAACTGAGAGCTCCCTTTGTTTCAGACTGGAGGTTTCCTGCTCATCAGCCCCTCTGAGCCATCCCTACTGCCTGTTTGCATCCAATCTGTGCACACTTGGTGAAGTCTGATGACTGATGGCCTTCATTAACCTTCTTTCAAATGCTGGGAATTGCTTCACTGTTTGATGCTTCTTCAGGCTGTGCATGGTACCCTGAGGACTAAAGCACCAAACTCTACATATGCCCCACTGATATGAGTCTCTTAAATAATTTTTGACTCTTTTCATCTCTGTATCTTCAGGAGGGTATTCACTGCTCAGGTATAATTTACATGGTTGTTTTCTGTTGGTGTGTCACAGGTGAGTTCTGGGTCATTGAATATCCTTCAGGAGAAGGATATTCAGCTACCATCCAGCCTCAGAATCAATCTGAATCTGAGTTAATCTTGTTTTCTTCTTTTTCCTCTGATTAAAAGCTTTCCCAAGATATTTTATCTGTTACACAGAAGTCAGTACTTCAGCTCTACACTACAGTTAGGGTCAGTGATTAACATATCAAGCACTTCAGTGCAGCCTGCTGTCACGTACTTGACTGTTTTCCTCTTTTGCTGGCAGTCAGTGCCTGTGGATGCAGAGCAAAGACCTGCTTTGCCTTCTCTTCCTGCAGCTGCTCTCTGGTTTCCAGTCCCAGATGTAAGGGCTGCTCTATTTCCCTAGTTGGCACACTTGCCATTTTCTGAGCAATGGCTTGGGAAAGGGCTCTGCCAGGGACATGCCTCTGATGGTACCTACCTTCCAGGTGCTCTGCTCTGAATTATACATCTCTGCACAGCGTCGTCTCTTCTTGGTTCATGCCAAAGCCTCTTGACTAGAATTCTCTTTGTTTGACAATGGAAGTGTTACTGCCGGTAACAATCCCAGGGCTTCCAGGATTCCAGCCTCCTCTCTATAGGAAAGGTCTGATCAGAAGTTGGCTCAACATCCAAGTGACGTTCTTCTCAGGGGCTTTCAAGCTATCTAAACCCTGCCAAGTGGGTGAACTCAGATGAAGACTGTTTTATCACCAGCATCTGTGGTAATTCCATGAACACAAGCTGTGTCACTGGTTGGAAGCGGCCTCTTCTTGCCTTTTCTAAACTTCTGGGTATATCACTTCACAATCTCTGAGAGGTTTCTAACACCCTGAGAACCAGTTAGCACTGTGAATTCTTTCTTTTGATGTGCTTTAGAAAGGATTTAGTCTATTTGTTGCTTCCTTCTGCTGGCTGTTCCTTGCATTATTTTTCAGCTTGACCAATTGTATTTTCTCACTCGTTTTTCCAGACTTGCTGATCTTTTCTTCATTTGAACTGTCCTTGTTTGGCCATCTGGGCCTACTCTTTGCTTTAACTTGTGGTGTGCATGGCTCTGTTTCTTAGCATCATGCCAACCTGCATGCTTTGTGTAGGTATTTAGTCTCACTGGAAAGATTTTAGATTTCTGACAGATAAGAAGGATTTTGAATTCAAATGAAATACAGTCTGGTGCCTTCAAATATAGTCTGAAAGAAAACATTCCCTTCTGAAGCAGCTACAAGACTTGCTGAAAAGGTGCCTAATGTTTCAGCCAATGTAAAACCCAGTCAGACTTCAAAACTGATCAAAGCTTTTACCTTGAGATCTCACAACTGAAATGAAAGCAAATAAAGGACTGACTGTAATAACTGGTGGACACAGTGGGTGGGTGAGGCTGTGGGATAATGGACATACATTTTTAAAGGCCATGAATTGGCAGAGTTGCCATAGCCACGCCAGTACATTTAAGTCTATAAAATGATATATCAGTGCTCTTCTTGGTATTTTACCAATCTTCCAGCCACTCTAAGGTCTCAGGCTGAGAGGCAGTATAGTTTTTCTTCCAACTTATTTTTTACCTACTGTCATGCAGAGTCTTACAGTGAGCTGTCCAAAACATATTCTTACCATTTGCAGGCTCTTACTACGCATCAAAGCATTTCTTCAAGTTTTCCTTCTTTTATCCCTGCTTGAAATAATTAAAAGTCTGCTGCTTAAAAATCGTTACTGAGACTGCTCATTCACTAAATTTTATTTGGTTTCCTCCGAAGTCTCTGGGCTGCTTCAGTCCCAGGAAACTCCACTTTGAAATAAAGATGAACCATGGGAATTCAGCAACAGTAATGACCAAAAAAGCAGATCCTCTGATATCCCTCATTTCCACCCGGCATCATGCTACAGAGGTCTTTTTGCACCTCGCTCACAAGCAAGGCTTCTAAACCCAAGGAAATTAGATCTTATCTGCCTCTCTGCCACTGACTTTGTTCCTCCTTGTTTTTTGTTTCTGCTGTGCCTCTCTCCAGACAGGGGCAATTGACAAGCTTGTCAATTTGCTTGTCAATAAGATGCTTGTGTTCAGTGCTCAGATCAAGAGTGATCTTTCCTAACTTACATGTCTTAGCTGTCAAACAGACCAGCAAAGCAGCTATGGTCCCTTTCAGTGAAGCCTGCAACTCCCCATGGTCTGCACCGTGCTGCCCCTATCAAGGCTGTGTCTGCACTGGGGCTTCCCAGCACTTCCACTGCCACAGCAGAAGACATCCCATATCTCCCAGACTTCACACTGGCATGTCCCAGTTTGCAGGACTGTGTGGTCACCATGCAGAGGAAACTCAGCCAGTAACAGGATTCAGGGTGGAACCTGCAACCACCACTTTCAATACAGGGGGAAACCCCATGGCCCCTGAACACATTCTTTGCAAAGCAGCCACTTCACCTCTGATTTGTCAGGTCTGCTCCTCAAGGAAAACCTGTAAGTAATTTTGAAAGACAGGTCTAGGAATGAAAATTAGACGTAATAATGAGAAAAAGGTGGTTGTAACAGAGATGGTGCATTTGTGTTTGGTTTTATAACCTCTCTGGGTCAGTTAGAAATGATTTTTCCAGCTGTTTCCCTAGGAGTTAGCTAGCTGGGTCATCTGTTACCCTCTCTTCTTTTGCTGCGCCAGTATCAGCTATCAGCTTTTAATTGGTCCAGCCTGTATGCATCCAGTTAAATTCTGAATGGTTTTCTCAACTTGTATTTAGCTTTGGGCACTCAACAGCTTGACCAATTTTTCAATTAATCTAATAAAATGTATGTCTGCAAATGTAATACTTTTTCTGGACTGTGACTTTAGATAGCTGTGGCCGCAGCAAAGCACTGCAGGTTTCTAATGATACTGGGGTTTTCTCCTGGTATAGCCAACCCATGGGTCAGGTACCTGTTCTTGCACCAGCCTCTCTCAGCCCAGCTCTTCCTTATGATGTAAATCATAAAGACATACTGGGTATAAAGGTAGCTTGAATTCAAACAACAGTGAATAAAATAGCGGGATAAAAGTTGAAGGCAATTGCATAAAGATTTGCAATAGTTCATGACATTCCTTTGCAGATCTTCCTTTGGTTATTAGAGTTATGCAAAACCCACCAAACTCCTCCCCCCAACACAAAACAGAAAAAGCCCCCAAAACACTCAGGAGTTTTTATTTTTAACTTCAATTTCCGAAATTATTGTAATCAAAAGTCTCACTGAAATACTGTGGAGCATCTGCTTTTAAAAGCATGATAGCCAAAGATATTTAGGCATTTAAGATCAAAACATTAAAACAGGAATTATCAACAGGGTTGGTACACCTCAAATGCTGTTAAAAATGCAAGAATGAGGTCTAAGGGATCATTGTTTCTTTACTCCCAATATTGTCCTTTTAGAAAAAAAAGACGACTTATTAATCTTCTGAAATTCCAGCACACTTTCAGTTACATAATAAATAAATCTCTAATTTTAAGATATTATTTTAATTTTGTGGGCTTCCTACCTGAAATGATGGAAAGTTCAGTTATTATGTTACATGTATCATTCAGTTAAATCTATTTTATAATTGAAAATACAGGCATTTGTGCCAGACTTATGTATTAGAACGCTGAAGAACAGATGTTAAATTCTAGTTATTCACAAGAGGCTTATTTAATAGTGGACTCTTGCTGATAAAGTTTGATGTCTTCCTATTTGGAAAATTATATTTAATTGAAGCTATTTTGAACAATGTTGAGGAAGACGAGAGATGCATCTTTTACATTATGCTGTACTTTATAATGGGTTTATAGCTACTATCAATTGGTCTAAAAGTCAGAAAAACTGCCTGATAAATGAGAACATTAAGTCCCAGGTTTCTGGTTCATTACTGAATGAGAACAATGATCTTTCATCCTATTACTGGAATAGATAATTGAAATGTAGGACTACAGAGTAGCCGCAATGTGAGGAGAGTGTTTGGGGAGTTTTTCCATAAACATCACCAATATATCCTTTCCATCTGCCCTGTCTGGATTGCAGCAGATTGCAGGCTGGCCAATTAGCCACATTAACATCTAATCTGGGATGGAATGAGTCAGTAGAGAAAACTGACGTCTTTGTGATCCCTTTTCCAATTCTCTGTTCTTGTGCGTTTAATGTGATAGTCAAATTAACATGGGAATATGCATATATCTGGCAACCATTTTGTTCTGTATATATAGTGATGATTTTGAATTAAAAATGTATTCACATAGACATACCTCTGTGTTAACAGACAGTGTAGGCTGACTCTCCAGCTTCACCAACAGCAGCAGTGAATCAACCCTATACCTTCTTATGAAGGATGGTTTGTGGGTAGAAAATAGAAACATCATTTCCTATTCCACTATAAACACAAATTGGAATAAAAATATCTTTGTTAGGAAATGAGTTATTCTGTACTCCCTAGGTTGGTACCAACAGTTTGACATTTATCCTAGACTCATCAGAGCAGAAATAAGCTTTTTAAAAATAAGCAGTGTTATTAGAAATAGCAAATTTCAACACTGCTTAAAGAAGATGCTCATGGGAACACCTTTTCATCCCACACAAAGAAACTTCAGAGACTCAATCTGTAAAGCTATTAAAATAATTAAAACCAGCAGCTGAATTTAAGAGGAAAAAGTTGGTTTCCTTTGCCTGTTTTGAAATATGAGACTACTTTCTGGTACAAACCTTAGAGAACAGAAGACAGTTTTATACGAGCGTTCATTCATAGCCCTGAGGAAGACAAAGCAAAAAGCGTCCTAATGCAAACCTGGATTAATTCTTTATCCTTTCTTAGAGGGTGTGTATTTGTTTAGCTCTGTCTGCTTCTCATCCACATAAAAGTGTTGTCAGAATGACAACATGGATTCTGAAGACACTGAAATATGTGCCATAGTCCTCAAACTTAATCAAGAGTCTATAAAAAGCTGAATAAAACATTGCTTAAATGACAGAATGAGGAAATAAAAAATATGCCAAGTTTTCTAGAAGTTTTACTTAAAATATTTAATAAAAAAATAATAATCATCTCCACTTCATTTGCTTAACAACAGACTGTTCACAACACTGTGATGAAGCAGTATGTTGGGCTTTCAGTCCTGCAACAGTCTTCCAGAGCTTCCAGGAGAACTTCCACTACATAGGTAATTGCAGTGGCATCTGCAGTGCATCAGGCTTTCCTCCCAGCAATTTGGTGGCAATCTCTGCAGTAGCAGGGATCTGTTGATAACAGATCTGTTGATAATCCTGCTTGCTGTGCCTCAGAGGGGTGGCCAGGTTTGCATTACAAGAAATCTAGTGAGAGGCCTGATATGCCAGCTCACGTCTTGTGTTTTTTCCCCCAGTTCTGATGCCTTAACTTTCAGAATTTCACAAGGATTCATGCTTTACTTAATGCTGTTTGACATCAATGCAAAGATACACATTTGGTATAAACACAAAGATCTGGGCTCAAACTATCTTTTTGGTAAACCTCTAATTTCTTCTGGCTGTTTTAATAAAGGCTAAGTGACCAGCTGCCTAGACACCAGCTAAGGTCCTGCTTGGCTCAGCCAATGGGATACCAAGCACTTCACATCAAAAGCTGCATGATCAGAGCACCGTTATCACTACCTGGTTGGCTTTCTCCTGGCTTTTTAAAATGCTCTGTGTGCTTGCCTACTTTGTAAGAAGATCATTAAGAATTTCTTCCACTAGTGTAAGTAAGTGCAGATCTTTGAGGCTCACTGCAGTCCCTCTTGGGATGGAAATCCTTCTCGGAAAGACACTGCTACAAAGGACAACCTGACTCTGGTGGCACCTCTGTGAATTTGAGAAGCAGTAGTGTGGAGGTGGAGGGAAACTCCGTGCTGCTCCCCACAGACAATGTTGCATATTGACCATGAGAGTGGCCTTGCAGAGCACATACCTGACCAAAGGGGATACTTTCCATCCTGAGCTGTGCTGTTGATTTGGTTATAAATCAGCAAGTGATTTACCCCCAACAGTAGAATTAGCCTGTGCTGCAGTGAGCCTATCCACCATCACCATCGCTTTCTGATTTCATAGCTGCTCCTCCCAAGTACCAGCTGCATGCACTCCCTTGGCACCTCTATTTCTTCCTCACACAGCTACTCAGTGAGAGCGAGTTTGACTCTGTTGTGCTTCCCCCCACTCCCTGTCTCAGTAATCTGTTCAACAACATTTTACTTTGGGATCTTCTGTCATAGGCTTTCCTGACATGTGATGCAGGTGAGCCTCCTAATGGTACTGGGGATTTGTCAGTGCTGTTACCTCTACAGGAGTTCTGGTTTTGCCTGTGTCTGTCTGGCCCAGGGTACTTAACAAAATTAGTGGAAGGATGGAAACAGTGAGACTCGCAAGCTATTTGGGAATGATTTGTGAGCAGGGGAAGTACTGAAATCATTGAAATAATTATCTTCAGTGAATTATTAGTCCTACTCTAATTTGAAGTCTAAGTTGGAACACATAATAAATTTCATGAAGGTTTTTCTCCATCATTCATTGTGATCAGCAGTTTACATGCATCCCTCTTCATAGAGAAGCAAGTGACTTCATTCATAACTCAAACTTTCTCACACACTTCCTCCCCACTTCTCCTACTCTGGCCAGAAAGTGTCAATGCTTGTTCTATTTATTCCTGTATTTTGTTGTACCCTGTTTTGAATAGATACCCATGGCTAGTAAGCCACGATGATACATGGAAGTGGACATGGAAGCAGTATTCGCCACAGCTGAGGTTACTTCTCCCGGGTTTGGATGCACACAACTGCAGAGCCGGGCTTTGAGAATAGTTCATGCTAGTAAATCTCTGATTTTCTTGTTGTTCCTGTGGGAAGCTGCACTTACATTAAAAATCATGGTTGTCAATGGAAAGAGAAACCTTGAGAACCACCGAGTCCAAAGGCAGGTTTTGTTATGGCTCTGCCCTGACTCTCTGGCATGAATAAAAGCTGTTTAGGTTCCATTTCGGACAAGTGGCAGTTGTCAAAGTGTTTTATTTTTCCAGTAGCCTTGTTTGCCAGGCTGGAGAATCTTACTTTCTTGGGTTTTTGGAGTGGTAATTTTTTTTTTTTGAGCCAAAACCTGGAACTGGACAGTTTTGGCATCTTCTCTCGGAAATTTGTTTCTTAGTTACTGCTCCAGTTCCATTTCTAAGTCTTGTTTTATGTCTAGTCTGTGTGGCTGCTACAGAAAAGATGCTCTGAGTCGGTTTTGTCTCAATCTATTTCAGAAGGAACTAAGCTTTTTTTATTCTTTAGATTTTATAGACTGTGTAATAGTTCCTTCAAGCTAGACTGGTAATGAGAAGACTGAAAGATTAATGCCAGCAGAATGTGTTTCTTCTACACGCAATAAAACTGCTCATCAGAAGAGATGCTGAATCCTCATATCTGAAGCCAGGTGGGTACAGGAGGGCAAAGGCTGATATTCACAAGTCCCATGGCAGGCACAGTCACTGGAAAGCAGGAGGCACAGTCAGGTTCTGAATCATGTTAGATGCCTGTTGCAGGAGGAGGTGAACACAGGGGATGTGTTATTTCATACAGTAGTTAGGGCTGGTCTGAAAAAAAAGAGAAAACAGGGTTCTCTTTGGGACTTAGCTAAACTTAACTATTGCTTTTGATCACAGTCTTCTGGTACCTAGGAGGGACAAAAGCCATCTGATGGTCTTGTCAAATCTTTGGTACCTGTGATGCTCAAGAACAAATACAGCTCATCAGACAGAGTGCCTCAGGGTTAACCTCCCAGGACTTTTTCTTCACAGAAAAACAGCACATCTATCTTTCCAACCAAGACAGGCAAATTTTGAGGCATCAAAAAGTAGCAAATGGAATTATTTTTTTTTTTTTTGGCTCTGTCTCTGCTAGGCTGGCTCTGTCTCTGCTAGGCTGGCTCTATCTACTTAATTGCTTTGGCCAGATACACCCACTTCATCACTGTTGTTACCACAACAGTGTTATCAGCCCTTGGGCATCACTGAGAAGATGGCAACAGGCAGCTGAGACCTCACCAAGAACAACAACCTGAAGTGCAGCTTGCCAGCTTGCCTTGCCCAAATTAGGGTCAGACTGCTCCCAGGCTTAGTACCATAGGTAAGTGATTTTGGGAGCTGTTTCTCATGGAGAGCAGCCAGCTGTCCCTTCTCTTCCCACAGTGTCTGCAGGAAGGTGACCCAAAGGACGAGCCAACAAGCACTGTGGCTCCAGACTGAGTGGGAGCAGTGGACAGAGGCATCTAAAGCTCAGAGCCTTGTGCTCATGTGTGGGATGAACATACTATGTGGGTAAATTCTTAGGCACATTCTTAGTAGCTAACTTATTATTTTGGTAGCCACCCTTAGGGAAGTCAGTCTCCTTCACTGAGTGGCATCACCAATTTTCAGGGCAGCCAAAGTTTGAGCTCAAAATGACCATTTGTCCACTTAACAGGAAGAGATCTGCATAGCCTGGCGAAAAATACTGGCTGCAACCTGTGTCTTAGGAAGGAGGTCATTCCTTAGGCCTGGCTACCTACACCATACTTACAGCCATTGCACCAACATCGTGATGTTGATACCAGGCAGACAAGATGATCCAGTGTCCTTCTAAGAAGGCTTGAAATGTCATGTTTTTGCAAGAGCAGGTTAGATTTGTCTGCTGTCTGAATGGTAGGAAATGCCTGCACCTCACAGTGCAGACACTGATGTATTGCCCTGTGTAGACTGTTACAAGGACACTCACACAAGTTAACTGCTACAGGAAATCTCTTACTCATGGGCAGAAGAAAGATGAGACAATGAAATTAAGAAGAGTAATGTGGAAATGGAAACGGATCAAAGGAGTGCAACAACAGCATGAAAAACATAAAAATGTGTCCAGGATATCTGGCAGATGGATGTGACTGGATACAGATTTGGAATTTGTCAGACGGCTGAGGAGAGTTGGCATTCAGATTTCTTAGTCTATGTGAAGAAAGACCATATTTACGAAACTGACTCAACACCTTGCAGCCCTAGGCTGAGTTAGTTTCTAGTCCTAGAGAGGAAAGCTTTAGCAATAAGCTAAGGACAAGTTTGCATTCCAGCTGCTATTCTTGTACCCTTATACTCCCTCTGGCTTCTTGCCCATCTCCACTGCATCTCTGCCCTGTCTCCACCCAAGTTTTGTAGGTACTTTTTTAAAAAGTTTTTTTCTTCTATGCACCAAATCATTACTCATTTGAAAAATAATATGCAGCAGAAGCAGGTAACCCTCGTCCTTGGTGAACTGTGCAGAGAATGAGTAGGTTATATATACTTTGAAAGTGGTTTTCTAGCTGCAAGTTTGTGCTTCCTTCCACTTAATCGTATGAGAGTCTCTCTCCCACATAATCTTGAGGACCACCCGTCTGCCTTGGCCCAGGTCCTGTCTGATACCATTGGCTGGTATGAGTGGTGAAAGCCTTCACACACCTAACTCCAGAACGAAAGGAGCTGTTGAGGGTACCAATGCAGTTCTATTTTTTGACCAGTGGGAGGCCCTTAGAGACCATCAAGTTGTCACACTGTAAAAATTACACTTGGGATTCAGATAGACCTCTATCTGCAGACCTGCAAGCTTTTCAGGCATTTTGAGGAACAATTCTGACCCTAGTTTTAAGACTAGAGACAAACAGACAGAAGAGGGGACTTCCCAGTCATTGTAGAATAAGTAAATGACAATAGTTTATGAGATTTTATGCAACATAGAAAATGGTAATGTCCCTTTCCTCATGAACAGTGAATCACGTTCATACACTTTTATAGTTGTTTTCTTAAGCATTTGGCTTGCCCTAGGAGTTGCTTAAGTAAATTAACCTTTATAGGAATTTCTTTAATTTATCCTCATGCATCTTGTCATGTTGAAAAGAAATCCCAAACGCCCATGATTAATCTCATTCTTTTCTGGCTCCAGACAACCAAATATCCAATAGAGGTATGTTGTCTTTTTCCTTTGAAAAGTTGCGTCAGGCACCGAGCCCTTGCTGGAACTTTCTGGATCACCTTCTCTGTTTTCTATGTGTTTTATTGATACAGGTTTAAAACACAGAAACTCCTGTCTAAGACAGACCATTTAGCAACTGTGATTTAGCCTGGAAATGTCTTTGTAGCCTTTTGATACAATTCATCTGCTAGTAAGGAATAAAAACCTGATGCGAGTTACCATCTTTCATCAATGGGCTGAACTTTGGTCTCAGGTGCATCCAAAAAACTTGCTTATGATGGTATCAGTCGCTCCAACAACTAGAAACTATGCAGGATGTCAAGCAAGGAAGACTCCTTAGGCTGCATGACAGCTTTTCTGCTAGACAAAACATCCATATTTCAACTCTTGCAGAAACATGTTTATCAAGGTTATGATAATGTCCACATTGATCTGTTTGCCAAGCTTGAAATGCTACTTTTTATTTATTAGTAGATAAATGGAAAATGCAGAGGAACAGCAATACAAACTATAAAAAAAATACCTTGAGTGGAATAATAAAAAGTCATTGTAATGTTCCAAGTCTCCCTCTGAAAGTATGTGAAATGATTTGTGTTAGGCAAGAGTAATTTTTTCATGTGTTCAGGTTATGATAAAAGCATTTAAATTTATTGTAGATGTACAGCAATGGATTAGAAATTTTAATTCCTTACACTCTCTGTTTGTGTAAACAGCCCTTAACTGCTGGACTGCAACACTTGCTGCTCCTTTTGGCAGCCTCAGTTTGACCCTGATTCATCAGCATGTTCAGTCTCCAGAAGAAGCAAAACTGAGTATGCGTACATGTTAACTAAAGTGCCAAGGCTGGAATGATCTGTGTGGAAAACCCAGATCTGTTTTCATATATTTCTTACCAATCACATTTCACTATTCCCCAACTTTTCCCAGTCTGGGACAAATGACATTCAGAGTTTTCTAAGCAGTGGGGGAGATAAGCAGGAAGTTTTTAGGATGGTAAAATACTGGAGCAGCTTGCCCAGAGAGGTGGTGGATTCACCATCCCTAGAGACATTCAAGCCTGGATGTGGTTCTGGGGAAATTGATCTAGTTGAAGATAGAATCATAGAAGAGTTAGGGTTGAAAAGGACCTCCAGATCATCTAGTTCCAACCCCCCTGCCATGGGCAGGGACACCTCACACTAAACCATGCCACCCAAGGCTCTGCCCAACCTGGCCTTGAACACCGCCAGGGATGGAGCATTCACAACTTCCCTGGGCAACCCATTCCAGTGCCTCACCACCTTCACAATATCTAATCTAAACTTCCCATGTTTAAGTGTAACCCCTTGTCCTATCACTACAGTCCCTAATGAAGAGTCCCTCCCCAGCATCCCTATAGACCCCCTTCAGATACTGGAAGGCTGCTATGAGGTCTCCATGCAGCCTTCTCGTCTCCAGGCTGAACAGCCCCAACTTTCTCAGCCTGTCTTCATACGGGAGGTGCTCCAGTCCCCTCATCATCCTTGTGGCCTTCATCTGGACTTTTTCTAACAGCTCCATGTCCTTTTTATGTTGAGGACACCAGAACTGCACACAATACTCCAGGTGAGGTCTCACGAGGGCAGAGTAGAGGGGCAGGATCACCTCCTTTGACCTGCTGGTCACGCTCCTTTTGCTGCAGCCCAGGATACGGTTGGCTTTCTGGGCTGCGAGCACACACTGAAGCCAGCTCATATTCATTTTCTCACCAACCAACACCCCCAAGTCCTTCTCTCCGGGGTGCTCTGAATCTCTTCTCTGCCCAACCTGTAGCTGTGCCTGGGATTGCTCTGACCCAGGTGTAGGACCCTGCACTTGGCATGGTTAAACTTCATCAGGTTGGCATCAGCCCACCTCACAAGCATGTCAAGGTTCCTCTGGATGGCATTCCTTCCCTCCAGCGTATCAACTGAACCACACAGCTTGGTGTCATTGGCAAACTTGCTGAGGGCACACTCAATCCCACTGTCCATGTCAGCGACAAAGATATTGAATAAGACCGGTTCCAACACCGATCCCTGAGGGACGCCACTTGTTACTGGTCTCCAGCCGGACATTGAGACATTGACTGTGGGGAGTGAAGGTGATAAGATTTGCATGAAAAGCAGATTGGGAATGAGCTCTGAGGCCTTGATGTTTGACAAGCCCTGGGGCGATAAGTTGGAACATTGAAGGACAGGGAAGATGGAAAAACAAGCCCTGGGGGAATGGGCCAGGATGCAGTTGTGGCGGGAATCTCAGTTGGATGTCAGAGGATGTGGGGGTTATGAGAGGGTCTGCAGCATTGTGATTGGACTATTTACCTGGAGAGTTTCACAGTGGCCAGTGAGATTGAACGCTGCACGTATGTGCAGGTCGGGAAAGTACAGAACAGGGGATAAAAAGGACTTGGTAGTAATAAAGATGGTTTTGAATCTCCTCATCAACTTGAGTCCGTGTTGTGAAATCCCACAATTGACCACAACTCTTGCTTGTGGCCATCCAGCCAGTTCTTTATTCACCGAGCAGTCCACCTATCAAATTGATCTCTCCAGTTTAGAGACAAGGATGTCATGTGGGACAATGGCAAACGCTTTGTAGAAGTCCAGGTAGATGACATCAACAATGTCCCTGCTCATGGCCTTGGAGTAGATAGCTTTTGAAGGTCCCTTCCAGCCCAGAGTATCTTATGATTCTATGATATTTTGCCAGTGTCAAGACAATTCTTGCAAAATTATGGATTTAACCTTCTGAATAGGAAGAAAACAAAGCGTTTTAGTTTAAGCAGTGTCAATCAACTTCACACAAAATCCTGCCTTTCAGCCTGGGCTCCACAAAGGGCAGCTGAATCCCTTTTGCAGTCAAGAGCAGATTTCTAACCATCTAATTGTGAATATGGGAGGCTACCTCCAGATAACAACTTCTGAAAACATGATGGGCAAGAATTACTGTGGACAGCCCTGCAGGGAGCATGGCAAAATGTGGAAAGGAAAGGAACCACCCTGCAGCCACTTCATCTCTTGAGGAGTGCAACAAAGTTTGCAAGTGCTAACTCTTAGGTGTATCATAGCTTCAATGAAAGAGAATGAAATACACTGATAGTTTCTGCTCTAAGGCTGCCCAGGTGTCAAAGTGTACTATGTCAAAGCCAGCAATTTAACAGCTTGATTAGAGGTTGCAAAATGCCACAGAGATGAAGAAAACCCCTCAAGCAGACAGCATCTGATAGGTTGAACTTGGTTCCTATAGCAGAAAATGCATAGTAACACTTGCTGTGAGATTGCTCTTTATTTCACAACAGCCCCATGCCAAGGAGGTAGATTTATTCTGAGTGAAGCAGCAGGGCAGCAGTCTGTAAAGGACACATCAGGGGTGAAAAACAGGGGAAGATGGGACAGCATGTCACCAAAGGAGGAAAGTAGACAGAAGTAAGCATCTCTCTTACCTTGGGCTTCCCAGGACAATGAGAGAGGAATAGGTGAAAAAGGAAAGTGCAACAGAGGGAAGAGTAGTTAATATTGTTGTATTTTATTCTTACATTGAAATAATGGAAATAAAAAAAGGCTTTTTGAAGAGACTTCAAGAGATCACGTAGTTCATTTCTCTGTCGGAGATCAGCTACACTTACACCCTTTCTAGCCAATGTTTGCCTACAAGGATGTCAAGAAAAACCTTCAGGGATGGATTAGAAAATGTTGATGGAAGCTGTATTGAAGTTGAGTAGAGCAGAGAGGTTATTCTGCATGTTTTACAGGATCTTTCTATTTACACAGCCCTGTATTACCTCTCGCTTTTTAGGTTTTGTTTTTGTTTTGTTTTTGTTTTCCATAAACTGACATTGTCAATGGCTCAGTGTTTGTCTTACAACCACCACTAGATACTATTACAAAGAAAGAGTCTAGCCATGTGTTCTTTATCCTGCCTTTGTGATCATTTCTGTCTGTATAGCAAGACAGCTTGTCCCACTAAATTTCATCTCATTTTTTCCAGGCTGTTTCCCCAGTTGGTCATGGCAATTCAGAAGTCAAATTCTGCCCTCAAATGTGCCTTCAGCCTTGCCTAAATCAGTGTGCCCTGCAAGCTTCTTAAGGGCAAAGTGTCTTATCAGCTCAGTTAGGATAGAAAGTACTGAGCGAAACTGTATTCAAAAGAGACACCTGCTGAACCCTGGTTGTTCTTTGACAACAAACCCTTGATAGCTCTTTTTTGAATATTGCTTTCCAACCAGTTTTTCATCCACAGAGTACTTAGCTAGCACAAAACTCTTTTCAAAAGTGAAGTTCTATGTAGGATGTATTTCTTTCTTTCCTCTCTGAAAAGTCTGTTACCCTGTCATAGGAGATAACTAGATTGTTTTGATACAACTTGTTCTTGACAAATTATATTTAGTTGCCAAATCATTACAAACTTGCTTGTGCATGAAAAAACAATAATAACTGCTTTTGTACATGCCTGGAGATTTCAAACTCCCACCATTTTTTGGTTTTAGATATTTATTTTATTAAATGAGAGGCTAACCAAAGGAGTTACAGAAGGTTTCTGTTTTTTGTCATCCACAAGCAAACCTCAGGAGTCAAAGAGGGTGACATCTTTGGCCATAGAATACCTATTATATTCTTTTAGTTTGCTTTGCTACCTGTGTTTTTTTGAGCTTGGTTTGGGAAATGTCTTTTCAAGCAGTATGTTAACAGAAACCTGTTGCAGAATGACTCTAAGAGCAGGACCATAGAGTTCTGGAGGACTGTGCAAACAAGGCAGGGGGTGGCCCCCACAAGTAGCCGGAGACCGGGCCTGGGAGGAGAATGTGGAGGAAGCTGTGGGGGGCTAACCAATACTGTTGTGCCAAGGAGGAGTGGCTGAATACCACTCCTATATATGTGTGAACTGCGTCACAAATAAAGTAGAAGTTGCTTATCACCCATATTGGGTTGGCCTGTCTGCTTCTCCTCGCCGCTTACAAATGGCGCCTGAACAGGGACGCGGACTACAGGGCCCTGGTCTCTGGGGACCTGGATTGCAGGGCCCCGACTAGCGGGGACCCGAGATACAGGGCCCCGGTTAGCGGGTCCCGGATACAGGGCCCCGGTCGACAGGGACCCGGATACAGGGCCCTGGTTAGCGGGGACCCGGATACAGGGCCCTGACTAGCGGGGACCTGGAATACAGGGCCCCGACTAGCGGGGACCTGGAATACAGGGCCCCGACTAGCGGGGACCCAGATACAGGGTCCCGGTCGACGGGCACCCGGATACAGGGCCCCGGTCGACGGGGACCCGGATACAGGGCCCCGGTCGACGGGGACCCGGATACAGGGCCCCGACTAGCGGGGACCCGGATACAGGGCCCCGGTCGACAGGGACCTGGATACAGGGCCCCAACTAGCGGGGACCCGGGATACAGGGCCCCGGTTTAACGGGGACCCGGATACAGGGCCCCGGTCGACAGGGACCCGGATACAGGGCCCCGGCTAATGGGGACCCGGAACGGCGAGTGAGCGGCGCCGGCGGCAGCGGCCGGGAAGTGCGGGCAATGCTGCTGCGGTGGCGTGACGGACCCGGGTGCTTTGACTAACTGAAAGAAATCTGCCGCTGGGGCGAACCAGACACTGCTGCGTCGGGAGGCCGATCCAGAGACCGAGGTTACAGGACGACCCACAAGAAGATGATCCGGAAAAGGCTGGCCATGAAAATGGACCGAGAGGTAGCCCTGGACTTATTACAGTTCTTTTTATAAAAGCGGGGAATTGAGCCCTGAACTTTTTACAGTGCTTTTTATAAAAGCAGGGAAATGAGCCTGAGACTCTAAAGCAGCTAGCAGGTCTAGTGGCTGTAGGGAAGGCTAAGGGATTTTTTGCAGATCCTAATACAATATTTGAGGAGAGTGAGTGGCGAAAGTTTGGTGAAGAACTATTTGACTCAATGCTTAATGATGATAAAACAGCAAGGAAACTCAGTAAACCACGGAGGGAAGTAATGAACTGTATAAAAAGATACAAGGCAGAAAAGAAAACTGCCGCGGTAGCAATGGAGAAACTAGGAACAGACGTCCCCGGTCGGTTGAAACCGGGGGAAGATTACAACTCGTTCCCCCCAACTCGCGGGAGCACAGGGTTTCCCACCCCCGCCCCCCCCTTCCTTTTCTCCCCCTCCATCAGAAGGTGCCGCGGAGGAGGTGTAACCCCTGCTCCCCCACCACCCCAGTTCTGAAAGTAGGGACTTTGAAAAGGACAGAGAAAGTATATTAGAAGGTATACGCATGATAAATGTCGAGGAATCCGAAAGAAAGAGAGCGGTGCCTCGGCGCCAGATTGATTGTGACGCCATTTTGAAGCACGCAGTAGAAAATAGGGATCATGCGCTAGCGGGAGATTTAAAGGAACCGCGAGCCTCTCCAACCCACTATTCCCTAGAGTGAAAAAATTTTTAACTCAGTCACGGAGGAGCCAGGTCTGCAGATGGTTATATACCGAACGGGAGACATCTGATAAGAAAGACACAGCTGCGAGCAACGGAGACCCCGAGTTCGGCGCAGGACCAGCCCCCGAATCCCCTGAATCCCATGCGATCATTACTGGGGAATTTTCTGCAATGGGCATCTTTGCATATCCTGTGTTTACTACACAGCAGGGGACTAAAGAGTGGGAAGCTCTTGATCTCAAAATAGTTAAGGAGGCCTGACAAACAGTGACCATGTATGAGTTAAAATCCTCTTATACTCAAGCTGTATATGTTATGATTTTTTCTTGCAATTGACAGGGGGAGCCCATACAGTTTCTCTGTGATACTCATGTACTAGAAGTTGGTAAATATAAGTATGTCCAGGTTTCTATCAACCCTTGGAGAACTTTGTAGATACTGCTGGCCACTTCTTCCAGCACAGGCTGGCCACCTGTGTTGGAATGAGTGTGCATTCTGGTCAGTATAAAAGCCCAAGCCTCATACGATGTGGGGGAGGCAGAGCCTCTGCGGGGATGCCCGCTAAGGTTGAGCCTGCCACCTCGCACTGCAATGATGCTTCTCGGAGCCGCTTTCCTGTTAGTCTCCACAGGGTCCTTGTGCCACATTCTGTATGTGGAACTGTAGTGGGAGTAATGATTGTCTGGATTTTGTGCTTCAAATACTGTAGTTGTGTGGCGTGTGTTTGTATGTGTGTGCTGAGGGTAGATGGTGTTCTGTGTATTTTTCTTGTTGTTGGGTTCATGTAAAAGCTTTCAACGGGTAGCTGTTTAACATTTCGGGCATGAAAGGGTTAACGTAAAGGTGCGGTTGCCGGCGGGTATTTATGGTTGGCAGGCAGGCCGCTATAGTTGCTGCCCAGCAGGATGGCTTTTGCAGGGACTCAAAAAAAAAAAAAAAAGCGGGGGGAAGAGAGAGAGTAATGATGCTGCATTTAACCTGTCTAACCTGTCTACTTCTGAAGAACTGAAGAACTGATAACCTGGGGGAGGGAGTATATTTGTGTCCTCCTGCCTACAGGTCCATGGTGACTGCCCGCAAAGTTTGTCAAGCCTTGCCATGAGCTGGACAGACGAATGGATAAACCTGATGCCTCAGCTACAGGAGCTGACCGTGATTACCCCAAGCAGAATGAGATAGAGGAAGAGAAAGGACAAATAACTGCAAAACATCACTTGGGGGCAACTGAAAAGTAACATCCTGAATATGTGTGCTTGTAAAGCAGCTATTATTAGAGGTTGTGATTTTGTGTATAAAACCACCTGTATTTACTAGCTAGTTGCTAATAAGAAACTGCACCTTGTATTGTATAGATTTGTCACTTGTAAAAGAGATGTTAGAGTATGGAAATTTGCAGTAGCTGCTAGAAAATGCTAAGGCAAAAGCTAGAAAAAATTTAATACAATGGTAGTGTTATAAAGCAGGTAATGGAACAAATTAAGAGGGGGGGGGGAGAATTTCACTGGTAAGAAATTTCTTTGGCTAGTCTTTCACTGCCATCAGCACCTTCAACATGCTGCTGCAACCTGTAATAGTTACTCTGCTAATGTAAATTTGTGTGTGCCTTGCTGTAGTAGCGACTTGTTATTGGATGAAGCAGGTGAAACTGTGCATTGACAACAAGGTGCAAGGACTGAGGCTGACCAAATGCCTGCTACCACAATCAAGGGCAAGACTGGGTTGGCCTCTGTGTTTGCCACCAAGAAGAACCTTTAGCTCCGCTGTTGGCTGCAACCCAGCAGGCGTGGAGCGGTGGGGACACATGCCATGCCAGACCTTGATGTGAAGGATCAGACAGCTATACAGCCTGTTATCAGAGAGCCATACAGGAGAAAAAAGGGGCAGGCCCAGACAGCCTCTAGTTGGCATATGTTGGAAATATAATCTAGCCCAGATCCCCTGCTCAAGTAGGGCCACCCAAACCGTATATAAAACATAAAGGGGGAAGATGTGGAGACAGTGTTCTCACAGGAGAATGCATAAGTGGTACATAAGCTTTGAATAGTCCTGAAAGATACAGCAAGGCCATGGGAGGCCTGAAGAAGCTTAAGCAAGCAAGATAAAAGGCTGGAATTCACCAAGTTAATGAGAACTGTGGACTGTTGGCAAGCTTTCAAGGTTGAGTTCTCACACCTGTGTTTAACCAATTATATGTTAGTCACTAAGGTCTTCAAAACATGTATCCAATCATAATATGCCAAATCACTGTAAGTGCTTCAGCCGGGGCCTTGGCTCAACTAAGCAGACTGGGTTGCTGAGTTGCTAAGCAGACAATTCTACATCGAAGGCAATTCCTGATTTGTTTTAATGTTGACTCTGTAAGACATGCAACACTGCAGAACCTTTTGTTGTTGGAACAGGGACATGGATGTGAAGAGTTTGATGGAATGTGTTGTATGAGTCTCTCTGATTATGCTAATTCGATGTACGCACAGCTGAGAACCCTGGCTCAGCTTACCCAGCAATAGCAAACGAGCAGTATTCTAAGAATAATTAGATGGTTGTTTTCACGGGGCATTACAGGTTGAGTCAAACACTGTTTAAAAGTATTGCACTTATGTATCATTGGTTAGGTTAATCATTGTAGCTATTAGACTTGCTTACAGTTGTGTGATATAACAGGTGAACAGAATAACCCATAGTGCCTTGCTTGCACAAAGAAAAAGGGGGGAATTGTTGCAGAATGATTCTAAGAGCAGGACCATAGAGTTCTGGAGGACTGTGCAAGCAAGGCAGGGGGTGGCCCCCACAGGTAGCCGGAGACTGGACCTGGGAGGAGAATGTGGAGGAAGCTGTGGGGGGCTAACCAATACTGTTGTGCCAAGAAGGAGTGGCTGAATACCACTCCTATATATATGTGTGAACTGCATCACAAATAAAGTAGAAGTTGCTTATCACCCATATTGGGTTGGCCTGTCTGCTTCTCCTCGCCGCTTGCAGAAACCTTTAAGAGATGTTCTGGAGTTTTCCTGTTTTATACCCTTAGCAGGGAAACCTTCATCAAAAATTTGGACTTCAAATCCAATGCTTTTACATCACAGAGGCCATGTTTCACTTGGGTTCCCCATACATATATATGTAAGGACACATGTTACTCACAGGTTCCCAGATATGCTCTTTTATCTGGTCCCACTGCTGACAGAAAGACATAGTGTTCTTGCTGTCACCTGAATCCACTCGGTCCACCTCACATACAGTCTTCATGACCTAAAACCCAAACAAACAGAAAAACCCTAGGTCCTTATATATATGAGAATTTAGATCAGCCTTCCTGTAAAAAGAATGAAAAAGAGGTAATTAAAAACTTCAGAAGAAATCAAACTTAATAGCAGAAGGCCTGTGCAGTCACTTGCTCTATCATCCCTGAAAATCCTCAAGATGTGCCTGGAGTTTTGAGCTGTGGTCAGCCTTGGAGCAGCATCACCCTCTTCTCAACACTACCTTTGCTTCTGACTAGTGCTTATCTCTTCCTTCCCTTTCTTTCAGCAATTTACAAATAGGTTCTGAAAATACACACACCTAATTTCCACCCAGAGTCATCTTTTGTCATGGATACAGGTAATTTCTCCTATAGGTTCCAATAAGCTGATCATGTAAGTGCTGTTAATTGCTCTTGCTAGACCTGGGCATCTGAGATATCTTATGGCAAGAGATACTGTAGCCAGTGCATGTGTTTGCTGTTTCCTTACTTTCTGCACTAGCCCCCTCGTCCAACACTATTGGTGTTTCCAAATCTCCTAACAGGCAAAATGCTGCTTAAACATGCAACTTAGATACATTACCAGGTTTCTACAGATGTGCTCAGTACACATTAACAATTGCTTTGTCTGTTGGAGTTACCATTCTCCCACCTCCTCTTGGGTGTTAGTTGGCTGTCAGGGGTGCTGTACATCACAGGCTGGCTGGAAGGGGCACCCGTGGCTCATCTGGCAGAGCATCAGCCATGAACTGCTTTCTCAAAGGGCAAACAGGCAGCAGGCACCTTACAGGAATGGACAACCTTTCCAAAAAATAGAAGGAGAAGGCACAGGAATGAATAAAGTTTTTCCCTAAGAAAACAAATGTCACTTGGCTATGAAAAAAACTAAGAGAAGAATATGTGAGGGTGCTTCACCTTTTAGGAGAAAGAGATGTCAGAGATATTTTAAAACCAATATAAACTATATTCTAAAGACTGATCTTCATCACCTCTCCTGTCTTTCTTCTGCTTAAAGTAGTATACCCTTTACTTTAAATAGATTTTCAATATATATTTTCCCTAAAACGTTCAATTCCTAAAGATTGGAAAAAGTTCTAAAGGAGACATTAAGTCTCTTTATCTAACTCCTATTTCACGTCAACAAGATAAACTTTTTTTTTTTTAATACTTGAAATGTATTTCTTTTTATAGATTCATATTAGGACTCTTTAAACAATGTTTTATTTAATTCCCCCCGATATGCTTTTAATGTGGTAACATGAAGAGTAACATACAAGGAAGTCAGCTGAATTCTCCAGTCAATGTAATTGTTACTTGGCAGTACATTAGCAAATACCTCACCAAATTCAGCTGTAAGAATTGCTTTCCTGAGGTTTTAAAAAAGAAATTCTATTGACTGTGAGAGAGAATGGGCTATTAAACTCCATAGATTCTGTTCAAGACCTAATCTGATACTGAGTTTCTATTCAAACATAAGAGCTTAAAATCACTTTTCAGAAAATAGTTGAATAAAAGACAGTTATAGCTCTAAATATATCAGATAATTTCCTGAGAGCTCTTGGGCAATTTCTAGCTTTACGTACTGCAGGTTGTATAACCAGGAGCTAGAGGATGATTAACCTCAGCCTGGAAATACGGCAATTGAATGAGAAGGCAGCAGCTTCAGCCATGTCAAAAGGAGGCCCCAGGAAACTCCTCTGTGGAAAAAGCAGAGCTGAAAATTTCCTTCAAACCAAGTGAAAAATACTTTCTTCATCTCCGGCACGTTGACAGCACTCATCCAGTTCCCTAATTTCAACTCTGCAAGCCGGTGAAAGAGGCATTCTTCAGAGAGGAGGATAAAAGCATCCTCAGCCTGTCATGAAACCTGGGCTGTCCCTGCAGGGGTGAGACAGAGGGGACCAGTGTTTCTGCAGAAGACAACGTGTTTGGAGTGGTACTGGAGAGGGAGGAGGTGCATGAGGGGAAATGACTAGATCCAATGCCCTGTGGCCCCACACCTCCTTGAATGGCTTGTCATAACTATTTTATTATTATTTTCAATTTAATAAATTTTGTCTATACACATTTTCAGATTACTTCAAAACCAAGCAGAGACACCCAGAACTTGAACCTTTAAAATAAATTTTGCCATATACATTTTGATCCAACGTAAGCTGTTGGATCTATGACAGGCTGAAGTACATCTCAGTGCTAGTTTGGCAAAGAACTTCAGTCCATTTTGAGAGTCAATTTTATCTCAGAACCAAATCCCTCTCAGAAACCCTTCAAAACAAGGCATATAAAAGGGAAGAGATTGAAATATTTATTATTTCTTGTTTGTGTTCTGTTTGGCTTTTTCTTTGATTTCTTAAACTTTCATAGAAAGCCATTTCAAATACTCGCAGTATTTAGATTGTCCTTAACTTTCATGGATGATGACACGGTGGAAAGCCCAATACAACAACAAAAAAAAAAAGAAAACAATTTCCCTGATTTAAGATTAAAAACTTAAATATACTTTCTTTGCTTACTTTTTCTAGATTATTACGTATTTTCTAAACAAGTTGTCTGGCACTCAGAATAGAAAGGCCACTTTGTGTTGTCACAGAAAAGTGGAAGGAAACAAGCCATGTTTTTTTTTAAACAGATTTTGTTTCTTGTCACAATATGGGAGAATAACAGAAATATGGAAAAACCTTATAATCTGTGTCTCCCATGTTTTGTGAGTCAAATTCTTTTCCAGCAATTTGATGCCTCTGAGTTTTGTTAAAGCCTATGTAGCCCCCAGGGGCCTGCAGGTAGAAGTCTTAAATTCCCTTTAAGGTTAAATCTTTTTTTTTTTTCTGTGTATTTCTGTGCATACTCAAGGTAAATATATATCCTTATAATGGTTTTGTACCTGCCACAGTCTTAATTGTCCTATTTATTTTTATAATACTGACATAACATGGTTTATAGTCTAGCCACCATAACAAATGGACTGCGTAACAGTCAAAACCAGATAAACGCTGTCTCCGTTAAATAAAGAACTTATTTCCCCAAATACCAATTCTTGCTTTATGTTGTTACTTTTTTTATCCCAGGTTTTATTTTAAATATACTTAGTTGTGCCATGATTTTTCTGGTAAATTCACTCTTCTCCCTGTTAGTAATTTCAGAGAATCTACACGTTCTGAAGCCATTGAATCAAAATTCTGTGACAATTTAAATGGTAGTTTCAAACAAATCAGAAGCAAGTGATTGCTACCTGTATACCATCACCTGTATGGAAAAAGGTGTTAATACTGGGAGAGAAGCTACCCAAAAGTGAAAGTTATATGATTATAATAAGCTATATGAATGTGTCATAGGACTCTTATTTGGAAAATTCCTGCTAGTTTGTGTCCCGACGTTCCTTTTTATGTGCCATGGGTGTTGACAAGCATTTTCAACAGAGAGGGAAAGCACACATCAGAAATAAAATACTTGGTAGCTAGGTTACAGAAATGGTCAGAAAAAATAAAGCAAGTAATCCTTCACAACTTAAACTGCTATTTGTGCACACAGTTTTTGCTCCTTGCCTTGCCTTGCCTTCTCTTCCTGTCTTGCTTCAACAGTCTCCCTGATGCTGAATTCAAGGTAAGACAGGAGGACTGCAGTTGGTTTCTGGAGGTTACAGCCCTAAAGTGACCATGTTCGTCTAATCTCTATTTGCACATGCGATTTCCAAATTTGAAACTGATGCAACTGTCACGTCTTAAAAACTGCCTAGGAAATTGTGGCTGCATGTTGTGCTTCCACATAATTCCAAAAATATTTCTTAAAAATAGGCTTAGTCAGATTTATTCAAGATGAGTATGTCAGACTCAGGGGTGAAAATCCCTAGTGGAAGGGAATCTATATTACATAGTATTTCTGCTCAGTGGTCGGTATGTGTCATTGTCGGATGGGAATCGAAGTGCAGCTAGCCCTAGAAGAGACTATCCTTGGGGTTTATAGCAAAGGTAACATTATGCCAGCACTCCACTGAAGCAACTCTCTGCATGATATTGCAATTTAAGGTTATTTTTTTAATCTCCCATTATGTCTAAATAAAAACAATCTAGTTTGTTATTTTCTGAGGCACAAGCATGTTAGCTATTAATCTGATGAATTTCTTTTCTGGTTATCAAGAAAAATGTTGCTGTACCACTGATGCTGTTTTCAAATAAGTAAGGCTGAAAAAGAGCTGCTTTGTCTAAGTTACTCATCACTTTCTACTTATTCTTATGAGGGTAAATTTTTCTTCAGGGTGAGTGTAACTCTCAATTCCAGAATTTATGCTCATGTGCCAAAATTCAGTGTGTGACCAAGACTACTCTTGTAGCCTCTACAGACCAGTTCTGGGCCCCTCAGTTCAAGAAGGACAGGGACCTGCTGGAGAGAGTCCAGCGCAGGGCAACTAAGATGATTAAGGGAGAGGAGCATCTCCCTTATGAGGAAAGACTGAGGGAGCTGGGTCTGTATAGTTTGGAGAAGAGGAGACTGAGAGGTGACCTTCTTAGTGTATATGAATATATAAAGGGGGAGTGTCACGCGGATGGAGCCAGGCTCTACTCAGTGGCAAACAATGACAGGACAAGGGGTAATGGGTACAAACTGGAACACAAGAGGTTCCACTTAAACTTGAGAAGAAACTTCTTCTCAGTGAGGGTGACGGAACACTGGAACAGGCTGCCCAGGGAGGTTGTGGAGTCTCCTTCCCTGGAGACATTCGAAACCCGCCTGGACACATTCCTGTGTAACATTATCTAGGTGTTCCTGCTCTGGCAGGGGGATTGGACTAGATGATCTTTCGAGGTCCCTTCCAATCTCTAGCATACTGTGTGTGTGTGTGTGACCTGCCCAGCTTTGGACCTGCCACCAGACCCACAGCAGATACGTTTTTTTTCCATAATGGCAGACACCATTCTTAGGTCTGTCCTCATGGGGACATATCTGAGCACAGAGCTAGGTTATTTTGCAGTAGCACTTGGAACTGTGCTCATCCTGCAATGTTATGCTGTTGCAAAATGCTATTGCCCATGGTTCCCACTGCTTTGAATGTGGGCCTGTCATGCTCTTTCCTCTGCTGCTGCCTTCAGGGGGTTTTGGTCTTTCTGCTCTAGGTGGAGAAAAGTCCTTTCTCTTCCCTCCCAGTGCCCCAGCTCACACTACCTCATCCCCAAAAGGTTTCCCTTGGATGCCCAACTTGTTTTCATCAGGGCTATCCATAAGCTGCAGAGATAGGGGACAGTATGTGTGAGAGACTCCTGGAGGAGGTGCTCAATAGATTTTGGAGCAGAAGTGTTGGGCATATGGAGTGCCCAGTCAGGAGGAGAGCAGCTGGCTGGCCACAGGACATGGGACAAGGCCAGGGAAAATTCTTTCCTGCAGGTGAGCAGGCATAAGGCTCGTGCCAACTCACAGTTAACCTATCCTCACAGAGAAAGGGGAATTTCAGCCAAATATTTATTTATACAACAATTGATGCAGATTAGGATGATGCTGGGCTTCCCAGGGGGTGAGTCCAGTCACAGGATGAAAAGATGTGTGGAAAACATTCTGCTCATGATGTTCCCACCTGCTGTGGCTGCTGCTCAGTTTATAACTGGAACCTCTGCCTGTATTTTTGCCACTTCAAATTGCAGCCGATGTTGTGGGAAGATAAGTGGTTTTGCCTTCCTGAAGCTGTGCCTCTCCAGAGCCACCATTAACAGTCTCAGCTGGCTCTTTTCTTTAGCAAAGTAAAGATTAGTGCTGGCTCACTGATTAAAATGAACCTCAGCTTCACCAGTCACACTCTCCTTCACAACTCACGCTGGTTCTGCTCTACCCTGTCCTCTGTGTTAAAATCTTATAGTCATATTTGGCAGATATTTGCCCTGAAATTTAATCACACCTACCATATATCATGTGCATTTTCTGTTATTAGGCCTGCAATTTCCTGCTGTCTGGCTGTGTCTCAACAGATGATTTGTGATCCAGCAGTGTTATTACCCTTCCTGAGAACTGACATTTTGTACTGTTTAGCATCAGCTCATTCAGCTACATTTCACACATGCTTTAGCTCATCATTATGCCTCAGGTTGAGCCAAACAATCAGGGAGGGTATAGAGCTGCATCAGGTACAAACCTTCAAACACTCCAACAGGGTGAGCTCAAGTCCCAGGGCTGCAGGGTCCTGCTGTCACAGGCTGCTCCCTCCTTCCCACTTCTTCAGTCTCAGCTCAAGGGCTCTAATTTGCAGTTTGGAGCCACACAGAGCTCCCCTGATGAGCTGCTTTTGGCTGCGGTAAAGTTAATTTTCTTCATAGCAGACAGTATGAGGTTGTGTCCTGGATTTGTGCTGGAAACCATGCTGATAACTCAAGGATGTTCTAGCTATTGCTGAACATCACTTACAAGAGCTAAGACCTTTTCTGCTCCTCACCCCACCAGCAAATAGTCAGGGGTTTGTACAAGTTGCTGAGAGGGCACACAGCTGTGACATCTGACCCCAACTGACCAAAGGGATATTCTATACCGTATGACATCATGCTTCTCAATAAAATGTGTGGAAGAAGGAGGAAAGGGGGGATGTTTGGAGTGATGGTGTTTGTCTTTCTAAGTCACCGTTATGCATGATGTAGTCCTGCTTTCTTGGGGATGGATGAACACTTGCTTGACCATGGGAACTGGTGAATTAATTCCTCATTTTGCTTTGCTTGTGTGTGCAGCTTTTGCTTTACTTGTTAAACTGTCTTTATCTCAACTGGTGAGTTTTCTCACTGTTACTTTTCTGATTCTCTCCCCCATCCCACCAGCATGTCCAAGTGTCACATTTCTAAATACACTTGATCACTTTTCTGATAGAAGGACACTCTACACTACAACCCAAAGCAAAAAAAAAGTCATTAAGGATATTACTATAACCACAGCTGTGATCTGAGCTATGCAGAAATAATTTTTGCCTCATAAATCTGCTAAATAATAAAAATCGGATTCCACAAATATGTCATAAACTTTATTTTCTGATATCATCTAATGTACACTCAACAAATCTATATTTCTACAGGACTCCTCAAAATTGCTTTCTGTTTTTTGTGTACTTTCCCAGACAAAAAATTCGTCAACATAAAACAGTTGACAACGTTAGAAGAGCAAAATTTGCTAGAGATTAGATCTCAATTTACTAGAGATTAGATCTCAAATTTGCTAGAGATTAGAACTCAATCTTTATAATATAATAAATATGAGGCCAAAAGACTATGGTTTTGTTTGACATGTTGGTTCCTTTATATCAGTAAATCAGTCTGTAGGCTGGGCTGGAACATCCTTCTCATGAGCATGCATATTTTAGAAACACAGTGATATGTCCTTACTTACTTCTTTGTAAGTCATAAACCAAGAGAAGCACAGACATGTAGAGGGTTTCACTTGACCCATTACCCAATACCTTACAAGTGTGTCAGATTTGGCTCCTATCCTTTTCCAAATGTCTCCCCAGAGACCTGTGAGACATTTAAATACATGCACAACCGTTTCATTGCCCTATCTCATCTTTGGTCAAAATGCAGTCAAGTTTCTGATGTTGTCACCAATGCACAAACTTCATGAGGTTTATGATGTCTATGACAGAAACTCTTCTACCTTATTGAAGCTTTCACTCACTTTTTTATTGCATCAGTATTCTGTTATCAGGGTTCTTACATACTAAAACATGTTTTCCAACATCAAGAAACATTATGTGTCCCCTTCATATCTTAAGGCACACGTTTGCACTAGTTATCGGTGTGTATGTGCGTGTGAAGAGGAGGCTAGGAGAAGGCCACATTAAGCCCCCTTCCCTGTTGCTTTTCTTTCCCCTGCCTCTTGGATGCTCAGCCTTCCTGTGCAAGAGAGGCTTCTGGGATGTGGGTGATGCCTAGGCAAGACTTGTTTTATAACCTCTTGTGCTCTACGCAGGTAAAGAGACCTCCCAATGTCACTACTTACCCACTACCTAGGAAGCGAGTGCTGTTGGTTACTGTTGGGTGAGGAAAAGCTCAAGATTAGATTATGACTGAACCTGGTGAGAGCATCAGACTAGTCAGTGTTTTGGGGATGAGATTAAAAAAAGTCCTCATCACCAGGCCAGAGCACATAACTTTCCCTGCTTTCTGCCATGAACCCCGAGATCTAGTGTTGGTTTGTATAATAGTATAACAATTACATGTGTGTATATATATATACACATATATATAATGTATACAATATGTAGTATATATAAAATATATATTATATACGTGTATATGTACATATATATGCATGTACATATATACAATATATACATATATATTATATACGTAGTATATATAGTTATATATATACACATATGTAGTTACATATATATTTAGTTATAATGAATTGCAAAAGGTATGCTGTCCAGTGGCAAAGATTCAACCTTATTTTGACGTTTGTTGTTGAGTATCATCAAATCAGCTGGTGATGTGGAGGTAATTTCCCATTTTTCTTCCCTCATTCTCTACTGACAGATAATATGTTAACAGCAGGCCTGGTACTCAAAGGAAGAAACAGAGTCAGAAAATAAATCTGGGGTTCCCTGAGAGAAGTTCAGTGAGCTGCTCCTGTCCTTCTGACATGTAAAACACAGCTGTCAAACATTAGCAGTCTGATTTGGTGGTCTTGGACATAACTCACGTACATAAAAACATCTCCACTGGGAGAAACTAACATCAAAGTTAAGAGCAACATTCAGACAAATGTCACTAAAATAATACTTAAAGAAAGGATGTTGAAATAGTTGTGAAGATTTATGGTTTTTTTTCCACTTGTCTTTGGTATTTTCCTGAGTCACACTGGGAACAGAAACCTGCCAATACAAGAATCTGGTTTTGTTTTACATATATCCAATAACATGACAATTGTCTAGAGCTGCTAACAAGGCAGCCCCTCATGAGTAAATGCATGGAGAGACAAAGTTAGATTTTACAGCTGCTGGGTGAAAAAAAAATGCAGCCATTCCCTGAAGTGATTCAAATCATTCTCTGCCTATCTAATATGCAACAAGGATCCCTCCATCATGAAAAATCAGGAAGCACCCTCCTCTCTCTCTTCCTCCCTCCTTCCCTGACAGTCCAGCTCTGTCAGTGTGATTCCTGGTGAACACTTTCCAGGTGATCCTCTAAGCACTCTGGGGAAGAAGATATACTCTGCCAAGGTCATGGTCTTCATGTGTAAAGAACTGTACTAAGTTCCTCTAGCAGGTGTGATCTCTTTCCTCCTTCCCTCCCCACTTTCTGTTTGAGGTGGCAGATAGTTTTCAAAGTCAGACATACTTCCACTCCCACTTCCCCCATTCCCCAGGACCTGTGATTTGTGCCATCTTTTCTTAGAAATACAGTTATCTTCCTCCAAACCAGTTGTGCAGAAGCAAAAAACCAACCTCAAACACATTCCTCTGGTGCTATTCCTCTTGCTTACACCTGGTGTGAACTGTGAAGTCACTGTTACAGCATTCAAGCTTTCCCCCTGTCTAAGTTTAGGTAAAATAAGCACATCTGTTCTACCCAGCAATAACAAAACATGAAAGGAGATAGAGCAAGGAAACTCATCTCCCAAAATGTACTTCTATGCTTCTGAGTTTCTTCCTGAGCCCATGTCCCTGACATCCTTTCAGGAAAGATTGGTACTTAGGCCTGCTCTTTGACACTTGTGTTGCACCTTTGACAAGAAACTGAGAAACCTTGTGATACTTTATAGGGCTGATACAGGAGGAGGAAAATCCCACATAGAGGTAACTCTGCTTTTCAACCTCAAAGTATTGACAGCAGCTGTTTCACACACCTTTTTGTCATGTATTTTTTTTCCTCAATGCTCTTTGCCAGCAGTACGACAGTTTTCAGGTATTTAAACAACTTGTAAAATGAGCAGGAAAGAAAACAAGGCTTTCCCTTAGCACTGATGTGTGTTAAACTGAAAAAGAGTATGTTAGATATAATGAAAATTGCTAGTTAGAGGTCACGGCTCAAATACTTCTTAGCGGGAGCATTTGGCATCCTTGTTTAGCTCAGCTGTGTGTAACACTAATGCACTCCTTTCTGCCTTCGTATTTCCTGCAGCGCAGCCAATAACCCATATCATTCTCTCACATGACTTTTGTTTTCACATCAATCTGATGCTCAAAAGCAATATGGACCCCAGTTTCAAAGCCTTCACTGAGAAAAATGAGCAGAGGCTTCATATACTTTAGAATGTCAATTAAACATATCTCAAACTGCTACAACCTATTTAAATCTGGGAAGCTGGCTTTTCTTTTGAGTTATTGAAGCTTCTGGGCTGAAGTATGAATTTGGCAAAACTGAAGCAAGTATTGCTCTTCTATTGCTTTCGTAAATTTCTTTATCTTCATAGGGAAAGAGTTTGTGATTAAAGAGATTCAAATATTAATTTACAGACAATACAATGTATAATGTATTAGCACTACCGACATAAAAAGAACAGTTGTAAGCTTTTCAGTTTCTTGCAGAAGGAGTGAAAAAGAAATTTCTTCGTTGGATAAGAAGAGCTACCTCAAGGTGGGGTGGTTGAAGAAGTCTTAGAAAAAAAATGTAGAAGGAATAGTAATAAACAAACAGAATGAGATCGAATTCTCCCCGGTATTCTCAGAGAAGTCAGATCTGAAATGGCCAAAATATTATTTGTGATGTGTGTATCTCTCTTGAACCAGTCTTGCTAGAATGAGAACAGAAGGCTCCAAATGTTATGGCAAACTTCAAAAAATTAAATAAAAAAGATCAAAGAAAGCAATTGTCTTTTCTACCAAGAAAACAGGAAGAAATCAGTAGACTACTGGATAAGCATGATGAAATTGAGAAGAGTCAGCGTTTTCCAAACTCCCAAATGGAAAATTCATTGTCCTTATTAGAATTGTGTAAGGAGTCTATAAGGAGATGTCATACTCTGATTTTGAAAAAGGTTTTAACAAGTTTCCTCACCAAGGAGTCTCTACATGTTTATAAGAGGAAGGTTTCTTTTCAGGTTTAAAAGCTTGCTAAAGGACGGGAGCGAAAGGTTAGAATAAAAAGTCAGCCTTTAAAATGGAAAGGTTACTGATGGAGTACAAAAGAGACATGTATTTATAAATGATATGGAAATAAGAATGAATAATAAGGTGATGATGTTTGCTGCAGATCAGAAATTGGACAGAAGAAAAAGAAATCTAACAAAGAGACTTTTGGAGGAGTTTTCATTACTGAGAAACCAGGTAGTAAAATAGTAAATGAAATTCAGTATTGATAAGATGCAAAGTAGGACACGTAAGGAAAACCAGCTTTAACCATATTTACACAGTTATGAGCTCAAAATTAGCCATTATCATTCAGAACAGAGATTGTTTCTGTTCATGCTTTGTAAAAAATAGTTCAGTCTTGGCAGTGGTCAAAAAAAACACAAATGGCATGTTAAGAATCATTATTAAAGGAGTAGCGAACAAACCAGAAAACCTTTTTATGCTCTGCACAAATTCATGGGTTGTCTAAATTTTGAATATTGAATACAATTTTGGTCTTAACTCTCAGTATATAGTAGAAAAAAAAGAAGCTACAGAGAAGGGAAATAAAGATGATCAACAGCCCAAGTCAGTCTCCTTGTGAAGAAATTAAACAGGCTGGGGCAAAAGAGAAATGTCTGAGAGGGTATAAAACAGATCATAAAATAAATGTTAGGACACAGAAGTGATTAAAGAACATCATTTAGTGTTTCTCATAACCCAAATTCTAAGAGGTATTCAGTTAGATTATGAGGTGGCATTATAACACAAAGGAGTATATTTTTCACCTCAGTGAAATGAATGGTTACCAGATATGTGGAAGCAAAAAACTCTAGATGTGTTAAAAAATTATTACACAAGGTGTGAAAATTCACCTGTTCCAATTAAAGACACCCATAGCCATGATCTCAGGACACCCCTAAGTCACAGGTTTCTAGGAGGATACGTGAAGAGAAAAAACACACTGTATCTCTCCTGTTTCCCCAGTTTCCTAAAACTTCTGATACTAATCTGCAGTAGGGTCAGCATAATGGAGTAGATGGACATGTACAAATGCTTTTATGCTAGTAATATAAATCTTAAAATATATTGCCAATAAATGTGTATATATATACATTTAAAAAAAGAACAAGAAAGAGTATATGCTGTGCTGATTTGCACAACTTTGTCAGCACATTTGTGGTATTGTGCTCAGAAGAGGTTACAGTTTCTGCCAGCACTTATAAAAATAAACTTGCCTGTAATCTGACAGGTATCAAGGAGTCATTGCTCCACTAGTGCTGACTATTCTGCATCAGCTGGCCTTCAGGTCGCTTGGCAGAGACTTCCTGTGATGATTTTTCCCTATAGTGCAATAATGAATTGGCCACTCAGAGTCAATTAATTTGAAGATGATTTTCACTGGGCCCGGAAGACAAAGCTAATTTTGCAGGAAAGAATAAAAATAGGAACCTTTCGGTAGATATTCAAGTCCCGTGAAGTTCAGAGGGAGCTCTAAATCCAAACTGGCATTCACTTTGTGTCCACGCATAGCTAGTGAGAGTTACTCTGCTGCTGGGAAGATTGAAGCTCAGAAGCAGACACGTGTGGTGAAAATGGTCTCACAGTCAGTGCATGTGTTCAAAGGGATGCCACAACACTGCTCACTGAAGATTGTATCCCAAAGCGCTACCTCCAGCCAGTTTCTTCCTGGCTCCCGGTGTAAGAAGATTTTAAATCTTCACCTTACTGCAGACAGCATTAGAGACACAAATGGCAGGAAAACCACTGTATCAGTTTGGTAGGGGGGCTGAGAGATGTCAGGCACCTTAAGGATGAGAGAGGTAAGGGCACCATGTGTGCTGATCAGGAAGTGTGAGCAGAGCTCATCTGGAAGAATAGAACAGCAGATGAGCATGCAGGCACCAACCAGCCTGCCTGAGCAAAGGGTTTCCTGGAGGGTCTGTTCATAGATAACAGTCAAGCATTATGGTTTTGATTTGTTTCTCTCCCTTTAACTCAGTTCAAATCCACCGAGTGAGGTCAGGGTCAAGTTTCATAAAGGATTTGGAAACCCTCCTACTGTTGAAACATCTTGGAAAGACTAATATAATGAGCTGGGAAAGGCAGAAGTTTGAGACAGAAAAATGTTGTGTGCTAGGGCTCCTTAAGCACAGTCAAAAAGAGATGGAGGCTAGCTCTGGTAATATAAACCAAATTCACAGGGCTTGAACCAGACCAAGCTAATTGTAGAAGAAACACAACTGTGGAGACAGTACTTTATTATAACAAATGGACACATTTGAGAAACATGAAAGAATGGAAGAGGCTGAAAATAACAGCTGTATTATTGTGTGAGTGCTATTTTTTATTATCAAGTTGTAAATGTTCATTGTGCTCAATGTCTCTTAATTCCAAGTTAATCAGTACTTTAAAAGAATCTTTGTATCTTGTGGTACATCAGTTCCTAAGTACTCCTCCATGAGGGTTTCTGGTTCCAAAAGTCAGGCTGAGGTCTCTATCAGCTATAAGACATTTCAGATACTGCCTAATACATGGGGAAACTGACAGTAAAGCAATTTTGTTACATATGAAGTGAATGTGTTTTCCATGAACCTGAAATACCCATCAACATTGCTGTAATGCTCCTGGATGGAACTGCAGTGTGAGTGGCCATACAGCCCAGTGGCTTGGAAAGCACAGGTACCACCTGGCTTCGCCATTGCCTTGGCAATAGATCTGGAGCATGAAAACAGGCGTGATTTTCCCTTCTCTGTGACCTTATCCTTTCAGAAAAAGGACCTTGGGACTATGATTTATCTCATTGTACTGCAGAAATATCCAGGTCCCTTGAAGTCACAGAATGAAAATGGCATTTTTGGAATTTGAGTCATCTGGTCTATTTTAGTGGTTAATGACAGGATAGGATGAGTTTCACTTTACAAGTGCCTGTTTCTCTCTGGTGATGATAAGGGGACTAGAGGGTGACTAATTTAATGTCTGTTTTGTGGATATGTTACTCTGAGTAAATAAAACCCATTCTCACTCTATGTACAATGATCTCCCAATGTCAACAGCTCTCAATCTCTGTAACACAAATCATGGAGTATATTTTTTCCCTGTGTTACAAAACATGAATTTCTCAGATATGAAACTTTCAGGAGGAATGTACCAGTTGTGAAAACTTTCCTTGGGAAGGTTCTTCATGACCAAGACGACATTCCAAATAAAAAATAAGCATGATTCTGGCAGTCAGGTGAAGTTTGCAATGACTGGAAAAAGGGAAAGATAACTCCCAGTTTTGAGAAGAGGAAAATGGATGACTTGCAGAACTACAGACCAGGCAGTCTCACCTCTGTGCCTGGCAAAATCTTGGAGCAGATTTTCCTGGAAAGAATGCTAAGGAACATGAAAAACAACAAGGTGGTTGGAGACACCCAACATGGTTTCACTAAGGAGAAATCCTGCCTGATCAATTTGGTGGCCTTCTATGGTGGGGCTACAGAACTGATGGACAGGGGCAGAGCCGTTTATGTCATCTCCCTGGACTTGTGTAAAGCGTTCGACACTGTCCCACACGACATCCTTGTCTCTAAATTGGAGAGACATCAATTTGATTGATGGACCACTCTGTGGATAAAGAGCTGGCTGGATGGCTGCACACAAACAGTTGTGGTCAATGGCTTAATGTCCGGCTGGAGACCGGTAACGAGTGGTGTCCCTCAGGGATCGGTGCTGGGACTGGACTTATTCAACATCTTTGTTGCTGACATGGACAGTGGAATTGAGTGCGCCCTCAGCAAGTTTGCTGATGACACCAAGCTGTGTGGTTCGGTTGATACACGGGAGGGAAGGAATGCCATCCAGAGGGACCTTGACACTCTTGTGAGGTGGGCTGATGCCAACCTTATGAAGTTTAACCATGCCAAGTGCAAGGTCCTACACCTGCGTCAGAGCAATCCCAGGCACAGCTACAGGTTGGGCAGAGAAGAGATTCAGAGCAGCCCTGTAGAGAAGGACTGCTGTTGGGTGTTGGTTGATGAGAAAATGAACGTGAGCCGGCTTCAGTGTGCGCTTGCAGCCCAGAAAGCCCACCGTATCCCGGGCTGCATCAAAAGGAGCGTGACCAGCAGGTCCAAGGAGGTGATCCTGCCCCTCTACTCTGCTCTCGTGAGACCTCACTTGGAGTATTGTGTGCAGTTCTGGTTCCAGAAAAAGGACATGGAACTGTTGGAACAAGTCCAGAGGAGGGCCACAAGGATGATCAGGGGACTGGAGCACCTCCCATATGAAGATAGGCTGATGAAGTTGGGGCTGTTCATCCTGGAGAAGAGAAGGCTGCATGGAGACCTCATAGCAGCCTTCCAGGATCCGAAGGAGGGCTATGGGAATGCTGGGCAGGGGCTCTTTATCAGGGACTATAGTGATAGGACAAGGGGTAACGGCTTCAAACTTAAACAGGGAAAGTTTAGATTAAAGAAGTTCTTTACTGTGAGGGTGGTGAGACACTGGAATGGGTTGCCCAGGGAGGCTGTGAACGCTCCATCCCTGGCAGTGTTCAAGGCCGGATTAGAGCCTTGTGTGATATGGTTTAGAGTGAGGTGTCCCTGCCCATGGCAGGGGGGTTGGAACTCGATGATCTTAAGGTCCTTTCCAACCCTAACTATTCTATGATTAATATAAACACATCATTATACGACCCATAATCAATGGATCAGAGCACTTACTTGGGAGTTGGGTGGGTTATATGAAATTCAGGCCTTTGCTTTGCTGGACCTTCCACAACATGCACAGTGCCTTGGACACCAGACGACTGGATAAACTCTGTGTGTGTGTGTAAAAGCTTCAGTGGACAGAAGAGAGCTTTCCATTGGTCTATGGTTGTACTTTAGTGGGAGCATTACTTTGTTAAATATAAAACTGAAAGCTGAACACAAATTTCAGGATTTGATGTGATATGCATGTGGTTGTTTCACATACACTTTCTACAGTAAGATAAAAGATTTTAAAGATTACCCCAGAGCACAATTTGTACCTATTTACCTTGGTCTCCCTGAAACATCCTATTCTTTCATCATTATTGTTTAAGTAAATCAAAATGAAGATCTAAAGTAATAACCTTTACAGATTGCTAAAATGTGGCACTTGTGAAGCATGCTGCTTAGTCATCTGGTCTTAGAACAAATGCTCTTTAAATGCAACATGCAATAGTGTTTGTGCAGTGCCACTTAATTGCAGACAGGTAATTTTATCATACCAGACTGAAAATTCGTGTTGTATTTTTTGGAAAAAAAAATCAATTTTGTCATTTTTTTGCCTACAGCAGTATCACATTATCCTGGGCTCAGCAGTAGCAGTCATTTTCTTTTTTTCTCCTTCTTAGTAGCTGGTGCAGTGCTCTGTTTTTGACTTTCGGCCTGGGAACAGCCTGATCAGACTGATGATATTAGTTACTGCTCAAATGTTTAGCCTGGCCAAGGACTTTGTGAGCCTCATGCTCTGCCAGGGAGGAGGGGAAGCTGGGAGGAAGCAGAGACAGGACACCTGACCCAAGCTAGCCAAAGAGGTATTCCATACCACAGCACGTCATGCCCAGGATGTAACTGCGAGTTACCCGGAAGGGCACTCCCTGCTCGGTCGGACTCATTTCGGTAGGTGGTATTGTATTCTCTTCCCTTGTTATTTCCCTTATCGTTATTATTATTGGTGGTAGCAGCAGTGGTTTGTGTTATACCTTAGTTACTAAACTGTTCTTATCTCAACCCGTGGGAGTTACATTCTTTTGATTCTCCTCTCCATCCCTCCAGGAGTGGGGTGGGGGTGGGGCTGGGGAAGGAAAGAAAGGAGGAGGAGAGTAGAAACTGTATGGCTGACTGGGATTAAACCACGACACACATACAGATTTCTTTCTTTCTGAACATTTTCTTCCCTACCTTTTGAAACATCAGTGGAGTATTTCTTGACATGGTTTGCAAAGAGCAGTTGAAAGAAAGAGATTTTCATCCTTTTTTTTCCCACACAAATTAGTTAATGAAGAATTTGAAGTATACTGCTTGCTTGATTTCCTAAGTGAATAGAGCTTGTGGTATTGCCCTGACTTCTGCCCTTTTCAGCCCCATTCACCAGCAACCCTGAATTTTGCTGTCAGATTTCAACAAAATTTCTTTTTGGTCGAAGATCTGTATTTGAATGTTCTACCACCATTCTGTTTTAGGACTCAACATTTGATAAATTTTACTATGCATTTTCTTCCTCTGGCCTGCATCCTAACATTGATGACAATTCAGGCTTCCCAGGCAAGGTATTTTCTTGGGAAATAGCACTGGGTTCCAAAGAGACAAAAAGTACTGCAAAGACAGCACCAAGTAAAGCAAAACGTGGTGCCATCATCCTTATATGGGTTGCTGGGCTATTTTTGAAGCTCACCTTGTTTGCACAAATCTTTCACTCCTAGCCAAATATTTTAAAATGACTGTAACAATAAATGTCTGTGGACTGTGCTGCTAGTTTTGCTCCCAATGCACTATGTTCATCCTGTCTTTGCCTGGCTAACTTGGCTGTGCTGCAAGCCACAGTTGGGTTTCTTTCTAGGCTCTTCTGATGGGACTTCTCATATCCAGCCAAAAGAGATGGTTGAATTGCCCTCTGGAAGTATCTGATTTCCTAGGGAAACTTAGGGAATTTGGAAAACTGGCTTAGCTTACAAATAGTGCCCAATAATAACCATGATTCTGTGATGAAACGAACTGAGAAGTCCTTTGGAAACAAAAAAACCCCATGTGACTGATGTAATTTGAAGATGTGTAGGAGTGGAGAATTTAATTTTGTATTTGAAGAGTAATTTCTTGGTTTCATCTCTGCCACAGCTTACTATGGGGATTAAAGCACATATCTAGAAGGAAAAAAAATGCATTAAAATATTTATTAAAATTAAGAAGAGAAAAATATATGAGTTGGTCTTCTAACCACTTGTTGCAGCTGATAAATCTCTGTCTCAGGTTAAAAGTGACAGGCACACTGAAGAAAAAAAGAACCCCATCTCTTGCACTGATCTCTGTCACACGAACTCACCTTAGGAAACTTGGAAAGGGAAGATGGTTCAAGTGCAATGTGGCTGGGTTTCCATATGAGGGTGACATGTTAAACCATGACCAAGGGCAGCATTTTGATCTTCCTAAATATTATGGCCTTTTTGACATAGATTTTAGCTGAGGCAGCAAGTTGCTTGCAAAATTCAGAATTTAGCAGGGTATTTTTAATATCTATGATTAGGTTGATCTCCGCTGTAGCAGACTGAGATTCACCAATGTGATTCTCTTCAGTGTGCCTGCTGCACCTGGAGAGAAAGTATTCTCCCCTGCTTGTCAGTGCTTTTCACTGAGTTCACAACATATCTAACCTGCTTATCTGGGACATATACATTTCTATAGCTTTCAGCTATAAAGAAGAAAGCACAGGTAATTAATGAAGTTGGGTGCCTACATCAATCATTGAGGTCAGCTAGTGTTTGAATGCAGATTTGCAAGAATAATGAGCACAGGTAAAAACACTTCTACTGAATAGCTTGCAATCATGCCACAGGCTGGCATTTTGTTTCAGAAAACATTCACTGAATTATTTGGCATAGAAACCGAATGAGTAAAAATCAAGTTTGTGGAGACAAACCAAAAAAAATCTCTATTCCTTCTGAATGCATGGTTTACCGTGAGTCATTCACATCTGATCGACAGAAAAAAGATTACAAGCCAGTGGTAGAAAATATTTGATGTAGCAGAAGCAGGGATTAAATGAGGAGGAACTATATGCTGGACAATCCCTAGTATCTGAAGGTCTAAGCTCAGATATTCTGAAAACTTCCCCACAGGTGCACGTCCTTTTCAAACTGCCTGTTTCACAAACCAAACTATCATGCTGCATTAACATCAGCCTCAACACTCCTCTTTGAAACTCAGCTGATTGCATGATTTTGATTATTATGAGAATTTCATTGGTCTCCTGACATTCAGATGTCCTGTGGGACTTTTGCATGGTTTCTCACAACCATTGCTTGCAAACCTGCTCCCACACAGAACGTGACAGGTTCTGAGTCCAAGTGCCCACCAGATCACTTTTGCCTCTATTTCAGATACATATATTATGAGCTAGCTCTGTGAGAGGGAGCAAGAGATGGCCCTCAGAGGGCTTTCCTCCCTGGAATCTGTGTGCTGAGAACCTGGTACAGATAAGCAGCCTGATGAAGAGAAAAGCTTATGGTGGCACTGATTGGAAACATTTTATTTCGGTGTTTCATAGCAGTAGAGATTTAATTAACCTGGTTTGACCAAATTGCAAATATTTCTAAATTCCCCCATAAAATGGAAATTCTCCGCCTGAGTTTTACCCATAGGAGGAGATGCTGGCTCACCACTCTCACCACTCACAAATTCAGCCTTGCTGGTGTTAGTGGTGTGCCAGTCTCCTCTGACTCCCCATCTTCCCCACCACCACAACACACTTGGTCTGCACGGTGCACTTCCGCAGATACTCTGTTCTTTTGTTCTCTTCTGCAGTGTAGCAAGGCAATGACCTGTATTACTTACCTATCTGTTGGATCCTAAAGGGAGACAAACACTTGCTTTATATATCAGGAGGTAGTAAGGCAAGAAGATAGCAGGCAGCATAACGCCAGCCTTTCTCCAGGGCTTAATTCACCTATCTTGCCTTGGAAACTGCTTGCCTTCATAAGGATAACTGATGAATTTTAGTTACCCTGCTTCCTTTTTATTTGACAATGAAGCCATTGCAAGGAAGGTAAATTTGTTATTGTCTTTCTGTCTGAAAAAGCTACGTGAATGTAGCTTCCGGAGATTTTAGGTCCACTTCTATGTACTCTGGTAGTAAACTCCTGGTTACAGAAGAGTTTGAGTGTTGCTCCTTGCATCAGTATCCAGGGCCTTTCCGTTTCCTCATCGCTCTCTGGCAAAGTGCTGAAATAGGCTAAGGTTTTTAGGAACCTGGTTGAAGGCTTTAGGGACAGGTCATGCATGCTTCTGTTTGGGATGTCCTAGGTACAGAATCATGTCTTTTGCAGCAAACTCAGAGCAGCTCAAATGAATGTTATAATGGTGTCTTATACATGGTAAAAATAAAAGATGAAGTAAACCTACCTGTTTGACGTTTGATGGTCACAAAAAAACTATACCTTTGTTTATGCACTGTGTCTTCTGTCTATAAATATATGTGTTGCTTGCTTTCATTGTATTGAAAGATTAATGTGCTCACTCCTTTGGAAAGAAAAATTTATATATTTTAAAAATACAAGGCAGAGTTGTGTAGAGAAGATTCCACAAGCTAACCTTTTATTAGATCGCAAATCTTTTTTCTTTCTAAATTAATAATAAGACATGTTTAAACTTTGTGTGTAAACTTCAGCATATTTGAAGGCTGTTGCTCAAGTACTGTCTTCCTCAGACATTCATTCTATTTCTCCTAGTCAATAGTCTCTTGTTTGAGCCAAAAAATTATTTCTTAATTGTTCTGTGGAACTAGACAAGATGACAGTAGCATCTCACAGCCATAATTTACAGCTGTCCAGAAAATTTTGTTCTTTTCTCTATTGTTCCCTATTTGATTTTTATCACAGTAATAAATCTTAATAATAACAATAGCAATAGTAAAAAATCATATTCTTAGAAAGACTAAAGACATTCTCTAAAAAAAATCATAACTCACTGAGTCCTGCATCTTTCTTAGACTTAGGCAATGGAGGTTAATTCCTCCTTCACACCAATTTTATCATAGCAAAACTCTGTTGATGGATTTCTTTGAATGTGCATCAGTTCAAGGGAGAGCGAGCAATTAAATCTTCAGTGATAAAGTGAATCAGAGTTAGGAAGATTCTCTTTGCTTCTTATGTGTTCCATTTATCAAGGAAATAAGAACATGGCTCAATACACTCTTCATACAGGCAGCCATTTGGGTACCATATCTATTCCCCATTAATATCTTTCTGATGAAATTAGCTTAGTGTTCTTGCAGTACTTTTTCAAGTTGATGAGCCAAACTATTATCTATATATCCATTTCTGTGTGTACAGCGAAGATACTGTTCAACTTCAGCAAAGAATCTGAGTGCTTTAAGTGCACAAATATTGCTCATCTCCTTAACTTCACAGTCATGGAAGAAAACATTAATTTTATGCCAAGTTCTTGCTGTTATTGTCCCCATTTTACAGAAGGAAAGCTGTAACACAGGGTTCACATATTAAGTAACATAAAATCAGTTTCCAACAGCATGTACCTCAGGTGAGTACCACTGCTATTTAATGGGTAAGGACAGTAGGGATTTTCTTGTTCATTCAAGTGAGTCAGTGCAAATATTTCATCTCAATAGCTTCAATGCAGTTGTCAGTGTAAACAGTTCCTCATTAAATATAAGCTCTGATGATCACATCAGAAGTTAATGATTCTTCAAATGTGAAAATAAAGATAACAGTAGGCTTCTCTCTGTGACTCTAACAGAATAATTTGTTCACTAGAGGAAAGATTTTATCTAAGCAGCTATTAATCTCATATGAATGCTTGTGGTTGAGGCATGTTCCTGGGACGACATAAAAAAAAGAGAAAGGTTTTGTCTCCCTAAACAGCAAGCACCAAATGCAAAACTCTCCCTCTGCACTCTAATTCTGGACAGAGAAGGGGTGAAAAAATCCACATCTTCATAGCAGATACAGTCTGACAAATCAGCATATTATTATATGTTCTACAAAAAAAAACAAAAACCAAAAAAAAATGACAATTACAATCAGTTTATCTGCATATTATGCAGATTAGGAATTATGTGAATATGTGGCAACTGGGGGGAGATTTATAGGGGAGCCATAGACAGAGTTTGTTTCCTTTTGCTACATAGTTTTGTGCTTGCTAGGGGAAGCCTGAAGAGGCTGCACTGTACAGACCTAATGGCAGAGATCTCATGAAGCACTGTCCTGGCAAGTCAGACCAAACCCTATGCAGCCCAATATTCTACCTGCAATGCTGGAAAAAATAATGCTATTTAGGGAGCATATGCAAACTTCAGCACTTTCAGTGGTCCATTAACCTGATGCTTCCCCAGCGTCCGAAACTGGTTTATTAAGGTTGTTAAAGATAAGATTAGGTGAGATATACTGTGATTTCTGCATTCAATTTATCTTCCACCTTCAAGATCTTTTAAACCTCAGTCACATGCTCTTGTCAATCTCCTCAAAGAGCCACAGTCTTTTAAATCTCTCTGGGTAAAGCAGCTGCTTCACAGTCTTGATTTTTGTAGTTGCCTTTCTCTGCACTTTAGCTACACTCCGTTCATCTGGAGATATGAAGACCAGAATTACCCACTGAACATAGTACACGACTTTGCTTTATACTGTAACAAAATACTGCCCTTTGTTTTATTCCTTGTTCCCCTCCCTGTGATGTTCAATACTTTATTGGTCTTCTTGGCTGCCACTGTTCATACAGTTCATTATTTTGTGGCCTGTCAATGGGTACTCCAAGGTATCTTCTCTGCTGGCTAGGTGCTTAGCATCATGGAGACAGTTTTTAGATTATTTTTGCATCACTACATATTTCTCTGCTTTGAATGTATCTATCTGCCATGTTTTTGCCTATATTAATTATTTCTGGGATGACTTGCACTTGGAACTGCACTGCTGGAAAGAGCTTAGTACCATCTGCTGACATGGGGAATTTAGGATGGACTTATTTCTTCAGGTCATTGACAAAGATGATTAATAAAACTGGTCCTGCCACGAGTCCCATTGCTGGGACTAGTGATCACAGATTTATATTTGTCTTGAGGAGTCTTACCTGTTGTTTCCTATTTTTAACTAGCTTTAAACCTGCAGATATTTTTATTACTTTTTTTCTGGATGTACCGAGACAATTAAAACATGAGGCCTATACAGAGTAAATAATAAAAATATTACTGGGCTTATTATCTAGCTTTTAAGGCTAAAGTTTAGTGTCAGGCACCTGGGAAAGGGGAAGAGAATGGTCTCTAAGTTAGATTTCCTGCCCGTCTGAAAATCTTATTCTGGCTTGTCCTCTTTGCCCTGAAACACTGGGTATTTGGTCCTGTTTTCCATATCCCCTAAGATTGGTTCACCAGTCCTGTTTTCCTTTCTTCATTGAATTGAAAAGCATTGAGGCCCAACACAGTGACAGTAAACTCTTAAATGTCATTAAATTTGTCTGCTTAAGCATATATATTGGCTCTATACAAACACCTGTAGCATGGGGAACAAACAAGAGGAATTAGAGATGTGTGTACATCTACGGGGTATGATATAATAGGCATCACGGAAACATGGTGGGATGGCTCCTGTGACTGCAGTGTTGGAATGGAAGGTTACAGGCTCTTTAGAAAAGACAGACCTGGCAGACGGGGAGGGGGAGTTGCCCTTTATGTTAGGGATAGGCTGGAGAGTATGGAACTCTGTCTGGGGACAGGTGAGCAGTTAACAGAGAGTTTGTGGGTCAGGGTTAAAGGGAGAACAGTGATGGGAGACATTACTGGGGGGATCTGTTACAGACCGCCTGATCAAGAGAACTCTGTAGATAAAGCACTCGACAGAGAGATAAGAAAAGCCACATGCTCGCAGGCCCTTGTTCTCATGGGTGACTTCAACCACCCTGATATCTGTTGGAGCGACAGTAACAGTCCGGCACAAGCAATCCAGGAGGTTCCTCGATTGTGTGGAAGACAACTTCCTTCTGCAAGTAGTAGAGGAGCCGACAAGGAGAGGTGCCGTGCTTGACCTCATGCTCACCAACAGGGAAGGGCTCGTTGGAAATGTGACGCTCCAGGGCACCCTTGGTTGTAGTGATCATGAGATGCTCGAATTTGAGATCCTCAGGACAGTGAGAAGAGCGTGCAGCAAGCTCACTGCCCTGGACTTCAAGAGAGCAGACTTTGGCCTCTTCATGACCCTGCTCAGTAAGGTTCCATGGGATATAGCCCTAGAGGGTAGGGGAGCCCAAAACTCTTAGTTGATATTCAGGGATCACCTGCTCCAAGCTCAGGAGTATTGCATCCCAACTAGAAGGAAGTGCAGCAGGAGGGCCAGGAGACCTCCTTGGATGGATAAGGAGCTGCTGAGGAAAATTCAATTGAAAAAAGAGGCTTATAAAACGTGGAAGCAAGGACAGGTGGCCTGGGAAGAGTACAGGGATGTTGTCCGGGAAGCTAGGGAAGAGGTTAGGAAAGCTAAGGCTCAGTTAGAATTAAACTTAGCTAGAGGTATTAAAGATAACAGGAAGGGATTCTACAGGTACATAGCAAATAAAAAACAGACAAGGGAGAATGTAGCCCCCCTCAGGATGCTATCAAGGGAACTGGATTTGGAGAAGACTGAGGTTCTTAATGACTTTTTTGCCTCAGTCTTCACTGGCAAAGGCTCTAACCATACCACCCACGTCTTGGAAGGCAGACGCAGGGACTGTGAGAATGAAGACCCTAGGTCCACTGTAGGAGAGGGTCTGGTTCGAGGCCATCTTAAAAACCTGAACGTGCACAAGTCCATGGGTCCTGATGAAATCCATCTGTGGGTCCTGAAGGAGCTGGCGAATGAAGTTGCTAAGCCATTGTCCATCATATTTGAGAAATCATGGCAGTCAGGTGAAGTTCCCAACAACTGGAAAAAGGGAAATATAACCCCCATTTTTGAGAAGGGGAAGATGGATGACCCAGGGAATTACAGACCAGTCAGTCTCACCTCTGTGCCTGGCAAAATCTTGGAGCAGATTCTCCTGGAAGGCATGCCAAGGCACATTTAAAACAAAGAGGTGGTTGGTGACAGCCAGCATGGCTTCACTACGGGGAAATCCTCCCTGACCAATTTGGTGGCATTCTATGGTGGGGCAGAGCAGTTGATGTCATCTACCTGGACTTGTGCAAAGCGTTCGACACTGTCCCACATGACATCCTTGTTTCTAAATTGGAGAGACATCAATTTGATGGATGGACCACTCAGTGGATAAAGAACTGGCTGGATGGCCACACACAAAGAGTTGTGGTCAATGGCTCAATGTACGGCTGGAGACATTAACTAGTGGTGTCCCTCAGGCATTGGTGTTGGGACTGGTCTTGTTCAATATCTTTGTTGGTGATATGGACATGGGATTGAGAGTGCCCTCAGCAAGTTTGCCGATGACACCAAGCTGTGTGGTTTGGTTGGTACGCTGGAGGGAAGGAATGCCGTCCAGCCGGACCTTGACGTGCTTGTGCGGTGGGCTGATGCCAACCTTATGGAGTTCAACCAAGACAAATGCAAGGTCCTACACCTGGGTTGGAGCAACCCCAGGCACAGCTACAGGTTGGGCAGAGAAGAGATTCAGAGCAGCCCTGTGGAGAAGGACTGCTGTTGGATGTTGGTTGATAAGAAATTTAACATGAGCTGAATTCAGTGTGTGCTTGCAGCCCAGAAAGCCAACCGTATCCTGGGCTGCATCAAAAGGAGCGTGACCAGCAGGTCGAAGGAGGTGATCCTGCTCCTCTACTCTGCTCTCGTGAGACCTCACTTGGAGCATTGTGTGCAGTTCTGGTGTCCTCAACATAAAAAGAGCATGGAACTGTTGGAACAAGTCCAGAGGAGGGCCACGAGGATGATCAGGGGACTGGAGCACCTCCCGTATGAAGACAGGCTGAGGAAGTTGGGGCTGTTCATCCTGGAGAAGAGAAGGCTGCATGGAGACCTCATAGCAGCATTCCAGTGTCTGAAGGGGGGCTATAAGGATGCTGGGGAGGGACTCTTCATCAGGGACTGTAGTGACAGGACAAGGGGTAATGGGTTAAAACATAAACGGGGAAGTTTAGGTTGGATATAAGGAAGAAATTCTTTCCTGTGAGGGTGGTGAGGCCCTGGAATGGGTTGCCCAGGGAAGTTGTGAATGCTCCATCCCTGGCAGTGTTCAAGGCCAGGTTGGATGAAGCCTTTGGTGAGACGTTTTAGAGTGAGGTGGCCCTGCCCATGGCAGGAGTCTTGAAACTTGATGATCTTAAGGTGCTTTCCAACCCTAACTATTCTATGAGTCTATGATTCTAATCTATGAATCTATAGCAATATTGGGGAAGATAGCATACAGGTTCTCAGATGATGTCTGAGTACCAGTTATGAGCTATTTTTGCATTAATTTCATTTTTGGTTTTTTCTTAATGATTGTTCTACTTTTTAGCACTCATTTCCCTGTGGAAGACACAGCTGAAGTGCTAGTCAACAAGCCGAAATGGTCAACAAAAATCACCATCCAAATACAAAGGTGGTGGACAGAGCATCTGTGGTGCTGCAGAAGTAGGCCTATTGCCATACTGACATGTTTAGCACTAATTTAGTATCAAAGTGGGAAACCTACCATGTGTTGGTAATTGCAAATAATTTCAATGCAATTGAGCTCCCTGTAGACTTGCCTGGATCACAGACTCTATCTAAAGGTTTCTATTTTAACTACTTACTCCATGTTTTATACAGCTGTTATTAGATCTCATGAGCAATAATTTTCAAGTGGTTCTTCTCTTCTGGGTCACAAGGGTTGTTATATTTTCTTTGTGATGATTGAGTTTTTCTTGAGACTGCTCTCACTTGTCTGTCTGCTCCTTGCCAGAAGAACATAAGATACCACACAGCAGAGGAACGTCACCCATTATATCCTACACTTGATGATACCTGCCTCCAAATGGACACTTACAGCTTTGCAGAATGTTCTGAGATCAACAAACTAATTTTGAGTCTCAAATACCTTACATGGTTTCTCAGAAATGCAGTTCTGTTTACATCTATCATTTCAATTGAAAAATACATACTTTCTTCCTAATCAGACTTCCTGAGAAGTCTGCTAACACTGGACTTTGAAAATTCAATACAGTACTGAAAACATTTTCTTTAATCACCCTAATACTACAGCTAATATGTGGATTTGGGGATTTGTTTCTCTTTCATGTCCCCTGTTCACTCTCAATTTTCTATGCAAGGTGAATAAGATCAGCCCCTTTCTTTAAGACCTCCTTTTTTGCCCCTCTTCCCCTGCCCTAGACCTGCTCTGTTCTACCATCCTGTCTATCTGGTGCTTTCCCAATACAGTGGCGCAAGGGAAGCGACACAGAGCTCTCTGGCCAAGTGATGTGGGGACAAGTATTGCTTCTTTTTTTTTCCATAAGATTTGATTTCTTTTCCATCTACACAAGTTTCTCTATTACTTTATTATTTAAAAAAAAAAAAAAGTGAAATCATCCAGGCTTGCTTTACTTCAGATTACATTTTTGATTGCTTTCTGTACTTTGTAAATCATGCCTGAAATGTCCTCTCTGCAGACACCTTTCATAGCACAGTGTTTAGCTATCTTGTGTTTTCAGGCACCAGATGTAGTACTGGCTTGGCATTTCTATTTCTGCTGATCTCCCCAAGCTCTACACTGTCCCCTTCCAATGGCTTTTGAAACTCCTGCCCTCCCAGTCTTCCTGTATATTCATAAAGTGCACAATGCTGGCATTTCAGCTTTTATAGTAGGAAAGGTCATTTAGTTTAGTATTGAGATATCTTCCTGATGAAGATAAAAGAAGGGGAGAAAAAGAATATGCATTCATATTTAAATTTCAACTGTGAAAGCTTAAAACCCCTAAATTTGGCACAGAAAGTCAGGGAGCAAATGGACGGGTCAGATAAGAAAAAGGTTCTTGTAGAGCACATAGAACTTTCTTCTTTGGTAAAACTGAACCAAATTCAACATTACACTGATAATGAATCAGGAGACAGAACACTGCATGTTGCACAGCTCAGTTAACCTTCTGTCTCAAAAGTGGAAATTATTTTGTTTCACACTACCTAAGCTCAAGACTTTATCATCCAAAGAGTGACAAATGCTGTTCACTTACACATTAAGACATTAATTACCATTTTCTAAGGGTTGTAGCTGTGATTAACGTGGTCTTTTCATTTAGAAGTAACACTCAGAGCATACTAAACCAGAAAAATTTACTAAGAGGAAAATTAGAATTATCCTTTTGTAGGCAGAGAAATACTGTTGCTGTCCTTAGCAACTGTAGATGTCAGATAGTTTGCATGATGGTGGAGTAATTTTTATCTTGTTGGGAAGTACCAAGAAAGAAGACATTAAACCTTTTTCATGCAGATATGTATTGTTTCATGCATCTTTATACATATAAATTATTATCACTCATTGCTTTACATGTGGTCAAGAGTGGCTTTAGGAAATTTTTTTAGAACCTTACAGTTAATATATCCATTCTTTCCAGCCGACTGCAAAGTTTGCACATTTCACATCATCACTGTTAAGATTTTAAAGAAGACGTAGAACCTATTCTCCAGAGAATACTAAAGCTTGATTTGAGAGCTGATTAGAAAATGGACAACTCAAGGCAACAGATGGATACTGTAAAATAGGTGGGGTGTAAGAATCTCCTGTAGACATCGTAGCCAGAGAACAAATGAGTGAAACAGTGACTACAGAACAGTAGTGATTTATGTAGTAAAAGCTTTGAGAAACTAGAAAGAAAGAGGGACATCCTGAAGAGGAACATGAAAGAAGATAAGGTAATAATTTTGAAGGCATTAATAAAGCAAATTTTGAATTGGAAGCACTATAGAAAAATCACTGACATGGAAATGGAAAACAAACTTAAAGTAAGTAATCAAGATGGAAATAATTTGCGGGGAAAGGATGGGATTAAAAATCAACTGTGCAAGAAATACTATGCAGAGTAAGCCTGGTCATAAAAGACCTTGTCAGTGAAGACCAATTAAGTTATGTTGATGTATTGCGGAAGGGATACAAGGCATAGATGCTGTGATGAAAACAGCAAGCCATGACAATTATCTATGCAACACGCTTCATATTGAGTGAGGAGGACTTGTAAAGGTCAAAATTGAGAACTTCTAAACAACTTGCTCTCAGGCAGATAAGGAAATGGATATAAACATGCAAATAGAGAAGAACACATGAGAAAGCAAGCTAGAAACGAAAGGTTTTACTTTGAGGCAGAGCAGCAGGAGATAGTTAAACATCTTTCCTAGTGGTTGTCAGTCTTGCTTGATTTTTGTGCCTTTAGACATTTTAATATTATTTTTAGCTCTCTTATGGGAAAGAAGCCAGTACTGTAACATTACAACAGCATCTTATAAGCCAGATGCATATTGCAGAAGCTCTTTCCCTGCTCTCAGGCTTAACTAAAGCCACTTCTGCTAGGCAAGAGAGATTTCATGCTTTTAAATGAACCTTTTGGAAATGATGCTTGCATGTGAATATCTATCTTACATCCACTTAGCCTGAAAAAAGGCAAGAGTGTTAAGATGCTCTCCCCAGCTACCTGCAGTCAAGGAGCAGAGAAGCAAGGCTAGGCTAAGCTGGCATATGCAAGATGAGTCCATAATGTCTAGAACGGCAATTTGCAATGGGGTCTTTTTTCTTTTACTCACTGTCTAGATGTACAGAGCTGTAAGGACATTAAGAAATCCAAATTGTAACATGGAACATACAATTTAATAAGATGAAAGCCAATGGATGAGCTTGGTGACAAAAACAGCTGAGTCTGAATCCCCTTTTATGGAACCTCAGTCACTTGTTTTCAGTAGAGTGGCTGAGACAATGATATACTTTACTATTTGTCATGCTGGGGGTTGCAACTAACAGTAGCTCCTTAAAGTCACAATCTGTGCTCATATATTATTTCTCATCAACAGACAGCAATCTTGAGATTTGACTATTGTTTTAATTGCCCTGCCAACTAATTATGAACACCACTGGAGATCTTTCTCACTACTGAGAATCAAAATAAACTTTCTAGGACCACAATGGCAGAAGTAAACACAAGCACAGTGACTCCCTTTCTTTCCTTGTCTCTCAGTGCTTTGCATATGTTTTGTCCAATCCCCATCATGGTACATGGTCCATGCATTTTAGATTCCAATATCTACTGTTCTCAGCTGACTCCCCATGTCATCTTCCATTCTATCCTGCTTCCCCTCTCATTTTATTCTTCTTTTTTCAGATTGCTCTTCCTCTGCAGATTCTCTTTCCTAGTTCTTCCTGGTCTTTGTTCTGATCATTGTCACTTAAATATGTGGAATTCCTCTATCCCTCCTCACCAGTTCCTCACTGTCAGAGCTGAAAATCTCGAGTGGCCTTCATGGGTGGATTGATCCTTTTGCAAGTACAAAATGCATAATACAACTCCACATTAGACCTTTCGCCTCAGCTGCCTGCGGTGTCTTTTCATCTCACGCTGGACTTAGACTGCATGCCAGCAAATTGACATCTGCAGCTGGAATTCAGAAACAGAAAACAAGAAATTGGCACTTGGTCAATTTTTAGGCTTCATTGCAAAAGAAAGTCCAGTCTGCTTTTCTTATGAAGATAAAACGTATAATAGCAATACTATGCAATTGAAAATCACACTAAGAAACACCAAGGCTCAATTAACCCTGTCCAAACAAATTTGCTATCCCAAATACTGAACGAAAGCAATAGGAAAGAAATAAAAGATCAGCCTTTCATATGAATGAAGATGAAAAAACTTGAACATAAATTGCTGAAAGAAAGATAAGCAAAAGGATAAATTGCAAATCACCATGTGGCACAATTTTACCCTGAGCTACTAGCTTTAATTGGAGGTATTTTGGGATGTTTCTATGAAGAGGATAAAACTGATAGACTTTTCTGCTCAGGTCTTTATCTGTTGTGGTCCTGTTTGAGTAGAAAGAGATGGCAAAGCCTGTTTTTCTGGAAAAGCAGCAAGTAGGCAATTGGAGACAGTCCCTTTTTGCTGCAGCTCAAGCACCCTTCCTGCCAGCAACTCAGAGAAAACAAAGCTTTCTTGCTCTCAGCCAGCCTCCATCCACTTGGATGCAATCTCAGCAGGCTACTCCCCTCCCCCAGCATTAGGGACCATGAAACCTCCCCTTTGAGCCATGTCAATCACTCCTCAGATGTGGAGCCATACACTCCATGTGTATTTGTGTCTTGGTATATTTGTGTCTCGGAGGTACCATCTGGCAAGGTGGGAACCCTACAGCTGTAGTGCTGTTAGTAAATTTAGTTGCAAGTTCCTAATGTTGATGGCTTGACATGGCTCCTTGTGCAACTCATGAGTGTTGTCACTCCCCTGTTTGTAAAGGGTCAAATTAACCAGGCATGTGCATTAAAGGCTGTGTTATCTGAGGCATTCTACTTTAAGCAGCTGGAAAAAAACAAAATATCAACCTAAAGTGCTCAATAAATCCTCAGTAGAGTATTTAAGAACATTTCTGACTGATGCTTATTTCAACAGAATATCCACTTTGGATATTCATAAAATAATAGAATCATAAAATAGTTAGGGTTGGAAAGAACCTTAAGATCATTCGGTTCCAACCCCCCTGCCATGGGCAGGGACACCCCACACTAAACCATGTCACCCAAGCTCTGTCTAATCTGGCCTTGAACAGTGCCAGGGATTGAGCATTCACAGCTTCCCTGGGCACCCCACTCCAGTGCCTCACCACCCTCACAGTAAAGGATTTCTTCCTTATATTCAATCTATATATTCCATCATATCTGATGCTGAAAACATTTGCAACCCGTCTTGAGTGGTTCTTGGTTTGGTTGTCAGTGGTTTTATTTTACAAGAACTCTAACAGTCCTGAGAAAACCCCAGCAATAAAAACAACCAAGCCTTCAAACAAAACCAAAAACAGAAGTGAAAAAATAGGAATCAGTGCAGAAAAAGATGTTTCCAGTGCATGCAAGGATAGTCATAGTGTTAGAGATTTAAATGGAAACAAATTATTTTTTTCTAAAAATTAGAGTGATTCAGAAACGTTTGTAGATTACTGTGTTCATTTCCATCCTGACAGACACAGAGCAAGCCTTATTTACAGAAAGCAACTAGGAAAAAACAGCAAGATGATGGGAGCTTTGGCTTGTGCCAATAATCCAGTAAGCGCAGTACCCTGTCACATGTAATGAAGCTATTAGGACAGACCATGTGAAATCTAGCATTAAGCTGTCTGTTACTTAACCACTGCTGACCTGGCTTCCACTTGCCTGCAACCAAAACTCCTGTTTGTGTGCAGATGTCCTGGGTTCAGCACTAGCAGTCACTTTTCTCCCCCTTGGTAGCTGGTGCAGTGCAGTGTTTTGACTTTCGGCCTGGGAACAGAGCTGATAGCGATGTTTTGGTTTGGCCAAGGACTTTGTGAGCCTCATGCTCTGCCAGGGAGGAGGGGAAGCCGGGAGGAAGCAGAGATAGGACACCTGACCCAGACTGACCAAAGAGGTATTCCATACCACAGCACGTCATGTCCAGGATGTAACTGGGAGTTAGCCGGAAGGGCTGGGAGACTGCAGGGTTGGAGGAGGTATCAGTAAGTACTTGGTTGGGCTGGGGGGGCGAGTTATCGGTCGGCTGGTGGTGAGGTGTTGTATTCTCTTCCCTTGTTATTTCCTTTATCATTATTATCATTGGTGGTAGCAGTAGTGATTTGTGTTATACCTTAGTTACTAAACTGCTCTTATCTCAACCCGTGGGAGTTGCATTCTTTTCGATTCTCTTCTCCATCCCTCTGGGAGTAGGGGGAGGGAAAGAAGGGGGGGAGTGAGTGAACGAATTGCCTGACTGGGTTTAAACCATGACAGCAGAGGAAGAATGAAATGGACAACAAACTGAGATGGGACAGGAAGGTGTGTTTGTAAGTCTTTTAGTGAACTGTCTCCAGTTCTTTGCTTTCTTCACAAGATTTCTAACCCCCTTGTTTCTTCCTAAGCTAGCCTGAGCTAGGGCAGGCTGATCATCAGGCACAGAGTCTAGCTGCCTGCTTCACCACTGCTGTCTCTATCTTACACTGATTCATCTAGTGCTCTTCCTTGGCTGGGCCAGTGTGAACAGTCTTCTGAGCCAGGATAGGCTGCTGGAGGGTCTGCAGATATGTGCTCCACTGATCTCTTCTGACTTTTAGGAGTTACCTGGGTGAAAGCATCAGAACCTGAGGCTTTCTCCCTATAACATTTACAGGTATCACAGGCAGGTCTTGCCCTCACATCCTGAGAAAAAAAAAAACATGGCTTTGTGTGGTCTTTCGACCCCAAGCTAAGAAGCAGCCTATTGCAGAGGTAGATTCCTGAAACCTACCACACATTTAATCCTACCACCAGCCAATGTAATCATGCCAGCCCACCTCTTCCACAGCAACACCCACCCGACAGCCCACCTAGCAGTGATATGTATCAACCAGCATCACATAGTCTCTCCATGTCTAGGTGAGGGGGAAGGCTGCCTGAACTACTTGTCAGACCATGGCTTTGTAGCATGAGTTAGAGTTGAAGATTTCTATGGCATGAAATTTTAAAACAATAGGGAGACTCAGAAATCAGCCTGGGGACATTTTCTGGCTTGAGGAGTGTTATCAGGTGAGGCATGGTACATAAGCACATGCTTGAAACAGTCAGAGGTGTTCCGAAAACTATCCAAAGTTGCTCCCATCCAAGGAAGATCTTGGCTCTCAGCTTCAGAGGAAAAAGCAGTGAAAGCTAAAATGTCTTCTAAAAAGAAGGCACTGGAGTGTTTGACTGGGGAGTATCCTGGGAGATTCATGGGGTTGCAGGGGTGAAGAAAGGAGCTGTATTAATTCCTGCAAGGCACCACTGCTTCCATCACTATTGTTCTGCCTGGACCAGGTGTTCCTTGCCACAAGGAGGATGAGTAATAGAGAGAACCCAGAACAATAGGATTTTGTCTTCTTTCATGTTCTCTCTGTTGGCGAAAGTAAAGCAAAGTGTTAACAGAACATTCATGACTGGTCTGATTTATGTCCTGACACAGGTAGTCACACAAGGTGCTTATTTTAAATAGCAGCAAAGGAGCTGGTCTTGACTGCCTGCACAGGGCACCTCTGCCAGCTGTACCCTGGCTGTCTCCCGAAAAGTCCCCAAAAAGCTGGTGATGGGGCACAACACCACAACACCTTTTTCCAGGATCCAAGATATGATATTTAATACTATATGTTATTATATGATATAGGGTATATTATATCATATATTATGTATGATATATGATGTATGATACATGACATATGACATCTATGATATATGATGCATGATATATGATAGATGAGATGAGATGAGATGGGATGATGAGATGATTCAGGAAAGCAAAGGTAGATCCCTCTCTTACCTCCAGAAAGAAGCTGCTCCAGCTCACTTTGGTGACTGTCCTCGCACTAGTTCAGGGAGGCCACTCCTCACTGTTGGTAAGTGCGCATACTGGAGAGAAACATGCTTTGAGCATTTCTCTCAGACCCAGCCCCTTCCCTCAGGGTCACTTGCCTCCTGCCAGACCTCCTCCCTGCAAAAGAGCTCCTACACATCGGGGAGGAGAGGTACCCAGACCACAACCCCCCCCCACCCCGGACTCCACCACAGCACTGGGAAGCAGAGTCTGCACTGCCTGGGGCAGCCTGCTAATTCTGGGGCTCTGATGCTGGTAGCCAGTCAATGTGGGAAAGTGAAGCAAAACAGCAGGCCTGATGAAGCAAAAAAGTCCCCCTGGAGGTTGGTTGTATCTGGCCGGTCATCTATTTCCCAGGATTTCCCCTGGTCCCTGGGATGCTCATGGAAAGGGGTGGGAGGAGCAGGGCAGGCACCATGCCACCCCAAGCAAGGCCTGAAATGTCATGGCCATTCATCACAGGTAGGAACCTCATCATGTGAACCTAAAGGAAGAGACAGTGCTTTCTGGAAAGGTGAAAGTATTTGAGAAATTTGTATTTGACAGTCCTTGGGTATCTTTAACAGGTAAAGTTGTCATGGCATTTATTTCTCTTGAAAGAGCTTGGCTACCAACTTTGACACATGGTGCGACCTTGGCTCCCCAGCACTACTCCAGTATGGGTTTCTGGTGCTGCTGTGAGTTTATGGACCTTTTAATGTAAATTCAGTATCAGTGCTCAAGTGGGCTGTGTTGCATTAGATGTCTGTATGAGAGAGGTATGGTCTTTGAACGAAATTAATTCAGAACATTTAGTCCATTACCGACTGCTGACATGATGTCTTAGTTTTTCACCAGTGAAGTGCAGGGAACAGCAGTGAAACAAGCACCAGAAAATCACAGTGTTATATGCTGTTTTAGCAACTAAACACATAACTGAATACTGAGACTGGTACTACTTGGGGGTTCATTTAAGTTGTAATTCTCTTTTTATTGATGGATTTTCCTTCTGTCTCTCTGGGAAGTGGCTGTTACAGCTTATTTTTCAGCCTAGTCCCCAAAAGAAATGAAGCTTCCCTGGCCTCTGTGTGTTTGTACGTGCCTGTGTGTCTATTCCACTCTGTTAAATTTTGAAATACAGGCCACTTTCAGTGCACATTAGAAAACAGTTCATAAAATTAAGAAGCCAGGTAAAAGAGAACGCAGTAGTGCCTTTACAGACGATAGGCTATTTTTGACCCCACAAAGTCCAACTGTACAGAACAGATGGCAATGGGTACTGGGATTCATTAGCTCTGTTGCTCACATGATTATTTGTTTTCTGTACTAAAGCCTACATAACAAGGATAAGCTCTTTCTTGTTAGCACCTCCACAGTCAATCTCGCTAGAGGATACTTCCAGGTAGTCAATAGGTCAATCAATTGGCCTGTGCTGGAATAATATTAAAGAGTGCTGCTGTGAGCTACTTTATGACATTTCAGTTTAGTCCTTGGGCAACAGTTGGTCTTTCTGATATTGTCGGGTAGCATTTTAGACAAAAATCAGGCCAACATTTTTCTCTAAGAACAGCTATACAAAGCCAACAGATCTTCACTTTGCATGGTATGGATGTGAGCTCACTTTGGGTATAATTCATGCTGTTATATGCAGGTACCTGGAGAAAGGTGATGTGATAAGTTTAGGCAAGGTCCAGACTGACAGGCAGGCTTCTTGCTGCTCTTCTGCTGTAAATCTCATCCTGCCTTGCTGACCTCTATGTCAAATGAGGCTACATAAGGTGACTCCCTTTTTGCAGCATTTTCTTCCTATACTTTCTCCATGAGGATGGAACTGCTCTGAGCACAGAGAGGCAGCCTAATTGGAGCACAGGACAATGCACCCTTTGCTGAAACAGCGAGCACAAGCCTGGAGAGGAAACCAGCCAACCTCCCAAGGGCGGGATTCAAACGTGCTTAGTTGCTCCGCTAATTTCAGACACAAGGAGCCACTAGGGATTCCCTGGTAAACAACTCAGTGTGATCTTTGCTGCTTAAACACGCATGGCTCAACATGCCTTTACTGGCTGTTTCAAACCACCTTCTAGCTCCCTGCTGTTATTTTACCTTTGCCTTATATTTGCAGAGCTTGTCATTGGGCTTTAAATATGACAAAGCTAAAGGCTGCTCCATGTGGCCTAAATACGTCTGTAACCAATTTCCTCCATTGATAACGTAAGGATGGCTCCTTTCTGCTCAGGAAACCAGGGTCGGAATGTAGGAGCAGTCCCAGCTTTTTCCTTTTGGGTACCCTTGGCTGGAAGCATGGTGCCTCACCACTCACTGACAGATGCCAGGGGAGTCCTCCACCAGAGGACAAGCCTTCACTCTTCCCAGCTGCATGCCAGTGAGATACGCTGGCACCCACTGTCAGTGGGACAGCTCTTGCATGACTGGGTGGTGTCACATCGGCTCAGGTGCTGGGAGAACAAGGAAAAGCTCAGGGTAACTCCATGCCAGGACAGCTTGGCATTGACTGGCTTTTGCTGATTCCTTTATCTTATATATTTTTACTCTCTGTGTTTTCCCTTCCAGCACCAGTCATCTTTTTATCTCTTTCTACTGTTGTCTTTTTGCCAAGGTGCCTTTGCCCAATCCCATGGGTCTCCTGGGTCATCCCCAATCCTCAACCCTTCTCTGACACTGGGAACTGGCAGGAGGACAAACCCCTTCCTCCACACACTTCCTCTATCCTTTTCCTGACTCAGCCCCTGTCCCACATGTAGGAAGTCCCACCCTACATTCCCCCTCCAGGTCCCTCATTCATGCCTGTATCTCCCTCTGACAGAGTAGCGTAATACGTGCCTTCAGTGTGAAAACAAACAGGAGACAACCATCATGCCACTCCACAGGCATCTAAAGGCCTGTTGAAGCTATCATTTTAAACACTGAATGTTTTGGAAAGCTTCTGTGCTGTCACAGGAAGAGATGTTCCTCCACATGCTGTATCTGTGGTCTGGGCTTCATGTCAGGGAAACTCGGCTTCTGCATTCTCAGGATGCCTTCAACTCACCAGGCATCTGTCTTCCTGACTGGGCACTGGAATCATTTGGGGAGGATTTTTCTTAGCGTAGAGAAAACTCCCTTTCAGACTGTAATGTTCACACAGATCCCCTTGCACTTGTGCACCATACTTATGGAAACTTACTTGTGGCATTTCAAGGAACTAGCTTGGCCATTGCTATGGATTTCTGAGAAGTTGATTATAACACAATTTGGCTCAAGATTTTTTACTATCCTTTTGCTTTTATTGTCTTTTACAGCAGTGATCTTTCAGCTCTACTTGTAACTTTTTTCTTATGGTCTCATACAAATACGATATACAAATAAATACTTGATACCACTTTTTCCTATATATATTTTCTGTACTTACCAGTGTGTTAACTCAGACTCCTTCTCTTTCAAAGAGGAGATTTGTTAGCTTTCTCCTCACAAGTCCAGTTTGAATTTTACTGCTATTCAAGGCTTATTTCCTTTTCCTTTTTCTGCAGTCCTGATGCTCTCCTCAGTGGGAAAATTCTTTGGCAGTTGCAGAGCTATACTGATGTGGTGGGTTTTTAAAATTATATGTTTTATGCTTTTAATGGGAGTACAAAACAAATTGGGTACCTTGTTAGTCACTTAGAAGCAAATCTGTTTACCATGTATTGACTAAACAGTTATGTTTCTATGTTTCTTGGGTAAAGTGTTTCTATATGTTTCTTGGCTATATGTTTCCTGGGTAAAAATACTCCTTTCTTCAATGTCAGAAAACCAATGAGCTCTTAGTATCTATTTTGCATAGGCTTATTTTATGTCATAAATCAAAAGAGAACCTTAGGGAAATGCAGACACCTCTACTTTTTCTGCCAGCTAGCAGGTTCACTGCTGCACTAGTAGGCAGTCTGATGAAAGGCAGCTACCAGTGCAGCTGAATCATATTTCTCCTTGGTCTGGCATCCCACACAGGTTTTATGTCTTTCCCAGTAGCTGCCTCATCTAAAGCTGCCCCACAGTACCCTACACAAGCTGCAGATGAAACAGTAAGAGCCATGATCAGTAGAACTTCTTTGGAGCAATATCAAATGACTGAACAATGTGTGTGATTGTGCCACAATCACATTCAAGCCATACTTCCATGTGATGAGAACATCAAAATTTTGCTTCAAGCTCAAGCTCTTACAGAGGTAGGAGAGTACTGAAGATGGAAAAAAGAAGGGTTTCATTTTTTAACATTTTATCTTGTGAATATCTTGGGGTTTTGTGTCTCTTCAGTTGAGTCTTTGGCTACTAGTGATATCTGTATTCATGAGGTTTAGTTCCAGATCTGTTGTGGTAATTTTTATAACCTTATTCCCATTACTGTGTGTTCATTTGGAGTTCTTAATTTCTCAACAAAACAAAACAAACCACCCCCCCAAAAAAAAAACCCAAAACAAACAAATAACAAAAACCAAACCAAAAACAAAATACAAACCTCTGGGAGTCAGAATTCTTAATTACAACAGTTAGTTTTGGTTATCCTTCAATTTAATTTAACTTGAATGATCTTGGTTCCCAGAATCCCAGAGTATTTTCCACAGCCACCAGTAATTAAAATCAGCTAAAGTAACATTGCCTCTGCCTGGTGGCAGGATAGCCACAGGAGCTTTACACCGAGAGTGATGGCAAACATGGAGCAGATCTGTATATCTGCTTTCAGACTTTGATGTGAAGGGTGAGATTACCCAGGGAAAGAGTAAGAAGGGAGAAGAACAACTAGCCAAGGACATATCCTCATGAATAAAAAGAAACTCAAAGACTTGCAGAGAAACCTGTGGTGAGATCACAGTATTTTATACTTGCGGAAAAAAATGACACCAAAAGCTCTCTAGTGAATGTGTGAGAGTAAATTGAGCAATCCTAGGTGAGTAATGATTCCCATTGGTAGGACTAAAAAGGTCTGGATAATAAACATTGGCAACACACATTCCCTTGTTAAAATAGAGGATACAATTCTGGCGCGACTCTTAACTTGTGAATGTGCTTATGTACCAGACTAAATCCCAAGGTAAATTGTAGTTGTTATTGTAGTGTCACACATCCAGAACAACCTCAGAACTGGAGAGTATGATTGTCTTGTGCTATTGATTATTGTTTAAAAGAAAAGAAAATGTGCCTTGCCTTATTGCAGAGGTCTGCATTTGAATACAGCAGCTATGCTTTAAGTGTCCACTCAGTGGATACTCTTGAAGCCTTGCTACTGCAAGTTAATCATGCCAGAGAAAGGAACACATTAGGATTGAGAATAACTGTGTGTGATGCCTGGCAATGAGGTCCTGGAAATGCAGTGTTTGCTTGGCTGCTCATGGCTAAAGTTATTTGTGTTCTAGTATGTTCTTGGTAGCTCAAGCAAAAAGTCCATGGGTTTTGAGGTGTCATTCAGGAATATAAGCACTGTAACAGGTGGCCAAAAGAGAACCTGTTACCACTATGTCAGAAAGCCTTTTCTTTATAGAGTAGTGACAAAACTACCACTTTACCTTCCTAACAGACAAACAGCTCAGGACTGGAACAACATGGGGACATGTTCTTACTCCATGGTAAGCTATTTTACATGTTAAGAAGCCTAAACCAGCATTTTCTCCCCCACTTTGTTTTACATATTTTAAAAAGTGGCCAGTGAGAATCTGAATTTGTAGTTGGGAATTTAGAGATATGTTCCTTCAAATGGCAAGTTTCTTCCTTTTTTTTTTTAATTGACTTGGCATATCACTGCTACACTTAGGTGGATATAGTGGCATATGCAGGGAAACGGACCTGAGCATTGTTTGACATGCTGGGACACCCTGTTACGAGTGTGTCCTTCCCTCTGTACATATGGAACAGTACAACTTGCATGAGTGCTGAGAGTTAAAATATGTTTTCTGAAGGAAGCACGTAAACATCCACTCAGTAATACAATTCACATTCTTACACTGATGGTTCATCAGGGGATATATAAAACTGTACTGGGCAAAGCAGTATTTAATATATGCTCAGCAGTAGGCGGGTAAGAAAGAAGCAAAGATCATCAGAAGCTCAGCTGGATATCAGGTAAGTATCTAGGGAGTCTGTACCATTCCTTCAGGGGATCCTGATTGTCTATTCTGTTAATGTCAGTCACTTCATACTGTTAGTGATTCATATTTTTAGGCCTTTGTTGCTTTTGTAATTTCCCGGTTCAATATGGTTTTTATTCCTTACATTTTCTTCTTTTTATCTCTCTATCTTTTATCTAGGAAAAAGAAAAGGGAGACATAATTTTAGATCTGCTAACATGTATTTCATATTTGTTCACATTTCATGTCTAATAAGCTGGAGGTGAAAAATGCAGTTAAAGAAAATTTGGCACTCTCCAGAGTAGGATAGTTTTCATTCAGGTGGGGAACAAAAACTGGAGCAAGTAACAGCTTTCTTTTACTAGATCTCAACAGTTTTAAATTATGCCTCTGGTTACTGCTTTTGTTTCGTTCTGTCCATATTTCTGAGGTTTCCACTCTTGATACCTATGCACAACAAAGACAGAGGAGCCAAAAGAAAAACTACTTTATCAGGGATGGATTGCCTTCCTCCAGTGAGTGCTAATTAGAAATGTGAAGAGTAGCCTTTATAATTTTAAATAGGATTTAGTAGTTGAAGAGGGGTTAATACTTCCACAAATGCTTTGAAAATTGTTTTCCTCTGTAAACAATCTCCACAAGCTATTGCGTTTTTTTTTTTATATTTTCCCTGCTTCATTATGGCCTAATCATAACCCAAACACACGTCTATTTTAACACAGCATTTGTTTGACAATAATAAGAACTCATATCTTTGCATAGGGAATTGAGATGTCATTAAAAATGTCAACCTGAAAACAAAGAAGAGGCCCACATGTTTGTAATGTCAAGTTGTGTGCTCCTTTCATGGCGGGTATGTATTTTGCAAACATCATGAAACAGCATTTGCAGAGTATTTCCTTTGCCCTTGGAGAGAAGTTGTTAAAAATAAAAATGAACTTGGCATGAAGTAGGTGCAGAACAGAGAGAATAACATGATTATTGTCAATAATTCATCTGGAAGATTTATGTTTGGTGTAGATGAGATGAGGAATGGAAAAACCATGCTGTAAACTACCTTTAGTACTGACTGCCTTGTTCTTGGCCAGGGAAGCTGTTGCATGTGCTCATATGCTCAGGTATCCTTCCCAAGGCAGGAATGGAGAATGGATGGCATAAGTTTATTGCAACTTCCTCTGCTATCCATTAGGGCAGATTTACAATCTGCTTTGCTCTGATTTAGGAGCCAGAAAAGAAGCTCTTAGGCTCCACCCCCTACTTTATCCACATGAATAAATAACAGTAGTTGATAAAGAAAAATTAAGCTACAGTTGTCTTTGCTTTCATGGTGAGACTTATCAGCAAATGTGAGCAACTTACTGCTTGCTTATAAAACCTCTTTGTAGATAACTCATATTCTAAACCTTCCCAACTTCTAGTAATCCATTTAGTAAGAATGTTTTTATCTCTTCTACAGAACAAAATCATGTTGTCAATATTTTTTTCTTTTCAATGTCATTACAATGTTATCTATAGTCCTCCAAGGTCAGCAGCCTAAATACAATGCTCTTTCCTCTCAACACAGACCATTTGCAGCAGGTACATTTCAATTGATTTACAATCTAAAATCTTTTGCTAAGACTTCCTTTGAGATAAGGTGCTACAAGACAGCATTTCATTATGCAACTTTTTGCATGCTGTTTTCTTGCATTGTCCACCAACAATGTTTTATTTAAGCCTTATACTTTGTATAACTTTGAAAATTTGAAATTGTAAATAGTAGTTGCTATTTCTTCCCCCAGAGTTTACCTCCTGCATGGATCTATAGAATTATAAAGTTATAGAATGCTTTGGGCTGGAGGGTCCATGAGAGCGCTGAAAGGCCACAGAAAGGTCTCCCTGGTTCTTTCTCTTCTCCAGGATGAATAACCTCAACTGTCTCAGCCTGTCTTCTTAGGAGAGGTGCTCTAGCCCTCCTGCTGTAACAGGTCCATGTCTGTCTTGTACTGGAGACCCCAGAGCTGGTTGCAGTGCTCCAGGTAGGGTCTCCCCAGAGCAGAGTAGAGGGAGAGAATAACATCCCTGAACTTGCTGGCCATGTATCTTCTGATGCAGATCGAGATTTGATAGGCCTTCTGAGCTGTCACTGTCATTGTCATCTCTTGTCTAATTTTTCACCTACCAGTATTCCCAAGTCCTCCTCTGAGCTGCTCTCAACCCATTCACGCTCAAGACAGTATTAATACTGGTGGTTGCCACACCCCAGGTGCAGGACCTTACACTTGGCCTTGTTAAAATTCATGAAGTTTGTATGGGCAAGTTAACAGAATGATGTTATCTCACTTCAGATGGTGACAGGAGCAATGTCATGAGTTAGTGGCCAGAGCCTTCCCAGAAGCCAGCATGTAGCAGTCTTCTCTGAGACGTTATCATTTATTGAAGCTTATACTCAGTAAAAAGATCTCAAAACAGGAAATACTTTAGATATCTTTGATTTGTCAAGTTTTTAAAATCCAGAAGGTCGGATATCTTGAAGTTAAGAAGAGGTTTAAGGAGCTTTTCATAGTTTGGATAGGCTAACAATGAAGACATGGAAAATTTCTGCTGACTATTGTGACTTTGCTGTCACGAAATAACTAATGATCATGCACTTAGGTTACATAGTTCCAGCACAAACCTGTCATTTCCTGTGTTTGGAGGCTGGTCTTCAGGGTAGAACTGACTTCAAGATGCAAAGCCTGATGAGTTTCCTGTACTCCCAGCTTCTTCAGCTCAGTAAGTTTATCCTGGCCACAAGGCTCTGTTAGCACTTGGTCCCTCAGAAGACATCTGATACTTAATTTGCTGAAGCCTCTTCTTTTGCTGGAGCAGAAGAAAACTGAAAAACTCTCACTAGAGAACAGAAAAAACTTTGTACCCAAGTGGCAGCAAATGCAGAAGAATTTGTGCTGAAGACAGCCCAGCAGTAGCTACGTGGCTCATCTGTCTGCCCGATCTATCCACCCTTTCAGAGCCACATGATTGATTGATCCTCTACCCCAGAACTGCGGAATGCCTTTTAGTTAGCCTTTGCTTTATTACTCTTTTACTTCTTGGATACAATCAATTATCCTTCCACATGTCGATACTTTAAAAGACGGATCCTGACATAATTTTGTCATCTTAATTTTCTGTCTGCCCATTTCTTGCTATTTCTCTTTTCTTCCTGTTTTTTTTTTCTTTTCACAGTGCTATAACTCCATCAATTACTAGTACAGTACCTATATCTCAACTGATGCTACCTCTTAAATGCGTATGTTTTCCTTCATGAACTGCCTTCTTTTAGTCTTGATTTTAGTTTTAGATTCAAAGTTGTCTTCACTGCATTGACTCAGAGACAAACAGTGAACGGTGAAAACTAGCTAATCTTTGCCAGGGGTGGGGGAAGAATGGAAGGAGGCAAACTTTTAGCGCATTTGATTTTCAAAATTTCTCCTCAGGATAACAGGAAAACTTGATGGAGCTTGAATGTCATGGCTGAATGTTGTTGTTGATTTGGGTTTTTTTTAGCTCTAAACATTCAGCTAAAATCAATTTTTGCTACCAAAAGAAGAGTTCTGAGTAAGTGATGTTTCACATAAGGATTGTTTGGCTGGGAATAAACAAGGGAGGAGGAAGGTATGTGTATTTTAGCTAACAGAATAACTAAAATCTCCATGTTATGTAAATAGGATACTAGAAAATAATATTTAGGAATATGAGCTACAAGATGAGACCTTATGTGGAGCTTTATTCTATGATGTTAAAAAATGATGGGCTCAAACTAAGACATACATACATAGGGCTATCGAAAGATAATGGGTGCATCTTTACAGGAAGAAAATGAAAGAGCTTTGCTCTTCTTCAACCTAGCACTCACTACAAAGGCTGAGCTAAGATTTTTGCCTTAAAAACTTTGTAAAGGAAATATCAGGGCAAGAAAACTAGTCATTAAGGTAAATAAGAAGGCAAAAATAATACATTTGGGCTGGAACAGAAGAGGCATTTTCAAAACATCAGAGTATCCAGACTGGGAGAGCTGCTCAGAAGGAGGTGTCTGAGATAAAGCACTTAAGTACTTTAAAATAACTGTTTAAAAAGTTCATAAAAGTTCATGTGTACAAAAAGAAAACAATGTCTGCAGAAGATACTGTAAACAGCTGCAGTACTACTCCTGTGTCAGGGTGCTTCACCCAGAGGAAGGACTTTGGAGAAGGGCCACATGCTTGGCAGGTTTCCATGCCCAGAAGAAACAACTGAACCCATGCTAAACCCAAACTTGTACTTCTAACTACTGAGATGCTGCCTAAATGGCTGTATCCTCACGTGAATGCTTTGAGGATGTAGTGACACAAGTAACTTGGCAAAAAATGGCAGGAAGCTTTGGAGTGACCTGACCTATACTTTTTCTCGTATCCAGTATTCATCAAACCCAAATCCATTAGCTCTATTCAGATCTTCCAGAAATTGTGAGTTAAAATGGTGCCACTTTCACCAAGCAAAGGCTCTATAACACTGTACTTTAAAGTGATAACCTCCTTTAAATGATCTTTAGTTTGACTTGACTTGAGATGAATAACATTCTTAATTATTTATTTACCAAGAATGGGATCTCAGGTCTGCCATTTTTAAGACATTCCACTTAAATTCCACTGAAAAATACTACCAAAACCCAGGTTGTTAATGAAAATGAAAGAATGAAATTTTAATTAAAAGCTTTGGTAATTGATGTGGTTTGCTTTGCACAAGCAATCCTCTGCTCTGACAAGATTATATTTGTTTTCAAGATTTTGCGTAAGAGGGGTTTTAAGTCATTCATAAGGGGTAATGGCTGCAAACTTAAATAAGAGAGATTAAGGTCACACATAGAGAAGAAATTCTTTACTGTGAGAGTAGTGAGGCACTGGAAAAGGTTGCCCAAGGAAGTTTTGAGTGCCCTATCCCTGGCAGTGTTCAACGTCAGGCTGGATGAGGCCTTGAGCAACCTGGCCTAGTGGTAGGTGTCCTGCCCATGGCAGGAGGGTTGGAACTAGATGATCCTAGTCTTTTCAACCCAAACTGTTCTATGATTCTATGATTCATTTTGCCAGTTTAAGAACCTGTATTACTGGGAAACACTCAGCCCCTCCCAAAAGCCTTTGGCCAGAGGCTGATATGGAGTTATCACATCTTAAGGAGCTGGATGTAGTTCATTGTTAGAGTTTGCAGATTTCTTACTATTTGTCTTGCTAGTTTTGTTGATCTGGTGTCCTTTTCTCATCTTTGCCTCAGTACCTTCCTTTTCCTAATTTTAACCACTCAAGATTGTAAGATATTTGGGGAAGGATTATGTCTTGTTGGCAAAAGTATCAAGATATCTCAGCAAAGAGGATGAACAGAGGCAGTTTGTAAACAGAAAGAGCTAAAAGTTCTTTCTCATTAGTTTTGGCCTCATTTAGGTGATGAAGCCAAAATGTAGCTTACATTGTAATATACTCTTTTATTCTTAAAAAAAGCATCCAGTCTTACAGCTTATCTGAAATCTTGTCTCATCCAAAAGAGCAAATCAGGGAGTGTGGGTGTAGCAGAGGAGAAAGAGAAGAGAATGGATTTCTGTATACTTCATATCCCCAAGGGCTCTGTTAATAGCTTTCCTTTCTCCCTCCCTCTTCTCTCATGATGACAGCAAAATCAGCTTTTGTCTATTGCTATCAATTACCTCTGTACCAAATGAAAACATGGTTATAAAATCCCATGGTATTAATGATAAAAAATCAAGGAAGTCCTAAAAAAAAAAAAGAGAGAAAAGAAAAAGATGTCTTCTAAAATACAGAAGAAATGTGTGACAGGTTTCTGACCTTTTCACCAGTCACATACAGTGAGGACAGACCTCCTGCATGATGTGTTGCAAGGGGAAGGAAGGGGGTGTTTTCACACACACTCCTGAATCCTCTTACCTGACTGAAAACTACGCTGTTGGGCTAATGCCTCTCATTAAATTAACTAAGAAACAAAACAAAAGAATGTCCTTAATCCCCAAATTATGTTAAAGTGTGAGGTTGGATACAAACGTAAATTTAAACACTCCACTGGATGTGTCCAAGTGTGTGCTGTTTAATGCAACACTGCCACAGCATTCGCAAGCTTCTGAAGAGATGGCATAGTTATTCTTATTTACAGATGTGAAATTGGACAACAGTTTTTCACAAAACCTCTGATGGCTCCAGCAGTGTCTGAGCTTCTGGCTCTTTCCTGGAAAGCCACCCAAACACAGCCGCAGCACGTGGAGACCTACGCTGCTCATTTGCGTGCTAGCAGTGAGTGTTCCTGGTCATTCACTGCATCTGCAGGCAGGTTTCCCCCTCACTTCTCATGGTGCTACAAGAAAAATGCACCAGCCTTGAAATCCTTTAGCCAGGGTTGTGCATGACATCTGCAACAGGGCAGCTTTCCTGCCTGCTAAGAGAAATCCCTGAGTGAGAAGGGTGCAGTGGGCTGGAGGAAAGCAACTGCATGTACACCCTGCTGGGGGAACACAGTCAGGTGTCCCAAGTACCACTTCTGTTCCCTAGCAAGGGGTACTGCTGTTTGTCACTAAGGGGAAAAAGAAAGGTAAACCATGAGCTGGGGAAGGAAAAGGAGGAAAGTACTTGGTGTTGAAACACGTATGAAAGCCTTACTATCTTTCACAGCCTGCAGGCTGAGTTTAGTCATGAGCAGCTAGCAGGTAGGCAAGCACACTACCGAGTACACAGGCGCAGGAAAAGTTTACACAGGCTGAAATTAGTGAGAAGTTGCTTGGAAGTGCATGTGTGGAAAAGCTAGAGCTTCTGTGAGTTTTAAGGTATTCTGCTATTCTAAATGTGAAATATACATATATTTTTGATTTGACAAGCACTGTAATGACACCTTCATTGCCATGTATGATGGAGGAAGTTTTCTTTGCAGGAAATTTATTTTCCCTAAACCTCATCCCAGCACTTTCTTTAAAGACCCCCGGAGCTTCTGTTTACTTATTTGCATGATACAAAAGCCTTAGTATTATAGAGCACGTATTTCCTTTTCTTTCACCCTACTTCTTTCTCTCCAAAAGTCAATATTCCTCCCCAAAATAATTTATTTTGCTGTAAATTTAGAGTGTGTTTCATAGTTATTGAAGTAGAGGATTAATGGATCTGTCTGGGGGCAGGCAAAGACAATCAGCAAACCCCACCCTACAACTCTTCTAATACAGTGCAACCCTTGATATGTTATTTCTTTCTTCAGTCTCGCTTTTCAAGAAAAAGTACTTAGCAGTTCTCACAGTCAGTCTGTTCATTATACGACTAAGAAGACCATATACAAGCATATGCCTAGGAGGAATTTTCCCAACTAACTGGCCTGCTGAGGAGCCTTTTGGCACTTGGGCAAAATTACTTTGCTAGGAAAACACACATCATCAACCACCTCTATTTTTTAGCATCTACACAGAACATGTGCAAATGCAAACAGCCCCTTCTGTGTCTGCTACAAGTTCACACCAGACACCATGCCAGCTGTTCTGTTAGTTCTGCACTTGGAGTATAAAAATATAGCTGTAACAAAGTTCACTTTTTAAAAATTATTATTATTTTCTGGCACCCCTTCAATCACAAAAAGACTGTCCTGTTTTGCATCCCACCCGTCTGGTAAGCAGTCTCTACTTACGTATGAGATTTTGGCACAATGGATGATTGCCAGTTGGCAGAACTTCCTATCGTAATGATAAGCATCTTCTCCACCAGTCAATACCAGCTGAGCATGTTGATTTACATGCCATTTGCACTGCAGATGAAGCTGCCTGACAGGTTTTTATGGAGGAAAGAAAAGAAAATGACAGATGTTCCAAGCCACACCTTTCGTTGTCCCATAGGGGTGAGTTTTCTGGTGTGTGCACAACTTACAGCTGGAGCCAGGGCTTCCCAAAAGAGCTCAGCTGCTATTCAGGCTGTTGTTCGGAAGAGCTCTCAGCTCATCAGGCATCAAATACTTGAGAAATCAACATTGTGTGTGTAACAGTCCTTCCTTTTTTTTTGCCCCAATTAACCTGTGTATCATTTCAAAGTTAATTTAATCTATCTGCTGAGTTTGGAGTAATTAAACTATCATAAGGCCAAAATGAATATACGCTCTCTCTCTTGATTCAAGGAACAAGACTTTATTTCAAGTGTTGTTCTCCATATATTAATTTGGTGCACGCTGTATAAATGAGCCATTTCAACTGACACAGCTTGGTAACAGTGCTATGGCAATGCAATCGCACACTTACAAATGGCACATTATAAAGGTCGCTGCTCTAAGGTCAGTCTGTCAGCATCCTGGCACTACACCTGCATGTTTGGGCCGCCTTTTGATACCAAAAAACTCAGCTGTGACTTTGTGAAGTACCCACAAGGCTCAGAAACTGATTTCTGAATACATTGTGTAGGACTGTGCTATGTGCCCTTTCAATCTTGACCCATATGGTCCGCAAAGGTAAGAGTCTGGGCCCAGTTAAAATCATCAGACATACCCAGGCACTTCACTCCTCACCTTGGAGAAAGGCGAGGGCCCAGAACATGTCTTGTATGATGCAGATGGTAGGCAAGACTTGCACAGGGAAAGGAGTGGGATAGTTTGTATCCATGAGTCTGGACTGTTCAGTTTATTTGGACAATTTTAGTTAACACTTTGGCTTTGAGACATCTTGCTGCTGGAGTTACACCAGCAAGACTGGAATGTTGTATGAGTAATCCCAGGGTCCCTCACTGGCTAGTGGGAAGAAACACATTCACATGCTGGATTCATTCTTCTTCGAACAGAGATGAATCACACTACAGAAGTGCCTCTTTCTCTTAATTGACCATAGAGGTATCCCAGGGTGACAACTTCAGTGCACATATCTATAGTGTAAAAAACTACTTCTGGTGAGATGAAACTCACAACTAGTGTCAGTTCCCAGTACTTTAAAAAGAGAAGGTAGCTTACAAGAGAAAAATGCCCCATAAAATGCAAGATGAGAGTTTCCCTCTTTGTATACCTATGATAATCTTGGTAAGTGACATTTGGCAAGATGAGCAGGGAGATGCTAGTACAAAGAGGTACTCTGGGGTCATAGCTGAGATGGACAGAGTAAAGAAAGATAAGAAACAGAAATCTACTGACCTTTTCATTATTTAAAACAAAATAAAACAGGGAGTGGGAAATAAGAAACAGCAGAATTGTGATTAATCATGAATTAGCTAGATTTGTTTCCTGCAGTGACCCATCAGGAGCCTGCCATTTGGAGCTGAATCATTCTCTAAGGTCAGGTGTAGTGACAATCATTTCCACTGAGCTGATACTGAGTGCAGTTTTCAGTCTACACATGAGAAGCAAAAGATATCCTTCAGCATTGTTACTCTTCAGTGGTCTCAGAGGTATCTTTTCAAAGATAAACAGGAAGCTGCTGTTTAACTATGCTTGATCTCCATGTGAGCAAGGATTAGACACTGGTTTTTGCACTTGCATCACTATTTGTGCCATTTAAAATATAAAAAAGTGTCAACACTGTAACTCACAACTCTTAAACAAGCCCTTTGGCAGCTTTGGTATGTTGTTCTGGTTGGAGTTTTAAAGTATAGTCATCACCTGAAGGAAGATTTTCATACATTGTCACCTGATCCTTTGCTGCTTATTAAGCATATAGTAATTTGCAAAATAGCTGTATTGTGCACCATCAGAAACCACTTCATTTTGCTGTCTGAAAGGTCTGCACAAAGACATATGGCATTAGGTGAAGGAGGAGATAATGCGTTACTCTTCCATTGTCTGGGTATGGTGCTATCACTGTGCTATTACCCAAGTAAGTGAACAAGCTTGGGATAAAACATAGTGTACCACTCCACTTCGGCTGTGGCCACAGAGAAAAGCAAAGAACAGTTACAATTGTCTTTTTGATGGCAAAGATCCTGGTAGTGTGTCTTAGTGACCCAGAGAAGGCTTTTGTGGGAGCCTGTGGGAGTTGTTTGTCACAACCACGTGGTCTGGCTTCGCATTGGAGTGAGACACCCACAGATGCTGTCTCCAGGGTGCTGGGACCATCATGGTCAGGGCCAAGCACAGACCTGCAGCAGCAAAACTATAGTCAAGTGCCTGATGGTTCAAAGGTGCCTGTAGAGTGACGCAATGAAACTTAAGTTCATCAAGGGCATATTTTTGGGCTTTGATATTTTTCAGAAGAGCACATATGGACTTTGTGAGGATCAATCCTCACCATGCCATGATGTGGCAAACTTGTTTTCTGCTGAGAAAAAAGTAGCATTTCTGTCACGGTTGTCATGGAAGACGGGAGAAAGTGGAAATTACTGGACACAATGGAAATGAAAACCCCCAGATCTGTCCACATCTCAAAAACAGGTTTTTATCAGCTGTTCCCAAAAGAAAATGAAGCAAGGATGTTGTCCTTGGAAATTGCTGCTCAGATGATAGGCAGGAATGTTTTTGGGCTTGTGTAGCTTGCTTCAGAGTTTATAAATGCTTCAGTCTGCGTCTGTACAATCTCTCCTGTGTGAATATTTCTTTGCCTAGTGTTTTAACAATGTCTGTTTAATACAGTGTTTAACATTTACAAAGCATTACTTGCTTGTGTGGAGAAGTAGCAATTAATACTAATAGACTATTTCTTGTTACAAAAGTCCACAGCCTTTAATCAGCATGGGTGTTTGTAGGAGACCTTTCTGTAAGAAATGGGAAATAGGTGAAGAAACCAAGGAGAAAAAGTAATATATTTAAGGATTTGCCTTTTCCTCCCCTTTTCCAATGTAATTAACTACTTGATTGCTCCAATACGTGTGCCTGCTGCTCTTGTTACTGCTTCTTCCCTAACAGCTCAGTTCTGTCTCTCTGTTTCTTCATTGGCCGTCTCAGCTCCAGAAGGTTCAATTCTTTTAGCAATTCTGACCAGTTACTTGGCCTCATTCAAACAGCCTGCCATGGGATCCTATGCACCGTGGTTTTGGGCACTCCCTTTTACAACTGAAAACTGCACCTTTGAAAACCATTATGGCATCATGGTTCAGCTCCTTTTTAGATATCTTGTAGCCTGGGACTTGACTCTAATCCACTCCACTATCCAACCCTGCCACAAGTACCTTCACTTCTTGTATGCTAATTCCACTTATTCAGTACCCTTTCTCATCCCCTGGTCCTCTTCATGACCCACATTTTCAGTTATGTGTTTTCACAGGAACTTGATGTCTACTTCAGTCCCAGTTAACTTTCATTCTTGAACTGCAGCTTCTGTATTACAGGCTCTGTGTCTTGGTTTCTACAGTTTGGAAAATAGCAATGCTTTGATCTTTAGATTTGCTGCAAGAATACTATAGGAGAAAATACTTAGACAGAAGATATGGGGGCTTGGAGATAATTAAACTGGTCATTGACAACTTCTCACCTCTTCTGCCTCGTGTGGAAGGTAGGTATTTCTTTCTAGTTAAGCTGATTTAACTTCTAAAATATATATATATATAATAATTCTTCACCAGAATCAAGAAACAGAAGCCAAAATTTCCGATCTGTGTAAGTGACCAAGTAATTCAATTCTACCCCATGATCCAAATATCACATTGGAAAAAAATATATTACAGGAAATGCAGAATAAATTAATCTTGTGTACATGCTGACATCCACTGTAATGTGTAGGATGCTTTAAGACCTTAAGGAGGCTGCCACAGAAACCAACGAAACTCCCTGTGTTTGACAGCTGCAGGTCATGGTAGTCTTTACTTTTTCCAATCTTTAAAACAATTCTTCTTTCAATTGAAAACTTGCTAAGGAAGAGGCATTTCAATAGCCAGAAGAAACCACCTCTATTATTTTCATCTTCTTCTTATTTAAGAGATTAGAATGAACAAGCCATGTTTTCAGATCTGTGGTTTAAGGGAGAGCTGCTAAATCACAAATCCTTAATAAAAAGCTAACACTTCTGCCATGTTGGACATTTGCCTGAAAGGGGAAGACAATGAGAAGTATGGAAGATTTAAAACTGCTCACAGAGATCCTGGAAATGTAGTAGGAGGTGAAAGAGAAGGGAGAGAATGTGTTGGGAAGAAATGAATGACAAAGGGAAGGTAGCATAGAGGCTGAGATGGGATTGTACCTGTAAGATCTTCCAGAGATATTTACTTTTGCTCATCTAGAGATAGAATTTGTTCTGAGATAAAAAATAGTTTGATGCCAACTTAAGGGATATTCATACTGAACATCCCTAGAAGTAAGCACTTAAGCAAAACCTACCTCACGATAACCTCTGTACCAGAGCAGATTCTTAGTTCCTGCCACACTACAGTATCTGAACCTCCTCAGACTTTAGACTCCAATTTGGTCACAGTGATATCTGCAGACACCTGGCTTCTCGGGAAGTGTCCAGAGGTATGTTGGATTACACAGCTACTGTGTAAATAGCTCTTGCAATAGCTAGCTAAACCCTTAATTCATGGATCCAACTTCTCACTGTTCAAAGAGATCTAGTATACCTGCTGCTGTCTTCCCCAAGAAAGAAAAATTATCTTTGGTTAGATCCTCATTTGCTCTGCCCTGTGTCTGGTTAGCCAGGAGCACTCAGTGCTCTACAGGTGGTCAGAGGAGAAGGGGTGCAATTTTGATGGTCCTATGGCATATCAGCCTTGTTTTCCATGTATCTTTTAGAGAAGATTGAAAGACAGAAAGTCATTTGACTGCCAACACGTTTCCAAAAAGGAGAACAGAAGCAAGTACGGAATGACTAAATCTTGCAAGTGTGTCTTATTAATGAGAACATTTTGTTAATTAGTATTTATTGTGGGGAGGTTAAACTCTGTTTCTGTGGTTCTGTGATCAGTGCTATATTCTTGGAAGACTGCAATCTTGGTCTAAAAACTGCAAAATATTTATGAAGCATCTACCACCCAGAGACTCTAGCTGCACTAAGCTGTATACCATAATAACGGGCAGTAAGGTTTGAAGTAAATCAATGAAAAACAAATATAAAAGTTACTTTCTAGAGTGGCCCATTTAACCATCCCTGGGGGAAGCTTGGACTGTTGTAGCGAATCCAGCTGAACACAGTATTCTTCAGGACTCTTACTCATCTGCTTTTATGGTCCTCAGAAAGCAAGAGAAAGGTAAACATTTTCAATTGAAAGTCCAACAAGTTATTGCAAAATTTTATACTGTGTACTCTAATCATTTCCAAGCACTTAATGATATTTTTCAAGCTCCTTTTTGCTCTCAAAGTAGTTAAATGACTGCATGAGTGTGACACCAGAGAAAAAAGGAGTACTCTTATTTTGTTGTGAGGGCTCCTGTGGGATTTTGAGGGAATTGATTCAACAAAAATTACACAGAAGAAATTTGCAGCACTGATAGGAATAATAGTCTCACAGTTTGTCTGTTTGTATCATCATTGTTCTTAATGGTCTGTGCTTGTATTTGCAGAATACAGTGTACCTGAACTTGGAGGACTAGCTGTTCTTTGGGACTGAGTACATTTGGATTTAAAGCTGCATTTTTTCTGGATACATGATACAATGCATGCTGTGAATATATTATCTTTCAGTATATTATTTTCAGGCAGTCACAGGTGCTGTAGCTATGGCCTTTTGTGCTCTTTTCCTTTCTTCTTTTCTCCAAAAAGTTAAAGACTGCCAGAGATAACGCTGAAACCCCGTCTGCTTCTAATGCACCTCTAGAGACCTATTGGATGAATTGCTTCTCTTCTGTCAAAAGATGTTTTTTCTCCTGCACATCATTTATATCTCCCATTTTCACCATAACTTTGCAATGGTTTCTTCCAGACCGCATAGTTGTCATCAGTTCTTAAAATGATTTTGCACAAGAAATGCAAACATCCATGTTGTTTACTCTGAGATATAGTTAAATAAGCACCCACTTTTTTACTGTGCACACAATATTCTAACAATTTTCTTTAATTTTAGGAGGCTAACCTGCATTCATACTTTTGTAATAAGGGATGTCTTTACTTCTAACAGTCAGCAAAGGAAGAAGCAAATCAAGAATGAGATCACTCTCACATATCAGATTTCAGGTGCATTCATGTGGTCAGAAATCTTTTGCTACCCAAAAAACCATAAAAAATACACTAAGTTTTTCAGAAGTGGCTATTTAAAAAGTTAATTTATTGATTATTTTTGCAGGAAAAATACTGGACACATTACTTTCATAGAGTTTTGCCTGTCAAATATGCTAAAGATGAAGCTTTTTACCATACATCTTTCCTCTCACATTCTATATTTACATGCAAAAAGACTTGCCCTTACTGAAGATATCTTACACATAAAGACTAGGCATGCTGCAGAAAGGAAATGCTAGAGATGGACGGTAATATTCTTATGAGCAGCAGCTGAGAGAAATGGGGTTGTTAAGCCTGTAGAATAGGAGGCTTAGGAGAAACCTTGTCATTCTCTACAGCTACCTGAAAGGAGGTTGCAATGAGGTGGGTGCTGGTCTCTTCTCCCAAGTAACAAGCAATAGGACAAGAAGAAATGGCCTCAAGTTGTACCAGAGACAGTTTAGATTGGATATTAGGAAAAATGTCTTCATCACAAGGGTTGTCAAGGATTGGAGAAAGCTGCCCAGGGAAATGATGGAATCGCCACTCCTGGAGGTATTTAAAGGACGTGTGATGTGGCACTTAGGGACATGATTTAGCAGAAGACTTGGCAGTGCCTGGTTAACATTTGAACTCGATGATCTTAAAGGTCTTTTCCAACATACATGATTCTACGATTAAAAATTTACTCCATTTGGACTGAACTAAAGGTAGCATAAATGGTGGTATTACTGAAAGTAAAGTTTTTTTAAATCACAGATAGTAAAAATGAGGCTTCTGTAAACAATAAGGCACTGAAGAATAGGTATTTACAGCTTTTATCCCAATTACTGATATGGCTAAACCTGCATTTAAAGCTTAATTTTAGAAAGGCACTAAAAAACCAAGACGAAATAGTCGTTGTATATCTTCTGGTACATAGATTTGTATGTACTAGAGTACGTAAGTTTTCTAAGTCTCTAACAAACACTCATGTTAGCAATTTCTTAAGAAAAAAAAAATGTAAAAAGAAGAGCTATAGCAGACATCATTCAAAAGACTAGTGAACACTCAGAATCTAAAAGATGAAGGGAAAACATTTCTTTGTACATTGCATTTGCTACTTACCAAAATCACCAGACTTTTTGGTGAAATGAATCAGAAAATCTAGGTCATGTAGTATTTGTGGCATTGAGTAGTTGCAATTTGCAGGTTAAAGGGTGGCAGAAGGAAAATGAATCAAAGCGTACAGCTGAGATGTTAATATGAAACACAACTTCATATATTCTCCAGTGAATTCTTTCACTAGCCTGCTGTCTCCTATCAAACCTGTGGGCTTCTATATGCCCCTATAAACACTATCACTTTGGACATGCTGTCACTTGATAATGTAGCCATTCTGTGATTAGGTCTCTAGTGACAGATGTTGTTCATGATGGGTTTGTGGTAACAGCCTTTGGGGAAGGCATTCACAGCTGGGACCTGGAGGGTGACTGCTCTGAGAGTGTGCAGCTCGTAGACATCCCACCCTAACGTGAGTTCACAGGTGAATGGGGCAGTGATTTGGACCACAGTGCCCATGTATTGGTAACACAATTCTGTAGAGGTACATCTTCAGACAGTTTAATTAGTGCTATTAATTAATCAAAGAAGTCAATGAACTCGGGCTGCTCTGCCTGGTGGTCTGGTCACTTTACTGAAAGATCTAATGCTGTTCCTGTTTTTTTTCTGCACTATGTGTCCATATTTCCGACTAACAAAAAAAATTACAGTTTTATTTCTAATCAATTTCTGCTTATATCAATCACAGCTAACAGTACCCTGTGCCCCTGTGATTAGTTCAGACACACGTCTGTCTTGGCATGTTCAGTTCATTGCACAGAAACTTACAGCCTGAATTTCAGAAAGCCCAATACATTAAACTCAGCAAGCTCTACAATTGCTCACTGCTTGCAAAGTTGGGCAGTTAATGCTGCTTGGCTTCCAAAACCTTTGCTATTTTGTAGAGCACTTCCTTTCTCATCCAACTTCACAAATTGCTCATGATAACTGTTAGGAAGATGAGCACTTTTAGAATTATATAGTAATCAGGCACATATTTAAAAAGCACAGTATCATTTTCAATTATAAAATGCTAAATCTGCGTTACACTTATCCATCTATTGCATAAATGGTTGCTGCTCTTATTCAGAGCCTTGCTTTCTCTCCATACAGCATGCACCCATTACATCTGTATCGCTAATAAATAGTTTTAATTCTTTAACTGTCTTACAGGCTGTACAGGTAGTTTGGTGCTCAGATACCTAAACAGCTCAACCTCAGAAGCAGCCCAAGTGCACTCCTCTTGTGTTGGTATTGCTCTGAAGACAAGACATGCTGTTCCAGGTAATTCAATAGTTACTTTACAGTGATGTTCTTCTTCTTTGATTTCCCAATTGGAAGGTCTGGCTGCAGTTCCCTTTTCTTTGGCTACTGGCTCTTGGAAGACTTTTGCTATAGTACTAAGGAACCACTGAGTGTTGATCTCTCCCAGACCATTCCTCAGGATAACCTTTATTGTTTACCGCTTTTGCCTAAGCATTTTCCATAGAGATTGCTTCTCCTCTGAAAGATCAACACACCTTTCAGACACCCTGTTTTTTCAGGCGCAGGCCTCTATTCAACAGGAATGTCAGTCCTCCTGCCTTGCTGTATAACTTGCATTTAGCTACACCCAAATGCACTTTCCTCAATGTGGTAATTTACTGAATGACCAACATGCTCTGTTTTCCCAATCCTTTGTGGGTTTTGACCTCCTTGCTAACCTCTGTCATGACTGTGATTTAGCAGAACTGGCTGTATATCTGCTTGCAGATGACTGATAAAGTTGCTTAGTACCTGGGGAAATCCATGAGAAAGATATACATCACCATTCATGACCTCCCTGCTGACAGAAGCTTGAAGTCTGTTATCAAGCTAATTATTTTCCTCTCCAACCTGAGTTTCTACATTTTTGAATTACTAAATCAAATGCCACACAGTGTAAGTCTATCACTGCAGCTATCTTTAATCACTAGATTTGTCATCTTATTGAAGTAAGAAATCGTATTTGTTTGACAAGATTTTTGTTATCCATGAAATCGTGCTGAGCAACACTAACTAAATTTCTATAATCTATTTTTTTTTAAATCAAATCCTTACATTAGCTTTTCTGACATTTTAACTGTGATTTATGTCAATCTGGGCTATGAAAAAATGTTCCATGAATGGAGAAAACAGGAGGTTATTCTCTCTCATCTGTCATTAGTCATGCTGTTCTGGACAGCAGTGCCCAAGGTGGCCCCAATCTGTTTATAAGAACTGAGGCATTTTGGAAAAGTAGCTTAGTAATTATATGAAAAAGAAAATCCTTTCACCCAAAGTAGGCAAAGATAGAGGAATAACTTTTTCTGCTTTCTGAAGATGAAGTACAGAGCATTGAACTGACAATATTTTGGATACATTCTATTTAAAAGTTGCCAAGAAAATTCTGTAATTGAATTATTAATGAATAGTATTTATTTCTATCTGTTTATTTAGATGTATTATTATAGAACAGTTTCTGGGAAGGGACCCTGTTTTCATTCAAATATTTATTTTGCAGAGCCTAGTCCCTCTCACTAATTCTGCTTATCTGCTTTTTTTCCAAAGCAAGAGCTCTGGGCATTCCCAGACCTTTTGACTGTTCCCACTTTTAAATAAAATATTCCTTTGATAAGCCAAGAGTTTTAGCATTCTATTAAATCTATCAGTTGATGCAGGAGAGCAGCTGAGAAGCAGGGTCCCTGGGCCAGCATTTGAGAGCCGGATGAACACCTGAGGTAGAGTGATTTGGCCATATGGGAAAGCCCACATGGCATTTTTGCTGGAGTTGGATGACATGGCAGCTGCGTCTATTATCAGAGCTGACCTTAGCCCCACGATTACAAACACGGATAAACTCACACAGGGTGATGTGGTTTCTGCACTGTCATCTCTCTCCTAAGGTCCTGGTTTTGCCCAAAGGTGTGCTGAGACTGGAGGCTGGCAAACGGTCCATCTTTGCCTAGACAATACCTTAAAAGCTGAGAAGGGCTCCCCGAAAATCAGAGCCATTTCAGCCTGTGCCACAGATACTTTTTATTTCCTCCCCATCTGTGGGAGCCAACAGGTCACCACAGCATATGACAATCTTGTGCTGGAGGCATAGGCACATAAGTATGAGGTACAGGAACAGGAATGTGCTTATTCAGGATAAAGTGCTTTGCTGCTAAGGTCTTCCTACACCTGGGTCATTGCCTGTCTTGTTCCCTCCTAACTCAGTGCTTTCTTCCTTTCTACAGTCAGTGAATTGTGAAAGCAACAGAAAAGCTAGCTGACAGTGCACAACAGAATTGTGTCTCATCCCAGTCTGATACTGCCTAGCCAAAACTGTGGGCACCTTTCAGAAGGATAGGTGGGAACAACTCATTTCATCCCTTGCACAGTTGCTCTTCTGCATCCTTCTGCTTTCCCTTCTTCCAACTTACCAGTCTTCTGCTGTCTTTGATGATCTGTCTCAGCATGCCTATCCACACCTCTTCCACTAGTGCTATGCTAAGTCCACCTCCCGCAACAGATCAGACTTGACAGGATCCTGGCTAAAATGCAGAGTTGAAAAAACGCACTGATACTCAATCCCTTTTCTGAGCATGTGTCTAAGAATTGTCATGCCAGGTTATGGATCTGGAGAATGGAGGAAGAGGCTATCATAAATGGTGAGCATTCTCATTATATATACTAGACCCATCTGGTATATGATTTCCATAACAATAATTTTGTTTCCACTGTTTTCTTAGAAGTACCTCTCACTTTTCTTCAGATCAACAGTAGTGACTCTCATGTTCAATAAACATGAAAAAAGAGAATGTGGAGAATTACACACCAATGACCTTAAGAAATCATTTGAATCAAATGATGAAGTATTAAAAAAAAAATCTAAAAGATAAAGAAAGAATTAAAGAGTCAATGGGGATTTGTAAGGAACAAATAGTATAAATACAATTTAATTTTCCTCTGAAGCAGATAACCAGATGTTGAACTAATCTATAGAACTTCACTTTGGGAACTCCTTTGATTTGATATTTTATGACATTCTTATAAACCAGCAAAAGAAATACGAGCTGGGTGAAATCACTAGATGGTGTATACAAAACATATTCTGTATTTATACTCAGAATTGGTTCAATGGTAAAATATAAAGAGGCAGCAAGGGCTCTTCCAGAGGTCTTTCTGCTCTGATTCTACTCAGTGATTGAACCAGTGATCCCATTCCTATACTTAAAAATGACAAAAAGCTGGTTTGGAAAACAGGTTTGGGGTTCAAATTTATCTTGACAGGGTAGAGAAAGAGTATGAAAACCAAGACTAACTGCAAGGGAATGCTCCAAGAGATGAGCACTCAACTTCATGGGCATGGTGTATTTAACAAGTAGTCAAGTTGCTGTTTCCAGAGGAGGATCCATGGGGGTTGTCGTGGATCACAAGCAGAACACAACAATACTGTACTGTTAGGGAAAAGGCAAACATCGTACCATTATATATAAACACATGGGGATCTGGCAAAACACTTAGTGTATCAGTAAGGCCTGAGAAGGAATATCTTGTGAAGTTTTGGGCACCGTGGCTCAGTGGAACTGGAGGCCAGCTGAGGACTGTCAAAGAAGAGCAATGTGAGTGCATCCATGCTGTTGAACTCTTTCGCCCTCTAAAACTGGTTATGGGCAGACACCTTCTCAGTCTATGCTAACTTGTCCTGTATGCCTTGCTGCTCCCCAAGACACTGATAGCTGATGCAGGCCAAACTGGGCCAGCAACTGGTTGTCATGACCTAAAGGGTTACCCAGCCTGCAGATCATGACCATGGGCTTGTAGAATTCTTTAACAAAGGACACAAAGGCTTTATCCTCTAAATTTCTCTATTACAGATCACCACAAATACCACACAAAATCACCACTAGCAAGTATATGCATTATTAATGAAAGAAATATATATATCAAACTATTACAAATTACTATCAACAATAATATAGTATCAACCAATTGTACAGCAACAATCAATATTATTGTAATCAATAGCCAAGAACCAGTAACAGCAACAACTAAGTAGGTGTATATACTATTATAGGTTACTACAAATTATCATAAGGAATCAAGCTCATCAACAATTTACCAACAGATAGGCTTACAATAGATTACTTTTATAGATGCATAATACTGGTGTCAAATGAATTAGATTTCAGAAGAGGCAACCAATTCCAGAGGTGGGAGGACAAATCAAACTGACCTCAAGAGTGGTCCCAGAGGGTGACCAATAACAGAGAAAGTTTAATTTCAAAGATACTTCACAGAGCCTGGAGTCAGCCAGCTGGGTCTCAACTGAGAGTCCGAGATCTTCTAGGAAGTTTCTGTAGGGTATTTAACCTGTTTAACAAAGGAAAAGTATGTGCAGCACACCTTGTTCTCAGAGATATTGGCTTAATTTTGGATAAAAATCAAGTCCTTTTCATATAGTAGAGACGTAAGAGAGCACAGACATCATCACTTCAAGCAGCCAGTACATGCTGTAAATTTTGGTGCTTCACATGTAACAGAAAATAGATGATGATTGTATTGACTGGGTTTTATTTTTTAGAGCAATTTTTATATTTCCACATGCTTTTCCACCTTTTCAGGTTATAAGTTGCCATTATAGTCAATTGTTTTTGCACTTATCAATGGTATTACAGGACATCTCTTGTTTTTAGGTACTCTGGGTATACTTCAAATAGACAAGCTGCATTTTTCAGGATGCTTCTGGTTCACAGACCTGGTTCCCAGGCTCACAGCTCCCAGGCTGGCATGCATTTTGTCTGTCAATGTATTTCAGCAGACATTTTCTTCTGTTCAGTAATTTTCCTCTTCCAAACATGTTACCTCTGTGGTTGCTCTCATCACTGGTCTAACACCTACTGCCCAGTTATACTCTCTGATGTTGTCTGAATTATAAAAATATCCTGGTCTGACATGCATCACCATGTAAAAGAGAGCTTTTGTCTGTGCATACTGGTCAGACCTTTGGAAAAACATGCCTTCAGTTTTGGGGAGTGATCCTTAGTTTGTCTTTCACCCTCAGAAGAATCTGTGGATTTTACCCCTTTAGTTAGAAATCAGTAAGAGGCCGAGTCTCACTGATGTATAGTGATACTCAGACTTTTTTTGTGAAGGGGTCTTAGAACATCTCCAGAGTTGACTCTTGTAGAGAGCTTCAACCAAGACTAAGACTTTATATTGAAACATTTACTGTGCATTGTGAAAACCAGCAATAGGTCTTCGAGACATACCTGAGTATACTGATTTATTTGCTATTTTTTTCTTCTGAGTAGTCTGCTGTTACATTGAATTATTAGTTTAAAAGAGAGCTCTTTAAATTGGTCTGGAGTCTATCATATGAGATGAGAGAGCTCTTCAGATTTTTTGTAGGACAAAATGTGGTCTCAGGGGAGCATATACAGTAAGGGCCCCAACTTGTTGTGGGCTTTTTGCTTAGGGGTCCAGGTGGCAAAAGGCTGGCTCCCCATGAAGTGTCTGTTTTCAGGAAGCTCAGACAGGGTGGTCTAGGAGAGATGGGGAATCCATCCCATTAATGCGCCAAGCAGTTTTCAAATAATGACTTGATATATAAATGCTGGTTTTTGAGGATCATCCATATGAGTCTGTTCCTTCACCACCACTCTTGTAAATGAGAAGATTTTTCATCTGAATGATGTAGCTCTTTGCTATCTCTCCACTGATACCTTGTGTGTCTTTTCTTCTTGTGTTGCCCAGGAAGGTACTTGGCTCAAATTTTGCCTTCATCTCACAGAGAGACATACAAACCCTGAGAGGTGACTAACACTTGTTTTTGTCAAGATGGCCTGAGCTTTGCATTTCTGCTCACTGGGATGCTTTGGAAAATGTAGTCTAGGCCTCCAGGATCCCACAAGAGCCACCCTGGGAGCACAATGGAGAAAAGCCACAGGACACGCTAGGAGGGTTTGGGCACAGTGTCTTCAGCAAGAGGCTCAGCTAATCCTGTACCCTCTCCCCCATCTGGGCTGTTAAAAGAGGTTTAGGGGAGTGTTATAAAAATAGTGCATGTGTGAAGAGATACTTCCTGAGCCAGAGATAATAACAAGACTGCATAGTAGACTTGGATGGGCTTTCTACCCATTAAATAATCTAATCAGTTTCTGAACCAATCCAAATCTCAGGCAGCCACGAGATTGTGTGATGATTAATCCATGGATAAATTATTCACTTATAACCTTAGCCACCATGTCCTTTAAAGTTCTAAACGTGCTGAGAGTTTAATCAGTTCACCTTTACTATTTTGTTGTGAGTTCCTATTCACTCCTACATGTCATTCATGACTGTGTACATATATATGTACATAGATTCCTCTCTAATCCTTTTGTCTTAAAAAAATGAAAATATTTTGAACTCTTTAACCTTTCCTCATATTGAAGTTATTCCATATCTTTGACTTCTCTTGCCTTTCTCTCTGTATTTTCTACTTTTCTTCTCTCGGAGGAAGGAAGAAAGAAACAGAACAGCACATTACATTCACTATATGAGCATGCTTTGCATGCATAAAGTGGCAGAGGATTATTATTTTGTTATTTCTCTGTTTCTTTCTTAAGAATTCTTTTTTGATGGATCCTGAACGTGGTATTGAGATTTTAATGGAATTATCAACAATAACTTGAAGATAATTTTTCCTGCATGCTGATAGCTAATTTAGAGGCCATTGCTGTTATGCATGGTGAAGAATGGGTTTATCCATGTGCAATACTTTGTGTTTATTAGCATCTCATCTGCCATTTTTTGGCCCAATCACTCAGTATTGTGAGCCATCTGCAACTCTTCACAGTTGAATTCCATTTTATTGCCTTAAATAATAGAGTATCATCAGGAAATTTCATGACTTTATTTTTCCAGATGATTTATGAATGTGTGGGATAGCATCATTCCCAGCACAGATCCTTTCAAAGAGCTACAAAGAGCAAAGGCTGTGTTAACTTAATGATTTCAGGACATGGAATGACAAAAAAGGAAAGGGTGAGCAGTAGATGGTCTCTCTGCCTTTCCCTGTGATATTTTTTTGCCTTTACTGGTTCTCTGAAGAATATCTACAGAGGATATCACTGCATGTTTCTAAAGATTCCACCTTTTGCTTCTGTGACTATTGCATTGTGTTACTTTTGCATAATAATCTGCCTTGCTCTGTATGAGGGCAAGATCTCGTTTATCACTCAGTGGGTGCTACTGGTCCTTATGTTATATTGTACTTAGGCTTCTCATCATCTGATCCAGAGATATATTTTTAATTTTCGTCCCATACTTTCTACTTGAAATGTCACAGAATGAGAAGTCTCTAAGTCTCATCCTCCCATTGTATTGTCAAACAAATCTTGCAAAATCAGTTCACCTTTCACACAATGACTTTTTTTGCTCCACTAGCTCCATAGCACAGGTGAGAATTTCTCCATCTCCACCACTCCCCTTTCCCCAAATACAGTAAAGGGCTGCATAATTGTCCTGGGTTCAGCAGTAGCAGTCACTTTTCTCCTTCTTAGTAGCTGGTGCAGTGCTGTGGTTTTGACTTTCGGCCTGGAAACAGTGCTGATAACACACTGATGTTTCTATTTGTTGCTGAATCATGTTTTCTCTGACCAAGGACTTTGTGAGTCTCATGCTCTGCAAGGGAGGAGGGGAAGCTGGGAGGAAGCAGAGACAGGACACCTGACCCAAAGTAGCCAAAGAGGTATTCCATGCCACAGCACGTCATGCCCAGGCTGTAGAACTGGGGGCAGTTACCCAGAAGGGCTAGATCACTGCTCAGGTCAGGCTGAGTATCGGTTGGCGGGTGATGAGCGGTTGTATTCTCTTCCCTTATTATTTCCGTTATCATTATTATTATTAGTGGTAGCAGTAGTGGTTTGTGTTACACCTTTAGTTACTGGACTGTTCTTATCTCAACCTGCGGGAGTTACATTCTTTTGATTCTCCCCCCCATCCCTCTGGGAGCTGGGGAAGGAAGTGGGGGGAAAGGAGTGAGCGAGGGCTGCATGGTTTCTGAGTGACAGGCTGGGCTTAAACCACGATAATAATAAAGAACTTTTCATAAAGAATGTTGATGGCCTCTTAAACAGCTAATTTGTAGTCAGTATTACTTCCCTTTTCCCAAGCCTCTTGCATTCTATACAGGGGCTTTGCATTTAATAAGGGGCCTTGGTGTACTGTCAACCACATCTCACCTTTAATGTCTGCTTTGAGACATATATATATGCAGTTCATTTCTTTTCATCAGCATTTGAGGCGAGGCTTCAGCAATTGCATTTTTTCCCAGGCACAATGCCACAGCAGTATATAGTCCCAGTTGCAGCATCAAGTAGTGACATGTCTCATTAGGCCTCTAAGACCCTCCCAGCACAGAGAAGAGAATGCTTTCAATGGGAGCACCTAGCCACAAAAGCATTAATTTCTCACTCTCCTCAGGGCAGCTGAAGGAGGATGGTATTTCATCCTCTCTTCTTCTTGGTCTGTGGTATTTACAGATTAGAAATAACTGTGTGTTTATAAAGATGCCTGTCTGCAGGACTTCCCCCACCTCATTAGATGGTGGAAGAAAAGAGGTCACATTGGAGCCAGGAACTGGAGTACAAGAAGCAGCACAGTTTTGCACCCTGTCTCCATCACTGCTCTCCAGCTATTGCTGGTGCCTGGGTACAGAGAGGGGCAACTAGGATGCAACAGTGAGCTGCTCCCTCTTGGGGATAAAAATGGAATGGCAGCCACTGGAAAAGATTTAGGATTACGTCGTCATAGTAATAATAGTAAATTTATATAGTAAACATCTATAAACAGCTTGAATAAGCAGACAACCAGAATGTTAAACAGAAGCTTTATATATATATATATAATGTACACTAGACAACTGAGTATCATTTATATTTACAGTTAAATATGTACAACTGTGGTACAACTTGCATGCGGATTACCAAACACTTAATACATGCAGATTGTAGTGTTTCCTTGCAATCATGACTGCAGAAGAAAAGAAAAAAATTCCCAGAACGGTGGAGAGGAGCAGCAGGTACATGCTGACATACTCTACTTTCTTTGACCACCTGATCCTGCAGGCTCTGTCCATGTTTCCCAGGTGAGATGCTGCAGTGGAGAATTCATACCTCTCCCTGGTAATGGAGTCACCAGAACAATTTGAGTGCCTTCTCAACAGCTCCTCCTGAGTCATTACAGTGGAAACTGCTGCAAGGAAGAAGCCTTTTTAATCTCCTGCCATTCAGTGCTCCTTCTGTCACAGCTTTCTAAGCATCCCATTTCCTAAGTCTTTTGACCTGGTGAACCAGAGTAATGAAATTTTTGTGAAAGACCGACTTAACTCTGAGAACACCATTCACTGCACATCATCATGTGAGGTAGCAAAACTGATTACTAAACCTTTCAAGGAATCAGGGTATTGAACTACCTGTCACCAAGACCCAGGGGTATGTTTTATTTAGCTGCAAAAGCCTCCAGGTCCAACTGTCACAACCAGTTCCCTTCGAAGAGGGCCACGAGGCCAGGAGACCTGAAGGGGGAGCTGGTGCAGAGCATGAATGGGGGGTGAAACATTACAGAAGCTGGTGTTGCACCTTGCAAACTGGATAGTTCTTAGCTGGGAAACTTTTCAAAAAGAGAGAGGGGTAGTCTTGGATATTTGACAGACTGTCCAATGGGATGCAGTCCAAAATATGAAAAGCAAAGTAAAAAAGAAAGAACTTTTTTTATTACTTCTTCTAGTTTCTGGGAGGTGAGGGGGAAAGAAGAAATTGCAGCTCTGAGAGGTGCACTAGACACTCTTTGATTTTGTCTGTTCTGGTTTAGCTGTCACAGATAAAAGAATTTATGTATTAAGCTCTGCTTCAAACTCTCTGATTCCACAAACATGAACACCCACTAGGGGGAAAAAAGTAATATATATTTATGGCTTGGCAGCGTGTCATGACAGTGGGAAATTGGGTGTCTCTTTCATCTGTTCTAGGTCACTTTGAGTGACTGCAAGGTTTATATTGTGGTTTATATAAGCAGCTGGCAAATAAGCCCCACACAGCCACTTGCTCACTTTCCCCTGCAGGATGGGGAAAGAATTGAAAGCATAAAGAGAGAAAACTCATGGATTAAGATAAAGCAAAAGCTGCCCAGGCAAGCAAAGCAAAACAAGGAATTCATTCACCACTTCCCATTAGCAGGTCACCCTCACAGTGAAAAGATTTCCTGATGTTCAAATGGAGCAACCTGTTTCAGTTTGTGCACATTCCCTTTGGTCCTGCCACTGGGCACCTTTGTGAGGAGCCTGGATTGGTCCTCTTTGTACCATCCCTTCAGCTATTTATACACATGAATGAGATTTTCCCCCTTCCCCCTTGAGCCTTTTCTCCTCTAGGCTGAACAGTCTCAGTTATGGCAGGCAGCATTCAGCCATCTCCAGGAAAGCAGGGTTCCATGACATGCAACAGTGACTTGGGAAAACAAACTCCATCACTCTGAATGTCCTCTTCCTTCTTTGTTCCTCCTGTAGCTTTATGTGCTAAGCATGACATCATACGGCATGGAATACCCCATTTGTCAGCTGGAGTCCCTTCCCAACTCCTTGTGCACACCCAGTCTACTTGCTGGTGTGATGATATGAGGAGCAGAAAAGACCTTGGCTCTGTGTAAGCGCTGCTCAGGAATAGCTGAAACATCCCTGAAACATTTGAAGAATACAGGGATGTTGTCCGGGAACTAGGGACCAGGTTAGGAAAGTAAAGGCCCAGTTAGAATTAAACTTGGCTAGGGATGTTAAGGATAACAGGAAGGGATTCCATAGGTACATAGCAAATAAAAACCAGCCTAGAGACAATGTAGGCCCCCTCCGGAAGGTATAGGAAGAGCTAGCTACACAGGATTTGGAGAGGGCTGAGGTTCTGAATGGCTTCTTTGCCTCAGTCTTCACTGGCAAAGCCTCTGACCAAACCACCCAAGTCTTGGAAGGCAGACGCAGAGACTGTGAGAATGAAGACCTTGGGCCCGCCATAGGAGAGGAACTGGTTCGAGACCATCTTAAAAATCTGAACGTGCACAAGTCCATGGGACCTGAAGAAATCCATCCGCAGATCCTGAAGGAGCTGGGGAATGAAGCTGCTAAGCCACTGGCTATCATATTTGAAAAATCATGGCAGTCAGGTGAAGTTTGCGATGACTGGAAAAAGGGAAATATAACCCCCATTTTCAAGAAGGATGAAATGGATGACCTGGGGAATTACAGACCAGTCAGTCTCACCTCTGTGCCTGGCAAAATCTTGGAGCAGATTCTCCTGGAAGGCATGCCAAGGCACACGAAAAACAAAAAGGTGCTTGGTGACAGCCAGCATGGCTTCACTAAGGGGAAATCCTCCCTGACCAATTTGGTGGCCTTCGATAATGGGGCTACAGAATTGATGGACAGGGGCAGAGCCATTGACATCATCTACCTGGACTTATGCAAAGCGTTTGACACTGTCCCACACGACATCCTTGTCTCTAAATTGGAGAGACATCAATTTGATGGATGGACCACTCGGTGGATAAAGAACTGGCTGGATGGCCGCACACAGAGAGTTGTGGTCAATGGCTCAATGTCCAGCTGGAGACCAGTAACGAGTGGTGTCCCTCAGGGATCAGTGTTGGGTCCAGTCTTGTTCAACATCTTTGTCGCTGACATGGACAGTGGGATTGAGTGCGCCCTCAGCAAGTTTGCCGATGACACCAAGCTGTGTGGTTCAGTTGATACGCTGGGGGGAAGGAATGCCATCCAGAGGGACCTTGACATGCTTGTGAGGTGGGCTGACGCCAACCTTATGAAGTTTAACCATGCCAAGTGCAAGGTCCTACACCTGGGTCGGAGCAATCCCAGGCACAGCTACAGGTTGGGCAGAGAAGAGATTCAGAGCAGCCCTGCAGAGAAGGACTGCTGTTGGGTGTTGGTTGATGAGAAACTTAACATGAGCTGGCAGTGTGCACTTGCAGCCCAGAAAGACAACCGTATCCTGGGCTGCATCAAAAGGAGCGTGACCAGCAGGTCCAAGGAGGTGATCCTGACCCTCTACTCTGCTCTCGTGAGACCTCACCTGGAGTATTGTGTGCAGTTCTGGTGTCCTCAACGTAAAAAGGACATGGAACTGTTGGAACAAGTCCAGACAAAGGCCACGAAGATGATCATGGGACTGGAGCACCTCCCATTTGAAGATAGGCTGAGAAAGTTGGGGCTGTTCATCCTGGAGAAGAGAAGGCTGAGTGGAGACCTCATAGCAGCCTTCCAGTATCTGAAGGGGGGCTATTGGGATAGGGGGGAAGGACTCTTCATTAGGGACTGAAGTGACAGGAGAAGGGGTAATGGGTTAAAACTTAAACAGGGAAAGTTTAGATTAGATATAAGGAAGAAGTTCTTTACTGTGAGGGTGGTGAGGCACTGGAATAGGTTGCCCAGGGAAGTTGTGAATGCTCCATCCCTGGCGGTGTTCAAGGCCAGGCTGGGTAGAGCCTTGGGTGACATGGTTTAGTGTGAGGTGTCCCTGCCCATGGCAGGGGAGTTGAAACTTGATGATCTTAAGGTCCTTTCCAACCCTAACTATTCTATGATTCTATGATCACTGTGTTATCAATACTTTTCATCACAAATCCAGAACACAGCCCCATATTTGCTGCCACGAAGAAAGTTAACTGTATCCCAGCTCAAATCAGAACATCATGGCAGACAAAACCATAGCGTGACAGATTTTTGTCTAACTCCTTTCCAGCACCTCCAGACACATCAACATAGCAAATAATCAGGATAATAAGCAATAAATACCCCATATATTTATCCTGCATTCATATGATTTATTCTTGCTCAGTGTTGTTTCTCATGTCCTACTTTTCTACATACTGTACTGGATGATATGCTAATTTTCTTCTGATAATAATAATTATTATTATTAGCTATTAAAGTACAGATTAAAATTTGTATTTAAATGAAATTTTTGATATCTTTGACACTAACATAACCCTCCAGGAATGTAGAGAGATCTGTGTAACTACTGAGGAATGGAAAATATTAGCAATTTCTGAAAGACAATTTAGAAATAGTAATGGAGTTTTTCTCTGTGAGGTTGAAGAAAACATCCTGCAAAGACAGGAAGGGCAGATGCAGAGCATCTAATAAGCATTTCACTGATGGCACATGAGTGATGAGGTATCCTGAAAGGCTTGGGTATTTTGGAAGATGGTAGTAGAGCAGGTGTCATGATGAAATTTATTTCTCATCTTGGGCTTTCACAAAGTGTCCTAGAAGCATTTCTTCAAAGTGTTAATTAATCTAATGTGAATTTCAGGCTTTGTGATCTATTTCAAGAGGTATATTAAGGCATCTCTTACATTTTGAAGAAGATTGGATTATCATGGGAATTGAAATTTCCGTGACATAAACAGTAGGTCAAGATTTTATCCAGGGTACTATAACTCTTAAATACAACCATACACCTACTGAAAAATGTCCTTGAATCTGTCAACACAACTGGTGTTTAGTATTTTCCTCATAAAACTGCCATGCAAGTAGTTACTTGAGAGTAACCTGGAGTTTGCAGTGTTGTCTCCATGGTCAAGTATGAGGTTAATGACCCTGATGGGAGAAGTCCAGAGTACCTCATGTTTATCCCTGGTCCCCTGGGCAAAGAGCTTGTACAAGAGCTGGTGTCCATACCTGACTGATGCTGCATTTGCAGCTCCCTGTAGAAAGACTCAGACATTTCTGTCGGTACTGACAGAACCAGGTCTTGGAATTTTCTTTGGCAAATGCTGGAATATGCTAGCCACAGCTAGGATCTACGTCTTCCACAGGCTGCCAAAAGGTGGGTATGCCACCATCATCTAGGCAGACTGGAAGCATTGTGAGACTGTCGTGGTTTAAGCCCAGCAGGTAATTCAGTACCACGCAGCTGTTTGCTCACTCTGCCCCCCCCCCCCTTCCTCCCCCAGCTCCCAGAGGGATGGGGAGGAGAATTGAAAGAATGTAACTCCCACAGGTTGAGACAAGAGCAGTGCAGTAACTAAGGTATAACACAAATCACTGCTGCTACCACCAGTAATAATAATGATAAGGGAAATAACAAGGGAAGAGAATACAACTGCTCACCACCCGCCAACCGATACCCAGCCTGACGCCCTTCCGGGTAACTGCCCCCAGTTCTACAGCCTGGGCATGACGTGCTGTGGTATGGAATACCTCTTTGACTAGCTCGGGTCAGGTGTCCTGTCTCTGCTTCCTCCCAGCTTCCCCTCCTCCCTGTAAGAGCATGAGACTCACAAAGTCCTTGGTCAGAGTAAACATGACTTAGCAATAACTGAAAACATCAGTGTGTTATCAGCACTGTTCCCAGGGTGAAAGTCAAAACCACAGCACTGTACCAGCTACTAAGAAGGAGAAATATGATTGCTGCTGCTGAACCCAGGACAGAGACTAAACAATTACCACAGTTATATGGAAGTATTCTAAAAATCCCAGTTTTGTGCAAAAGATATTACTGGAGTGAGACACCAGGAAAGACTAGGGATACAGTGCTGTCACAAGCTTGTAACGACTGATAGACTTGTGCCCCATCAAGCATGAATGCTGTTCTCTTGCTCTTTAACCACTATCAGGGGCATGTTTTCACCAAAGCACTGCCGGAAAGAAGTTTGAACCTACGATCCAAGTCTTCAGCCTTTGTTGAAGCAACATGAACAATTAGAATGGACTTCAGTTGTACAAATGGGAGCTGTCTTGGGGTGTCTCAAGATGGTCTATTACCAATATCTGTAACTAGAATTATTCCCTTTAAGGTGAGAATTTACCATTAACGCTCATCACAGGAATGACTCCTAAGACAGTTAAGAATTGCAATTTGAGAACTTTTATCTTTTTTTTTACATCTCAAAATCCACACTACATGACTTAACTTTCTCTTCAACCTGCCACCTTTAATGGAAAAGTTCCCTGACAAGACCGTGCGCACACAACATAGAAAATAAAAGGATCTGGGAGTGCCAAATGCAAACAGATCTCTGATGTGGCACTCTGCACCTCTGCCCCTCAAACACTGCCAGAGAAGCACAAAAGAAACCATCAGTAGACAAGGACTATTCAGATACACCCAGGAGAAGTCCCACATTCACACACCTCTCTTCAGCATTCAAGTCAGACCCATGTTTCTCCACTTTGGAAGGTGAAGGATATATTCAATCCAAAACAACACCTAACTCCCTCTACCTCTCTGTAAGAAAAGTCTAACGGGTTTTCAGTGTATCCTTGAAGCTGATGGACCATTCATCCCTAAAGCAAGTTAGAGGTGGTGCTGTGCTCTGCCATGCATCCAGCTCGTAATCACTGCTGCACACAGGGAGAAGATGAACTTTGTTTGTCATTGGGACTATAGTTTAAATTGACTGACAAGACTGATAAATGCTTAATCAAAAAGACTACTTTACAAAGGAGTTGTCAAGCATGAAAATTAACATGATTCTTTTGTTTCATGTTGGTATAAAGCCAAACCCTTCCCTGAGATCTGTGGAGATGTAGCTCTTATGGTAATGGTGCCTATGAAAGCACAGAACCAGGATTTTTCTGGTTTTTTGCATTTTGTCTGTACTGCACTGATTTTAATCATAAAATTAATTGCAGTGAGAAGAACAATATTTTTGTTTTTATTCATGTGCCTTTGCTTCTTTTTGGAACCTTGTTTTGGACTCACTTTAATGTCCTCCATACGCTGCCACCAGCTATGTTCAGATGAGAAGCTGACCCTGTGCTCATGGAAGAATCACAGAATCAGCTAGGTTAAGATCATCAAGTCCAACTTTTACCCCAGGACTGATAAATCCACCACTAAACTATGTCACTAGGGGCCTCTTCCACATGGTTTCAGAACACTTCCAGGGACAGTGATTCCACCTCTTCTCTGGGCAGCCTGTTCCAATACCCGACCACCCTCTCAGTGAAGAAATTTTTCCTAATATGCAATTTAAACCTCCCCTGATGCAGCTTGAGGCTGTTAGCTCTTGTCCTATCACTTGTTACTTAGAAGAAGAGATCAGCCTCCTGAAAGTCAGCATAATAATTATGCACATTCAAATAATGTAATGAAAATTATTGAAATACTTAGCAGGACTGAAATCAGTGTGACTCCGTATTTTCAAAGAACAGCGTTCAGCCAAGGCAAGGTTAAGGACCAGCATTAGTTCAGTGCAATGCCCACAGTGGAGGTAATGGCAGGGGCTGCTATGCTTTGAGAAGTGTCTTGAAGTTTTAGCTCTGAAAAAGAGACTAGGGTAACCCTGTTTTTTTTCACTGAAAATAATTCTGTGTGGACAGTTAGTTTTGCAAACTTCAGCCTTCCTCTTGGATTTCTCCACCATCTTTTTTGGTTGTTTCCCTGCCCATTTCCCAGGCACAGGAACCCGGCCTGCTTTTCTTGAGAAAACCTACCTTGCATTGCTTGAGAAGACTCTAATCATCCTCCCCTACAGTTTTCTTTGAAGCCTTATTTTCACATGACATCTAGAAGAAATCTGGTCAGTGCTTTCCAGTGCTGGTGAGGGAGCTGTTTTACATGTGCAGGGACTGTTTTATGAAGGCTTTCTGTTACCTCTGTGCTTGTATACCCAGTGTGCTTACAGCTGGCCCTCTGACCTCCCCTCCTGATTACCAATCAGTGGATCACCAGTTTTGATGCCCAGGATCCATACCTGCTTGTATGTATACACTATACATAGAGCAGCAAGGTCCCACTACAGAAAGCAAAGAGAAGGTGACACATTTATTTAGCAAGGTACATTACAGGATTTTACGATGTTAGTGAGTGTTGGTTCAGCTTCCGCTATTTGCAGTAAAAGAAGGCTTGCTGTGTGAGCAGCAGAGTGGCACAGGTTTGTGCATGTGTTTTACAGAGTTTGTGTTTTCTTATATGAAGCTGAAAAAAGACTTAGATACATCGGTAGGGTTCAGGAGACATTTTAAGATTGTTCTGCCACTACAGGCCTGAGCTCAGAGAGGCTTGTTAATGGGGTATATTAAATAAGATTAGACTGCACATCTAGGAAGCATTTCCTTTACATAGGGAAAACTTTATTTCCAACATTGGAAATGGGTCAGCTCAAATTTCTCAACTGCTGACACAGCACAATTCATCTGTAGCAGCGTTTTACTTGGTCCTTCCTGCTTAAGTTGATCGTTGTTACTGGAAAAGCTCTATGTATCTGGCAGACTATGTATCAGGAGAAAATAATTGCAGAGAGTTATCCTGGGCTGGTGAGACATCAGGGAGAGCACGTTTTTCTGTCAACAAACTTTTTTTTCCCCAAACACCACATGCCATATTTCCTTTTTCAGTGCCAGAATGTATTTCATAGAATCATAGAATAGTTAGAGTTGGAAAGGACCTTAAGATCATCTAGTTCCAACCCCCCTACCATGGGCAGGGACACCTCACACTAAACCATGTCACCCAAGGCTCTGCCCAGCCTGGCCTTGAACACTGCCAGGGATGGAGCATTCACAACTTCCCTGGGCAACCTACTCCAGTGCCTCACCACCCTCACAGTAAAGAACTTCTTCCTTAAATCTAATCTAAACTTTCCCTGTTTAAGTTTTAACCCATTACCCCTTCTCCTGTCACTTCAGTCCCTAATGAAGAGTCCCTCCCCACTATCCCAATAGCCCCCCTTCAGATACTGGAAGGCTGCTATGAGGTCTCCACACAGCCTTCTCTTCTCCAGGCTGAACAGCCTCAACTTTCTCAGCCTATCTTCAAATGGGAGGTGCTCCAGTCCCATGATCATCTTCGTGGCCTTCGTCTGGACTTGTTCCAACAGTTCCATTTCCTTTTTATGTTGAGGACACCAGAACTGCACACAATACTCCAGGTGAGGTCTCACGAGAGCAGAGTAGAGGGGCAGGATCACCTCCTTCCACCTGCTGGTCGCGCTCCTTTTGATGAGCCCAGGATACGGTTGGCTTTCTGGGCTGCAAGTGCACACTGAAGGCAGCTCATGTTAAGTTTCTCATCGACCAACACCCCCAAGTCCTTCTCCTCAGGACTGCTCTGGATCTCATCTTTGCCTAACCTGTAGCTGTGCCTGTGATCGCTCTGATGCAGGTGTAGGACCTTGCACTTGGCATGGTTAAACTTCATAAGGTTGGCATCAGCCCACCTCACAAGTGTGTCAAGGTCCCTCTGAATGGTATTCCTTCCCCCCAGCATATCAACCAAACCACACAGCTTGGTGTCATCGGCAAACTTGCTGAGGGCGCACTCAATCCCACTGTCCATGTCAGCGACAAAGATGTTGAACAAGACCGGACAGAAGATACAGAGATGGCAGAGTTACTGAATGCCTTCTTTGTCTCTGTCTACTCTGATGCAGTCAGGTCAACGGTGCGGTTTGCCTTAGTCGATGAGGAATGGGTTAGAGACCGGTTGAGCGATCTGGACATCCATAAATCCATGGGTCCAGATGGGATACACCCACGGGTGCTGAGGGAACTGGCGGAAGTCATTGCTAGACCACTCTCCATCATCTTTACCAAGTCTTGGGAAACGGGAGAGGTGCCTGAGGACTGGAGGAAAGCAAATGTCACTCCAGTCTTCAAAAAGGGCAAGAAGGAGGACCCGGGTAACTATAGACCGGTCAGCCTCACCTCCATCCCTGGGAAAGTGATGGAACACCTTATCCTTGGTGCCATCTTAAGGCATATCAAGGATAAGAGGGTTATGAGGGGCAGTCAACATGGCTTCACCAGGGGGAAATCATGCTTGACCAATCTCTTAGCCTTTTATGAGGAAATAACACGGTGGATGGATGATGGCAGAGCGGTGGATGTGGTCTACCTTGACTTCAGCAAAGCATTTGACACAGTCTCCCACAGCATCCTCATGGCTAAATTGAGGAAGTGTGGTCTGGATGATCAGGTAGTGAGGTGGACTGCGAACTGGCTGAAGGAGAGAAGCCAGAGAGTTGTAGTCTATGGGGCAGAGTCTAGTCGGAGGCCTGTAACTAGTGGAGTGCCTCAAGGGTCAGTACTGGGACCAGTATTATTTAATATATTCATCAACGATTTAGATGAGGGAATTGAGTGTACTATCAGCAAGTTTGCTGATGACACTAAGCTGGGAGGAGTGGCTGACACGCCAGAAGGCTGTGCTGTCATCCAGCGAGACCTGGACAGGCTGCAGAGTTGGGCAGGGAATAACTTGATGAAATATAACAAGGGAAAGTGTAGAGTCCTGCATCTGGGCAGGAACAACACCAGTATAGGTTGGGGAACGACCTGCTGGAGAGCAGTGTAGGGGAGAGGGACCTGGGGGTCCTAGTGGACGACAGGATGACCATGAGCCAACACTGTGCCCTTGTGGCCAAGAAGGCCAATGGCATCCTGGGGTGTATTAGAAGGGGGGTGGTTAGTAGGTCGAGAGAGGTCCTCCTTCCCCTCTACTCTGCCCTGGTGAGACCACATCTGGAATATTGTGTCCAGTTCTGGGCCCCTCAGTTCAAGAAGGACAGGGACCTGCTGGAGAGAGTCCAGCGCAGGGCAACGAAGATGATTAAGGGAGTGGAGCATCTCCCTTATGAGGAAAGACTGAGGGAGCTGGTTCTCTATAGTTAAGAGAAGAGGAGACTGAGGGGTGACCTTATTAGTGTATATGAACATATAAAGGGGGAGTGTCAGGAGGATGAAGATAGGCTCTGCTCAGTGGCAAACAGTGATAGAACAAGGGGTAATGGGTACAAACCAGAACACAAGAGGTTCCACTTAAACTTGAGAAGAAACTTCTTCTCAGTGAGGGTGATGGAACACTGGAACAGGCTGCCCAGGGAGGTTGTGGAGTCTCCTTCCCTGGAGACATTCAAAACCAGCCTGGACACATTCCTGTGTAACATTATCTAGGTGCTCCTGCTCTGGCAGGGGGATTGGACTAGATGATCTTTCGAGGTCCCTTCCAATCTCTAGCATACTGTGAAACTGTGACCCAACACCGATCCCTGAGGGACACCACTCATTACTTGTCTCCAGCCAGACATTGAGCCATTGACCACAACTCTCTGTGTGCGGCCATCCAGCCAGTTCTTTATCCACCAAGTGTCCATCTATCAAATTGATGTCTCTCCAATTTAGAGACAAGGATGTCGTGTGGGACAGTGTCGAATGCTTTGCACAAGTCCAGGTAGATGATGTCAATGGCTCTGCCCCTGTCCATCAGTTCTGTAGCCCCATTATCGAAGGCCACCAAACTGGTCAGGCAGGATTTCCCCTTAGTGAAGCCATGCTGGCTGTCACCCAGCACCTTGTTGTTTTTCATGTGCCTTAGCATGCCTTCCAGGAGAATCTGCTCCAAGATTTTGCCAGGCACAGAGGTGAGACTGACTGGTCTGTAATTCCCCGGGTCATACATTTTCTCCTTCTTGAAAATGGGGGTTATATTTCCCTTTTTCCAGCCATCGCAAACTTCACCTGGCTGCCGTAATTATTTGTAGATGATCTGCTTTAATTTGAATTTTAGAGTACTTTCTAAGATATCTTTGTGTTTCTGTGACCGTATAGAGACTTGTTATCAGCTTTGTTCCCTTCTTACATGAAAGCTTCACTCTCAGTTTTCCTGGAGTCTTTCCTGGATTTTTAACAAATTCATCAAAACTTAGTACTCATAAATGCAGACTGATAAAGAAAATAATAATCTACCTAAATCAGAGGCCAGTATTCTCTGCCTCTGAAAGACTAGCAGGCAGTTGAGGTTGCACAGTACTTTGCTGGGTGGGGAAAGCATAAGAATCAGTTCTACATTGTATTAATTAAATGGAATTGATGAAGTGGCCTGAAGGACCCTTGAGTGAGTCCTAGTAAAAATACCCTTATCCACATTTTATCAGCTGGAAATGAGAGAACAGCTTATCCTCCTAATATAAATATAATAATGGAAAAGAAGCTTCATTAGCTCCATTGCCTGTTAAGGGTCTTCTTTAAGCCTGTGGCAGAAAACTTAATACAACCCAATAATTTGTGAAGCTACTAGTTAGAGATATGAAGTATTTTCTTAATGAATATCTTAATAAATGCCTGAGTCTGTGGTAGGAAACACTGAAGAAATGTATTTTCCAAGCAGGGAGTCTGCAAGATCTCCCATGTAAATGGAAATACATGTGAACTGGTAATTCATGTTAACATCGGACACCGTGCAGCAGAAATAAAGAGAAGCACAGAAAAGCAGGCAAAGACAGAATTTCTGCTGTGGAGCATTTCTGCTATCTGAAAGTAATGTAAGGCAGTATAAGGACATTCTTCATGCAATTGTATGACAAAGCTCTTCAAGAATTGCTAATGCATGCTACTATACAAAGGTACAAAACTTTCCTAGAGTTAATCAATAACCTATTTAGTAACATATTAGAAGATATGATCTAACATTACTATTAAATGTCCCATTTACATTTTAAAGCTATTCAGGTAATTCCTCATACTCCAGGACTTTTCGAAAATATGAGCAGGAGTCCATATTTCTTTAAAAATCCCAGTCTGGAAAGCTATGCAAAGATACTTAATTATTTTTTTACTCTTTTATGGGCACAACTCAGGAGATCACTGATGTGCCAGCACAATTTGTACTAGCCTTGCTGCCTAAGCAGAAACAAACCAGACTGCGGACAAGTATAATTTGTGTTCTCTGGGCACTTCATCATGTGCAGTGCTATGGGAGGTCTTGCAACACTTTACTCCACACTACAGGTCGTCCAAGGAGTAGCAGGGACTTTGTGTAACGTGCTAAGTTGAAAACAAGCAAAAAACCTTGATGGGATATTATTGGACTCCATACCTTTTCCTGTCAAATTCACAGTAGAAGGTCGGAGTTTTGATACCAATACTGTCTGAAAATACCTACTCAAATGCAGTATTCTGCTTATTTCATGGTGTTTATTATAATACAGAGATCACTTCCATGACAATGTAGTATAAGAAGCAGTTTTATGTAATAATACATAGCACTGTGACTGTAACCAACAGGGTGGAAAAAGAAATTCAAATTTTAAATGGTGTTTAGTGCAAACGTGCAAAGAGAACATCTACAATAAACAGTCCTTTGTTAGTTACCTATCCTGTTTAAGCTTTAAATAATATTATTAATATTATTAGTCAAACATGGAACAAACTGTGAGCAGCAATATAAATCTGCATCAAACAACACCAAGCAGGAGAAATTCAAGCACGAAAGACTCAAACAGCATCTGTTAGTATGACATTTTGCCTCCTGCAGCACTCTTACACACCTCATGTCTGTGTCCAGCTTCCAATGTTGTTTGTAATAAGGATGGAAAAGATGTTAAAAGGCTTGATGGAATGAATTGATGACTTCAAGTGCAATGACACTCAACAAATTCACCGTGTACTTTAAGCTACAAGGTGCAATTGATTCTTGGGAGGACAAAACTGCTGTGTAACAGATGCTCAGAGTAGTATCGATGTTAAAGCAAAGGCCACTCCTAGTTTCTTTCCAATGAGCCAGACACAAAGCCCACTGATGACAATGCAGTGCATGAGAGCTTCCATAACATGCCTCTGTATTTTTTCCTTTAATTAATCAGCCTAATGCAGTGGAGTTTCACAGCCAATAGTTGTTGGGCGCATTCAATTCTTCTACCACAATTGCTCTGAGCTTTTTGTTTTTACATGCAACACCAAATCCAGCTTTCCATTTCTTTCTCTGGCTGTGTCCTCCTCTGTCCCCTGCTCTACCCACATCCCCCTTGCACTGCATCTGCATCTCCATTGCTGCTGCATGTCAGTGGTGGCAGAAAAGGGATTACTAAAAATTTAGAAAAACCTCTGCCAAGTCCTTGGGGTCTGTACATCTGTTATCAGTCCAGTGTCGCCCACACGAGCACTCTGGATCTGGGATGAGAATTCTCAGCAGGAAATGAGAATTTCTGTGGTTTTTAGACAACTGCCTCTGCCATTGTCTGTTTGGTAGCTGGGAGATAAGCATCTCTGATGCCTGAAAATTGCCACAAAATCAAGTGAATAAAAATTCTTATGAAAAGTGTGATTTTTTTTCTAACTAAAAAACAACGAAAGCCTTATTTTGTTTAACATGCTGTAGTAGCTGCAAGTTTTGTGTAATTCTTTATTTACTTTCTGATAGAGTGTTCAGTTTGAGTCCATATTTCTGTATGAGCATTTTTGAAAGCATGGTGTATAGAATTAGAAAACATATCCAAAGGCAAAATAAAACCAACCTAAATGAGAACACATGCTTTCACTTTTTGACTTTTTTCTCCTGAATTTCCTTCTAAATGCTTTTTCAAGGGAGCTGAGACATCAACTTTTTTGCAAATTTTCATTTGATAAGGAAATGACTTTTCAGTGGTTTTCATAACTGCTTTTCATACAGCCTCTGGAAAAGAGAAAGCAGAGCATGTTTCAAGTGAAATATACTGCACTGCTTCTGTAGACAGTGTTTCAAGATATTTGCATTCTATACAGGTGGTTGAATGCATACGTACATTACTTTACAAAGCAATAAGGAATATTTATAGGAGATACTAAATTTACACACGCTTTATGAAATATGTACAATCTTGTAGTTTATAACCAAGCTTTTGCACACATGCATTTGGAGACTAATATGAATTGGGTTGTGTCTTCAGAGTGCATTGCTGGTATTGCCAGTGTATGATATGTAACTGCATCTCTCTGTTATTGTTTGTATTAAAAAAATACTGTATCATCTCTTTCAGATATTTTTTAAGGGCATGTCATGGTAATGGATCTCCATGCTTTGTGAATTTGTTCGTGGTTTGTTCTAGGCTGCTAGCAACTGGGCCTGAATGCACATTCAGAACAGTTAGAAGCACACAATGATATTTCCTCCAGGAACAGCCAACTGAAGTGTAGATGATCTTCTGGAGTTCAGTGTCCACCTATCTTTCATAGGGTTCAGCTTCTTGGAAGTGAGGTCAGTTCTACTTAGAGATGCCTAACAGCTGAGTGACGGAAGTGTTTCACATTGTAAAATTAGAGAATATTTCAACCTAGACGCTGTCCCTCAGATCATACAGCACAGCTTACTTCTTCCCTGAAATGCCATGCAACACTTACAGGGAGAAACACACCAACTTTACCTGACAATGGCAGTAAGAAACTTTTATTTCTGAGTTTTCATCCTATTCAGTCTGCTACATAAGTAACCATATGCTGCAGGGGAGAAAGGCCACTGCTATGTTCGACTTGTTGTCTAACAGAGCTTGAGCAAGATGTCTAATGACATCCCAAAGCTTGACTGTGGCCATTAGGTGGGTATTCACAGAAGGTTCCCCCTGTCATGCCAGTGAGAGTTACATACAGCCAGTCAAATGAGCAGAAGCCTGAACCACCACCTGAAGAGGTCTCCTATGATGTGCTTCATTAAGGTAATTTATGAGGAGTACAAGCCCCTTTCTCCTTGTTAAATCATCTTAACAGCCTGCCTAATGTGGCATTGGACAGTGGTGGCGGGGCTGCAGGCAGCAGTTAGTAACAACAGAAAATATGAGGCATTGTTTGTGCCCTTCTGCTGGCCAGCATGGAGGCAGGGCAGCCAGTGAAGGGCCTTGGGCTGAGGAGAGGTGTGACAGGACTTGGCTGGCATTAGCCATTTAAAAGTTAAGCATATGGCCTATGCTGGTCATCTAGAGTTGGTCTGGGTGGTAAGGGTGCTGCGTCTCATGCAAAGGGAGCTGTTGAAACCAGGAGGTATGATGTGCGCTAGTGTACCTCTCCATCTTGATGAATGGTGTCGAGAGTATGGAAGCTCACTGAGGATGGGTGCCTGATTTTTCAGGGCAACAGGTAAGAGACAGGTACACCACCCTTACACCACCCCTGGGGACTACGCTCAGCTTTGTTGCTGACCTCCAGGGCCAGTAGGCCATTAATTGCTACCTGCTTTGGCTTGGGCTTATATCCGTCATAAAACACAGAACTAAATATTCTTTTTTTTTTTTTTGTCTGCAAAATTCACTGAACAATTTGGCCAAGAAGGCTTGTTCAACGGGCAGGTGTTATAATCATCCTTCTCCACCTCACAGTGTGGAGACTGGTGTCAAATCCATTACCCACTAAAAAAACAGCACTAGGGAGATGGTGGTGTGAACAGCAATAACAAACTTTCTGACTCTGGAGCTGGAAGTGCTGACACAAAGCCCATCCACTTCAAAGCAACATACTGGATGGACCTAAGGGACTGACTTGCCATGAAAACACAGAGCAGTACTTACAAGGAGATGTTCAGCATAAGGCAAGCATCTTACCATTAAGTATAATTAATTTTCACTAAGATAGATTAAATCCTTTATTTCAAAAGAATCTTATGATCAGTTCTCTTTAATTCATATCCACTTATGGTAAAGCAGTCAAGCTAATCACAGAAATCATTTGAAGTAGCTATTCCATAAACAAGCAATTAGGCACTTTTAAAATGAGTTTTGGATGTGATTTTAATATGAAATTAGATACAGTCTTCATGATAATCTTAGTATTAAGCAGGGTGCTATTCAGTCTGTTCTTCAAAGGTTTTACAATTGCAGTGATCAATTATTATGAAGCGAAGACACATAAATACTCATCCATCTGGCCAGCAGTGATGGACTTTCCAAGACGGGGCTCTTTTCAAAGGGAACTCTTTCATCCCTTTTGTGGCATGACCTACACAGATGACCTACTGTGAGGACTCAGCACATCTGACTTCAAATTCAGAACCGATGCAAGGTTCTGAATCTTTAAAGATGGCCCATTCAATTAAACTTCAGGCTTCCTAGAAAGAGCTCTGTAACCTGGATGCAAGTTAACAACACTTGGACTGCCTGAAGTGTGATTTGAAGATGTGCAGTGCATCTCCTTCCAGGGGTCCAGAAGGATGCTGTGCTCATCTACCCCATATCCCAGCTCTCCTCCCACCCAGTTTCTTACAGTCCCAGCTGCAGGCAGGATGGCAGGCGTAAAACTGTGACAGGTTTTATGGGAACAGTGAGGGGTTAGTGACAAGGTGGTCTTCCCAGAACGGGTGTGTAGGCATGCAGCTGATGCAGGGCTGCTGGCTTTGGGGAAGCAGTGTGACTGGGGTCTGTGCATGATCTGTGTAGCCCACATGCAAGAAATGTTGTGCAAGGGAGGGCTGCAGCAAGAGCAGCTCATCCAGCTGACCATCCATGGTGGAGACCCAGCTGCAAAGCTGGCTGAACTCTCTTGTGAAGGGCATCTGTAGCTACCCAAGCTAAAACACATTTTATAGCCCTAAAACAACTTTTTTGTTCCTAAATAAATATCAAATTACAAAGGACTCATATCAGCTATCTCTTCACATGCACATTTTTCAAGCTTAAAAGACAGTATTGAGATAAAGATGGTGTCATAAAAATAAGAAAAGACATGGAGTAAGGGTAGCACAAATATTTCATTAAAGGGGCAGGAAAATGTCAGTTTTGAACAATGCCATCAAAATACTTCCTTGTCTCCTTGAATTGCTGCCTTCTTTCTCTTGGAAAGGGCAATATAAGAAATCTCTAGTAATTTATTGTGAATGGTACAGGCCCATCACCTGCTGTGTTTTCCTATGATGAAGATGATAAGCTACGCCTTTATCATTGTGGTGCCCAGCACCAACAATGAGCCTTGCAGTTAACATTCAGGGGATTGCTCACTGCTCAGATAAGCAGCACTGAACTTCTTGCCTTTAAAGAAGGCTGAAAGACAGTTCTTTCCCCAACTGAATACACACAGATGGCTTTCCGTTGTTAAAAAAAGAATGTGTTTTGTCAGAAAAATGAGCAAGAAGGTATATTATTTCTGCCAAACCATGTATTGAACTGTAATCTTTCTGTTTTTTAACTATAACATTAATCTCATATAGATCTTAGTAGGTAAATAGAGGCTCTTCAAATTTTTGTTTGCTTGTTTAAAACAAAGAATAATTAACTGCCTTGTTTATTATTTGTTGGGGGGGGGGAGTTCAGTAAAAAATATACTTGTATTCAACAAATATTTCCATAAATAAAATTTGTGTACAACAACACAATTCCTTCTTTCCACCATATGGCATTTTTTCTTGCTTACTACTATTGTCACATGCAGGAGAATCACACACCTTTGATTTTTCATATTTAAACATTTCCTAAAAACCAATATTTGAAACACAATACAAATGCCCCTTATAGGCAGAGCTGAGGAACCCTGAATTCTTCACCTTTCAGTATCAGAAAGTTTCTATACTTCTTGATTCTTTGCACCTGTTTTCCAAATTGTTCTAAAGCCTAACAGCACTGAATAATATTAAGCTAAAGCAAGAACAGCTGAAGGCTGTGATTTATTCAGCGCCTTCATCTTCCACCATGTTCAATGGGAACAAAGGGAATTCAGGAATCTCAGCAAATTCAAATTCCTGATGAAGAGTAATGCTTTGTCCTATTTACTTTCTCCTGAAAACATATGTACATAACTCAATATGTCCTTATTTAATATTAGTTTTGCATTTCACACTGATTCATCTCATGGTAGCTACATATTTTTCATAACCCTCAGACCTGTAGTACATCTGATCTGGGATGAAAGCATAGCTGCACTGCAGTAAATAACAATACTCCCTCAGTGTGTAACGTACAGCATCTTGACCCAGAGACCATTTTTCCCACACCCTACAGCTGGTTGAACATAACGCAGCTGCCACGTGTCAGACACGACTGAGCAGAGCAAACTCAAAGGGCTATCTGGTTCAAGAGATATTTCATGTGCTTCCAGTTTTAGGGGTATCTGTGCAGAACAGAGCCAGAGATCCTCCCAGGAGCCAGGTGTCTCGGGGGTACTGCTTTACAGATCTCCAAAATGTAGTGTTTCCCAAACATGGTCTTAGATGCCACTGCAACACTCCCGGTGTTAGTGGGGAGAGTCAAGCCAAGAACCAGGGTGCAGAGCCACCCCAGGGTCACAGCCACTGGCTCCTCCCATTGACATCTGCAAAACTTCCCAGGACTGGGCAGCACCCAAGCTCGCAGCTCTGGAGATGTTGGCCAGGGAAGGGGTTTTGTCTTGGGTACTTTGAAAATTTATCAAACACACGAAACACTGCAGACAATGCTCCAGGCTGAAAGAGTCAGTACATCATGGTTTTGAAACTAAGGTAGTGAGAAAAAGAGCAAGAAACAAGCAAACAAAAAATTACATCTATAAATATTTAAATTTCATGATGGGGTATTTCAGAAAACTTTCTTGAAGTTTCCTTCCACAACCTCAACTGCTGCATTGAATTTTTACTACTTTAATATGAGGATGAAGTAGAAATAATTCCAACCTTAGATTTGTTCTTTCTATGGTATTAAAAAATGAGCGTAAGTTTGTGAAATACATTCCAAAATGCTTTTGCAATGAACTTTATTTCAATGGATTTTTTTATTTTTATTTTTCACAGAACCACCTAATTGTCTTAAAGATATTAAATGAAGAGGCAGGGATCTGAATAAAATGAAGAATATTCATGAAAATTTACATCTCATCTGAAAGAGCTTGGTCTAAGTTGCTAAAAATTAAAAGAAGTTGTCGGTATCTTGGATTCTGATGAAAGGACTACATTTTGCATTGAACTCCCCCAGAATATTTGCATACCAGCTCTGAAAGCAAAAAGAAAAATTATACCAAGCAAATTAAGCTACTGTGAGCCAAAGCCATCTTTCCTGTCCTTGGAAGAGTTGCCAGCTCTGTTAGGAAGAAAAGGTTAAAATCAATAACATCTATTTAATTCCATGGTGATGTATCTTCATTCCTCTCCTATGTTCAAAACAGCATCTTACTCAGGGAGGCAGGGTCTGTATCAGCTTAGCCCTGAGGGAGCCAGAGCAATGCACTTTTCCCCACATTCATGATTTTCTCACATTATAGCTGTGCTTTCCCCTTTCCCTCAGAAACAAAACTTCAGGAGCTACTGGAGCCTTCTGTAGAGCAACAGTAATCTGTTGTTCATTACTGAGCAAGAGGACACAGATGGCATGGCTCCTGCTGAGGTATGTAATTCTTGCTTGCCTTCAATTGAATTGTTACAATGCTGAAGAAAATATTTAGTTAAAATCTCTTAAGCCAGATAAATGTTTCTTATTTTGAACTGTCATAAACAGTTCAAAATATGGCCAAATTCTCTGAAATGATCACAGGCTGGGCTTCTGGTATGGTACGTGGTTTCATGTTAAAGATCAAGGAAAGCGGCATCCTGATGAAGATTTTAGTAAATGAGGACTTCAGACAGGCCAGTAAATTGAAATCAGTGCCATAGCTACACAGCTAAGCAAGGGAATTCACCCATCTCATTAGTTTTCAGGCTGATTGGGGCGTGGGGGCACTCAGGACTGCAGGAGGGTGTGACAGAGGTGGGGGTGCCCAGGGACAGAGGGGACACAGGGTAGGACTTCTTTTAGCAGCACATCAGCAGGGTGGTGTGGCCACATCCTGAGCTCATGTACCTGTGTGTTGAGCCTCATCTGGAGGACACTGCTCTCAAAGGTAAAATCAGTGAAAGTATTCAGAGCTCTGCTTTCAACATCACAGGCCTTTTGCAATCCTTGGAGACAGCAGCTCCCACCAGCATCCCTGAGCAGCCACAGATACAGAGCTGAGTGTTTTTACAATGCACGCAGGGCTTTTTCTACATTCACAGAGCAAATCCAACAGAAAGTTTTACCTGTTTTCATTTTTCTTTTGCCATGGAAAGAAAAAGGATCATCATCAAAGAGGATGAGGGCCATTAAAAACTCAATATTCTGCTACAGTGATTGGTTTAGATTGGTTTATGGCCTCATTTTGTAGCAGCTTTATCACACGTGTGGCTTCATTGCCTGTCCTGTAGTCCATGAACTTTGAGAGTTTGTTATCTTCAGGACACTGTGCTCCTGTTTCCAGAATAGCTGTTACCTGTCACAGGAACTGCTTTTTCACTGGAGTGAAAATTACGGAAGACCTGATTCTCCAACACGTTAGCCAGTTCTGGCACTATGTGGGAAACTAGAAGGAAAAAACCTGTGGGCTGGAGATCAGACCTTGCATTGTTGATAGCTTTTACTGAAAAACTAGTGTTTTACAAAGCACTACTGCATGAAAAATAGTGGTGCTTAATTTTTCTGTTAATTGCCTGCCCTTAGTCAAACCCAACTAAAATTTTGTGGTACCCCTTAAGTGATGAGACATGCACTACATCACACCTTGAAGACAGGAAGAGCAAAATAGTAATGCTTAGAAAATACCCTGCTGTCTCCTGCACAGCATGGGAAAAGCTCACACATTTGAAAACTGTAAACATATTCCAACTCACATTTATTCACGTTACTGCTTTCACATTGATGTGGTGCAATATACTGCTCATTTCAGATGAGGCCACCAACAAGCCCCAGTAAACTCTTGATATCTTTTATACCATGAATTAATACTGTACTCAGAACATTAATAAATACTTGAAAAGTCTGTAAATGACCTACATTGAACTCCTTCATAAAAGTATTTTCCTTATCTAAATGTGTTTATTTTGGTGTCAAAATATATTATACCATGAACTTCTGGATGCAGTTTTTCTGACAAATTCGTGCACCTGGTATGGTCTTTGTTACTGTTGCTGTAAGTCTGCCTGAGTTTGGGATTGAGCAGAAAGTGATGAAGAACCTGCAGAATCAAGCTGGATTTGATCTTAAGATGCTCACTTTCCTCTCATTAAAAGCAGTTTATCTTGAAGCAGCGCATCACTTCCCAGGGAGCTCCTGTAGGCTGGTGGTCAGTGATCTGCTGCTCTGGAGGTGCCACAGTCCAAGATGAAATGTTGGATGTTTCAACCTTAGCACAGGATGAAATGTTGGATGCTTCAAGCTCCTCTTCAAGTCTGCACACATCAGACTTCCTTGTATGCACGTGTGCATGTGTGTGTGCATGTGTGCGTGTGTCTGCTAATCATCATCCCCACAGGGCAAAACTAAGCAGCTAATGCTAAGAACATGATGCGGCCATCCCTGACTGTGCCCTTTAGACATAGCCTTCGTGGCAGACATGGTTGCCATTGATAAGGCTGAAAGTAGCCAGGGAATGGTTGGTGCTCTTGAGGGAGGTCATTCGTGTGGTACTCCTCGCCATGCTCTGGGACCGGATGAGGAGGCGAGCTCTGCAGCAGAACAGCTGGTTGTTGAACTGTTTCCGGAAGCTCTTGCTGAGCAAGTAGAGAGCAAACGGATTTACACAAGAGTTAGTGAATGCCAGGATCCGAGCACAGATGCTGGCAATGAAATGTAGCACTGAGGTGTCTACCTCTGAGTAGTGGTATGACCGGTATAAATAGATAATGTGAGTAGGGAGCCAGCAGAAAGCAAAGAGGCACACAAAGACCAGTACTGTCCTGGCAAGACGTTTACGGGATTCAATCTGGAAGAAGAAATAGAAATGCAGATTAGCAGCTACTCCTAGTTTAGACTAGTAGCTAACTATTTTTGCCAGTGCTGCAGCTTTGGGGTTAGAGCATGGCAGGCAGCACGGCCAGAGCAGGGCAACCTGGTCTTCAGGTGAACACACAGTCAAGAACGCCCCTTGTCTCACCTCAACCCCTTGCTCTAAAACCAAATAATTCTGAAAATTTGATACACGAGAAGTAGCATTTCCTTTCCTGATTAAAGTTGCAGTGGCTTGTGACTTTGTAAAATCCCATCTCCAGCAACAAAAGTGTGGATATCTCCTGCCATCTTGCACTCCTACCAGTTTGATGCCAGTGTCAGCCATAGCTGCCCAGAGCCTAGAGAGGGATTTCAGGAAAGCACCGGAAGAACAGCACAAAAGAATTCCAGCCACTCCAGCCAACTTCACTGGGGGCCCAACTTAAACACCTTATGTAAATGCATGGGGAATAAACAAGAGGAGTTAGAGACATGCACATGCCTGCAGAGCTATGATCTCACTTGCATCACAAACACATGGTCTTCCCTGGCAAGTGCTCCAGCCACACTGCCCAAGTCACAGAAGGCAGAGTCACAGGCTGGGAGATGGAAAAACTTTCCACTACAGGAGAAGATAAGGTTCAAGACCATGTAAGGAACCTGAAGGTGAACAACTCCATGGGACCTTATGAGACCCATCTGTAGGCCCTGAGGGTTGATAGAGGTGAATGAAGTGGCTAAGCCACTAGACATCATATTTGAGAAGTCAACATTGAAGTGCCCGCTACTGAAAAGCGAAAACATAACCCCCATTTTTAAAAAGGGTAAAGGGAAGACACAGAGAACTACAGGACAGTCAGTCTCATCTTGGTGCCTGGTAAGATTATGAAGCAGATCTTACTGGAAAATACGTTAAGGCACATGGACAATAAGGAGGTGATTGGTGACAGCCAGTAAGTCTCAACTAAAGGCAAATAATGCCTGACAAATTTGCTGGCTTTCTACAAGGTTATGGCTTTGGTGGATAAAGGTAGAGCAATTCATATCATCTACCTGGACTTGTGCAAGCCATTTGGCACTGTCGCACATGACATCCTTGCCTCTAAACTGGAGAGACCTGATTTTGACCACTTGGTGGATAAGGAATTGGCTGGATGGCTGTACTCAATTGGCTGGATAGCTGTACTCAGAGAATTGTGGACAATGGCTCAATGTCCAAGTGAAGACCAGTGGTGAGTGACACTCCTCAGGGGTTGATATTGAGACTGGCACTGTCCAAATTCTTTCTCAGCCACATGGACAGTGGGATTGAGTGCACCCTCAGCAAGTCTGCTAATGAGATCAAGCTATGTGATGCAGTTAACATGCTGGAGGGAAGGGATGCCATCAGGAGGGACCTTGACATGCTTAAGAGGTGAGCTGATGCCAGCCTCATGGAGTTCAACAAGGCCAAGTGCAAGGTCCTGCACATGGTTTGGTGAATCCCAAGCACAAATGCAGGCTGGGTGGGGAATGGATTAAGAGCACCCCTGAGTAGAAAGACTTGGGGATGTTGGTTGATGAGAAGCTCAAGATGATTCAGCAATGTGTGCTTGCAGCCCAGAAATTCAACCATATCCTGTGATGTATCAAAAGGAGTGTGAACAGAAGGTTAAGGGAGGTGATTCTCCCCCTCTCCTCTGCTCTTTTGAGACCTCACCTGGAGTAGTGTGTCCAACATAAGAAGCATGTGGACCTGTTGGTGCAAGTCCAGAGGAGGCCATTAAGATGATCAGGAGGCTGGAACACCTCTCCTATTAAGACACACTGAGACAGTTGGGGTTGTTCAGCCTGCAGAAGAAAAGACTCCAGGGAGACCTTAAAGCAGCCTTCCAGTACCTAAAGGAACCTACAAGAAATCTGGAGAGGGACTTTTTATTATGACATATAGGGATAGGACAAGGGGGAATGGTTTTAAACTGCAAGAGAGTAGATTTAGATTAGATATTAGGAAGAAGTTCTTCACTATGAATGTGGTGAGATATTGGAAAAGGTTGCTCAGAGAAGTTGTGGCTGTCCCATCCCTGGCAGTGGTTCAAGGCCAGGTTGAATGGGACTTTGAGCAACCTGGTCTAATGGAAGGTGTCCCTGCCCATGGTAGACGGGTTGGAACTGAATGACCTTTCAGGTGCTTTCCAACCCTAAACATTCTACGATTCTGTGATCTGCATTAGTCATCCACATATAATATTGACATACATAATTTTTATGTATTAACTTATTATTATTACTATTACTGTTATTAATTATGGTTGAGGGGTCTGGGATCTTTCACAGAGCCCAGAGGCAGGACTTTCTTCCTTGGGGCCATGTGGTGTATGTACACAAAAGTGCTGACAACAGCTCACTGCCCTGAGGGACCAAATACAGTGCTTGGAGGCTGAAGGAGCCAGAGAAATGGAGAGAAGAAATTCTGTACTTGGAGGAACACAGAGGCAGTGGTGATGGGCACCCCTCAACTGAAAGAGCTGGGGCCATTAGAAGACAAATGTAGGTGGTGAATAGATGGATGACTACCTCTCTTAGCATAATTTGAGATTTTTCAGGGAAAGGTGCTTTTACAATGCCAGCTAGCATACAGTATAACCTTCACACAGACAAGCCACACTTTTGTTTTTCTTATGTGTACAGGCTTGGAGTCAATCCAAAGGTATTGCTCAACCGAGGGGAACTGAGGTAACCAGTACCTTGTCCTTTGTTCACCAGGGCTGCACACTGAAATAACAATGCCACTGAAAACCACATCTTTCTTCCTAATGAACACAAGAGCAGTGGCAGAGGTTGCCCAAAAGGAGAGCACAGACAGAGTTGTCCAGAAAGATCTGGTAAAATACACTGGTCCCTGGGAGAGGTTGTGCATCCACATATTTGCGGGCATGGAAAGTGTAACACCAGTGACATTTTAGGGTTTCATAATGTTCTTCCCTCTGGTAATCTCTGTACCTCTTCCCAGGCACTCCCAGGGAATTGGTTGTACCCCATTTCCTGTGTTTGACTAGAACCTGAATGGACTGAAACTGCCCCTAAGCCCAGTCTTTCTGCCCTTGCTTCCGCCCTGGTGCAGCTGTAGTGCCTGGCCAAGAGTCTTGGACAACTCCCCATCCTCACTCCTCTTCCAAGCTGCACGGGTAAATTAGAAACTAAGCATTTTACACAGGCTGATCTTTCCTCAGGACATGTGCAAGCAGGGAATAGGCAGGAGAGACCTGACAAGCCCATTTTGACTTTATTTTGTGCCCCTTTAATGGCACTGACTGAAAATCAGACATTGAGCTTAGGAAGGATTGACATGTACCAAATGATAATGTCTGTAGAGAACGGCCTGAAAATTAAATCCTTTGAGAAAGGGTTCTCCTTGGCTGAACCATATATTCTTTTTAAATGCATCCTTAATTTGATATAGGGCCATTGAGGCCACATCTGCGCTATAGAGAAAGGAAGCAACACAATAAAGAAATCAATACCAGTTATCTCGGAGACATATAGCTCATGAATGCACTGCAGGATAGGAATGATGGACTGACAGTATTAGACTGCAGCCTGGCCTTTTTTTTCTTTAGAGCTCTCTCCCCAAAACCAAAGGGGGAAAGGGCTGCTGTTGCTACTCACTTTATTGTCACTAATCAAGACAATCATCAAATCACCAGAAAAATGGTCTGCACGGGAGAAAGTGTTACATGCATTCAGAAGGGGAAAAGGACAAGGATTTTGGGGATCAGAAACCATTTAATGGGAAGAAAACACAACTTTCCAGACCTACTGTTTCACATGAGCACCTGAAGGTTGCATGAGATGATAGCGATAGGTCATCCTAAGGTGGAGATGTCAGCTGCGTGCAATTATATGAATAATTGTTCAGCTGAAGAATGGCTTATGTCAGTTTAGTTTAGGCTGAAGCACACCTCAGTTGAAAGGAAGAAGTAAGGTAAATAAGGTAAATAAGTTTTTTAGAAACAAGTTACTGTGCTGTTGCCTTCTTACTTGGACAGCCTAAGGCTCAGATGCTTCACATTTAAGCACTGACCTGAAATACCCAGTTGCTCATACAGAATTTGGATTTCCCCCTGGAGATTTTTCTTTTTCTCACCAGTTACACAGAACAGGAGCAGTAAAGAGGAAGCAGTCTCTAGCTGAAAGCCTGGAGTTAGGCTTGCCAAATCCTGGCTAATTCCCTTCACTTGGTTCAGGACTTGCACATTTCCAGCCACACATTTTCAACCAGGGCATGAAACCCATTTGAAATACATGAGTCCCAGCTGAGCAATCCCAATCAGGAGCTCTGCAGTGGGATGGCTTGGGAAGTTTTATAAAAAAAAAATCCCACTCGTGAATGACAGTAACAGAAGTAACTCTGCTTTCAAAGCTATAGAGGGACGGTTAAAAGATGGCATTATTCCAGAGCAAGTGGCCTGTTTATATGAATCCAAGACTAAGGTGAAACCTGAGGCTACCAGTTATTGGACCAGAAGACTAACCAGTCTGGCTTGTAGCAGAGGGCATATAACAGGTGGGTAGATTATTCTCCCCTCCAGAGACCCTAAAAAATTAGGCACTTTTAAAAAGACAATTATAATGACCAACTAGTTTAAAGGAAGAAGCCAGGACTCTTCTCTTTTCCTGAGATTGCACACCTCAAACATCAAACCATCGACAAGGCAGGTAACTTCAGAGCATCTGTGAGGACCCCACACTATCCTGCTCCATCCTCCCTACTTGAGACCCTGTGCTCCTATGGTCTCCACTTCCTCAGTCCCTCTCTAGACTGTCCTGGTTTCTCAACATGGCACAGCACCAGTAGATGAGATCTGGGGCCAAGGTGAGTACAGCAGGCATTGCTGCTGTTGTGGAGCAGTCACACACCTCCCTGACTGACCAGGGCTCCTGGCCAGGGAGGGACCCTTGGAGAAAGGGCTTCCCCTACCTTCACTCCCCCATTGCTCTGTTCCATTCACTTTTCAGTCCAGAGTATTGAATGGCAGAGCCAGCTTTTCCATCTGTGCAAAGAGGTTCTGCTTCATGGCACGAGGCTTTATCTGGAGTCCTCTCTCTAACAAAGTAACGTTGAGAAGTTTTGATTTTCTGCTGTGTCTCCCATCAGCTTCAATCTCCAGGCATTGTATCCAGCTCTGCCTCATTCCCTGCATCCCAGTCAATACCTTCCCAGGCTTTGGCACGGGTATCCTGCTGTGTTTGCCATGGTAACCACCCTGCCAAAGTCTCTGAATTTAGAAACTGGAGAAGTTGCTTTAACTGTTTTACCCCTGTGTCATATCTTGTTTCAACCATTTTAATACTTTTACCCCACCTAATCAGATGCAGGCTATCCCAGTATAAATTTCCCTGCATTCCCTCTTTACTCCCCGATTCAGAGGGAATGTGCATTTTTGAAGAAAGTTAAGTACCTGTTTCCTCACGTGCACGTTGCCTTCCACAGGGATGTTGTAAGCGCTCCGGATTAAATTCTTAGCAATGAAATAATAATAGACTGAAATGACAGATAGAGGAATGACATAAAAGATGAGAAATGATGCCATTGAGTGAATTTTGGGATGCAGCAGCCCGTCTGAATGTGGGTAAGGAGCACAGCTGATGAAGGTTTTATTAGTCCCTTTGTCATGGAAAGGGTGCAGATCTGAAAACACTGCTTCAGGGATGGCAAGCAACATGGAAACAATCCAGATTATAGCAGCTCTCATACAAATACTCATCAGCGCATGGGATGCTTGGATCTCCATTGGCCTTACTATAGCTTTATACCTAAAAAGAAAAAAAACAAATAAATTAAAATTTATTGGTCTCAGCACTCAGGCATTGTATTCTTGCTTCTTCCTTCCATTTAGAAAAAACAAACAAAACAAAAGAAACAAAATCCTTTTTTACTCAAGGCAGTGAAGCTTTTTTTCTGGTGTTTTAAATGTTGATGTTTTCAATAGAGGTCTCATTTTAAAGCAGAGCCACCTATCATGGGTCCAATCAGTTTCATGTGTATAAATTCTGAGTTCATTAAATTTGTAATTGACAGAACGAAGCACAGTGCTGTCTGACATTAATATGTATGTGTCCAAATAGCTTTAATATAGGAAGTGCAATCACAGACTTCAGAAGTATACAGCAGTTTGCAGCCCTTCACAGAATGGCGTAGAAGGAAAGTGGATTGAGATTTTTAAAACATTTCATTTTGAGCTGGGAGTACACTGGCCTCCTGTGAGCCAAATCTTACTTTTTCTCAAGCTGAAAAATGCATGTTCCCATTTTTAATTGCTGTTTGGTGGTATAGTTGGCAATTAAGAGTTGTCCATAACTCAATGAACTCCAGCTAAGTAGCCAGAGCTAGTAACTGACTTTTTTGGAGGAAAAACCATCGTTACTTTCTATACTAGACATACAGAAGATGTTTCTTGATTTTCAATTTTGTCTTTCATTATCTCAGGCTTTCAGAAAATCGTACTTTAGAATCCAAGGAAATGAAAGAATCAAACTTATTTGAACCCAATGTGTGAAATGAGAGGACTGTAAAACAGAAAAGCTTCGTATCTGCTGGAGCCCTGCTCTGGCAGGAGCCTACTCTCCAAGTGAATCACGATTCACAAATGCATTTAAGGAACACAGCAGAGGAAAAAAGATAATTTGGAAGGAATATTTACAGATTTCATAAATCAGTATTTAGGGTCATTATTATAACAATTGCAATGTGTTGTTTTTTTTCTTTCAGGATCACACTGTGCATCACCCATTTGGTTCCCTCTTGGTCACTGTCAGCTTCCTGGGGATTGATGGGTATCTGGTTCCTAAGCTGTCCCAGACCACTTTTGGCATAGCAGGTACATTTCTATGTGTCTGTTCTGGAGTCCATTTCTAAGCTCTTATCAGGATCCCGGCTCTTTCAGACAAATTGGCCACTGGGACAAGGGCATAGGTAGTGAGCATAACACACTGCCTGTGTCTAGGCAGCATGCGGGAGGGTCCATCTCTCTGGCAGCCCAAGCCCATGCTCTGGGATACTCTGTATACATGATTGATTCCCCACATACTATTGTCTACCTTATCATAAAGCTCAGCATTTGAGAGGGAAGTCTATCAGTCCTACACTGTTTTAATTGGGTAATTACCTTATTTGCAGGAGAAGCATGTATTCAACTTCTAATTGTAAGCAATAACCTGCCCAGCATACCTACTCATTCCTCCTACGTATGTATACATGTGTGCGTCCACATCCTTGTCTGTGTATGTTATATGAATACACATAGCTATATACATATATTTGATACATATCCATGTATATACATGTATAAGTAAGTACATGCATAGATTTAAATTTATTTACATTTATTTTTATAAAGATATATCTGGAAATATCATAATTTGCAGGCGTTTCTTCATACAGGTTTCTTGTGTAGGTGGTTGTTCCTTTAATGGACTGCAAACACGTTGCTCAGTGCTTTTCTGGACTTACTCCTCAAGCTCTCCAGCTCCCCTTTATTCTAGCTGTACAGCTGCAGCAGCCAGACACAGTAGTTTTAAGACTTGATTAGCACCTCTTTAACTTGCACTCTCAAACTGTGGATTCAGTGGTGTCATACTACAAAGCACAATCTTCTGGTGAAGATCATAATCTCAGGTGAAGAAAATCACAGCACTTAAATATGATGTTATGACTACTGCAGTAATAAAATGGAAGAGCCAGGCAAATTACTAAAACAGTGTACTGAAATAGCTAATTTATAGCCTGATTCACCACATATGGAGTATTGACAGAAACAATAGCTAACTGAACATCCTCAGTAAGCCCTAAAAAAGAAATTATTCACATATCAATGTATTCATAAATTTAGTTAATTCAAAGGTATTTCTGAAGATTATTTTTGTATGCTTATCAACACGGTATGTTAGGGTAATTATTTCAGGGATTTTCTCATATAATATAGCCACCTGAGAGAATATTTTCCAGTATTAATTTCTAGTAACATAAATGAGTTGAAGAACACAGAGAAAGAGGGCTCCTGTTTTATTTTTATCAACATTAATAGAGTAGGCAGAGTCAGAAAATGAATCCATTTCAAGTTATTAGCATATTTTAATTAGAGATGGCATTTTCAAATAATATAATTTTGAAAGAACGTAATTAGAAATAGCTAGGAATGCTGGCACTGATTATTAGGTGTTTTGTTTATTTTGAAAGCCTCCTACAGCAGATAGAAAAGATCTGAGAGAGGTTTTGCTTGCAAGGGGCTCAGTGTAGACCTGAAGCATGAGGTTGAAAGCACAAAAAGGTAAAACAGAAAAAAAGGCTAGGAAATGGGTTTTGAAAATGTAAGTTTATAGATATAGGAACACAGGTAGATATATTCTTAAAAGTCTGACAATTGAATCAAATTATTTTTCTGATTGTTTGGATTGGTTCTTTGATGATAGGCTTACTTATTTAAAAATCTTCGGTAATCTATGTTATCCTGCTATCCTATTAATGCTCATCCTATATTATATTACGTTATCTTATTAATGCTTAATTGACCAGTATTGATCTGGTGGGAGTCTCCATTTCCAGCCACCTTGCTGGTGGTTCGATGCGTTTCTCCCCAGCTCAGTAGTTCTACTCTCGAGGGACAGCAACTGCAGGGGCTGCTACGTTTGAGGGCATGTGGGACACGCAAAAGTGATTGCCCCCCCAGGCTGGGCTTGGGCTGGGAGACCACTGGGAGATTTGCCTGTGGTCAGCGGTCAGAGAGTGAAAAAGCTGCATCTCCTGTCTGGTTTTTCTGAGTGGGGCTCAGAAACTCTCACTCCTTTACTTTCCCACACCACTTTCCTGATAGGATCAACCCTGGATTTTATAATTTACTTGATATTTCTTAAGAACTTCAGCTGCTAGATTTGAGCAGCAGCTGGCCCTGTTTTTCAGCATCTGTATTTCCAGCTTGTATGTAAAATATTATTTCAAGCTTTCCATTTTAATTATTTATTATTATAAATATTATTTCAAGCTTTGTCCTCTGCGACTTCTTTTTCAGTAAGTTGACCTGAGGCACATAACTTTCACATATTTAATATCCAGTCCACTTTGAAGGGAACACTGATGAATATGTCCATATACCTCAGTGGAGCGATGGACCTAGGGGGCCAGCTGAGTGAGCCATCATGCTAAGATCTGACAACAGTGTTATTTTTAACCCATTCAGTAGCACAGGCTCTGATGGTACGCGTTACACTGCATGCTGAGCTTATCTGCAGAGCCATGTGGCTCTGGATTTATCACCTCCTGCTATTCTCGCATTCAATCTCTGTTTATTGTTTTATATCACTCTTCTTTTTTAAGTCGAATTTCTTTCCCAATCCATATTTAAAGATTTTATTTTTTTTAAGATTAAAAACAGAGGTATGATTCATGTCCTACAACAAAGGCCAAAACTTTGAGAGAAAAATGTGCCTTCTGAAGTTTTAATTGAATAAAAAATGATACAATCAAGAACTTGTGTCAACTCCAATTTCTCTCCAGTTGTTAAATAATGCAGATGAAAACGACTGGGTTGCCAATCCAACTGGAAATATAGAAGAGACGCTGAGCTTTGCTATAGTTCAGTCTTTGAAATTCTCTGTTCCCACCATGCTTGTGAAGCAGCAACCTGACTTGTGCACAGCAGCTCCCAATGACCTTCTGTCCAGCATGGATGCCAGTGATATCTGTGTCTCACAGTCTCATTCAAAGAAGCCCACACAAAGAAATTACACATGGGGTTATTTTAAGTGCAGTTAATATAATGGCAATTCATGAGGCACTGGGAGGATTCACCCTGTAGGGTAATCCACCCCTATACCAACTTCAGTGACTCCGATGCTATCTGTCTTCTCCAGATCAGTCTCCAGGTCTCCAAGAGAGCCTGGTGAGAGGGTTGCTTCAAACCAGAATGCCAGAATTCAATAATATATAATACATGGTAACTTCTTAGCATAATCCCCAAAATTCATTGGGGTTGGGTAGGAGCCCACAGAGTGCACAGCTCTCCATTGAATCCTGGAAAATATTTTATACAGGTCTCTTAGGATCTCAATCTTGTTCATTGAATAATTCTTTCTCATGACCAAACCTACTGAAATGACCATAAACCACTAAAATGTGACACACACCTAAGGTTTTCCTGTGGTAAATACTTTTCCCACTGAAGTTAATATGCTAGGGAAACTGCAAAACTCTCATTATCCTTGTGTTAATAATAGTGTAGCGATAACACTACCTAATGTACTCTAAAACTTTACTATGCAAACACTGGTTAATACCAAACACTTAGCCCCAAAGCTGCAGCTTCAAATATAAACAGAGAAGTAGCTTTAGCGTGAAAAAGACAGTTACAGATATACTTTCCAAAACCACAGTTCAAAATAAGGCCCCAAACTGCTGTCAAATTTTTTCCTAGATGCAGCTTCTTTGCTAGTGCAAAATATTTTAGCAATGTTTGTGCTACTCCGCTGAGCCAAGAAAATACACACCAGATGAAGTTTAAACAGGCTTTGCCTTCAAAGACATATTTCCTACATGTTCCTAAGCACAGAGATAGCAAGGGTTGCAAATTTGCTCTCACACTGGGGAAGAAAGGACCTTATTCCTAAGGTTGATGCTTCATTGCATCCCTAGCATTTTTTTCTTGTCACCTTCAGCCACTTATTTGTGCCTGCTAAAACAGCCACAAAAAATGAAACAACTAAAGCATGTGAGGAAAATCAGACATTTCCCTTGGATTTTATATGAATTTCGCTCCATAGGTATTACTGCCTATTTGGGTTTTTTTTTAGGGATATAACTTTATGCTCTTTGGGAAAGCTGGTGCTGTAGTCTGCCTTCACTTGCTTTCCTCTTTCATGATTGCTGTTCCCCCTTCCCTTTTGCCAGCAATCAAAACTAATGTAATGGCTCATACGACAGCCTTCATTGTATATCTAGTAGATCCGGGTTGCAAAAAAAGAGGCAGGCTTAAGCTGGGAAATACCACCTTCTGCAGTGTCTTTACAAGTTGTAGGTCAGCAGATATTAATTTTAGCCAAAATAATTTGTGTTCTCTGTAATAACTGCAGTTGCTGCTGGTGGCAATAGGAAAGAAACATCCCTCCCTCATGGCAGTGAATGTAGCTGCTCATACAGGAAGGTGGCTATCATTGATGTTCCTCCTGTCTGAATATGGCAGTAAATATTGTATAGCAACTATGTGCCAGCCACTGTATCCCTCTCATCTATTGAACCTGACTTGAAAAGATATATTAAGTTGCTTCCATGACTCTCCCTTCCTTACTTTTTCAGCAGTAGGAGTGCAGCAAGAGAAAATGGCTGAAAGAGGCTCTGCCACAGAGTACGTCCTTTTTTTATCATAGTCCTTCCAAGCACACCTACGTTACTGCTGCTGAACCTCACACTTGCAAGAAATATAAAAAGGGAAAAAAAATCCTCCCCATCCATCTTGCAAGGAAATGGGACACTGCCCCTCCAAAACGAATTTGCAGGAGTACTTAAGTTTCAAGGGATGTTTCCTCCAAATAGTATCATCCATTCCTATGTCCTACACTGTTTACATAAAAAGATGCTGGGCCTCACTCCTGAATTTGTATAATGGTTTGAAAAAACAAGTGCTCTAAAACCTGCTCAAACAAAATTTCAGAAGGCTTGCCCGCCCTTGCTTCACTACCAGCCCCGCTATTTAGACTGCATGAGGCTGGTGGAAAGATTTGCCACATTGCTGCTTTCTGGTTTTCTCTCTGATGTGAGAAATCCACTTACAAACTTTTGAATCTGTTTAAACTGAGCTCGATTTTGAAATTTTGGGCTAATGTGAACCTGAAACTGAAATAAAAAAAAGAATAAAAAAAGCAGGGATTAGTTGGAATGAACTGATGTCTTACAAAAACAGTCATGTAAATTTCTGTGAATTGAAAACTCAGTTCTTCCCAGCTCTAGAAAATGAGTTCCTGAAATTGTCACAACTTCCTACTGCAATGACAAATGAACTGCCTCTCAGTCAGCACGTTGCCATATTTCTTCTGTTCCCACCTGTAACCAAAAGAGGGACAAAAGGTCCCCAGCCATCTGTTCCCATTTGTAAGCTTGATGCGTACACATTGATCTGGTCTTGGCTGATGAATAGACTGAACAAAAATCTTTTCATTAGAACTTTGTAATTATGTTCTACTAGTATCACATTATTGTTTTGCCCTGGACTGGCTCAACTGCCATGCAAAAAAAGCCTCAAGCAACAGAGAAAAAGTTGATGTTGTGCAAAAACTACATCAATGAAGCATGTGGAGCCTTGTTGAGCGTGTAGCTCCACGTGGAAAGAAAAGAAAAAGTCTGACTAAATATCTGAAGACATTTATGAGAAATGCAGTGTCCCAAACTTTCCTTATTGTTTCCACCATGAATGTCATGAATATTTATAGCTCTGAAGATAATTCAGTAAATCCAGAAAATTGCTAGACTGTCTAACCCATCAACACATTCTGACAATCTATTCTGGGTCTATCTGCTTTCTGCATATTTAGTTAAGATTATCATTATTATGTGTGATTCTTGGGTGAACATCTGTTATTAAAATCTTTAGTAAATTGCATATGGGCACAAAGACATCTCTAATGGGCTAGTCTTACATACATTGGCAGGTACTGCCTACTTTATCACTCTTTTAATTAATTAACATTTAAATGGAAAGAAAAAGGAAGCATTGATGGAAATTCTAATTTTTGAAGCATGTGTTCAGATTTCAGACTGTATACCTGCATACTACTAAATCATTCTGGAATCTGGACAAATGGGTATTTCAGTCCAAGAATGACTAAGGTCAAAATTGAGACAATATTTTAGAGACCATTGAACTGCACTATGCACTGGGGAAGGAGAGCTTACGTAGTAACTCTTTCATAGTTAAGGTGCTATTCCTAATCATGACCATCCGGAGCACAAAATATTTTGGAAAATAATTATACATATGGACAGCAATGGATGTAAGGGTTACTTCAGGAAGTCGTGGAAGTCCCACTCACCATGCTTTTCTTATTAGAAAGACCCGCTTTCCACCCTTTATTCTCTGTAGGTGATCAAAGGCAAGTCTCTGAATGAAACTATGACCCAAGTCAAAGATTTTACTGGGGCCAGCCCTGCAGTTTGTTGCAGACCTTGCAAATGGATGTGCCTGCTCATGAAATGGGGCACAAGATCACATGCCGGTGGAGGAGCTTTCTGGTACTAGGGCTGAAATGTGGTGTACCCAGAGCGGAGCTGGGAGGGCTAGTGATAGCACCTGGTCCATGAGGAAAGTCAAGGAGCAAGCCTTTCCATCCAACGCTTTGCTGTCTCCGCTTAAGTCTTCAGGGCTGTCCATGGCATGGAAACAGTCCCTCTGCATGCTGGAGGACTGAACTCTTACCAGGGCATCTAAAGCTAAGGTCTCAGACACAGATCCCTCATCTCACTAGAGAATCATCAGTATTTCTCCTGAAAGCACCATTTGTAGTGCATAAAACCAGCATTACTGGTTATCCTAAACATGTGGCATAATTGCTGGGTATCTCACAGAGCCAGTTATAGAAATTTATTGGAGTTTCTAAAAATGGTAATTTCTCAACCCAAAACAACCTGCCTGTGATGTGCAATAAATCAATACTGCACCTTGTTCTGCCAGAAAGTTCATCATTGACCTAAAAATTAGCAGTTTCCTAATCTATAATAGTTGTATTGTTCTTATCTTAATTTTGTGGAAAAACAATATATATTATACATATATATATATATATATGGAGCTTCAGCCTTAAGTTAAAAGCAGCCGTCAGATCAACTTACTGGGAATATAAACGTAAAGAGGGCAGTGCTAAATATACATTAGTAGCTGACACCCAGCCTCCTCCCTTGTCTCTCCCACCTTTCCCTAAATAAACTGTTCAGGACAAAAAGCTGCCCTGAACAAGAGAAAATGAGGAATCATGCTAAAACCTCAAAGAAGTAATAAAAAAAAATCAATATATAACAGATGGGAAAAAAAGCAAAAGTAAATGACAGCAAGTATCAGTTTGAAAATGTCAGTGACTGATAAGGGAAGGCAGAGGGGACAACAAATTATCAAAGGTTGCTGTGTAACAGACAAACATGCGTTTTTAAATACATCAGAAACAAAAAAAAAACCCAGTATGTCAGGCATACACTTAAATGGTGAAGATATGAACAATGATGAGACAAAGTGAAAAGCAATGACTACTTATTTGTCAAGACCAAATGTGAAGGGGGTATCTAGACCATGCATGCAGTATTATAGATGTAGCAGAAAACTCATCAGCTGTGTTGATGAAGATGTGAGCGAAGTGAGCCAACATCTAATAACACAAAACAGTTTCACACCATCAGGCCTGAATAATTTACACCTAGGATTATTAAAGGAGCCAGCTGAGCAACAACTGGTGTTAATTTCATTTACAAATCTTGAAAAAGTAGAGAAATTCCCCAGAAGTGGAGAACTGGCTTTAAAGTTGGGAAGTTCAGAAAGCTGGAAGGTGTGACCACAAAACCTGCCAGTATTTGGGTTGCCCCAGGGCAGTTGTAGATAGAATAATGGAGAGGTTAATCCTACTAACAGATGATAATTAATATATTATCACAATATTGTACCTGATGTAAAATGATGTGGGCCATGCTGGTGTGCAATGCTCGCATGGGCATATTGGCACGGGTGACTATGCATATAAGTATGCACGTATGCCAGGGCACATGTGGTCTTCCCTCCCCTATCCACTCCCATGCCTCTCCCATGGAACAGAAGTTAAAATTAGCAGTCCTGGACTGGGAAAGGGGGGGGGGGGGGGGGGGCGGTCCTGGTGGGTACCCTGAGCCCCATGGCCTCTCCTCCAGGTCCTCAAACGCACTGGTAAAATGTAGCAGTGTGTTAAGCCATTTCTAGCTTGGTCTTTGGAACCTGCGATGTTATTTATTGTTTATATCAGCTGCCTTGGACAGCCTATAAAACCTTTGCTGGGAAAGTTTGCAGATGACACAGTAGCTGACTAGACTAAAAAGATTGTAAAGTCATTGGGATAAATGGCTGTAGTCTGACAGAAGCCATTTTTACTCAGCCAGGTGCGAAACAGTGTATCTAGGACCCAAATGAGTAGATGATGTGATCTTTCAAGGAAAGAGGAGACCAAGAGAAGACATTGGAGCATCACCTCTGCACCTGACAAAATGAGACATCCTGTGCTATTCTCACCATGTCATGGCTTTAGTGTAATCAGTACCTGAGCTAGTTAGTATAAAGCTAAGTCAGTTATATGATGCTTAAGTCCTTTCTGCGGCTTCAGTAAACATAGGTGATGTAAGTGACCATCACCTTTACATGGACTTTCAGATGCATGTTCAGGTCAAACGATCTAGTGCTATCCTCGACTGCTCTTATCACAGAATAACAGAATGGTTTGAGTTGGACTGGATCTTAAAAATCATCTAGTTCCAACCCCCTGCCACAGGCAAGGACACCTTCCACTAGACCAAGTTGCTTAAAGCCCCGTCCAACCTGGCCTTGAACACTGTCAAGGATGGGGCAGCCACAGCTTTGCTGGACAACCTGTTCCAGTGCCTCACCACCCTCAGAATGAAGAATTTCTTCCTTATATCCAGCTAAAGCCTACCCTCTTTCACTTTAAAACCATTGCCCCTTGTCCTGTCACTGCAAGCATTGGTAAAAAGTCCCTCTTGGTCATTCTTATAATCCGCTTTAAGTATTGAAAAGCCATAATAATGTCTCCCTGAAGCCTTCTCTTCTTCAGGCTGAACAACCCCAACCCACTCACCCTTTTAGTTATTAGTTAGATTATTATGCTTAATTATGCAGTGGTTAGAGGTCAGACAATTTTCAACCTGAAATATAAGCTCTAAGCAGTGATGATAACAGGGTGCCAGAGACATATGGTGGGGAGAGGGTGATCTATCCACCTTTAGTGTGAATACTTGCAAAGTTGCCCAGCGTCACTGAAAAGATCTGTTTTAAACCAAATCCTGTGAGATATTCAGCAGCCGCTGTACACAGGCAAGAAACACTGCTGAATTGGATGGCTAGAGCAGTTAGTGCTAGTCCAGCATCTGCATCTCTGGTTTTCCTAGGTGATCGGACATCTGAATCTCATGCTTCAGAGCTGTCTGCAGGTTCTCTGAGTGTGTTGTGGTACTCTTTTCTGTCCTGCTTTCCCTCAGAGCTGCAGAGACTGGCCATAGCTGGAGGTCAGGCAAGGAAAGGATGGGCAGAGCTCTGACAGCACTTCTCCCTTTGATGCTCTACAGTCTTCTGCAGTTTGGTTAAGCTAATCTGGTCCAACTGACATCAGGAAGGGAATTTTCTGCAAGGGACTCCAACTCTCTGCCTTTCTCTTTCTTTCAATAGCAATGGGCTTGCTGCTAGGACACCTTCTTGGCATCCTTAGCTCTGTGAGGTCACATGCAGCAGGCAGTGTTGGGGGGAATTGAAGAGTCTGCTCATGGCCCATGGTGTCCCACATGGTGTGGGGTCAGGTAGGCATGTGGGCACAGAACTGATGAGAAAGAAGGTGAGAGGACTTTGCAAGGCTAGCAGTGGAGTTTCTTTCCAAAATAAAAGGAAACCAGGTATTGCAAGGGTTGTCCATGAGCAAAGCATCTACTGTATGTTTCACACCATATGCAGGACAGGCTGTGCTTGCTTCTCCTTTTTTCGTCTCAACTCCATTCTACTTTCTTAGCCAGGCTGTTGTCCACATCTGAGCACTAATTAGTAAATACATGAACCAATGGGACCACCATGCAGATGCTGACGTGCCAGCCCACCATGTTCAGTCTGACACATAGCTGACAAATTCTCTTCAGCCAGTTGCTCTCCTTATTAATAGTGTGTGCAGCACCTTGTACCATGAGACCATGACAACTGATGGGGGTTTTCAGGTTTTACTGAAATGTAAACAATAGTTAATCCAACTTTTCTCCCTTTTGATTGCTTAAATATTGACAGTCTCCAGCACATTAGCACTGACTCTAACCTCAGATTTGCACATTGGTCCCACTGCTATAAACAGGAGCTCTAATGTTCCTGGTTATAGAAGCTCCATGTATTATGTTTTGGCCATCTGCTCTAGCTAATCAAGATATTCAGAAAGTTTGTGCTGTTTGATCTGTTTCTCCTGGTACAGATGATGCAGGGGCTGAGGAAATGAGAGCTAAAACCATGAGTGTTTAGAGTGTTTATCTTATATTGACACAGTGGCCAGCAGCACAGGATCTAAGACTACACATCAGCTGAAAGGGGTATGTGTATCTCTCTCTGCAAGTACCCTGTGCAATCAGTACAGGAGAAGCAGTGGCATGGACACCCAGCCAGCAGCAGGAGATGAGGATAGGCTGCCCAGTGCCTCAGAGAAAGGGAAGACTTTGGGCTGGGGTCCAAAGTCCCTCCAGTTTTTTTTCCTGGCTTGGAAGGACTGGTGCTCTGGCTGGGATCATGTTAGTGGATCCAAAATGTACATGTGGGGGTACCATTCTGCTGGTTCGCATCGACTGGCCTAGAAGCTGTCTTAGTTCAGAGAGTGGCTTTCTCAGCCACCCTCTCAAAACCTTCCTGAGGCTGCACAGTAAATTACAGCACGAGTAAATTGTTCCAAAATAGTGCCTTAGTGACATGAAGGGATTTCATGAATTCTGTGACTAGACTGCCCAGAATAAACTTTGGACCTGACACTTTACTGATGACATTAAAAAAAGTGTCACTCAGTAAATCAACTCAATGGAAATCCAGTTGGCCTTCCATAGCTTCATTTCAGAGTGGTATGCTTCCCTTAATCCTCTTGTGGAAACATAACCTAGTCATTGTAAAATAAAACAAAATAACTGACAAGTAGATGTTACTCTTCCTCTGGTATTGCATGTAATATTAATAATAGGGGCTGAAGACATCCAAATCACTGAAGAGATGAGTCCACTAAACAAAGTTTTTTTGCATATTTAAAAATATCTTTCTAGAAATTCTGGATTTGTTTCTTTCCTTCCACCACTATTTTTTGGGAGAGAGGGTTGTTTAAAGCTTTACTTTCTTAGATAAACAGTCATATGAGTCCAGAGGAACATCAGAAGTTGTGGCTGTGACCCACTCCAAGGGACACAGCATAGCTGGATCCCTGCATTCATCCCAGCACTCAAGCATTAAGGTCAACATTTCCAAAGTTAAAATCCTCATTTCAAGTCTCCCACATAACTGCAATTCCTGCTGCCTGCAGCTGGTCTTACCAAGTAAGCCACCTAACCTCATGTGTAATGTCACCCCATACATCTCTCTACGCTGTCTCTCCTTCAGCACAGGACAGGAGGCAGCTCCGGCTGGCAAGTATTGCTGCAGTTTTCCAGCACTAAAATCCAGATAATCCAAGGTGCTTAAAGCAAAGATGTTGCTTGTAACCTCCACTTACACTTTACACTTACTCTGCTGTGTGCTTGTAAAAACAGAATTACTTCAGGAATGTTTCACTGAATGAGCACTTGGGCATTTTGATTTTTTTACTGTGTCAGCAAAACAGTGGGGTGTATGATCAGTGCTTGACAGCTTGGGTAATTCAAATGCAAATATATAAACCCTGTCAGTCAAGGGAGAAACAGGTAATTAAATAAAGACATCTCCCATGACAAGGGCAATTAAATGGTCTGCTTTTCCTCTTACAGTGCAAAGATTTTCCTGTGTTTCCTGTCACTTGCTGAGCCAGCTTTGGCTTTTAAGCCTAGGCTAGCAGCTGAGGTGTCACCACTCCCACAGGTACTCTTATCCCCTTTCCCCTTACACCAAGGAGGACGAGGGCAGTCCAGCAGGCAAACACAAACTCCTTCCTTGCTGGGATGATCTGAGCAATAGCTGAAGAAATCCACTGCCTTGACAGAACAGAGCAGCACGGCAGACAGATGTCCTTCCCCTGCCAACCTCATTTACAATCCTTTTAAAACACACAAACACACACCCATCAACTGCTTGTTTCCTTGCTCTTGTAAACTCAGTCCTCCTGCCTTAGCACTCATGGAAGGTGGCCTTAAGCACATCACAGGCCTTAACCCTCTCCTGGCTGCTCTGCAACTTTGCCAAGCTTGCAGGAAAATGGGTCTGGCTGACAGCTCCCACTGCTGTGAATGCAGCTAGACAGATACAAGTACCATGCAGCCAGGGGAGTAGTCCCACAGAAAATACATTTCTAATATTAACTCTTTTTTTTTTTTTCTCTTTCTTGCATATTTTCAAACAATTTAACTTTGACCTTTTGCAATCTGATGATTGAACACAAAGCCAACCTAGGCACCTGGGAATTTGTTGGCTATGCCCTACCTAGCCAAAGCTGTGCAGGCATGCTCATCTGCATCTATTTGCATGCAGAGCACCTTGCAGGGTTGGAGGCTCCCACTGCAGGGAAAGCTGAGATCAGCAGTTTGTCCCTCTGCTTCTCCTTGAGAAAGGCTTGTAAGCGAGCAGCCAGTCCCTCTGGACAACCACTAGGTCTTAGTGAGTCAAACCACTGAGCAGCTTTAGGTGCTCTGTATTGGATGCTGACACTTAGCTGAGTATTTGCACTCACCAGCAGATGATGGATTCAGTATTATTAGTCCTGCCTAACATGTGGGAAAGTGGAAATGGGAGGAATAAAAGTATAACACTAGGAAGTATACTGCTGTAACCATACTGTGGACTGTTCAAAAATCTATTAAAACTGGGCCTTTTGTTTTCGGAAGGTGATCTGAAGCAACAGATTTGTACAACTGTAGTAGCACATAGCATACGTGCCTCTCTGTTCTCTCACATACTGTATTTGTCCATTGCACCTACCCACTGCCTTTAATATTGTGGTCCCATCTTTGGAAATGACCCTGTTGTATCACCAATGCTTTCTTTACACAGCAGATTTCTGACCCCTGCGATGCAAGGTCTCTCTAGGCATTATCACGGTACCTTCAGTAATGCCAACAGTTGTTCACGTTCTCTTTTGGCAATGGAAGGATACTGGAACTGAAGTGGGTTTATCATTTTTTGCAGAAGATGAATCATAGGCAAAAGGTCTGTGGTGCACTGACAAGTCTCCCTTTTTTTTGGAGACAGTGCCATGTCTGCTATTCACAGCAGGTAGTTTCGGAGTTTTTCTGTCCCATGGTCTATGGCTTCAAATCATGAGAACAGGGACATTCGCATGCTTTACATGAGCATCTCAGGTAGGATTCACATCACTGAACACTAGCCATCTCAAATATGGGCATCTTATCTGTGCTAAACAGCAAGGCTTCCTCTGTTTCTAAGGAAGGATATAGGTATCCTCATACGGTGGTTTATCCTCTCTCCTCTGGAGGTACCTCTTTCCATGCTCTAGGAGACACTTTGCTGATTATCCTGAAGTGTCTCCTCACCTCAGACAACAAAAGCCAAGTGAGATGTGCCATGTCTGAGCAGTGTTACCTGCTGGACTCCTGAGTCATCATGTTACCCTGTTCTCACTACCATGCCACTGTCTTCTGCAGATGTTTCCTTGCAGGACTGAGCTGCCACTCATCCATTGTACAACGCCACATCTGACCTTGGATATGGCTGTCTAAGACAACAGCCAGTGCTGGGCTCAGCATCTCCCTAACCCAGAGGCCACAGCAGCGTGTGAAGGGCTGCTGATCCCTTCGCAGACTCAGGCAGGCATCACCATGCTGGTCACAGTCAACTTGCATCCTGGAAGATTTCCCTGTACATTTTAAGTTCATTTCCATAATGACACGATTAATACCGGGGCCTAGAGTTCACAGCAACAGATTAAAAAAAAAAAAAAAAAAATAGGCTAACTGGCTGTGAGCTGACAAAATATAGACTGCATTATTTTATAACAAAGTTAGCCCAGCACAGCAGTTAATATACCAAACCAGAAACTTCAGCAAACATAATAGATAAGGCCCATTTGTGGTTCGGTGCACAGCATTTAAGATTCATAGGTCTAATAAAGGTAAAAGTTTCGTTATTGTCTCCTTCTGCAATGGACAAGAGGTGCATTAGAAGAGGTTAAGATGATACCTTGAAAATGGGGATATAAAGTCTTCTCCCACATGCATGTCTGTCTCCCTTATAGACAAGTGGCTTTGAGAAGTGTGGTAATATTTGATCACCAGTGCAGCACAATGGTTAACAGGATCCAGATAAAGCTGAAGTTCCGAATTTAGTCACCAAACCTGAAGCTTGCCACAGCTGCTGTTTTCTGTTCTCTTCGCTCACTTCAGGCAAAAAAACTCTATCGATATGCTGCTCAGTAAAAGCATTTGCAATGTTTACTTTATGTGGCACGTGATCAGAAAGCAACAAATCTCCCTAATTTAATCTTCTTTATGATGCATTTTTCTTTCCCTGACACCCCTTAAAACAATTTATATTACAGCTTTGTAAAGATGAGTTTCCTGGGGAAATACGTCCTATTTTCCCAACATTTTCTTTGAGCAGCTGGGAGGGAATCAGCCACCACATGAAACCTGGGAATAAAAGTGCAGGTGGTCCTTTACTAGGGCATTTGTGCAGTTCTCGTATTTTCTCAACATTTTTAGAGCAAATTGCTTGAAGACTTTTGCCTACATATAGGTCTGTTTATCATCTGCTATTGGACAGAGATTGCTATTTTCATTAGTATCCTGATGTGGAGAAATTACTAAACATATTGACTAGCCTGTCTCTGAAACATTATGGAGTCTGCTGTTATTAAGATCACATACTGGATATTGAAATCTGTGCATGAACTACTTGGAAATTGAACAACATAGTCTGATGTTTTATAGTAGCTTAGGAGGAGAGACGCAGAGTGGCATGCAAGGAACTACTTAAAGCAAACCCAGTTTCATTTCTTAGTGATCAAGAAATATGACCCCCAGCTCCTTTTTGGGGAAAACAAAACTGAAATAAGTTTTCTTTTTTGAAATCCTAGTACTTCTATGAGACTTTATAACTTTAGCATGATTAAAATGTATTCCTTAATCTCTTTCTGAAGCATCCAAATCAGAAACAAAATATCCTAGATTCTATGATGTACATAGGAGTTTCTGTATAAAACAACAGTCTAATCAAAACAGTCTAATAAATATTTAAAACCTTTCCAGAAAGGTAGACTTCATCCTTCTAAGTAGCATTCAAATTAAAATTAAAATGTCTTTTGAATTTAAATCTGAATGCTTTGAGAGTTTTCTAAAGCCTCACAGAAATCTAAAATAGAGCTGGCTTATTAGAAGCAGTTCATTTGTTAAAGTCAAACTTAGTTTCACATATTCTAAAATAACATAGCTACACGTTATTTTATCAAACAGTATTGGAAGACAAAGTTTCCTAACCAACAGCACAGATCAGTTTTGATTGGCTAAGGGGTCAATGGTTTAATCAAGGGAAATAAACTGTCTATAGTGAACTGAGATTCCTGGCTTCAGGCATCCTCATTTGAATATTTGGAATATATTTCATGAAAATTGCCTCATGTAATTAGCCTTAAGGAAGCAAGCCACTAGAAAGAACTGATTCAAACTGTGCTTTAAACTGCTGCTGCAGTACCTTCACACTTCATGAAATATGGTTCAATTATCATTTTGGTAAATTTGAACATGAGAGCTTTCAACAGAGCTTCGTTAATGGTATTTTCTCACTCTGGTCTTTAGCTTGATTTGCTCTTGTTTTAATTAAGCTAGACTGTTAGCTAAACTGCACAAACATTTAGTTTAACCTGGAAAAAGTATTCTGTGTTCAGCCTGCATCCTCTTCAAGTTGTGTGCTCATAACTATCAGAAATAAAATGAAGTTGTTCTTTTCCCTCATTAGGTTAAAAATGATTGTTACCTGAAAATATGCATTTGTAATAATGTATTTTATGGACTTGTCATTAGGCAGGCTTCTTTCCAAGCTACAGCAGCCAGCTTACCTGTCAGCTGAAAGAGCAGTGAGAGTAAAGACTGACACCCCTACAGAGGTGAGCTGTATGAAGGGGATAAGTTTGCATCCAGTTCTGCCGAACAGCCACTCATCAGCAAGGTACCTGCTGGCATCCACGGGCACACAAGTCACTAACAGCAGCAGGTCTCCCAGAGCCAGACTGGAGATGAACAAGTTAGGGACATTTCTCATAGATTTTACAGTACAGAAGATCTTAATCAAAGTGATATTGCCAATAAGGCCTATCAAAATAATGATCCCGTAGATTGTGGGGATGGCATAAAGGAATGCTGGGTAGAACCACTCATCTCCGAGAAGGGAGAGGTTTGCACTCTGGTTGACAGAAAGGTTGTAGAGAATGAAGTTATCTGTTTCTAGGTCTAGCAGAAGGCAGCCTTCAGATGCCATTGTCCTGCGTTGCTCTTCTCTGAAGACAACTTTCTTCCTGGGAGATGATCGAATAAATTTTTGGCTTTAATTTTGCTTCTGCTTGCTGGCTTTAAACAGTCAGAAGAGTCTAAAAGTCATATCGCTTTGTGACAGATCTTGACAATAAACAAGCCAAGAAAGCAGCTGCAGCTTGCACAGGGAGTACTGTTTCCATAAGGTGAAAGGAGAATATTTTCTAGCATAGTTTGAATCCTGAAACTTGCCTTTTGACTTGTCTCGCTGTCAGGTGTTCCTCAGCTCTGGAAAGCCATTTGTCAAATTCAAAGACCAGTAAGTGGGAGGCATTTTCACAGTGGAGGCTTGCTAAATTCTCAGCGCCAGGTCTGCTGAGCAGAACCAAGTCCAAAACAAGGGAATTACAAAAAGCAAGAACTTTTGGTAGCTGCTGTCACGCTGCATTGCCAGTCTCTCCCTCTTTCAGCACCTGTGCTTGCCAGCTGGATTTAAAGTGAGGAAAAGCAGGGTTCCGCTGGCAGCTCGGATCCTATAGGCGGGATTTTTGGACGTCAATTCTTCCCCTGCTTCCCAGGATGAGAGCAGGCTTACTGAAATGACTGCGGTAATTCCAGGCGAGCGCCGGAGAATGCCAGCCACCTACCGGAGAGTCTAATCACTGCCGGGGAGCGGGGGGATAGAAAACACACCAAAATCACTGTTAACTCTTTAGAGGGTAAAAAAGGAAATAATAATTAAAAAATCTGCTCATTTATAGCTCCTGAGGTGAAGTTCACTGCTTCTCTCCCCCCCACCCCTCCCCCCCCCCAAAAAAAAAGAAAGGAAATAACTAGTTCATACTGCAAATAATGTGATCATAAAAGCAATTGCACCTTCTTAAATAACAGCACACATACTTTACACTCCGGTTTGCACTCTGGAATTCAATCGTTCCAATGAAAGAGAATAATTACATGGAGCTAAGTTCATTCCCCCCCCCCCCCCGTGCAAATTAAGTAAGTAAAGCCAATTAAGATAAAATCAGCATTATAGTTAAGGAAGGCAAATGAGTTTTAGCACTATGCACCTGCAGTTGACCAGCAAAGTCGGAACCCTGCACATCTTTTTAATATGTTTTAGTTTGGGGATAAGAATAACAAAGGGGACAAAATTTACCATTCAATGTGATCATTTCTCCGTATGAAGTACTCATCACACTGTCATCTATAAGTAATGCATATTGAGATGCATGAGAGAGAGATTTGCTTGGCTTTTAACAGTTTGAAAATGTTCTTTCTTAGAGTTTAATTAAGATATAACTATTACTGATTCCTTACTTCTTTATGACAGGCTATTTACTATTATATGCAAGGACTTTGCAGAGAAATACAGTTAATTTGTAAACAAGCCTGCAGGATTAAATGAAGCTGTAATTTACACCTCCCCTTGCAACTGCTCATGCTTGTAGATGAAAGAATGTTTTACCAACTGCTAGAACTACTTGGAAGTGAGGGGGAGAGATGATTCAAATCAGGCATTAAACTATGATCACTGGTTTCTAGATAAAGGAGGCATTTCAGGACATGATTTGGAAAAATCCCCAAGCGCTTGGGAGCCATGTCCAAGGGTGGGATTTTGAGCAGGAGGCTTCAGTAGCTGTTTTTCTGCCTCGTTCTTGTGACCCAGGTCAGTGTTTTCAGCTGCTTTGTTGCTGTTCACTCTAAGTCAACAAAGGACTTATGTGTACCCTTAACTTTAAGTAGGGCTACTTAGATATTTTTTTCAAGCCAAACACCCAAGAGAATGCTGTTCTGAGAGCTCAAGGGAACAGAGGAGAAGCAAAATTTTCCGGTATTAATTTCAGATAAAAGTCTAGTTTTAAAAATAACCCTGAGATTGCCACGGTTAAAAACAGAGGACTCAGAGCTACTGCGTACAGTCTGATCAGGGCAAACAGGGAAAAGTGCTTCTGCAGGTCAGGGCCAGCCTTGTGCAAGGCTGCCTGGTTGGGTAGAAGCCAGCCAGAGGCAGCACCATGTTTGGTACAGCAGGAGGTACCAGAGGCATGGAGAGGCATCATGTAGCTACAGAAGCAGCTGAGGCACAGCATCCTGTGGGAAACCTCTCCATGCCTGGGAGTCTGTTAAGAAGGGCTGCATGACAAAAGGAAACACGCTTCCCCCTCTTCGCTTTCCAAGGTTTGGGGTAAAGCAGAAAGGACGTGGCTGGAAGTGAGAGGGAGAAGTGGGAGCAGAAGTGTAATCCTGATGGACCCCGTGCCCAGAAGCCTGGTTGGTGGTTGACAGTGACCTGCTCTGAGTGGGAGCTGGGAACAGAGACTTCCCATTGCCCCTTCCCATTCAAATGACTTGGTGATTCTGGGTTTCTGTAGCTTGCTACTCAAAGACATAATAGCTCTAGCTCTCATCCTCAGCATTTATTCTTCCAGATGGACAACAAAATAGTCTGTTTGCCAAAACCCCTCTAATAGAACCACTACAGCATCATATATCGCTGTTCAAACTCTTCTATACTGAAATCTCTTGTACTGTTACATAGTGAGCTATGTGGGATGAGCAAGGAAAGGAAATGCTGGAACCACTTATCTTTCAGCAGACAGTGGCATTGGTCACTCTTCTTTTGAGGTGAGTGTAGGCGTATCACCTTATCCCAAGTGCCTCCATCAGTGACAGAAGGCTCTCTCATGATGTCTGGAAAAAAATCACTTTGCCTTCACCTTTGCCAGGCTGATATTTCATTCCAGGAAGCACTTCAAGTCCCCAGCTACAGCTCCCAAATTTTTGGTTTTGACAAATCCAGGCTTCAAGTGTTTGGGCCTTTTGGCCACAGAGAATGAGAAACTGAAAAAACAAATGCAGAAAAGGAGATAAAAATAACAATAAAAACCCCTAACAGATCCTTGAAGCTTGAAACTTTTTACATTATAAAAACATCCATTTTTTATGTCAGACATAATGGACTGTTTCAGGTTTTATTTGCAATTGCCTAGGCTGCAGATGTTCCCCAGACCAAACTTAGAAAAGTTAAGGTTGTTTCCCAGAGGTGTTTTTGTCTTGTCATAAATTGCATATGAGATGTTCTGTTTATTATAAATGGTGTACCTTTTTCATTATGTCACTCTAGCATTTATCTTCCTTGAGAAAGCAAAATGTCTGGGCATTTTTATGAGCATGGCCACCTCTGCTGTAGTGTTCATTTCAAGCTCCCAGGCCTCTCTCCAAAGGAAGGTAGAGCGTCGATACTCGTATTTCACCAGCGGAGTAACCTTCATGCACACACACAAAAAACAAGTGACTGGCATAAGGTTACTTAACAGGCTGTTGGCAGAGTCGTGAATAGAATAGTGCAGGTCTTCTGAGCCTGGTCCTGCATTATAATGGTTTTCCACTGGATGATGAGAGATTCCACAGATACTTTCAATAGATGCTCTTTTTACAGCTCTCAACCTTTATCCAGCATCCAAATGACAGCTACAAAGAGACAATCTTCTTACTCCTGAATTGTGCACAATGGAGTAGATTTGGAAAAGAGGTCAGTGGGTAACATTTTCAAAAGCAGCTAAACCAATTTGAAAGGTAATGAAATTTAAGCTCATGAGCTCACCACCCAGAAATGGTGACAGAGTTTCAAACAAATGCTGTCTGCACTGAGAAAAATACATGAGGACCCATTTTACAAAGGCACTTGGAGAGATGCAGCTGCCACAGGCGGATTTCCAAAGGGACCAAACACTCAGTGTTCTGAGGTCTTTTGAAAGGCACTGGTCATTTATTCTACATATCTAAATGGACTTCTTTTGAAAATCTAGTGCAACAGAGGGGTTCTGAGCCCCTGTGAGGTCCCATGGGAGATTCTCTTGTGATGGGTGCCAGAGCACACTGCTGTGGCCACCTGCAGACTCTGAGGCTGTCTGAGGCTGGCACAGCCACTGCCTTGGAGGACAGGAGCACTCCAGCTGTACCAGGGCAGGCAGCCCATGCAGCATCCTCCACACTAGGCACCCTCAACACCAAGGGGACAGGGGGATTTATGGCAATAATCTCCCAGATAGTATGGCTCTTTGACAAGGGTGTTCTGTTTATTATCTTGACACAATAAGAATTTTGTTTGCCTCTTGTATATGTCCTCAGACAAGATGGATAAACTCCCTTCCACAGCCAAGTATGAGGAGAGGAGTCCCTCTGCTCAGGGTGCTGCTGTTTCCTGATAATTGGATTACTGGGGGTAGGAGCCAGGGATTACTCCTTGATGAGCTTGCAAAGTGTAACATCCACTGGTATATGAAATATCCTGGCCCTGCTGGCTTACCAAATATCCTCCTGCAAACTGCTCATGTCCCAGAGGAAACAAAGTGGTGGAAAACATCCCACCTATAATCACTTCAAGCAAATTCTTCATTTTTACTGCTTTCCCCCCTGCCTTCTTATATCCCACTCCATGTCTCAGTTCACTACTCTGTTTCAGTCACCAAAGTTCACAGTAACTGTTCACAACAGGATGATTTTCTAAACCAGTCCATTTTAGGGATTTGATTTGCATCAGATCTTTACAGATGGTTGATTACATTATTTTTTTTTTTTTAATCAGTGATGTGGGCTCATACCTGCATGACTGGAGGTCAGAGGGGCTGTGGAGGGAGCTGAATATAACTCACAGTGTAAAAGGTAAAAGTCCCCTGAGTGAATACTATGTGATGGTTTCTTGCATGTGTAAAAATGGAAATGAAGCATTGTCAAATTTTCTCCTCTGTCGCATGCCTTTACTGATGCACAGCCTGTACTACAAATGAAGATGCAGGCTACACAATGTGAAGTGCTCCCACTGTGCCTTTGAAAATAGCTTATTCATCCTAAATTGGACAACTCCTTCAGTTTGTTATTGAGCTTCATAAATCTCCTACTCACTCCCAGCATCTCATCATGACACCAAACATCAAAAACTGACACAGCTGGAAGGGATGCCTGAACTTCATAGCACCTAGAATGCGTGCCCACAGAGAAGGAAGTATTTGAAGAAGAGACCATGCAGATATTTATTTACAGGAACCTCCTGCCGGGCTTGAAGAATAACACAACCATTAAGGCATCTGAAAATGCAGTGAGAGAATAAGGTTGTATGGCGGGCCAGTTAGGAACAAGGAACCAGCCTGCATCTGGCAAAAGAGGGGTGAAAAGGGGCCTGAGAATTAAGAAAGCTGCCTGCATGGGATGCCCTCAAGGAGGGGACATCTGGAAAAGATGCACAAAGAGAGCTGGTGTAAGCTGATTGGAAGGAAAAGGAACTTGGCAGCAGCCCTCTGTGCAAATCAGAGGGGCAACACTGCATTTTTGAGAGCAAATAATTCTGTAGTAAGCAAGATATGAGATAGTGGCCATCTGAGCAAGAAACCTTCATTAGTTATAAAAGGGATAAGCTACATCCCACATGCTTGGTGCAGAACCTCCCTGTAAGAGAGGTAGACCTGAGGTTGCAGTGAGAGGAACAAGTAGAAAGTAAGTTTGTAACCATGCTGAGCACCTGCTGGCAACAAATCATTCCCGAGGAAACATTGCAGGACAAGATTCCCGTTCTGGTACAGGGAGGCAAAACCACAGAGATTTAAGAGTCTTCTGCGTGAACAGAAGACATAAGTTTGTGGATGGGGTCTCAAAGAGGCAAAGAAGGGTACAAAGAGAAGAGCTTTCTAATATCCCACAAACAGCTAAGAAGAGATGAGAAGAAGCCATTAAAGATCCTGCAGAAGGTTATTCATTAGAAAAAGAGAGGGAAGCTGAAGAAATGAGGGGAAGCCAAGATTTTGGTTGATGTGTATAATCAAATATATCATCCTAACTAACTAACTACCTGGCTAAGGAAGGTGAAGCTAGTGCTGTAGTTCTTCTGCATGCCATGGGCCAGGAGGGAAAGTTTTTCTTCTTAAATCAGCACCTACAGATGCCCTGGGCTGAGTACTGCTGATGTTTTCACCCCAATTTCACTCCCTTCCCTTCTACATCCCAATAACCTCCTGTGGGCTCCTGGGGCTGAATCATTTTTCCTGTCTAAGTGTTGTCACTAACAAGCAACTGGTGCAATAAATTATTGCTGAATGCATGGTATTTTCTCCCTTTTATAAACAAAGACATACTGAAGATGTACTTTTTTTTTCCATCTTGCTTGTTGTGGGAGAGGAAAATTCCCCACCTAACAGAACATCAGATAAAAATGGAGATTTTGTATTATGAATAATAAAAATTGTACTCTGGGAGATGGAAATGAAACAACACAGCATCAAATACATATTGTAGAGAAAAAAAATTGTGAGACTCATTGTCAACAAGGCTGTTTAAATTTTTTTTTCTAAACAAGTGATTACACTGTTAGAAGTAGAATTTTCTAAACAAGTGACATCCATAGCTGGTATAACTTAGCAATAAATGTATTAGAGAAACACGGCAATGTAATATTACCATTTACCATCTTTGTATTGCTCTTGAGGGATCTTTCAGAAAAAGAAAAAATCACATAATATAGAAGCATTCAGTAACAATAACTGAACAAATTGGTTTTGTCTAACTCTGGTATTTGATTTGCTTTTTGTTAAATTCTCTTACATAAAAAAGAGAGCAGATCTCAGATAAGAGCAATGATTTGCCTTCTAAGCTACTAGGGAGGACAGCTGCAGTAGTGACAAGAGGGAGCAGAGGCACCCGAACTCCCTGTGATGATCTGGTTTAAGCCCTATGTGAATCCCAGCATCAAACTTGTACCTCTGTCGTGGTTTAAGCCCAGCTGGCAACCAAGAAACCACACAGCTGCTCTCTCACTCCAACCCTTCCTCCCCCCGCTCCCAGACGGATGGGGAGGAGAATCAAAAGAATGTAACTCCCACGGGCTGAGGTAAGAACAGTCCAGTAACTAAGGTATAACACAAACCACTACTGCTACCACCAATAATAATAATGATAAGGGAAATAACAAGGGAAGAGAATACAACCGCTTACCACTCGCCGACCAATACCCAGCCTGACCCGAGCAGTGATCTAGCCCTTCCAGGTAACTGCCCTCAGTTCTACATCCTGGTAGACGTGCTGTGGTATGGAATATCTCTTTGGTTAGTTTGGGTCAGGTGTCCTGTCTCTGCTTCATCCTGGCTTCCCCTCCTCCCTGGGAGAGCATGAGACTCAGAAAGTCCTTGGTCAGACTAAACATTTGAGCAGTAACTAAAAACACCGGTGTTATCAGCACTGTTCCCAGGGTGAAAGTCAAAAACACAGCACTGTGCCAGCTACTAAGGAGAAAAATCACTGCTACTGCTGAGCCCAGGACAGCCTCTCAGCCCAGGCCTCCATCTTTGCAGTGTGCCACCGTAGTTTCTCACAGGAGCAGGGGGAACCCCAAAAGTGGCTACACATCCCCCTGCTAGAGGTGACAGGATGGACAGATTGCTTCCCCCCTCCCTGGCATGGCTTCTAGCAGGATATGAGATTTCTAAAGGATGAAGAGGTCCTGGAGAGCAGGGCTGGGTGTTAATCACTAGTCCTTTTTCTTCTTGATCAGGACAGCATTGTCTGGTAATCTTTAGCTTTTAGCGTTTTTGGATGGAAATACATATGTTGTCTCATGCTAGTTATGAATCTAGTTCTGTGCTACCAAAACCATGGATATTATCATCCATACCTCCAGAAGTCATCTGAAAGCTGACCATAAAGACATATGATCACCGTTGGCCCAGATCCACAGAAATATCCCATATTTAATAAGTCCCATTGTGATCATTGGGAGTGAAGTACATAAATGCTTTGTGAATCCAGTCATCCACAGCTGAATTCTGATTCAGTGGTTCTAGATCAACAGAACTGATAAAACATGGATTAAATTTTGAATTATGATCTCTGGATGCTCTTGACATTTTTGTGCTAATTGACATATTGACATATCCAAAGCTTGCATTCTCTGATGAGCATTCGTATTTCATTTATAAAGACAAGATATAAGCCCTGGGCTCTGCCAGTGTGCTAACCAATACATCAATGTCAAGAATATCCCAGTATCATCAGAAGCTTACAGCCTTTCAAAACTCATGCCTGCGCTAGAGGAGAGAGTTGATGTTTGATGTAATCACCACCTCAGTGATATCCAAAAGAATTCCCCAGCTCTGCTCATCAGTGATCTTTACATTGACTGCTAGAGATGCCATAAGCTTAAGAATCTTGAATATTAGGAAAAAAATTTGGAAGTCAGAATTTACTATCATCATTATCAGATCTTCTAATTAAATAGACATAAAGGCAATGAAAAGGAGCTACAGTTTCAGAAAAATATCAATTTCTGTGGTAGCAACCACAGTTTTACTTTCATATGCATTTCTCCTGAATGAAATCTCAGCTCCTCATTATTAACTGGGATACTTCAGCCTTTTTTCCAACACAGTGACAATTGACAATGCACTCATAACAGTTCATTTTAGTGTTCTCCAATAAATTTAAATTAATTGGTTTCAGTTAAATTGAATAATTAATTCTGGTTGTTTTTTCTTTTTTGTGCCAATACTGAATGAAAGTTTCATTTACAGAGCTGGCTGTCATAAAACTCTCTTGTAAGTTAAATTTTACAGCATTCTCCATGGTGCCTCACATCACTGACTTGGATAAAAGGAACAGAGACTAACATCATCTACCTGGATTTGTGCAAGGCATTTGACACTGTTCCACATGACATCCTTGTCTCTAAGCTGGAAAGGCATGGATTTGATGGATGGACCATTTGGTGGATAATGAATTGGCTGAGTGGCTGTGCTCAAGCAGTTCTGGTCAATGGATCGATGTAGAAGCAGAGACCAATGACAAGTGAGGTTCTTCAGGGGTCGATATTGGGACCAGCATTGTTTAAAATTTTTCTTGGTGACATGGACAGTGGGATTGAGTGCACCCTCAGCAAGTTTGCTAACGACATTAAGCTGCGTGGTGCAATTAACATGCTGGAGGGAAGGAATGCTATCCAGAGGTACCTTAACATGCTTGAGAGGTGGGCTGATGCCACCATCATGGAGTTCAACAAGACCAAGTGCAAGGTCCTGCAAATGGGTTGATGATTCCCAAGCACAAATACAGGCTGTGCAGACACTACATTGAAAGCACCCGAGGAGAAAAACTGGGGAATTGCTGGTTGATGAGAAGCTCAAGACATGTGCTTGCAGCAAAGGAAGCCAGCAATATCCTGTGCTGCATCAAAAGGAGCGTGGTGGCTCTCCCCCTCTACTCTTCTTTTGTGAGATCCCGCCTGGGACTTTTTACAAGGGCATGTAGTCATAGGGAAAATGGTTTTAAACTGAAAGAGGCTAGATTTAGATTAGGTATTAGGAAGAAATTCTTTGCTATGGTGAGGCACTGGAACAGGTTGCCCAGAGAAGCAATGTCTGCCCCATCCCTGGCATTGTTCAAGGCCAAATTGGATGGGGCTTTTGATAACCCCAGTACAGTGGAAAGTGTCCCTGCCTGTGGCAGAGGTGTTGGAACTAGATGATCTTTAAGGTCCCTTCTAAGCCAAACCATTCTATAATTTTATGACTTCACAAGAAAAAATACTTTTGCACCCTGGAAAATATTGCTGGATCCATAAAAGACAATAGGTCTGCAAATTACAGTTCTATGTGGCAGAGGACTAATGTAGAATGTATTTTTATGATTTTTTTTAGAATATATGCTGAATGAGACCTTTCTTATCTGTCAGGAAAATGAAGGATTCCAGTTCAAACCAAACCAAAATTAAAAACTTACTTTGGAGTTTCTGGGTGGGAAATCTGATTTTTTGTATTTTCAGTCAGAAAGTTATTCTTACAAAAAACACCAAGACCTCTGTAATGTGCCCAGGATGTCATGCTGTCCTTGCCCCTGCTGTAGACTGCACAGTCATTATTCTGCTGATTAAGGGCAAGAAGATTAAAATTCAAATAAATAAAGCTAAAACATCATCCATTGGAAAAAAAGTTAATGCAAAAGAAAGAAACACATTCTTTGATTGTGTAGTAGCTTCTTTAAATGCAGTTTGCAACAGACTACTGTTTTACCACTGTATGAACAGTCGAAGGAAATATTTGATGACTGTACCAAATCATAGTCATAGAATCATATGGGATGAGCAGATCTGACAGCAAAATTGTCAAAGAAATTTGCAGCTAAACATCTGCTGCTTTCAGTGGACTCCATTAACGAATGAAGACCACAAGGTGATAGGAAATTACAGGGCATTAGTGACTTTGTAATTTAAAGCTTTAGGAGGTTATTTTGTTAAAAACAAAATAAAGTAAAATTTGGAGGTTATGACCAGGTGAACAGCTGATCAAAAGTTAGCTAGTGGTGTTCAGTAGTCACAGTATAGTGATAAGCTGCCAGCAGACTGGTGGATGAAATTATTTCACTTGTCTGTGTGTGCTCTCTCTTATGTCAGGCCCAATTCAATAGCTCCCTGAGAGAAGGCTTTGAGGACATCTGAGGCTTTAACTCTCCACTAGCAAGAACATTTCCCCAACATCATGCTGAGAAGAAAGAGAAAGAAAGATGAGCAAAACACAGCACATCCGTGATATAACGTGCACTGGTGTGAGGCTGGGAGCAAACACCAGAGGACTGGAACTGGGATGGACTTCCTCACACCAGAACCTCTGCTGAAGACTTCCCCATGTGAAATTGTACCCTTACTTCAGGCTCAGTGGTTTCAACTGAAGGGCAGACTCTGCCAGAGGTAGGCAAGGCTACTTGGCCAAGGGGATATTTTTAGAGAAGTTCTTTCATATAAAATACTTCTGAAAATATATGGGTTGACAGATATTCAGAATGGTCTTGTGATCTCTAAGCGTCTAATGTATGGTGAGTGAACACATGAAGAAAAGGAGAAAATCAATCATTCTCAACAAGTAATTAGGTTAGCTACAGTGAAGACAGTGGGGAGATGAAGGCTTTGAAACAGAATTAAAAGGCTGAAAAAACAGAGTTTTTACCCGCAGAACAGATACTGCATCAGAAGGGAACCTGAAAGTGTGAAATCAGTCAAGATTTGTCTTATTTGGAGCATGAGTTTGCTTGCAATGAGACAGAGAGCTGACTCTGATATCACACTGGTTTTCTAATGGCGTGACTTCCCTGAGCACAGTGGTATGCTGCCTTGATTTACACAAGAAAGCATATAACAGTGTTCAGTAAATTAAATTCTGCATTTACAGCAACTGCAGAGAGAGGGAGGATTAAGATGCAGGACTATGCATGCACTTGGAAAAGTCAGCCCTGACTCAGGAGAAGAAATCTTGCCACCTTTTGTAAAAGAGAAGAGTGCAGTGTGTGATTCCCACTCCATCTACAGAGAATTCATTTATAAACATGTTCTTAAACATCAGTGGGAAATCAGATTGCAAAAGGTTTGTAAAGGATGTACCAATGGATATGATTTACCAAGACCTCAATTCACTTAAAGTCATTCAACTCATATATAACTCTTCTTCAGCCACAGTTTCCTACATTGGATGTCATCTATATGAAATAAGAGATATGGGAGAACCCTGGAGTTTACAACTGTCCTGGGTTCAGCAGTAGCAGTCATGTTTCTCCTTTGTGGTAGCTGGTGCAGTGCTGTGTTTTGACTTCCAGCCTGGGAACAGTGTTGGTGAAGCTGATGTTTTTGGTTGTTGCTAAGTGATGTTTACCCTGACCAAGGACTCTGTGAGGCTCATGCTCTGCCAGGGAGGAGGGGAAGCTGTGAGGAAGCAGAGACGGGGCGCCTGACCCGGGCTAGCCGGGGAGGTATTCCATACCACAGCACGTCATGCCCAGGGTGGGGGGTAACTGGGAGTTACCCAGAAGGACACGGGGTTCCGGGTGGGACTCGTTTCTTGGCCGGTGGTATTGTATTCTCTTCCCTTGTTATTTTCCCTTATCATTGTTGTAGTTGATAGTAGCGGTGGTGATTTGTGTTGTACATTGGTTGCTGGACTGTTCTTGTCTCAACCCGTGGGAGTCGCACTCTTTCGATCCTCCTCCCCGTTCCTCCGGGAGTGGGGAAGGGGAGAGCCCCAGTGGGGGGGGGGACACGGACCTTGATTGTTGTCAGCTTGGCACCACTCACTGGGAGTGAGTGAACACGTTACCTGACTGGGCTTAAACCACAAGAACAACTGTGGCTGTAATGTCTCACTGCGAATTCCACAGAGAAAAAACATTTCAGAAAGATGCATAACCACTCAGCTAAAATTAAATTGAACCCTGTGTAAAACATTGTCTGTATTCATGTATGTATTGACAGCTCTCAATGCTCATTTCTAAGTTTTGGCAAGGCAATGTACCATCTTTTTTAACTGAATTAACAAATTATTGGTTTTCTGGGCACACAGACAAATGGGTGGAAGATAAACGACTTTTTGAATCATTTCCTCAGCATAGCACTGTGCTTCAGCAAACATATTATTCATAGAAATCCCAATTAAGTGACTTCTGATACAAGTATAGCTATTGCTTTTTCTTCATTTCATGGAACTAATCACGATATCTGTCAGACTGCAACATTACAAGTGGCAGGAATGCAAGTACAAAGTGAATATGCCTGGAAGTTCAGTGAAACTTTGAATAAAGGAAAAGATAAAAGCATCTGACAAATGCTTTGAGGATTCTCTACCACGAAATGACTCTGTGCAATCATTCAGCCAGAGCTGTAGTTGGGGCACCTTGCTTTGATCCCTTACTTGGGACACGTGCACATAGGACATATATTTAGTTTGGGGTGTTTTCATCCATCATGCAATCTACTTATTAGCATACTTCTAGCTTGCTTGTGTTGTTAACTTGAATACAATATGCTGTGCTAGAAAATGCAAAAGAACTGTTAACAGCTGCCAGTAATTGTGCACACAAAGATTGCTTCCAGCTGAATTAAACTAATTTGATCGTAATATGCTCCTGTATGCTCAGAAGATGTATGTCACTTTTAGAAGAACTTCACTTTTCAGCATGGGGCAGGAGTTACAACATTATTACTTACTTAGACAACACAGGGCTCCCAGGTGGTATGAAATATGCATTTTTTTTTCACTTGAATGTCAAATACAAAGTTTTGTTTAAGTAACTTATGATCATTAGTAGTTACCTTGCTAACTGAATTCCTTCTCATATTATTTCTGACCCTTACATTGAAAACTGGCAGGGAAGAAAGGGCAAGGAAATTTCCCATCAGGAGTAGATACCCTCATGACCATGGTATTTTCCAAAGAGTCACAAGTGAGTAGACTGAACAATAAAGATACAATCATGTTTATATAGCAAAAAAGATAATTCTCCAATTTATTCCCAGATCCTAGTCCATGCTGCATAAAACATGACCCCATGGCTGAAACAATTAGTTTCCTCCCAAACAAAACCAGGGACCACTCTCAGCAGTCAATGAGTGAGTAAGTTTCATTAAGTTTACCCAGTCCTCCAACACTATTTGTGTGGGTCTGACACCTCATGAGTTCTACAAATATTCTTATGCCACCACATCTCAAAGCATGTCCTATGTGGTCCTGCTTGAACTGCAGGGGTGAGACCCTGTGAACACTGACAGTCAGAAACCACTTCCCAGACCAGGAGCATTTAGCAGTGCAGATCATAGAATCATAGAATAGTTAGGGTTGAAAAAGACCTTAAGATCATCTAGTTCCAACGCCCCTACCATGTGTAGGGACACCTCGCACTGAACTAGGTAACACTAGAAAAGCAAAAAATGACCTTGCACACTCAGAGTGCCACATTATCAACTGTAATACTCATTGTCCCAAAATGGCTGTGTGTCTTTTGTTAAATCAGCAGCAGAAATTCTTGACTGACACCTATTCAAAAGGCAGTATTTGGTCTGGCTGATATGCAGCTGTAGCTACGTTATTCACTTCTTTTAAGGCAAAGGAGTTAAAATCTTACACAATATGAACATTTTGTGAACTATATGAAGAATATCCGGGTCCTCATCTTCTACCCAAAAAATCTGACAGGGAAGACTTCAGCAGGTATTTATTTTGCAAAAATATTGTCAAGAAATGTAGAGAATAACCACTCTTAGAAAAATAAATGTTCTGGTAGGACATTTGACACAAAGAAGAAAGCCATCAGAGGAGCCTGAATTATCAACATCTGTAACACATGAGTTATGCTGTCACACTGCTATTTTCTTCTAGCAGCTTGGGCAGTGACTGATAGCAAGAGCACCCTTCACCCACATCCTGTGAGGTTAATCATTTAGTCTAATCCAATCTGTTCTTCCCTGTGTGCCATAATACAGGTATGATACTAATGTGAAAAATGCTAGGGAAAGAAAGAATAGAAATAATTAAATGCTTTTCCTTCCAACTCTAAAATCCATTCAGTTCTTTAGATGGAAAAAAAAGAAAAAAAATCAGTAGTACTGAGAAGACATTTTGCCCCAGTAATAGTTCAGGCTGCTCTCTGTAATATATAATGCAAATGGACCATTTCAAACATGTTAAACATGATGCAGGTAAAATGAGGCCATGTCCACAGCAGTGTCTAAAACAATTTTCAGACAGTCCCAACCCAACAGAGATGTGAATCTTCAGCCACATTTGAAAATCCAGTACAGACTTCCTTGTTCTTTTTCAAACCCTTGGTAGTCAAATGGGAGTTTTTCTATTAAAAGTTTGAACCGTGAATACTCTCTGCCAGTGTCTAAACACAGCCATTTGCCTGCCACGAAAACCTTGCCTATACTGGAGACTAAAAAATATCAGGTTACTTGCATGCAGAAAGACAGCTTACATATCCCACCTAAATATTTCAAAAATAATATTTATGAAGGGGACTTGAAATTTAAAACTAATATTATACTTTGAGCTATTCTATTGGTTCTGTAGTAGCTATTCCCAGACTCCCTGACTACTTTAGCAATATGGAAATGAGTGGGGAGAGAGAGATTGCAGCCTTGAAGGGAAAGCTGGGAGTGACAAAAAAGTTTCATCAAAATAGGGAGGGAAACCAGGCTGCAAGATATTACTCTACAGGAAAATAATGGTGAATGGTCTTCTTATTTGTTTTAAAGGAGCTCAGCTGTGGCCATAGAATTGAAGAACCTCAATGAATTACACCCCTGGATGTGTTCAAGGCCAGGCTGGATGAGGCTTTGAGCAACCCGGTCTAGTGGAAGGTGTCCCTGCCCATGGCAGTGGTGTTGGAACAAGGTGACTTTTAAGGTCACTTCCAACCCAAACCATTCTATGGTTCTATGATCTAAATAGCTCTAATCTGAGACTAAAGAACCAGAAAAGCTAGAAGATGTTATTATGAAATCTCTGTGAGTGAGCTGATAGATGAAAATACCTTTTTTTTGACATCAACCTCTGTGTGTAAACACAATGAAAAGGTAGAGCTCTTTTTATCTGGGCTAACAAAGCAGGTAGAGGCACTTCACCTTGCTGCCCAAGCTGTTCTTTCGCACAATATTGGTATTAAGAGTGGTCATTCCGTGTTTCATGATGAGAAACTAGTCCACAATAAAAAGCTATGAGCATAAATCTTCCACTCTGAGAAATCACATACCAACTTGTCTGTGGAGTTTAATGACTCACTTAGAGTTGCAGGCAATTTGATTGGATTTTCAGTATATGCCTGTCAGTGTTTCCAAACCTGTAAATTTTATTCCGAAATATGTAATTTCAGCAAATTAGGTTCATGAAGCTGCAGGATAACCAACTGAGACCTGAGAAATTATGTAAGTCACAGTGCAGCTGCAGGACCCCTAATGCTAGCAAGCTTAGTACTTACAGAGGCACAGCACTTTCAGACAGATTTTCTCGCTTGTAACCTCTTCATCTGTGAAAAATGCAGCTCCTCACCTTCTGCCACAGGAAACAGTTAGCAACAGTCACTCAATTTTTGGAAATGAGCATGACTGGCAAGAACCTGAGCCTACAGAAAACAGCAGTAAAATGCATGCTGACTTCAGCAGAGTCAGGATTTCACCCCTGTGGCCTTGATTGAAAAGCACAGTGTGATGACAGAAAATAAAGATGGTTCTGCAATTTGTTTTCTTCATCTGCTTCACACTGAATGAGTGAAGAAGTGGAATGATGGTGAAAGTATGTGTCAGTGGGGCAGAGCTCTCACTTCACTCCCATGACCAGGGGGCAGAGCATCCACATAGTGCTGCGGCTGGCCATCCTTACATTTCTCACCATGGCTTTCAATCTTCCTGTTCTGGAGACTTGCACTCTCTGTTAATGCCTTTGCCTCTGCACCTTCCCTGAATGTAGTGGCCATTCCTCCAACCAGCTCATCAATAATGATTTCCCTCATCCTTCCTGTAGCTGGTTCAATAGAGTTATTAACATTCTCACTGGAGTTGGCTCAAGTGACCCTAATCAAGAGGAATTGGCATGCTGGCAAACTCTCTGCAGATACCTGTCAGGAATGAAGTACTACCACCTTTTCTGTAATAGATACCAGGATTCGAAAAAACCACCCTTCTCCTCATCTCCCCAAGTTCATTATTAGAAAGTAAGGACAGGTTTTCAGGTTTCTAGATTAATGCCACAGGCCACTCCCTACAGCATGGGGAGAGATGCAGGATAAGGGATCTATATCCCTTTGTGTAATCTACTGTAATTTTTTTCTTTTCTTTTTTTTTTTTTTTTTGTCTAAAATGGGTTGATGCTTCCTTTGATGTTGAGGCACCACAGCCTATAAACAAAGAGGTAAACACCTGTTTGCTAATGGGTTATACCTTGAAAGACAACTAACTTCTCTTGTAAATGCAATTCTTATCAGACAAAGGAAGAAATTTTTTTAATTATGGAATTACTGGTATTTACTAATGATTTCTAGAAATCCAGCTTCAGCCAGATAGGAACTCTAGATCAATATAATCATCCAGCAATTTTATGGCCGTTGGAGCAAAGCCTTGTGAAGTGTGTGGCGACTCACTTCTCTTTCACTGAAGAGAGAAAGAGAGGATGAAGATGGGCTGAGAGACAGCTGAAATCTTATCCATGTCTCTGCCAGGCAATTATCAAGCTTGGGTGTGTTACCTTTGGCAGAAATGCTTGCTCAGGGCAGCAGTGCATATTGTCTGAGGCATAAAAATTAAAAAAGAGGAGTCAAGTGCTGCTATGCAGTGAACAGAATGAAGTCATAAATAAAAGTCTTATATACTCTGGAAATGAAGATTCTTCTTAAAACAAACAAACAAACAAAACCAACAACCACCTGTAATACATTAACATGAACCACAACTTCAAGGCTCTTATATTGTTGTACTGTATCAGGAGTCTCTTTGCTGACTGTTGTGCCCAGTGACATCCTCTGTCTCTGTGTCTCAGTGACTCCATTCCAACTTGTTGAGTGCTTCTGCTGCTGTTTACAGATGCAGCTATAGCCTCTCTGGACAGGTTTTAAAGGGTACAGATCTGACTGATTGAGACAGTATTTGAGCTGACATGTGAAATGAGAACTATGCTTCTTAATACCTACTTATTACTCCTTAGAAATGCTGAATCCACTTGTGCCCATGCTGACAATGACTTGTGTCTATAAAGATTTATAACTAAGTCATAGATACTCTGAAATAGCTTGAGCATCCCACAGCAAGTGTGTGACAAGAACACATTCAGGACTAAAGAGGATTGAAATGGGAACAATAACATCTTTCATGCTGACATAATAATACCTTGACATTTTATGCTCTTTCTGCTATGGCTGTCATTGCACCTAGGATCCTGCTGTACTATCCATACTAACATTAGTCAATACCTTATTTCACAGGTGTGATCAGTGACACTACTTGTGATGAAGATCCTATCTCCTGTAAGTGACAGTATTGCAGTTCTTAATGAGTTTAAATTGTTTAAACAGTGCTCAAGTGACCAGTATGGAGACTATAGGGCCAGGCAGCAATAATGAGTTAGACTGTGTGTAAAGGTAAATCTTCTACTTTTACAAAGCTAAAAAATTTATGAGGGGATCTCAAATTATAAATAACCCCACTGCCTTTTGTACTAGATCTGTAATTTCTCTTTTGTCACTTTTGCAGAGCAGTACTTTTCACAGGACAGTCTATAAGATGAACAGTCTGGATATTTTTGGAAGGAATCATTTATTTTTCATTAACCAAACAGGATAAAAATCTATAGTACATTTCTCCTTAAGAACGTGTGAACTGAGATTAGGCAATAATTAAGTTATTTGGTATTGGTTTTACATGCACTATCAACTGACTAACTCCCAGTTAGAAACTCTTGCCACTGTGAGAGACAGAGCCTTTATACTAATGTGGTTTTTTTTCAAGGTAAACAGTAAAACATTCTCTGTGCAATTTTCACAAAAATGTTCTCATTCTTTTTTACCCCTCAAAAAAATACATGAACAGTTCTATTCCATAAGCAGTTTTTTAGCAGATTATGATTTCTCATTCAGATCAGTGAGATCTGGGACCACTCAATATCTTGCAGAACAAAGCAAAAAGTCTTCTCTTTAAAAGCTTGTACTAAATAGTATCCATGGGAAAATCAAAAGACAATCATGTTTCTTGATCCAAAACAAAATAAGCCCACCTCAGCTGGAAGGTGAGCAGCACTGAAGAGCAGCTCTGCTCAGACAGGAGGCTATTTTGCAGGCCACACAGAACCCATGAGAAGAGCCACATGCCAGATGCAAAGAGTTAGTACTGCCTTGCTTCTGGAACTACAGGACGGGAGAGTAATGGCAGAGGATGGGCAAGGGAGTAATGACAAGGCAGGTGCTGGGGTAACAGCTTCCTGAGAAAAGCAGTTGCTTTGCAAGAGCAAAGCACGGGACAGGGGTAGCTTGGGAATAAAAGTAGTTTTGCTCCCAGCCACAAAGCTGGGTTACACCTTTAGGCTTAACAGCCTAAAGACATCCATCGGCAAGCACTCATTCCCAAGTGTATGCTCTGAGTTCACAGGCAGGCTGTGAGCAGTGCATCCCACTGAGAGCTGGAAACTTGCCAGCAGGAAACTTTCTCAAAGCTCTGCTGGATCTTCTGTGTCATGTTTCCCCTGCTGTGAAACATGTGTTGTACCCCCCACTTAAAGCTGCAAAAAGTGGGACCAGCTGTCAAAAGGGACAGCTGTCTGCATTCCCCTCCACTGGGCCATGCATTTTCCACATCCACCTTTGAGCTACCAAGAGTACTCATCCACCTGGGCAGCCTCAACAAGCAAGTCCAGCTAACAATAGGAGCAGCAAGAAATGAAAAAATGCTTTTTAAATCCAGATTAACTCTCAGCTGTGGCCAGAGAATGGAGCTGGAAAGCCTTCATCAGGTAACCTGCATGCAGGAGGATGGTCCAGACCCTCCTCACACACTGGGTGCTGCAGTGGTGGGAAGGATATGGCCAAAAGAAGTAAGAGTACATTGCATCAGACCTCTCCTTGTGCTTCAAAAGAACGGGCAGGATCTTTCAGCAACACATGCCAATTTTCAGTGTGTGTTGGAGCTGCCATATACTCCATAAGAAGCAATTTGTAAGCCAGGAAACAACTGCCTCCTGTGCTGAGGGTACACTGGGATACCATGAGGAGGGCATGGTGAGCCCTGAGGTTGGCAGTGCAGTTGCCCTCTGCTTCCCAACCCCTGTAACAGAGGAGGAGCGCCAGAAAGGCTGGAGAAGGAAAAGATGCTTTCTGAGCTGTAGGAAAGCCTGCAACATCTAACCAGATGCAGCCTTTAGGGGTGTATTCTCTCCTCTCACCCCAGCACTGCATTATCTTCTCTATCCCATGACCCTGGGTTTGGGGGTGGAAGTAGCCAAGCAAGATAGCATACATGAGCTAGAGTGCAGGCAGGCAGGCAGGCAGGCAATTTAGGGAAAGGCTCAGGGCAGGAGACTGCTGTTTTACACTAAAGATAGAGGGTTTACCCTCATCCCTGCACCACGCTATAGAGCACTAGGGGAAATGTGTTATCTTCAGGGTATTGTTTGCTCTGACTGGCTACAGGGTGCTTTCCTCCTGATTCCCAGGAAGTACCAGGGAAATTATGTCACTGAAGTGCCCATCTAACTGTGTGACAATACTCACCTGCCTACAGTTCTCCCCAGTCTCTAAACTCCTGATGTTCCTTGAAGTTTCTTTTCCAGAAGCAATTATTCCTCTGATAAAAAGCAGAGGTTTTTAATGACAATTTTTCTCAATCCACCACCTTTAAAGCAGGGCAATAAATCATAATAAATGCCTCCACATTATATAAATTGGCTCCTTTGCAGAACATTTTTCATTCAGTATAAACAGAGAAATTATACCTTTTGACTTTTGCCCAGAATTGCTATTTTTTGCCCTTTCCAAAGGGGGACTTCTCATCTGTGTCATCTTTTCACTTGTGTTATGCATAAAATTAAAATGTGTTGCAAACGCTTTGTCCCAACCTTCCTTTTTAAAAAGTAGCTGTGTTTGACCTGCTCTTTCCCTAGTCCTCCTTCCAAAGTGTGTTTTTTCCACTGGTCCACTCAATCTCCTTTGTTGTTTGTGCATTCCTTTTGTATATTACTTTCCTTTCAATATTTGTATATTACTTTCCTTTCAATTTTCTTTCTTTCTTTTCAGAGCATAGTCGATGCTTCAGTGCCAGGTATTAAAAAGTGTCCTCTTTCACCATGTCATGGCCAAAATTCTTAAGCAGCTTCTTTTATGTTGGGTTATTATTGTTTTCATAAATCTCCTCTAGGTTTCTATATCATTCATCGTAGTGATGTCCCTAACACAAACAGCTGGGTGCTAGAGCACTTCTGCTTCTCTGCAACACATTGTGTGCTTGCTCTGTATTTCACATCAGTGTTACCTATAACAATAAGGTTTTGAATCTAAAGATCCGAGAAAGCCTGAACAAAATATGGACAATGAAAGCAGAAATTCCAGAATATAGCTTTTGGAGAAAGGCATGGGAGCCTCAAAAAAACAGCAAAGCTCAAACGTTCCTAAGGTATCTAGAGAATGGAAGAAATAAACATCCATAGATAAATATTCTCAGTGATGAGTGTCTTTTACCTAGTTAATGACCTAATTGATTACTGAGAATTAAGATTAGTTTTGTGTCCCGTTTTATAAACCGAAGATGTAACCTCAGGGATGTCTGGCTTTGAACACCCAAGATGACTGCTGAGTTGCTCGAAGCCTAAGCTGCAGCACAGTTAAGAAACCCCAACATACTCTTTTGTTAAAAGATGAATTTTGGTGCAGTTAAAGTAATACAGATCTTCCTTATTGCTGTAACTATTTCAGATAGAAAAATCCATGATGACAGTTTTCTTCTCTGTATCATTTATTTTCCTAATTGTTTTGCTGCAGTGCTTCTTTAATAAAGAGACACGTGGAATCAGTCACCTGACAAAGCGCTTTTTCAGTTAACAGCATTTTTCAGACTGAAGTGCCCATAGGTACTGGTAGAAACTCAATGCTGGTTTTGTTCCTACAAGTGTATCTTGTTCCTTCTTATTCCTACAAGTCTCATCTTTCCTTCTCCTTCAGTCACTGTTTTCAAACAAAAAAGTCAAGTAAATCTTCTTTAGCCATAGCTTTTTGATCAGCTTTGTCTGCAGTGCTGTAAACTCTTCAGCATTCCTGAAGTTAAAGCAGTGAAGCGTATCAGTTTTTCTCTTGGCCAGCATCTACAGTGCATTTTTAGTTGATACAGACTTTACTGCTGTTTTCTAGAGAATGCTCTTTATAGCCTTAGCAGGAAGCTTGCTGATGTACAATTATTTGAATGTTTCCAGTCTTAGATGAATTGATTGCATTGACTTAGCAGAATTTACCAGAGTGAATTTTTGCTGCTACATATAATCTCTACAGTTTTTTTCTTTCCCAGCCAATTAATATTCCAGTGGCTGAAGGATGTATTAACTTTGTCAGTCAACATCATAGCTCTTGATAATAATGTTGGTACATCTGCACCATGAGAAGTCCCAGAAATGGAGGTGAAGGCAGGATTTGGCCTCAAATCTCTGGCAGCTGCATTGAAGGAGTCCCTCTGGAAATATTCTCAAAATCTTTAATTGCTGTCCTTCAAAATGAAAAATTATTTATTTACAGTAAAGCTGGAGACACTTACAGCTACTGACCACTTCCATACACACGACCATATCCATGCTCTACCTTTGAACTTAAGGGTTTTACATGACTTGTTTTCCCTGGGCTCAGTAGAAGAGTAAGAAAGGAAAAATCTGTGGATTTAAAATCCCTGAAGAGCCTCAGCTCAAAAAACTAAGAAATCATCTTGTGTGAGAGTCAGTGTTTACTGTCTCCAGGCATAGAACATGCCTCGTGACCAAAATTGTAAAAAGTGTTTATTTAAATGTTTAAACTGGTGACAGCTTTTTCGTTCCCTGTTAGAGAAGTTTTAGTGTATCCTTTATTTTATTTGAACACACTGTAGGCAAATCATCCTTGTTTGCCTCCATGGCAACCCTTTCTTGCTCTCCTTTTCAGTCTTTAGTGGGTGAAGCCTTCACTTTCTTTCCTTTAGGCCTCCCAAAAGCTCACTGCCAGCCCCGGATGCCGCTTCTACACTATTCCCAAGTGCTTTTAATTCATTACGGCCCCACGTGGGAGCTGTTACACATGGCTCCTGATCCCCATGGACTTCAGATGCAGAAAATGGGAGAATTCCTGACCTGTTGACAGTAAGTAGATCATGACTTTGCCACATATGGGTCTAACAATGCAGTGACTGTACCCAGCAGTGCCGCAGGACATCAGAGACATTACCTGTCTTGCTCAAAGTGGTTAATGCATTGGTTAATTTTACAGCATTTTATTAAGCAGAAAAAAATATAAAAAAAATCTGGTCACATAAGTTTGCTCTGTAAGATGCCCTCCAAGCAAATGCTGAGGACAGGTGGAGAGTATTCATGCTAAAATATGATTTACCTTGGTTTTGGCTGGATGATATGAGAAGAAGGGGCAGCTCATCCCTGTGGTACAGGTGGAAACACAGTTAGAAAATCAAGTAATAAAAAGATTTCCCATGTTGCTTGCTCTGTACTGGTGCTGTATGGGAAATCTGTGATATGTCACAGAGCCAGCATCCCCATCGGAACTAGGACGTCAAAGGCCAGCAGAACTGTCAACTTTATTTCCCATTCTTGGTTTATAAAACGTGACTATTTCTAAGGTTCTGGCCACCATCAATGATCCCTGGTGCCAATGTAAGCTGTATCTTCAAACAGCACAGTTCTTTCAGAAGAAAACTGCACCAAGTTTTCTCAAGTGGAAGTAACACTGCTGTGGTGTATGCCTCAGCGATGGTCAAGGGCCATTTACTGAGGTCTGAAATCCCACCCTAGACAAAGCCTCTAGCAGCAGACAGGAAGCACAGGTATTTTGTGCCTAAAGTTTAGACACTCTGGATCCGCTAGACTGTAGAAGTGCTTAATCTTGTTCCATTACTGTGAGTGATCTGTGAGTATTCTGGGGAATAAAACCAGTGATTTAGTTTTCATTTATTTTCATAACAGTATTAATCACTTAGAGTAACTAGAACAGCTTCCTGAAATTTGGGAAAAAGTTAATGAATTCTTACCTAATTTAATGAGTCACCGTGGAGCTCATATTACATTTCAGACACATAGAGTGTGCTAGTCATTATTCACCTGCCTCCAACTTTCAATCAACAGCTCTGGGAGGCAGAAAAGTATAAAAAACATCTGTTGAAATATACTCAGAGAAAACATTTTCTATTGCGTATGGAAATTAAATGTGTTGGTAGAAAGTGAAATGATTCCATAAATGCTTCGCGACAGGAGTAAATTTACTACCAGTTCTATTTGTAATGATTCAGTCAGCAAATAATAGAAGTAAGCACTTGATAAAAAATTACTGTTATTTAGAAATATGATTTTGAGATTGATGCAAATACAGTCTTAATAGAATGGCTTCACTATTTTGCATTTAAAGTGGGGAAAAATGATTGGAGACCAAGATCTTGTGAATATAAAACTTAGTGATTGCATCATATGTTGGGAATGGGAAGCTTACTACAAAGGTTTCGGAAAAAGACCTTGCAAGCTGAAACTGCAGATCAAAGCCAGCAAAACCACATGCTTCATAGCATGACATTAACTCAAAATCCCATATAAAATTTATCGTATCCTCCCAAACTGCTCAACACCACTAAGCCCAATTGATGCTATGTATAATAAGGGTGTGTGCATTGACTAAATACAATTTATTTTCTATATTTACTGACTGTACTTACCTTTATGGAAACTTATGCCATGTTCTGGCAGAAGAATACATAGATGCCTGAAGGCTGTATGACATGTAAGGGCGTACAGAAGAATGAATTTCAAAACACTGAGGTAGACAGAAATGTGGTCTGTACAATGCATCATCAATTCCAGGCTTCCTTTCTGTCTTCTTTTTCATACAGAAAATCCTTAGCAAACTGTACTGACTGCCCCGGAAACACCCTTTGTCTGGACTCTTAATGATTAAACATGTTTTGAAGTGCCAGCTACTTATTATAGTCATGCTGTTAGGTGAGGACATTCTGCACAGGTGGAGTAAGGCAGAGCTAAATCTTCACTACACCCTCACAACAGAGTTTAGCTGCCTCATGTTTTTGTGCTCAACTTCACCACTTCAGCAAAACATCACTTTGGATTAGTTTATGACATTTCTGCTTCCTTCAGCAAGGGTATTTATATTTTAGTTACAAAGTAGTAATCTGATAGTCACTTTTAATGTTGGTTAGGACTTTTGACTTTGCCATGATAATGCTTTTAGATAAACAGGAGGAGGATGTAGATGTCTCAGGCCATCTTTCCCTGTGCAGGAGTCTGCACTATGGGAAAGCCCAGTTGCAGGTAAGCAAAGGGCCGTGGCACAGGTCCCCCAGTGAAAATGCTGGGAGAGGGCTTTTAACAGCCAGTCAAGTCAGGGTCCAGGCACCTGTGACATGCAGGGTGATGGGAAAGAGGCAATGCTGCAGTCACACCTCTCATTGCTCCTCCCAATGCAGTGGGCCTTCCTCTTACTACACTCATCTCCAAGAAGGCTCTGTGACCGCAGCACTGAGTGCTTGCACCCCTGCATCTAAACCTGGGCTGATATCCTTGCCTGCTGTGCTGCAGCTGCACTGACAAACAGGCTGCTCCTGGACATTTTTACATTTCTGTGAGATTTCTGTCTGTGTATTATTATTTGCCAGTTTCGGGGGCAAACCAGGGGTGCACTGAGGTAGCTGTGTGTGACATGAGGAGAGAGATCTCCTTTACCCTGACTGTTACTAAGATTTTGGCTTTTGACTCAGACCTCTTCGTTAGGATGTGCCAGGTTTCATTTGTCAGTGTCTCTCGAATAATCCTCCCCTAAAGCCAATTTATGAAGAGGCCATCTTTGAGATTGTTAATGGATTTTAGTGAAGGAATGCCCCTTACAGCTAACTATATGTATTATTGCCCCAGCATGAAACACTAAAGGAGAATCAACAGGCTTGATATGGAGCTATGAAAGGTTCTGAATCACATACAAACCAACTTTACAAATCCCCCTCCCGCTCCCCAGATTTTGATGTTTGCACATCTTGAGAGAAATACTAAAAGACATGTTTCAAGGTAGGGTACCAAGTATATACAGGTATGTCCTCAGTCGTCTGCCAGGTTGCTTCTTCACGCCTGTGTAAATGTGTCAGTGCTTATATATATATTTAAGACACATGTAAACCACCAGTTGCGCTCTCTATGGATGTACCAAGTCACCTCCAAGAGCAAACTCAATGGATTAGGTCCACAAGGCTCTGGAAATAATTCTCTCTCAGTAGTATCTGTTAACCTGAGCACTGTGATAGGTTAACATAGCTGAAGTAGGGGACTGTCTGCACTACACAGTGCAGCCTGCTCCCATTACTGCTGTAAGTTCTCATAAGAAGGAATGTGAGCATTAAAGCAGGTTTAAAATTCAGACGAAATTGCACATAGTAACATACAAAATGTAGCAAAGAATTTCTTAGCAAAGAATATCCTTTCCATCACAGCTTTTCTACCAGTCTCTGGAATACAATAGAAATACTATTAAGCTTTGTAAAACTTACTCAGTCTACTGAAGCAACTAGGAAACATCTTCCAGACTTTGAAGTGTTCTTATAACAATCAGAGAATTCTATATTTTCTTTTTTTATATTGTCAGATGTATTATTTTTAATATTTTGGGGGGGAGGGGGAAAGGGAAGGCATGCAGTTCTCCAGAAGAACGTAGACTCTAGTCAGGTTATTACAGAATTAAAAGCAATTTCAATTTGCAGGTCTAGAGGAGCATTTCATATTGAGCTGTGAAACATTCAGGAATTTAGCCTGAGAGAGGCAGAAACGTAACTAAACAGGAGCCTGACATTTATAAGCATGGATGCATCTTTGTATTTGAATCTACATATTGAAAAGTTTCTCTGGTTTTGCATGTAAGCAGATGGAGAGGGGAACAATGCTGAAAAGAAATTACCAATTCAGAAGATGACATGACCACTTAAATTCAGTTTTAAATTCATGACTATTTTTGGAGCAGTAAGGCATGGACACTTTGAATGTCAATCACTGCCACTTGCGGACAGCTCATGAGAAACATTTCTGAGCTATTTGCTCTGTCTCTCAAAGAGGCTGAAAAAAAGTGGGTTTTGATGTTCTTTGTGATTAAGAGGTTTCTTACTCATCCACCATGGAATATAGATAAGTTTTCATTCTTTGTGAGAAGATACAGATTTTGCAGGATTGTTCTAATCCTCTGAGAGGCTGCACCTTGAACCCTCTGTTCAGTTCTGGGCCCCTCACTAGAAGAAACACATTGAGATGCTGGAGCGGGTCCAGAAAAGGGAAACGAAGCTGATGAAGGGTCTGGAGCACAAGTGTGAGGAGGAATGGCTGAGGGAAATGGGGTTGTTTAGTCTGGAGAAAAGGAGGCTGAGGGGAGACCTTACTGCTCTCTACAGCTACCTGAAAGGAGGTTGTAGTGAGATGGGGGTCAGTCTCTTCTCCCAAGTAACAAGTGATAAGACAAGAGGAAATGGCCTCAACCTGCTCCAGGGGAGGTTTAGATTGGATATTAGGAAAAACCTTCACCGAGAGGGTGGTCAGGCATTGGAACAGGCTGCCCAGGGATGCGATGGAATCACTGTCCCTGGAAGTGTTCAGAAACCATGTAGATGAGACCCTTAGTGACATGGTTTAGTGGTGGTCTTGGCAGTGCTGGAATAATGGGTTGGACTTGATGATCTTTGAAGGTCGGTCTTTTCCAACCTAGTTGACTCTATGATTCTGTGACATTTGAAAGGCTTATTTACCAGATCTGCTTAGGTGTTTGATTTCAAAGTATTCATTATGTCTTCATAAAAATACTTATAAAATTGATTCATATAAATTATTAATTAGTAATGACGTAAATTTTTGTTATTACCTCATGTTTTTCTTTGTGCAGCACTGGTTCTGGGAGGTATTTCCAAAGTAACACTGCTAATTTGTCCTTTCAGTTTGAAGACCTCTGCATGGCATTAATGTATAAGCAGGTGTAAAGTGTGGGTTGATGTATTTCTATGACATCTTACAGTATAATATGCTGCTTGCTTTCTGTCCTGGTTTCAGGTCTAACAGGTTATTTTTTTTCTCCTTCCTCGTAGCTGGTGCAGTGCTGTGTTTTGGCTTCAGTCTGAGAACAGTGCTGGTAACACACCAATGTTTTAGTTGTTGCAAAGTAATGTTTACTCCAATCAAGGACTTTTAGTCTCTTGTGGTCTGCCAGTGAGGAGGGGCACAAGAAGCCAGGAGGAAGCAGAGACAGGACACCTTACCCAAACTAGCCGAAGGGGTATTCCGTACCACGGTGTGTCATGGGCAGTGTATAATAAACTGGGGGAAGGTGGCTGGGAACCACTGATCGCTGCTCTGGTGGGGCTGGGTATTGGTCAGCAGGTGGTGAGCAGTTGTATTGTGCATCATTTCTTTCGATTCTCCTCCACATCCTGCCTGGAGTTGGGGGAAAGTGGTGGGGATGATCAAATGGCTGCATGGCTCTGAGTTAACAGCTGGGCTTAAAGCACAGCACCTTCCCCAAGGGAGGAGTCTCACTTTTAATTTGCAAGCGTACAGGCTTTTACTAGGTACTAACATCAGGTTGTAACATCAAGCAGAGATGGGGGTGAGGGGGAGAAAGACCTTCTGACACAACACATGGGAGATCCAGACTCTATTGATACACACAGTCTATGTCTACACATATAAAATGAACTAGTGTAAAACAGTCTGTGCTCACAGCAGCAGCTGATTTTGGGGGATGCTCCAAAATGGGACAGCACTATCCAAACTGCCAGCTGTTGTAAAGTGGCCTTGATCCTTTCTGGCTACATAACAGTGCCTAGAGCCATTAGGTACCAACTGGCCCAAACCAGAACCGTAGCTGGGACGATTCTAACAATTACCCAGCTGGGGTGAATAGGACTCAGTGTCTGGAAAGCTCCCTCGTACTGCTTTAATTTGCAGGCAAACCCCCACAAATCTGGAAAAAAAGAATGTCTTACCAGTTGTGTTCCAAATCTCAGTCTTTCTTTATTGTGGCTAACACACTGTAGTAAAAGTACATTCTTTGCTCTCTAGAGCAGTCATGAATACCACATTTAAATCTGTCCCAGTGGTATTGGTATCCAAGGCTATCTCTGACCTTGGAAAGTAGCTAAATAACAAGAATGGGAATTGAGAAGCATGGCATAATACTGTTATGTCTTTGGGGCCAGAGTATGCATCTCCGGAACTCTTGCACTTCATAGTCATTTGCTTTAATGAGCTTTTCCGCTGCTCTCATCATGTAAAGCTGCCTTAAGCTGCTTAAAATGTACTTGGTATTGGGATACTTTTTGGACTTCATCCAAATGTGCAAACGTACAATTTCTAATTCTTAAGCCTGGCAGAAGTCTGGCTACTTGAAACTGGCAGGGCAATACAAAATGCCTTTAGTGTCAGAGAAAACCAGGCTGAATGACTTTGTTCTTCCCTTAACTCCCTGGGCACAGATTCAGACCGTATTGTGTTTATTTTAAAGTCACAGAACCCCCATGGGAATCATTACGTAATTTCTTTGAATTGTGGTTTAAACAAAGCACCGCCTGTTGTATTGCTTCAAGCAATAACTGTTTCCAGGGAAATTACCTTAATGAAAATATTTCACTTATTTCTCTTATTATTCGTACCTTTCTCTTATTATTCGTACCTTTCTCTTATTATTCACATCCTCCTGTGGATTTGCTGGCACTAGCACAGTTTTACACCACTGATTTATCGAAAGTTTTAGGGGGATTGATTTGTCAGTTTTACGCCATCTCTTAAATTGCAATGAAACAAAAGAAATTTGCAGAAAACAGCTATTACACCTACGAATTCACAGATGACAGCTTATTATGGAAATGATGGCAAAGAGCTGAAATGGCAAAGAGCTGAAATAGCAAAGAGCGTCCTATGTCCCAAAACTGAGTTAACCTGGGTGAGAGGATGGGATTTTATGCATGTATGGATCTCTTGCACTTTAACAGCTTTTCCTTAGATAAGCCATCAAACATCTACCTGTATTTTCACCCTGCACCAGAAAGTTTCATTTTGATGTAATGAAACACCATCTGACAGGCTACTACATGGCCCTAGTATCACTTCAGGTTCTTTGACCATTTCAGAGCTCTGTGCCAGTTTGCCTCAAATGAGGGGATTGTTCCTTGGTCTTATCTTTCCTTAGTGTCCAAGGGGTCTCCAGAGGCAGGTGATCCTGAAGCATCAGTATTTCCTGGGGAGTAAGAACGTAGCTGTCCACATTTAAATGGCACAGCTGTGTTTTAAGCATGTTTTCAGTATCATTATAGAAGGTATGGTAATAATACTCTTGACAGGTTTTTCATCTGCCCTAAAACGTGCAGTTTTAAATGCCAGCATCAGTTGGGCAGCAAGAGCCAACATTAAAATCTTGTGTGATGTACTAGTCTGGGAACTAGCACTGACCAGCATGTTCCTGGTGATGGTGGTGGTGAAACTCCCACCAGAAGCTGATTTTCACCTTGTAAAAGGCTATAGACTCCAAACAGCCATGCAGTCATGTACGAAGCTTACACTGAGCAGAATGTTTCAAATCCAGATTACTGCAGCATGTGGCAAGCAAACCCAAAGCAAACTTCTGTAGCTAAGTATGGCTTAAGGTGGTTCTTCTAGGCAGGCTGGTGTTATGGTGCTAACTATCTGTAAGACTGAACCATTTGGCACTGCCAAAGCTTGTCAAACTGTACTGAAAATACTTAGGCATTTCACCATATGCAGTAAGAATCGAAAATAAAACCAGCTGTGGTGTCTAGCAGCTGGTATGTCGCAGATAAGTAAAAATAACTGAACTAAAACTGTGACTATTGACACAAGAGACATAATGACTGCCTTAGGACAGATGGTGAATGCAGTCTGGCATAGTTTTAGTGAGGTGAGTGATTTTGTGCTGGGTAATCCCAACTGATGTGCTGATCCTGAAGCATTACTGACTGAACAGGGGTGGGGGTGGCTGCAAGTCATGCAAAATTAGAAGTAACAACAAGACAACTTGTGGTTATGATCAGATTCATCAGAAGTGACGTAACAACATGTTTTCTCTATGGGCTTTCCTGATACTTCCATAAAAGACTGCTTCTATCAGTATTTTCAGTGCAGACAAGACAGCTGTATTGGGAAATGATACCTGAGCTGCCCACTGGGGCACTGGGTAACATTTCTGCTTCCTAAGGTCCCTTTATGTGAAGATATCTGAGCCTTTACAGACTTGAGTCCAAACTTGTTATCACTTGTATTGCAGCAACACAATTGAGATTAATGGAGCTACGGTGTTATTAACATTGTTTACAGGCTAAAGCCAAAACACAGCACTGCAGCAGCTACTAGGAAGAAGTTAAAAATAACTGTTACAGCTGAACCCAGACAGGTGGGCAAAACCAAACAGAATAATTGCTTTAATTGTATGTAACTGCAAATAATACTAGAAGTACTGAGGCAACCCTGAGAGGCTGAAAAGCAAGTGGCTGGAGATAAGAAAGGGCACAGGAGGGTCAGTCCTTCGTAGGGACGAGGTGCCTGTCACCCACTCCCGGTGACTTTGCCACCTCCCTCACTCAGTTGTGCACATCTACTGCCTCTTCCTGCCTGTGCTGTCATGGGCAGCATTTGGGCTGGCATGTGCATCTGTTCCAGTAGAAATCCCCTGAGAAAAATTAAGCAGATGTGACCTGAAGTTCACTTCTCAACAATGACAAGCCAAGTTAAATAATGCTTACAGGCAAAGAGCTGGGATAGCTCACACCAGCACAGAAAACCTGCATGGCACTATATGATACCCTCCTACCACCCCTTGCCTCTGTTTTTACTGCTTGCATTTCAAAGGCCACGCCACAGACCAGAAACCTTTCACAGCACATCCAGATCCCTCCTCTGAGACAAAGCAGCTTCCCAGCTGTTCCCAGTGACTTAATACATCTTATGTGTTTAGATATATATATACTTATGCATGCATAGATACAAACGTGTATATGCATACCCATATATATGCACATGTACTCACACACAGAAGTCTATCAGTAGCCAGAGATACTTACATATGCAATGCCCTGTTTGGTCCCATTGTCTGTGAAATATTCTTGACTTTTCCCCTTTCAAATATCTTGAAAAGAACTTAGTCTTCTTTTGAGCAGTATTAGCACTATAAAACAATTTGGCATCATTTTTCCTCCAGATATTTTGAATCATCTACTTAGAATGAGCAAATAATGTCAGCATAATTAACATTTTAAAAATTCAATCAGTTTTACCCCCAATTAAAAAAAATAAGAAATAATTTAGACATGAGGGCGAGACCATGTGGTACGAAGTAGCAAAATATCAGATTGCCCCAGTCCTCTCTCAGTTTATCTGCCTTTCTAGCTGATCCCTCTGACTTGTTTCTCTCAGAGGTGAAATGCTACCCATGTTGCTGGTGCTTATGTAGCCCTGCAGAAGCTTTTTGTCATCTCACCATCCTTGCTTCACCTACTCAGCTTTGCTTCAGTGAATTGAATTACTGTGCTGATTATTCAGTACAGAACAAATAACAACAACAAAACCCAAGCAAGCAAACAAATAAAACAAAATCAAAACCAAAACAAGAAGAATGGATAAGGGATAAGACAAGTTATTTGGGGTTTTGGAACAGAATGGTAGATTCTGTCACTAAAAAAATCACTTAATGATCTCTCATGACCCTATGAAATGAATAATTTTTTCTCCTCTGAGCGCCTTTAAATTATTATTTTTGGGGGTTTTGAACTTTTTTTTACAGTTTCAGTGCTGTCACCAGCTGACTTTTCATTTCCTGGTGCTCAGGTGACTTCAGTTTTTGAAGTGAAGCAAACAGCAAGCACCCAGACACATTACTCACTGGTTCTGCTAGCTACAGCCTGTTTGCATGTCCTGGCAAAGTCAGGAGTAGCATGCAACTTGAGGTCCAGAAAAAGAGAGCTTTTCCTCTAGACCATGTAGCCTTCTACCCCAATGGCTGGAGAAAGAGGCTATGGCAGAGACATGAACTGTTCTGATTCTATCAGGCTTTGACCAATACCAATATCTCACAAAAGCCTGATAGATCTAAGTCTAGATAAAAATCCTAGATATGTAAAGCCATTTCTGCTCTCTCATTTGTTTGCATAGTTTGGGGGTGAAGAGGGTTGTTTGGTTGTTTTTTTAAGTCTTACGATAATAATAAAATGGTACTTTGGTAATATTTATACAATTTATATCTAACCTGAATTGTACATAAATACTCATTTTGAAGCCCACCAGAACACTGAAACTCATTCAGGTTCTCATTCATTTTAGTCCAGCTGCAATTGCTGAATGAAGACTAATTTAAACTAACCTTCATACCAACTTTTTTTTTTTTTTTTTTAATTTAAGGATAAGACTATCAATAGCCACTGTTAGCTGCAGTTAGAGGCTTACCAGGTAACGAAAACTATATGCACAATTAGATAATGGTAAGCGATTTTATCTTGAACTCACAGCTAGTGTGTGATAAGATGTTGTGGTTCAAAGGAAATGTATTCTGCTTATACAAGGCACCTTACTGCACAGATACAATGAGCCACATAGTAAGGGATAAATCCTAAATAAAATGCCTGAACATTTTCAGCATATGAGACTAGGTAGTGTGAACATCTTAAAAGGGAGATAATAGTATTTATTTTATTGCTAGTCATATGTAGCACTGGTGACAACCTTCAGTAGTACTTTTGGTAAGTGACAACAAACATCTGGTGGCAAGCTGGCAATTAAAGAATGTGCTGCCTTTAGACATTTGTTGGGAAAGGTGGTTTTGACTTTTGTTCCTTTGAAATATGTTATATCATACAATGTTTACTGAACAGGACATATCTTATAATTTGAAACCACTGGTGAGCTACTGATCAAGGAAAGAGGTTTTATTTTAAATAAATATCTGTAGTTTCAATTTATTCTGGGAACACTGAATGTTGATGTTAAAGCTGTAATTATTTCAGCCATGACAAAATCCAAAGTCACAAACTAACTGCTTCATCATTTAAACAGAGCGACTCATTTCCCTTTAAATTGCTTGTAAATTGAAAAAAAAAAACAAAAAACACGAAAACCCAAACAAACCGATAACAACAACAAAAAGAAAACAACAAAAAAAAAAACCCCACCATCACTGTCTGACAGACAAAAGGATTATCAAAATAGGGGGAAGATATAGGATTGGAATAGTAAGATTTGTCATCACAGTCCTTGGACTTACCTTCCTGGATCTGACAAAACAACTGTTTTAGTCTGCATGAAAGGAATGGTAGGTGTGAATACTTCATAGTCAAAACACATTCAGCAACAATGCTGACTGCTTTGGAGGAGCAGATCTGACACTGACAGTGGCCCAACAGTCTGTAAGGGAAAGCTCTTCTTCGGGCAGTTAGCACTTGCCATATGTCCTCGAGCATGAAGAAAACTCTTCTCTATAAATGTGTCCAATCAAATGCAACTGCAGATGTTCTCATTATGTGGAACTGACTCTCTGTGAATTGCTAAATTTTTGCTCTCAGCATTATCCTCTGGCAGTGAATTTCATGTGCTGCATGCTATGTGAGAAATATTTTTCTTTAGTCTTTCCATTTCATTTAATGCTGTCTTGTTCATGTCTTCTGAGAATGGGCAAATGAGAGGCCTTTGAATTACCTTCTCTGGATCATTCATTACAATAGGCAGAGGTGGTACAGCTTCCTATTATGAAGTCTGGCATTTGCTATTACAATACCCTGTTTTCAGTTGCTTCTAACTTTGCCAGACATGAATGCTTCAGGCTGAAATGTCAGTGCTACATACCTGCCTTAAGCTGATTTTTTCGCAAAGGTTTCAGGCAAAGCAGATTAGCCAGTTCTGAGAATTAAGAAAAAATCTTGGGGAAGCTGGTCCTCTGTGTTAAGAAAAACCCCATGATCTCATTTTGAGAGAGATTTAAAACCCAGGCCCTCTAGCTCAAGCCTTTGGACCTGTGCCTTCTCCATCAGAAATTGCTACTGTAGGAAAAGCTGTGCAGATCTGAATATGACCTCAGTCTGAGGAATTTCCACTCTCTCTGCCTTCAGTAAAGTTCTGGGAGCTTAATGGCTTCCTCTCCTTTGAACATCTACCCTGTGATGGGTGCTCTGTGTAGGTCTAGACCTGCTCTGGACCTCGCAGCTCCCAGTTCAGCCTGGGAAGAGTGATTGGAAATGTCAGACTGGGGACACTGAGGCTGGAAGGGGAGAAGGGAGGAGAAAGTCAGGTCAGGGAGAAACTGGAAATAAATGGGTGAGGAGACTGGGCACTGGGAGGAATCAGACTCCCATACAGCATGAGAGAGGGCTGAAGACCTTGAACTGCACCCACGTTGTGCTTCCAACCGGCAGATGAGGGATGATGGCCAGGGTGTCCAAGCCCAGCTCTTGTGACCCAAGTACGGCAGGAGTCAGTCCAGAAGCTGCAGTGGAGTTACCTGCAGGTAATCCAGCCCAAGCACCCAGCCATGATGGAAACAATACTGTGCAAAAAATAAATATGAAAATTAAGCACTTCAGAGCTAAGAAATACTAGATTTGAGTTTGTTAGTTCAAAGGGATTGCATCTTTCTCAGGCACTCTATCTTGGAGTCTTCAATTATACGATCACTTATCATTTCATCCAAATGTCACCTCCTTAGTCAAAACATAAGAATTAAACTTCTTAATGTGTAAGTATCTGACATTTAGCAGAGGAGACAGCTCCTTGTAAGATCTCAGCACCGTTTACTAAAGACAGTGTGAGGAGTTGCAGGAGCCTATTGGAGGAAAAAGGATAGTTAAGTGCTGATGTGGAGGATCAGCTACAATTGTCTCTTCCTCCTGTGCAAGACCAGCCAAGGCATATGGTGAACTTTTCATACGCGGTCAAAAATGATCATAGAATCATAGAATCAACTACATTGAAAAGACCTTTAAGATCATCAAGTCCAACCATTACCCCAGGACTCATTTTCCATGATAGGTGATACAAGACCCTGGAATCAGGTCTATCAAAGCACTGAACATTCAGGTCTGCTGCTTGACTTAGGATATGTTATATAATGCTCAGAAAAAATAAGGTCTGAAGTATCTCAGATTTGGTACTCAAAATTAATGCATATTTTTTTACTCTAACGGCTGTGTCTCAGCTTACTCTTTGTAAAATGGATCCTTATTCATTTGCTGGGTATGTAATAAAAATACAAGTCATTAACAGAGCTAACATCAATAGGCATCATGGGAAGAAAGCAATAATTCTTCCTCCAGTACGTCATTTCAATAGGCTGCAGGATGTAAAAGGTGGAGGCAAAACAATGAGAAAGGAGAACAAATGAATGCAATAAAGAGATGGTACATCTGTACTAAAGAAAAATAAGATTCCTAGAAAAAACTGTACCATGTAATTACCAAAGGCAGGTATGTCTAATCTGGCATTGGTACTGTAAAAGTCAAATGAATATATCCCTGAGCATATTTTATAGCAGTTAACGCATTTTATATCACTTAACACAACTCGATTCAAAGCAGGCCAGTCACAGCCCCAGACACCTGAGGGAGGGCTGCAAAGCCACAGTGGGTTGCTGTGGAAATACGTTGTGAGTGTTGGGAGCTCCAGGCTGTAGGGACTGGGCTGCTGCAAGGGTGCACTCTGACTGATGCATGGCTGTGTCTGTGCAGCAGGAAGGGCAGGCAGGACCACGGGCAAGCTGGAAACATGCAAGAAGCTGGATTCAACTTACGCCTCCGAAATTCTGAGCATTTGGCACTGCACCCCGAGGTCATTCTTTTTAATTTCCCCCACTGTGGGTAGCTTTGTACTGCTCCAGCATGGTGCTCCTTTATTGCCTCTTCACAGCTTGTCCTCACCTGGAAATCTCACCACAGAGAATTTAATGACCTGTTCTTGAATGACCCTGGTTTTTGACCTACCCTTTGAAACAGAATCACCAAATGAGTGTTCCAGAAAAAAACACAACAGCATTGTTCATTTATACCCCCAATTAGCTTACTGGGGCATTGAGTTACTTTGCACTCTGGTCCCTATTCTCATCATCTGAGAAATTGGTCTAAACCAAAGCATTCGAAAACTGTGACCAGATATACACACATTTTCACACACGTTTTTAATTCTATCAAAATACCAAAAAGAATACCTCAATACTTCTTTGGCTTGGAAAAATTAAAGGGGAAAGAGGCATGGGAGGGTGGGATGGTTAACTGAAGCATGCTCTTCCAGTTCATCTGCATTAAAAACCTATAACCAAGTTTCAGAAGAGTTTCTTAGTTTTTAGAATCAGTTCCTTTGCTAGCATAGCACCAAAGTGAGTTCATTTTGCTGAGAGAAATAAAGAAATTTCAATCATAAGATGTGGAGAGTGAAGGCGATAAGATTTGCATGAAAAAAGTTTGGGAATGAGCTCTGAGGCCTTGGTGCTTGACAAGCCCTGGGGTGGTAAGTTGGGACGTTGAAGGACAGGGAAGATAGAAAAGCAAGCCCTGGGGGAATGGACCAGGATGCAGTTGTGGCAGGAATCTCAGTTGGATGTCAGAGGATGTGGGGGTTATGAGAGGGTCTGCAGCATTGTGATTGGACTATTTACCTGGAGGGTTTCACAGTGGCCAGTGAGATTGAACGTTGCATGTATGTGCAGGTTGGGAAAGTACCCAACAAGGGGATAAAAAGGACTTGGTGGTAATAAACGAGGCTTTGTGTCTCTGCATCAACTTGAGTCTGCGTCGTGAAATGCCACAATACAACAAATTGTATCTGTTCACATCCCAGAAACCGTGTGCAGATGTGAGAGAGACAAAATATTGCCAGCACTGCTCTCATACCAAAGACCTCCAGATTCTGTGAAAATTAGCGAAATCAGTCTAGTTAACATATTCCCAAGAGAATAATCTCTTAAGGAGATGTACACAGTACTGGCTGGGCCTTTTCAGCACAGCATGGAAAATATGGTACATTTTGGCAATAATATCTGGTGGCTCCTGGCTTCTCCAGCCATAGTGGTACAGTGCTTCCGAGACATGCCCAAGGCTCCAGGGGCTTGAGGTCTGAGCAACCTTGCCCATCCCTGGGACAGGGTATCTTGCAAACATTGCATGTGATAGATAAGGCATGCAGGTACTAGGAATTAAAAATATACCAATGTCAAACTGCCAACAAAATTTCTCTCTCACCTAAAAGACAGGCAGTGACTACCTTTCTCCATCCAAGACTGGGCATCTGTTAATCCAAAATTTCTTGTTTCCAGATTTCTTCAGCAAGAATGGGATGTATGTGGTTTTCCAGCTGAATAGATGAAAAGACCGACGTTATGATTTTCAGTCACAAAAGACATTGTTTTTTAGCTTGATGAAGAACTTCTACTTGGAGTAGCTTAACACAGACTAAATAGTTTTAAGATGGGGAGAAAATCAGAAAGTGAATAATAATTGCAGTTGTCTACGATTAAAAAAGATTAAAAAAATATGCCATGTTTGAAAGATAACTTAAGAGGGTATTTATTTTGGTGGTGTCCATACAAACCTATTCTAAACCTATTCCTAAATAAATAAGTAAATAAAACCTAGTCAATAAAACCTATTTCTAGTAAATAAACCTATTCCTAATTCAAAAATCATATTTTCTGCCTCACTTAAGACAGCAGTAGGAGCACAATAGAAACATTAATTTGAATGAAAATCTTTCACAGTGCTAATTCAGAGGTGCTAATTTGTTGTAAAGAATCACCCATCCATATATGAAAGTAGTGAAGCCCTATTATAGCTGACTCAATGGTGTCTTGAAGTAGAAGGGGAAAATTCATGACCTTAAATCTAAGAATATATTGAAGAGTTCAGTGACTAGCAGTGCAGTAGTATTCCATGAAATGCTTCTGCTCAGTACAGAGGACAGGGTTTAATGGGATGTTGTTAAGCTTAACATGTTAGGAAGAAGTGGGTAAGTTGTTTTATCCTGTGAGACATTGACAGGACTCTCTGTCTTGTGTATCATATCTCATCTACAGACTGTAAAAGGTGAAAGCAGGGCAAGTGTGAGAGGAAACTGAGAAAACTCTACATGTGCTTTTAACAAGTAAGAAGGTCCTTGGGACATCAATGGATAGAAATATGGACACCAGGATGATAGTAAAGTTTGCTATGTTGTTTAAGAGACCGATAAGTTACAGGAAAGGAAAAAGGAACTGTCTGTTCTACCCAACAATATTACATTTAAAAACACGTTCTTGACTTTGTAAAATGCAAGAACATTAACATAAAAACTTAACCTTCACTGACTGTTTAGTATTTGCTCACTTGACATGTTAATAATTTTTAAAATGTAGCAGTTACATTTACTTTGATATAGGAAATTAAGCTGGGGAATAAATCCAAGCTGTTACACATTATGAATTTAGAAATATTTTCCATACATACATACTCACACACACCCACAGTCTCATACATCACTTGCTAAGGCTTAAGCATAAATTTGAGGTCTAAAATTAACAGACTGTGAAAAGCAAATGTATCTTGAGAATTTGTTTGCTATGAGCTGTAGAACTGACGTTACTTTGTGGAATGCTGATTAAAATGCAGAACTGGAAGAAAAAGATCATGGCAACAAATGTGTATAATTTAACAGCAATATAATGCACCAATAAGCAAGAAACCCCTGATGTATGAAATGTAACTAAACCCACTAAAGGAAATGGCCGAAAATATGATTGTGTGATAACCCCCATGAAAAGTGGTGTTTATGAGCAGAAGAAATACTCCCTCTGTCTCAAGGAACTTGTGTAGACCCAAGCAAAACTGACGTGGTTAAAAATATTTGCCTAGATAAAAAAATGTGTAACTGTATCTTTTAACATTTATCTTTGCTTTGTTGGTTGACTTTATTACTTATAATAAAATGCCACATTTTATAAATCTCAGAGTCTGTTTGTAGTTCTGCTTTTTATCCTTTATTCTCCCTCCTTTTGAACAAAGCCTTTGAAAAAACTGAAGTAGGGCTATTAGTCAGGGGAAGGGAAGCATTTTCTAATCTGGTAACCTTGATTAGTGTCTAATTCATTGAACAAAACAGCCAACAAATTCACAACTATATATGCAACACAAACATTAGTCATCAGCAAATTTCAATTTGTTGCCTTAATGTTTCACATTTTAGACTGTAAATATTTGTCTCAATGGAGGCCATCTATTCTACACTCACAAAAGGGACAGTTGCTAAAGGGATCAATTCTCAGACTGTAGTCCTCAGGTGAGTGTTGTGCTGCGCTTTCTGACAGCAGCTAAGTGGAGGATATGACAGGGGATAGAAAGGGGACAGTATGAGGGCACTGGCAGGGTGATGGGTGCTTTTCCTGAAGAAGGCTGACATACTTCCCAGGAAACTAATCACAGTCAGGAGCCAGTTTGGGACCTGTAAGAAGTCTTTAATTGCTGCTTGATCAGCTCTCAGCGTCTTAATGATGGCAAGATTCCCGTGGGCAGCAAATCATGTCATGCTGCCATGCTGCTCTGGAGTCTGTTCCAACATCACTTCATTGGAAAGGTGCTGCAAGAACAGTCTCTCAAATCTAATGGACAGCTGTGTCAGATTTATATCAGAGTCCCTGAAATGCTGCTCTTTCCTAGGTGAGGATGTCCATTGTCAAGGAATAAATCACTAGAGTGTTTTGTGCTATCTCATAATGATACCCTTAATTCAACTCTAAAATACTCAGGCTCAGATTAATAGGACAAAATATAAAAAAAATGGTTATGAAAGAGGGTTAAATAAATATATTCTCTTTTCCAGCTGCAGCTGGAAGGATGATTTGTAGCGGGAATGAAGCATTAGGCAGAACTGACATCCATGTTACTGGGCATGCGTCTTTGCTTTTTTCATTCCTTAAAATGGATCCAGCTGAGACTTGCCAAGTCCTACAGATCTGACTTAATGACCTTTTCACATCAGAGGACTTTAAGGAATATTTGAACTTCTAGTTTGGAACAAACAATTTTGAAATATCAAACAATCAATATTAAGAGTATTTTTTTTTTCCACTCATTCAGTCAGCATTTGATTCCAAATATGAGCACTGCTAACATCAAATACATTCAAATGGTGAGTTAGTTTCCTTCAGGTCAGGAGACTTCTAAAACAAATTTAGTTTCCTTTCTTTCCTGTTCTCCAGTATCCTTCAGACACACTCAGTCTTTTAGGCCTTAAGATCTTGAAACCTTTTGGGTTTCCTTATGAGAAGCTCTGCTCTGGTCCTCAAATGAGGCATATTAGGCATACTTCCTAAAAAGTAACAAACTTTAATTTAATTTTATTTGAAATTATTTTAGTTCATGCGTTCCAAAGTGAGCCCTACAATGAAAACCAAAGATATAATAGGGATGATGATGAGATTTCTGTCGAAAGTGCACACCTGTTTCAAATTAAAACACTAATGTAGATACACCTTGAAACATTATTAGAGGAAAAGATAGCAACTCTCCTAGCTGTTCTTCCACCCCTGGCGCCCAAGCTCCCTGCATGTCCCAAAACCAGATGGTTTAGGGTCACTAAAAGAATCACTGTCAGAGAACTTAACAAAGAAATTTTAAAAGAAATTTATAATTTTTTGATCCAACAGAATTTGATTGCAAGGTACATTCTAGTACATACAGAAAGATCGTGTCAGAATTGGCAATGATTTGTTCAGGATTGGGTTAAAGTGATTTATACAGAATTTAATTGAAATTATGTGTATAGAAACCAAAAATACAATGGAATAAGGGAGACCCACGAGGTTCAAATTGGAAACTTGCTTTTGAAACTTCTTCTCAGAGAGGAATCTAGGTGCGGCTGGACCTAGTCATATTCTCAGATTTGGAGAACAGTTTATATCTAGAGGATTGCAAATGTAATTTAGCAGCAGTTTGTATTGTTAAAATGAATCACAGCACTTGATTAATGAAACTAATATACCTACACTTACAATTAAGTATCTGTCGTAGTTTAAGCTCAGCCGGCAACCCAGAAACCACACAGCCACTCTCTCACTCCCCCCCCCCTCACTTCCTCCCCCTGCTCCCAGAGGGATGGGGAGGAGAATTGAAAGAATGTAACTCCCACGGGCTGAGATAAGAACAGTCCAGTAACTAAGGTATAACACAAATCACTGCTGCTGCCACCAATAAGAACAATGATAAGGGAAATAACAAGGGAAGAGAATACAACCACTCACCACCTGCCAACCGATACCCAGCCCAACCAGAGCAGTGGTCTAGCCTTTCCAGGTAACAGCCCCTAGTTTATATACTGGGCATGGTGTGTGGTATGGAATGCCTCTTTGACTAGTTTAGGTCTGGTGTCCTGTCTCAACTTTCTTCCCGTCTTCCCCTCCTTCCTGGCAGAGCATGAGACTCAGAAAGTCCTTGGTCAGAGTAAACATTACTGAGCAACAACTAAAACCATTGGTGTTATCAGAACTGATCCCAGGCTGAAAGTCAAAACCACAGCACTGCACCAACTACTAAGAAGGAGAAAAATGACTGCTACTGCTGAACCCAGGACAGTATCCACCTTATTCCATACCATCCACATGATGCTCAGATCTCACATTTTTCAATATACCATCACTCTTGTCTCATATGTATATATACATATATACATATATATATATACACACACATGCACACACGCACAAAGAGAGTGAGAGATCATTCCTTAGTGCATGGACCAATCTCTATAAAGCTGCTGAGTTCAATTGGTCCATGATGTTGGGCTCCATCTCTTGTAAGAGTCTTTAAGAGCAGGAGAGGCTTTGCGCAGTGTTGGATTGTTGTCTGCTGATGACACCACAGAACTCATCTGGTTTCATCAAAGTTCATTCTTTGTTTGGATGATGGTCAGAGGGAAGTCGGGGCCAGCCCTTGGTGACTTGAAGACATCTAGCTGGTGGGCCATAAAAATGCTACATAGCAGGCAACAGCACACAGTTGAGCTGATTGGCTGTTTTCCCCTAAAATCAAATCCCCCTGAGGTATACATCGGACTTCCCCATCTTCCCGCATTACCCACCAAGTACATCTGGGTCCCTGAGCAAAAGCAATCCCACGAGTGTGTTTGCCTTTACCTGAAACAGGAAGAACCCAGACTGTCTTCCCCAGCAAATTCTTCATATGCACCACGGGAACTTTATCCCCCTCTACAATATGTAAAAGTTCTGACTGGGCTGGGCCAGCCCTGTTGGCAGATCCTCTGGTATTGACCAACCAGATGGCTTTTGGTAAACATGTATCCCAACGTTTGAAAGTCCCACCACCCATTGCTCTCAGTGTAGTTTTTAACAGCCCACTGTACCGTTCGATTTTCCCAGAGGCTGGTGCATGGTAGGGGATGTGATATACCCACTCAATGCCATGCTCTTTGGCCCAAATATCTATAAGGTTATTCCGGAAATGAGTCCCATTGTCTGACTCAATTCTCTCTGGGGTGCCGTGTCGCCACAAAATCTGTTTCTCAAGGCCCAGGATGGTGTTCCGGGCAGTGGCATGGGGCACAGCGTATGTTTCCAGCCACCCGGTGGTTGCTTCCACCATGGTAAGCACATGGCGCTTGCCTTGGCGGGTTGGTGGCAGTGTGATATAGTCAATCTGCCAGGCCTCCCCATGCTTGTACTTCAGCCATCGTCCTCCATACCAAAGAGGCTTTAACCGCTTGGCTTGTTTAATTGCAGCACATGTTTCACACTCGTGAATAACCTGGGCAATAGTGTCCATTGTTAAGTCCACCCCTCGATCACGGGCCCATCTCTATGTTGCATCTCTGCCCTGATGGCCTCAAGTGTCATGGGCCAACTGGGCCAAAAATAATTCACCCTTATGTTGCTAATCTAAGTCCACCTGAGCCACTTCAATCTTAGCAGCTTCATCCAGTTGTTGGTTGTTCTGGTGTTCCTCAGTGGCCCGAGTCTTGGGTACATGGGCATCTACATGACGTACCTTCACCACCAGGTTCTGCACTCGGATATCTTTCCACAGTGCAGCAGCCCAGATGGGTTTACCTCTGCGTTGCCAGTTGCTCTGCTTCCATTGCTGCAACCACCCCCACAGGGCATTTGCCACCATCCATGAGTCAGTATAGAGATAAAGTACTGGCCGCTTTTCTCTTACATCAGTGTCCAGGGCCAGCTGGATGGCTTTCACCTCTGCAAACTGACTCGATTCACCCTCTCCTTCAGCAGTTACTGCAGCTTGTCGTCCAGGACTCCATACAGCTGCCTTCCATCTCCGATGCTTTCCCACAATACAGCAGGACCCATCAGTAAACAAGACATACTGCTTTTCACTTTCTGAAATTTCATTATACGGTGGGGTCTCTTCAGCACACATCACCTCCTCCTCTGGTGACATTCTAAAATCTTTGCCCTCTGGCCAGTCCATGATGACTTCTAGAATGCCTGGACGACTGAGATTTCCTATTTGAGTTCGTTGTGTAATTAGTGCAGCCCATTTACTCCATGTAGCATCAGTTGCATGACGTGTAGAGGAGACCCTGCCTTTGAACATCCAGCCCAGCACGGGCAACCGGGGTGCCAGGAGGAGCTGTGCTTCAGTGCCAATCACTTCCGAAGCAGCTCGAACCCCTTCATAGGCTGCCAGTATCTCTTTCTCAGTTGGGGTATAGCTGGCCTCAGATCCTTTGTATCCCCGACTCCAAAAGCCGAGGGGTCGACCTCGAGTCTCCCCTGGAGCTTTCTGCCAGAGGCTCCAGGTAGGACCGTTCTCCCCAGCTGCAGTGTACAGCACATTTTTTACATCTGGCCCAGTCCGGACTGGTCCAAGGGCTACTGCATGAACTATCTCGCGTTTAATTTGCTCAAAGGCTTGCTGTTGCTCAGGGCCCCATTTAAAATCATTCTTCTTCTGGGTCACATGATAGAGAGGGCTTACAATCAAACTGTAATTTGGGATGTGCGTTTTCCAGAACCCCACTGCACCCAAGAAAGCTTGCGTTTCTTTCTTATTAGTTGGTGGAGACATTGCTGTTATCTTGTTGATCACATCTGTGGGGATCTGGCGACATCCATCTTGCCATTTTATTCCCCAAAATTGAATCTCCTGTGCAGGTCCCTTGACCTTACTCCATTTTATGGTAAAACCGGCTTTCAGCAGGATTTGGATTATATTCCTCCCTTTCTCAAAAACTTCTTCCGCTGTATCGCCCCACACAATAATGTCATCAATGTATTGCAGGTGTTCTGGAGCTTGCCCCTGTTCCAGTGCAGTCTGGATCAGTCCATGGCAAATGGTAGGGCTGTGTTTCCACCCCTGGGGCAGTCGGTTCCAAGTGAACTGGACACCCCTCCAGGTAAAAGCAAACTGTGGCCTGCACTCTGCTGCCAAAGGAATGGAGAAAAATGCATTGGCAATATCAATCGTGGCATACCACTTGGCTGCCTTTGACTCTAGTTCATACTGAAGTTCTAGCATGTCCGGTACGGCAGCACTCAATGGTGGTGTGACTTCATTCAGGCCACGATAGTCTACTGTTAGTCTCCACTCTCTGTTAGGCTTTCGCACTGGCCATATAGGGCTATTAAAGGGTGAGTGGGTCCTGCTGATCACTCCCTGACTCTCCAGTCTACGGATCAGCTGATGGATGGGAATCAGGGAGTCTTGGTGCAATATTGCCACCAGTGCACTGTTGTGGTCGCGATTGGCACTTGTTGTTCTTCAACTTTCAGCAGCCCCACAGCAGAGGGATCTTCTGAGAGACCAGGCAAGGTGGACAGCTGCTCAATTTCCTCAGTCTCCAAAGCAGCAATACCAAAAGCCCATTGGTACCCTTTTGGGTCTTTGAAGTACCCTCTCTTGAGGTAGTCTATGCCGAGGATGCATGGAGCCTCTGGACCAGTCACAATGGGGTGCTTTTGACACTTCCTCCCAGTCAGACTGATTTCAGCCTCCAGTACATTCAACTCTTGGGGCCTTCCTGTCACTCCAGAAGTAGAAATGGGTTCCACCCCTTGACAGCTTGATGGCATCAGGGTACACTGTGCACCGGTATCTACTAGAGCCTTACACTTCTGTGGGACTGATGTGCCAGGCCATCTGATCCACACAGTCCAGTAAATCCAATTGTCCCCTACCTCCACCTGGCTGGATGCAGGGCCCCTCTAACAGTCATCACAGCACTGGTCACTTATGTATTGTTAACAGGGATTAGTCTTTATCAAGGAGCTGGAGTAAAATTAGCTCTTCCATTCCATCTGGGAACCTGCTCACCAGAGACTGAAGCTGCAGCTTTCATGGGATGATCATCCTTGATTTTTTATTAAATTATTCTTTTATATTTTATATTTATTAAACAAAAAAAAACAAAACCACCAAACCAAACCTGGGGACTTGTGCCCATCAGTACCTGTGAATAATTTCCAGGTTGTATTTATCCAGTTATTGCTTTTATCCCCCCTGAAAGATCTTACACAATTTTAAATTTTTTTAAATCATTGTTTATTTTCAGTGTTTACTAACTGACAGATAACATGAAATATTGCTTTAGGACAGATTAATGCATAGCATTTCCTTATGAAAACTGGGTGATAAATGACACCTTGCATAACCGAAAGATGAGCTGACAAATCTCAGAATGATAGCATTCCTCTTTAGTGTCTTTGCCACAGCCTGCTCGCACATCCTTCATCTTTGAACACAGCTTGGGATGAGACTATCTGTTTTTCTTTTCAAGTTGAAATCAGAGATCCATCAAGATGATATATATTCCCTTTACATGAAAAAGCATTTGTGATTATGATGCATTCAGCCAGGATCTGTTTCTGCAACACCAAGACTATTCTCTCTTCCTGGAAGACTTATTTGAAAGTTAAATAGCAATAAAGAGAAATCATGATGCAGTCTGGGAACTGTAATAGAGTTATTTCTTGTGCTTTTTAAAAGAATATATATTCAAACATGTGGAAACAATATAATTTAAAGTAATCTTTCAATGATGAGTAGAAGGGAATGACTTGAAAAAGAAATCTAGTAGTTTCAGACAATCAAGGCTCGACCGGGTTCAGGAGGGGCATTTGCCAAATGGAAGACAGATTTGGTGTGGCTCCTGTAAAACAGGAGAGGGTAGGGTAGCATTTCTGTTGTTTGCATTTCTTGCTCACTCTCTTGCCATATGGCACCATGGGCACCAATCTCATCCACAAGGGAAGGTCTGGGAGTACCCTGCCTCATACCAGGTATCAGGAATGGCTTCAGAACCCAGAGTGCTCCCTTTCCTTCCAGAGAACAGGGAATAAAGCAGCATGGGGCATCCTGAATACTTTTTTGCTCTCTGGGTTTTGAGCTGCACAGATTTGTAGACCTCTTGGGTGAAGCTGGTTCCTCAGTGTTTCTGCTTCTCTGCTGTGGTGGGCAGGAAGGGGTGGGTGGTGGGGACAAAGGGATTCACTGAGCCACCCTGTCCACAACTGGTAAACAGGTAGAGACAAGCTTGATGTTTTGCTGTATGTACCAGATCTGTCTGGGATGGAGCTAGTTTTTCTGCCTGCTGTGCTTTGTATTGATAGCTAAGACAATATTGATAAATACCAGTGTTCTGCTGCTGAACATCTTGTACAAATCAAAGCTGTCTCTCCAACCCCTCTTGTCCCCAAAGGCCATTAGGTGGGGAGTGGGTGGGCAAGAGGGTGAGAGGGGGCACAGCTGACCCAGAACAACCAAAGGGATAGTTCAGACCGTATGCTACAATAACAGCTAAAGGGGGGTGGAAAGGTGGAGGAGGGGAGAGTATTTCTTATTAAGGTGCTGTCTTCTGAACCAGCCACTGTGTACTGAGGCCCTGCTTCCCAGGAAGTGGCCAGGCATCACCTGCTGGTAGGTGGGAGGTAGAGAGTAAATATTTTTTCCTTGCTTTCCTTCTGTGTGACCTTTTCTTTTTATCATTAAACTGCCTTTATCTTGACCCATGAGATTTTAATCTGATTTTCTCCCCCTGTCCTGTTGAGGAGTGGGGGTGATAGAATGGCTTGATGGGCATCTGATGGCCAGCCAAGGTCAACCCGCCACATTGTCTCTCCTCTCCTATTCTTCTCATGGAGGACTCTGACCACTGACAGATAAAATGAGAGGAAACTAAAAACAATAAAACCTTTAGGAAGCTCCCTGCTGTGTTTCCAAGATGCTTACACTTGTGGTAGGGGTGGGATACGTGATCATGTTTAACACACAAAAGCCGTGAGTCTGGACTAAGCAGAAGGCTGTGTAAAGGCAGGAGAATCTTGCTCTTCATCATTACCATCTGGCTTCATTCATTTTAGGAGAACAGGCCCTACTCCCAGGCCAAATTTAAAGGTCAGGTTCTTCTCAACATATCTCATCTGTTACATCCAGGTTTCACTCATCAAGGAGTAAGCAAATGCAGAGTAAATTAACTATTCACACTTCCATGCCCTATGTGTTCCAGGAAAAGGTGTTAAAGCTACTACACAAAATAAGTTAGTGTATCTGGAGAAGAAAAATAGTCTTTGTCTGTTGTTTTAGGAGATCTAAAGATCTATGATATGTTGTCTAGGCAAGTAGCTAGTGACTGACAGGTCCATATACCTTATCCTAAAGATCCTCTTTGTAACAGGTCTCCTTCGAGAACAGAGAGATTAGCACGAAGGGACTGCAAAAACAAAATTCTTGGAGATACCAGTATCCTGGAGCCACTGTGGTTTTCTGACCACTGAAGCTCAGATAATCAGATCCTAATATATGATATTGGATCAAGGCATACGTTTTACCTTTAATTTCACTATCAATATGTGTGATGGTAAGAACAGAGTCTGTGGACCTCTACAAAGCGTTACACATAAATGAAAGATTTTACTAAATCCTGAAAGGTAGGATTAAGGATTTCACTCATACTAACCATTGAACTGTCAAAACCATCACCTACACCTATTCTTTTCATGGTAAGAAAAGTCCTTTGGGGATCTCCTCTTACAGAAAACAAGGCAAACAAAGCCAGCAGTGGCAGCATGGGAAATGTCACCAAAGAATCGTGCTTTTTCTTGTCATGGTGTAGGTAAAGCAAATACCATTGCACAGAGGAAAAAAAACAAAAAATCATCTGAACCAATCCCAGTCTTCTTGCTACCATCCAGTTAGGTCAGAAGCTGCCAACAGCAGCAAAGTCTGTTTTGGATTCTTTGAAGGTTTGACTTAGGGATTTATGAGCAGTATTGGTGATGATGATGATGATGATGGCTTGGCTTCACGAGCAAAGATTTGGGAAGGACTTTAACCACACAAGCACGATGACCAAGGGCATGTGGGATATGCAAATCTGGTTGGAAAACAAGGGTGCTTAGGCAGTCGGGAAGTGTCCTACCAGGACTGTCATCTCCTGAGCAATCTCGAGCTACCCATGCCCTGGTCCACCCTCATGCAAGGTTGGATCTGCAGCTTCCCATGCACCTTGTCATCTACCGTTTGGCCCCTCGCCTGTCCATACAGGCAAGTGAGAGTAAGCCCTTCCAGCCTGTGCAGTGGATTTTTTAGGTGAGGCGCAGCTTGCAGAACTGGCCCCACCCTTTACACTGGAGGTTTAACTGCCACGGTCTAGCTAGCTAGGACGGTGACAGTCTTGTTCAGAATGTGTGGGTTAAAGCCCTTCCTGAATTTTTATTAACGAAGACAGGCCTTCCTCACAGGAAAAGGAAAACTCCTATCTTCAAATCCAGGCAGTGGAGCTCGTCTAGCCTTGTAAGGTCTTCCATGAGCAGTATTAGTTGGGTGAGAAAACACACTCATCTGGTCAAACTGGCCAGCTAGAGAAACTTGTTTCCTTGTGAAAGCCAGAATCTGGGCTGTCAGAAGCTTTTCTAAGTATACCTCAGGCTTCTTGGAAAAAGCTTTTGCCTTATTTTTCCTCATGCTGAATGAATGGGAAGAGCTGATTGGTTTTGTAATGTGGTCAGAGTGTCCCATCCAAATGTGCTAATGACAGTCACTTAGTCCAGCGTATGAAAACAGACTCAGGAACAGCATATCTTATTTTTAGCCAAGAAATGAATGCAAGGAAGGAAGATGAAAAGTCAGAAGCTGGGAACCGTTGTGGAGGGACCAGGGAAAGAGGGCACGTTGACAGCCCAGCATGGGGGAGCTCTGTTAGAGCAGTACTACTACCAGGAGAGATGGTGCTAGTGTGGGGATGCTGTCAGAAGAGAAAAGCAAAAAAGACAGGGTTAAAGGATTGCTGTTTTGTCAGTATTTTGTAGCTGCATCCCCAGTCTGGGCTTTTATTTGAGAGTGCCACTTGTAACTACAGCACTTTGGAAACCTGCTGCGTGGGAAAGGTCTAATTAACACTCAATCACCTGTACCCTGCTCACCACCACCCCAACCATGCAGGGAACAGGCAACAATAAACAGCTCAGCGTAGGTGGCTCTCTTTTATTAGCTAACTGGACGCTATTGAAAAGAAGAGGGGGTTGGGGAGGGAAAAGTGGGCCCCAGCTGAGAATTAAGCCAAAAACATTGATTGAATATGGGGTTGGAAAACAGCAGTACTGCCATAGTTAAAAGAGCAAATACCAGCTCATACCAATACTGGTGAAGTGCGGACAAACTGTCATTGTTCCCTCTCACCTGAGTCACTACTTTCATTGCTGGGTTGTTAAGTGAATCATTCCTCCCATTTTCCACTTTGTTATAATTTGGGGTTGTGTTTTCAACCCTTTTTTAATCAGAGTAGGGGAATGCTGAGCTTATCTGTTTCCAGAAATCCAATCCCAACATTCTCATTGGAACCATGTCAGAGATGTGTCTGGATAAATATGGCAGCGTGGGCTGGTGAGGATAGAAGCAAAGAGCATCGGATCAGAAGCACTGCAAAGGCATGTAGAAGGCACCTGCAAGGAGAGAAAGGCCAAGTCTACATTTGTTTTGTGGTCTAGAGCAGTGTAGCCCTTCCGGGGCAAATCTGATCATAATCATAAAAGGGTGTGATGGTTCAGTCCTCAAACCTTTTTTGGTCTACACAAACTAGACCAGTGCTTTTGCTCCAGGTAGGCATCAGCTGAGCTTCTGTTCAGAAACATGAGTCAGAAACAAAGACTGGTCTCAGGTCTAAGCCATATGTGGGATAGGGGATCAGGATCAGGACCTTTGGGAATTGGCCGAAGTAGGTCCATCATACCCCATGATGGAGTAGATGTCAAGGCCTCAACATTAATGCCTGAATTCACAGATTCAGTCCTACTGTCCTGAGCTATTTGTCAATGTGAACATAGGCAAAAAAAATAAATTTTACTTTAAAAAAGGAGAAATACTATTTGATTGTAGAAAATAGGTATTATTATCACAAAGGAAGGCCAGAAAACCCAGCAGATGTGAAGTTCCCATTTCCCTCCTATTGGTGTTTTGGGAGGCTGATAAATGTAAGGAAGGGAAAAAGGCAGTGAATATAAGAAGCAGAGTAGCATATATCTAACCTGACCAAATGGGGTGAGAGCAGCTGTCTCCCAATAGAACACATCTACAGTGGGGTGCAAAGATTCAAATTGTGTGCAAAAAAAGAAGAGGTCCTTGGTTTGCCTGTCCTACCTGAAATCAGGAGTTTTTCTAATGGGACCTATCAGGTAATAACAATTATTTCAGTTGAAATATGACTCATTTCCACTGCTTTGAAGAACTGGGTTAATTAATTAAAAGAGTTTAGGTCATGATCAAACTAAGGAACATACAATTCACTGATTAAATTGACTCAAGACACAGCTGCTTAATGTGCTAAAATAATAGTATGAACCTCAGGGCTGCTTTGAAGTACTGCTGTAATTTCCTTAACCGCACAAGCTTCAGTAAAGTACTCTTCACCCTTTTTCTGTGAAAGCAGCATTACTTCCAGCTTACCTGTAAGAAACAATCTCACTTCAATTGAACTTGTATCTTGAGTAGCCGTAGAAATTACAGTCCTGAAGGAACTTTCGAAAGTAACCTGAATGTACTTTTAAAAGATTGGCTTTGGCTACCTGCTTTCTGGTGAAACAGGGAAGAGTATAACTTTTCAATATTGAAGTTACAATTTTTGTGTTCTGATAATTTCAAAACCTCAGTAAAAGAAAATTTTCTCATGAGCCAAATATTATTTCAGGTGTCAGTGTAACAGCATAACTATTAATTATTTACAATAATTAAGCTGAATATTTACTGTTAAATTAATTTTCTAATAAAATAGTCCTGTCCATTAAACACTACATTTCTGACAGAAAAGGATGTGAAAGAGCAGCTCATAGACATTTTTCTTATGTTGTGAAATTAAGAGTTTAAATGAACTGATGTTTTAAGTAATTAGACTGCTAGAAGTTTTGTTCTGTATCTTGAAAGACTATATTATCTGAATTTCTATAGTAGTGCTGTGTCAGAAAGATAGTATTTTCAGTTCAGCAGCTAAGTGATATGAATTAACAGCTCTTCAAAATCAAACCATACAACACATGCCACGCAAAGCTTCTCACACCAGATAGAACATGTGATAAAGGTTACAGAAGCACAACAAAGATGGTTGAAGTTACAGGCCAGTTTTGTATGATGAGCAATCAAGTAAGTTTGGAGTCTTCCATGTCCAAAAGAGGTGATTGAAGTGGATGCAGCAATCTTTTATGAAATCATGTGTAACCCTAAAACTGTGACCAGACAGTGACTGTACGCTGTTCCTTTGTGCAAAAAGGAAATGAGTAGACCAGCCTGAGGGGGACAAGAGAAAGTGGGGTTTTTTAGCAATGGATAGAGAACTTCTGGAATGTGCTGCCCTGGGAAGGAGGCAAGCAACGTTAGCAGACTTTAAAATGGTTTGGACAAATTTGGACAACAAGCCCATCAACAGGCAGGAAAGGGAATAAGGAAGAATGTAACTTCCAGCATCCTTAATCCAACCCTTATGGCTGTTGTAAGTAGAAGGGAATACCCCAGAGAAGATAGGTTCGCATGCCTTCCCAGATATATGCAGTGAAGCAGATGGAAGAGCTAGAGGTGCCCCTGGTCTGACCCCAACAAGCATATTTCTTGCCCTACCTGCAATAGCTACAACTCAGAAACATTCTAGAAGTACACATAAAGTCCTAGATGTTGTTTCCCATGTAACAACGTAAGATTTCAGTGCTTATAATGCTTCTCAAAATTTTCCTTGAGAACATAGTTTTCCCTTTTACTGTGTGTTTTTCAGTTCAGAAACTCAATTTCCTCTTGAAGGACACACTATAACCCTCTCAGCAAAAGGAAATAGAAGGGAGAAATTCCCTTCTATAACTCCATTCTAAGAGTTATTCCTTTGCCTCAACCCCAGGCAGATTGGTAAGAAATGAGGAATAGCAAAAGCCATATATATATCCTCACTATTTGCAGAGGGCCAAATGTTAACAAGCAGTTTGCAACAAGGAAAAAAAAAAATAAATTGGTTCAGTCTCATTTTCTGTGTTTTAGTTTGCTACAAATATCATTTAATAAAGAATGATTTTCACTGTGACTTTTATTTCTTCTGCAAAGAAAATTAGCAGGGGAAAATTATTCAGTTTTTTGAGAGATCTGGTTATGTTGCAGAGCACAGCTGCCAAATTACTATAAATGTCCCTGGGAGTTTCTTTCTATGCAGTATGGACAAATAACGTGCAACAGTCAAGACCCTTTTAATCTAAAATAAAGCCTTGGAAATACCTAGGTAAAAATACAGCAATGTTTGTAACATTGTAATGTGACTGCAAGCTTAGATGTTTTTGATAAGCAAACTGAAGTTACATAAATGCTTGTGCTCTACAGAGGCTTTGTAGTCAAACCTGCTGTCCTCTAATGTTATATAAATATTTTGAATAAAGTATGCAATAGGGTTCAACAGGGGTTACTTAAATGAGGATCTGCAGGCTAATTGCTGGAATTGCCTTTTAAAACTGTCTTGTTTTTGGGGGCTTTTTGTTTGTTTTAATTTTTTTTCCTCAGTTCAGTAAACATTATTCTAAAAGCAGAGAACACATATAAAGGCAACCCCAGCCACAGCTCCTCTTGACATAAATAACAACATCACAAATTCATGTTCTCCACAAAACAAGACCTTTCTGCATGACTCCTAGGGTTTTATATGAAATTCTTTGTTTGACTCTAAGTATTTATTATTTTTGTTTCTATTTGCCAAATAAAACATTTTGATCGGAGAGTCTCTTTTTTCTTTTTTTAGTTGCAACACTTCCTAAAGAATTTGCTTACTTTTGTTTCAATTCAGGTTTCTGTCATAATTTCACTTCCTAGACACTGTACTAAAAACCCTTTTTGCAGTCTTACCCCTTGCTGGCATCTTCTTCTGCTCCATGAATGCTTACTGCCCTGCTACCTAGAACAACCTAATTTGGGAGGATAATTGAGTAAAAGTCAGAGCTTCCAGAGTGACTTTTGTTGTTTTGTCTGTTTTTGACCATACTGGTGCTAACTTGTCCACTTTTCTTGCTGCACTGTTAAGTTTTTGGGACTTCTACAATCTCAGAGTCTTCCTTGTGCAGATGTTTGTTCCACTAGAGCTCCTCCTCTAAGCTGAGCTCAGTCTGTCCCAATCTGAGCTACTGCATGACACCAGGATCACAGCTTTTCACTAGCCTTTGCATACCAAGCCCATGCATCAAGCTTGAGTTATGTCACGGTTTAAGCCTAGCCGGTAACTCAGAACCACACAGCCGCTCTCTCACTCTCCCCCTCGCTTTCTCCCCCTGCTCCTGAAGGGATGTGGAGGAGAATCGAAAGAATATAACTCCCATGGGCTGAGATAAGAACAGTCCAGTAACTAAGGTATAACACAAATCACTGCTGCTGCCACCAATAATAATAATCATAAGGGAAGAGAACACAGCCGCTCACCACCTGCCAACCGATACCCAGCTTGACCCTAGCAGCAACCTGGGCCTTCCAGGTAACTGCTTTCAGTTTATATACTGGGCATGATGTGCTGTGGTATGGAATACCTCTTTGGCTAGTTTGGGTCAGGTGTCCTGTCTCCACTTCTTCCCATCTTCCCCTCCTTCCTGGAAGAGCATGAGACTCAGAAAGTCCTTGGTCAGAGTAAACATTACTGAGCAACAAGTAAAAACATCAGTGTTATCAGTCCTGTTCCCAGGCTGAAAGTCAAAACCACAGCACTGAACCAGCTACTAAGAAGGAAACAATGACTGCTACTGATGAACCCAAGACAAGTAAGAAGGAATTTGGAGTATAATTAATTTTGTCTGACTTGGGGTGGCTACAAGAACAAAAATTCACAGATAAGTCAGTTGGCCAAAACTGCCTTTGCAGTCATCAGGGCAAAATGCACACCTTCAACTTAAAATTCATCTTACTATTTTCACTGTCCAATTTGAACAGACACAAACCATGTTCCCAGTATGCTTCTATCTTTACATTGCTTGTCCATGGAAAAGAAGGTGACTAGCTCAGTTTGCCTGACAACAGTGTCAAGATTTGACCAGACAGGACTCATCTTCATTGTTAGGTGGCAGAAAATCCATTGAGATTCCAGGAAAACTGTTACAGTGCTTGAGCACCTACTCTGTTTTGAAAAATTCTGAATTATTTCAGCTTTGGGCTTTTGCTATGGTTTTTTTTTTTTTTTTCACTAGACTAAGGAGAAAAGCTACTGTCAGGCACATCTTGCCTCATCTGTCCTCAAATAATAGCTATTCTTTAAAATCATAAACTCGTATAACCTACATTATCTCTGAGAAGAGACTGTTTAAATTGGTACAGCAAGGCTTCATATGATGTAAGATGTGTCATGAGGGCTAATTGGCTAAGCAGCAATAAAATGTTAGGACTCCCAGGTGCAGTAACTGTAGAGTAACCTGGATTTCAGTTCAGACATTACATGCAGACTTCTCTACCACAAACCCACACAGCAAGTGGGTTTGAGCCACAGCTCTGCTCCCCTTGCAAAGAAGGGGAGAGCACAAGGCTGAAATGCCTGCTGCTGTCTCCAGGTTAGGTGGTAAATGAGGCAAGTGATAGCCATGGCAAAGAGGATTCAGGAGATTTTCAAACACAGAAAAGGCAACGTTAGATTTCCTCTCCTTGTGTCAGGTGAAATAGGAATACCTGAGTCATGTTCCAGAGACCACTTCCTCCAGATGCTGATGTTTTGTCTTACAGGGGCAAGCTCCCCAGTTCCCCTGCACAGAGCACTGGCAGCATTTGGAGCCGCACTTTCATGAAAAAGCAGTCATTCCTATTATAGCAACACCTTTTCTTCCCTTTTCCATCATCTCTGGCTCAGGGACAAAAAGCACACTTACAGTTAGAGCTTAAAATACTAAGCAAAGGGATTGTTCCTTTACTTTTTATTTTAAAATGTCTCAAAACATTGTTTTGTGTTATAACAGTTATATAACAGTAATAATCTAGGCCATTAAATCACCAGGTAAAGTGCAGCCAACCAAAAGGACATGTAAACCAATTAATCTCAAAATTCAAGCTATGATTTGGCAGCTGAACACTAACACTTCACTAGCACTTTTCACTGCAGAACTGCCATAGATACATCCACTAAATCTCTGTCAACACATGGCTTGAAGGTGCACAGCAGTTGTATTTTAAAAGGCTCCAAAATGTGTTACTTCTGCTCATTTTGCTTGTAGTAAGTGAGCTTTTCTTTCATAATAAACACTTCTTAAAACAGTTAAGTAAAACTAGATGAGAAAATCTCATTCAGAATTAATTTCAGGGTAGTCTTTGTCCACAAGATTTTAGAAATATCTTTTGTCAATGTGTTTTCCTGGCCTAATAAATGATACCTGAATAATTAAGTGGGCAATCAACTTGGAAATCTATATGCCATTAAAGAAAGAAGAATGGGTTTCTTTTTGGCAGAACATAAAAGACAACTCAAATATATCCATAAATGGGTTGCCCAGGGGAGTTGTGAATGCTCCATCCCTGGCGGTGTTCAAGGCCAGGTTGGACAGAGCCTTGGGTGGCCTGGTTTAGTGGGAAGTGCCCTGCCCATGGCAGGGGGATTGGAACTAGATGATCTTAAGGTCCTTTCCAACCCTAACTATTCTATGATTCTATATTAAGCACTTTGTCTCCTTTCAAGGCTTCATTCAGCTATTGGCTCTCATCAGGAAATAGCTTTCCATTACTGTATTTTTGTGCTTTCTAAATGAAATCAGTTTAGTACCCAAATAAACCACCCCAATTTCTGAAAATGCTTCTGAGATACAAAATATACATATCTACACCTGAGCAGAAGTAGTTACTTCAGAACTAGAAAATGAAAGCATTTCATTCATCAGCTGCTGAATAATGTTTAAACACTGGCTTGGGTGATTTATGTAACTTTTATGTGCCTTTTTTTTTTCCTTATTTAAAACATGATTAGTAGATCATATGTCTTGATACCACTATTAAAAAAAATTCATTGTACTGAGGGCAGAGGCCCAGTGTTCCAGTTAGGTTGTTCCAGACTGTTAGACTTTGCCTTAAGATGAAGAATGACACTTTAGGGGAAGACCGCAATTTACCTTGGAGCTACTCTAACTTACAAATCCACTTGACAGTCTTACCAGCCTGGAAAGAAGAAATGCAGTGTCCTGGGTTCAGCAGTAGCAGTCATGTTTTTTCCTTTGTGTTAACTGGTGCAGTGCTGTGTTTTGACTTCTAGTTTGAGAACAGTGTTGGTGAAGCCGATGTTGTCGGTTGTTGCTAAGTGATGTTTACCCTGACCAAGGACTCTGTGAGGCTCATGCTCTGCCAGGGAGGAGGGGAAGCTGTGAGGAAGCAGAGACGGGGCGCCTGACCCGGGCTAGCCGGGGAGGTATTCCATACCACATCACGTCATGCCCGGGGTGGGGGGTAACTGGGAGTTGCCCGGAAGGACAGGGGCTTCCGGGTGGAACTCGTTTTCTTGGCCGGTGGTATCGTATTCTCTTCCCTTGTTATTTTCCCTTATCATTGTTTTAGCTGATAGTAGCGGTGGTGATTTGTTGCTGGACTGTTCTTGTCTCAACCCGTAGGAGTTGCACTCTCTCGATCCTCCTCCCCGTTCCTCCGGGAGCGGGGAAGGGGAGAGCCCCGGTGCAAGGGGGGGGGGGGGGAGACGGACATGGACCTTGATTGTTGTCAGCTCGGCACCACTCACTGGGAGTGAGTGAACAAGTTACCTGACTGGGTTTAAACCACGACAGTTCTTTTTGGCGCCCAACATGGGGCACGAGGGGTTGAGATAAGAACAGATCTGACTGGATTGATAGTCACTCGTCACAATGCTGATTTATTGGCTCTCAAGGTTTTTCCTCTTGATCTCACAGTTTCAGTATACCATATCTTACGTCCATCCGGTATTGGCTGTATTAGTGTTTTTCAAGTGTGGGGCTTGGGCTAAGGTTTTTATCCCATTGTACTTTATGGTAATGACTTGTAATACAATAGAATCATTGATCATGAAACTGATCTGGTTTATGTTCCCAGTGTGGTCACCACCTTTATACTTTGGGAGGTATATGATGGAGGTGCTTAGCAATTACACATTTTTTTTCTCCTTCTCAGGTGCTCAACCTGTGAAGGAGACATCCTTTTACCCTCCTAGTCGTCCCCCCAGACCATTTACATTTGAGAGTTTTGAATTTTTTAAATGGCCTTTTAATGCTGTGACGACCATTAGAGGGGCCCTGCCTCCAGCCAGGTGGAGGTAGGGGACAATCGGATTTACTGGACTGTGTGGATCAGATGGCCTGGCACATCAGTCCCACAGAAGTATAAGGCTCTAGTAGATACCGGTGCACAGTGTACCCTGATGCCATCAAGCTGTCAAGGGGTGGAACCCATCTATATTTCTGGAGTAACAGGAGGATCCCAAGAGTTGACTGTGCTGGAGGCTGAAATCAGCCTGACTGGGAGGGAGTGGCAAAAGCACCCTATTGTGACTGGTCCAGAGGCTCCATGCATCCTCGGCATAGACTACCTTAAGAGAGGGTACTTCAAAGACCCAAAAGGGTACCGGTGGGCTTTTGGTATTGCTGCTTTGGAGACTGAGGAAATTGAGCAGCTGTCCACCTTGCCTGGTCTCTCAGAAGATCCCTCTGCTGTGGGGTTGCTGAAAGTTGAAGAACAACAAGTGCCAATTGCGACCACAACAGTGCACCGGCGGCAATATCGCACCAACCGAGACTCCCTGATTCCCATCCATCAGCTGATCCGTAGACTGGAGAGTCAGGGAGTGATCAGCAGGACCCACTCACCCTTTAATAGCCCTATATGGCCAGTGCGAAAGCCTAACAGAGAGTGGAGACTAACAGTAGACTATCGTGGCCTGAATGAAGTCACACCACCATTGAGTGCTGCCGTACCAGACATGCTAGAACTTCAGTATGAACTAGAGTCAAAGGCAGCCAAGTGGTATGCCACGATTGATATTGCCAATGCATTTTTCTCCATTCCTTTGGCAGCAGAGTGCAGGCCACAGTTTGCTTTTACTTGGAGGGGTGTCCAGTTCACTTGGAACCGACTGCCCCAGGGGTGGAAACACAGCCCTACCATTTGCCATGGACTGATCCAGACCGCACTGGAACAGGGGCAAGCTCCAGAACACCTGCAATACATTGATGACATTATTGTGTGGGGCGATACAGCGGAAGAAGTCTTTGAGAAAGGGAGGAAAATAATCCAAATCCTGCTGAAAGCTGGTTTTGCCATAAAACGGAGTAAGGTCAAGGGACCTGCACAGGAGATTCAGTTTTTGGGAATAAAATGGCAAGATGGACGTAGACAGATCCCCACAGATGTGATCAACAAGATAACAGCAATGTCTCCACCAACTAATAAGAAAGAAACGCAAGCTTTCTTGGGTGCAGTGGGGTTCTGGAGAATGCACATCCCAAATTACAGTTCGATTGTAAGCCCTCTCTATCATGTGACCCGGAAGAAGAATGATTTTAAATGGGGCCCTGAGCAGCAACAAGCCTTTGAGCAAATTAAACGCGAGATAGTTCATGCAGTAGCCCTTGGACCAGTCTGGACCGGGCCAGATGTAAAAAATGTGCTGTACACTGCAGCTGGGGAGAACGGTCCTACCTGGAGCCTCTGGCAGAAAGCTCCAGGGGAGACTCGAGGTCGACCCCTCGGCTTTTGGAGTCGGGGATACAAAGGATCTGAGGCCAGCTATACCCCAACTGAGAAAGAGATACTGGCAGCCTATGAAGGGGTTCGAGCTGCTTCGGAAGTGATTGGCACTGAAGCACAGCTCCTCCTGGCACCCCGGCTGCCCGTGCTGGGCTGGATGTTCAAAGGCAGGGTCTCCTCTACACATCATGCAACTGATGCTACATGGAGTAAATGGGCTGCACTAATTACACAACGAACTCGAATAGGAAATCCCAGTCGTCCAGGCATTCTAGAAGTCATCATGGACTGGCCAGAGGGCAAAGATTTCGGAATGTCACCAGAGGAGGAGGTGGTGCGTGCTGAAGAGGCCTCACCATATAATAAACTGTCAGAAAGTGAAAAGCAGTATGCCTTGTTTACTGATGGCTCTTGCCGTATTGTGGGAAAGCATCGGAGATGGAAGGCAGCTGTATGGAGTCCTGGATGACAAGTTGCAGAAACTGCTGAAGGAGAGGGTGAATCGAGTCAATTTGCCGAGGTGAAAGCCATCCAGCTGGCCCTGGACATTGCTGAACGAGAAAAGTGGCCAGTACTTTATCTCTATACTGACTCATGGATGGTGGCAAATGCCCTGTGGGGGTGGTTGAAGCAATGGAAGCAGAGCAACTGGCAACGCAGAGGTAAACCCATCTGGGCTGCTGCACTGTGGAAAGATATTGCTGCCCGGGTGCAGAACCTGGTGGTGAAGGTACGTCATGTAGATGCCCATGTACCCAAGAGTCGGGCCACTGAGGAACACCAGAACAACCAACAAGTGGATAAAGCTGCTAAGATTGAAGTGGCTCAGATGGACTTAGATTGGCAACATAAAGGTGAATTATTTCTGGCCCGGTGGGCCCATGACACTTCAGGCCATCAGGGCAGAGATGCAACATAGAGATGGGCCCGTGACCGAGGGGTGGACTTAACAATGGACACTATTGCCCAGGTTATTCATGAGTGTGAAACATGTGCTGCAATTAAACAAGCCAAGCGGTTAAAGCCTCTTTGGTATGGAGGACGATGGTTGAAGTATAAATATGGGGAGGCCTGGCAGATTGACTATATCACACTGCCACCAACCCGCCAAGGCAAGCGCCATGTGCTTACCATGGTGGAAGCAACCACCGGGTGGCTGGAAACATACGCTGTGCCCCATGCCACTGCCCGGAACACTATCCTGGGCCTTGAGAAACAGATTTTGTGGCGACACGGCACCCCAGAGAGAATTGAGTCAGACAATGGGACTCATTTCCGGAATAGCCTTATAGATATTTGGGCCAAAGAGCATGGCATTGAGTGGGTATATCACATCCCCTACCATGCACCAGCCTCTGGGAAAATCGAACAGTACAATGGGCTGTTAAAAACTACACTGAGAGCGATGGGTGGGGGAACTTTCAAGCATTGGGATACACATTTACCAAAGGCCACCTGGTTGGTCAACACCAGAGGATCTGCCAACAGGGCTGGCCCAGCCCAGTCAGAACTTTTACATATTGTAGAGGGGGACAAAGTTCCTGTGGTGCATATGAAGAATTTGCTGGGGAAGACAGTCTGGGTTATTCCTGCTTCAGGTAAAGGCAAACCCACTCGTGGGATTGCTTTTGCTCAGGGACCTGGATATACTTGGTGGGTAATGCGGGAAGATGGGGAAGTCCGATGTATACCTCAAGGGGATTTGATTTTAGGGGAAAACAGCCAGTGAACTCAATTGTATACTGTTGCCTGCTGTGTAATGCTTTTATAGCCCATCAACTAGATGTCTCCAGGTCACCAGCGACTGGCCCTGACTTCCCTCCAGCCATCATCCCAACAGAGAATGAACTTGGAACATCATGGACCGAATGGACTCGGCAGCATTATAGGGATTGGTCCATGCACTAAGAAAATGATTTTTTCCTCTTGGTCTGTATGTATATGGATGTATATATGTGGGAGAGCGATGGTGTATTGAAAATGTGGGATCTGAGCACGACGTGAATGGTATGGAATAAGGGGTGGATAATGTCCTGGGTTCAGCAGTAGCAGTCATGTTTTTTCCTTTGTGTTAACTGGTGCAGTGCTGTGTTTTGACTTCTAGTTTGAGAACAGCGTTGGTGAAGCCGATGTTTTCGGTTGTTGCTAAGTGATGTTTACCCTGACCAAGGACTCTGTGAGGCTCATGCTCTGCCAGGGAGGAGGGGAAGCTGTGAGGAAGCAGAGACGGGGCGCCTGACCCGGGCTAGCCGGGGAGGTATTCCATACCACAGCACGTCATGCCCAGGGTGGGGGGTAACTGGGAGTTACCCGGAAGGACAGGAGCTTCCGGGTGGAACTCGTTTTTCTTGGCCGGTGGTATCGTATTCTCTTCCCTTGTTATTTTCCCTTATCATTGTTTTAGCTGATAGTAGCGGTGGTGATTTGTTGCTGGACTGTTCTTGTCTCAACCCGTAGGAGTTGCACTCTCTCGATCCTCCTCTCCGTTCCTCCGGGAGCGGGGAAGGGGAGAGCCCCGGTGCAGGGGGGGGGGGGGGGAGACGGACACGGACCTTGATTGTTGTCAGCTCGGCACCACTCACTGGGAGTGAGTGAACAAGTTACCTGACTGGGTTTAAACCACGACATGCAGCATCACTGGAAGGAATAGGATTTAGGCAGAATGCCTCTGGACTTGCAAGCCCAAGCACATTCAAATTCAGATATAGTTTACTTTTTTGTTGTTGTTAATGTATTCTATGCTAAGACATTCAAGCACCATTAATATAAACGGGAGTTTTCCTCTAGGAATATCAGTACAAGTAAGTAAATGGGGTGCCATTATGAGAGCAAGACTGCTTAAGAATGTTTTTCCAAGGCAACAGTGTCTGATGATAGATGCTGTTTGCTCATGGTCTTGCTCTGCCTCCAGCCCCAGGAAAGAGCAGTTCAGATGCGGACAGCAGTCACAGACAAAGAAATCCTAACAGACTGACAGAACACAAGAAAAAAAGGCGCCTGGGTTGATGGCTGCTGCAAAAATGTATGCCCAGTCACTGGCAGTTTGCATTAGCAGGTTCAAGATTTGTCAGATCATGTATGTGCCCACAAAATCTTGATTACACTGCAAGAGTATCACAGTGCTCTCCACAGCTGAAATTGTTGAGTTCAGAGTAACCCTCCTCCCCTGTGGCTCAAGTTAGAAAAACCTTTGGTCCATCAGCATATTGTCTGAATAGTCACCAACCTATGGATTTGTGCCTCTTCACTGGGAAAAGGAACAACTATTATGTTTACAGATGAGTAACGGAGGGACTTGAGCCAGGATCTAGGGCATATAACCAGGTGTTTGTATATCATGGTCACAGTGTGGCTCTGCAGCAAATTAGGCTGGCCCATAGGCACTTGGCTGGTAATTCTTTGAGGGCAAACACCTCCCAGGGTCCCCTCCTCCCCCCATTTGCTTTGGAGGAAAGTGCAGGTGGTATGACAGCTAAATTTTAAATCTTGAGGTTTAAAAGAGACGATTCCTCTTCTGAGGGGTAACATCCAAGAACATACAGAAAGCCCAGGACTGAATAGGAGCAAACCCAAAAATCAGTTGCTGGTCCAGTGCTTTTGTAACACAGATGACATGATTCTCATACAGAAAGGAAAACTCAGTCTATTGAGAGATCTTGTCCAAAAAAAACCCCATGTGAGACAGTTATCTGGTACGTAATCAGGAGTGAAATGCTAGAGATGAACCAAAGGCTTTGATGGGAAGAGCAAAGTGATGTATATCTTGTTTGTGGCTGTCACTTCCCTTGACAGCTATGGCCTGTCTCCTCTGTCTTGTTAGAAATTATGTCAAAGCATTTATTTTCTTCCTTATATCTAAACATCTGAGCAATGAGAAAGGAGGAAAATAATAAATCCAGATGTGATCAGTGGAAATATCATTTGATAGGTCCCTTGCTATGTGAAAGAAGACAGAATTCAGATCATAAAAAGATATTAATCAGAAAGTGTAAAACGGGACAAAAGACAGAAAGCGCTAAAAGTAAAAAAACCAGTCAGCCCCCACAAAACCCTAGTAAAGTATTCCAATGAAACCTCTAAGCTTCCCCTCCTAAACTAACTCTCATTTTATTTACTGCTATGGGATGACAGATCTTTTCTTTCTTCAAAGCTATGAATTCTCACTTTCTGGATATGAATCACTCCATTTCACTAAAAACAAGCAGCTGATTGCTGCCATCTTAATTGTAGCCAAAATATTATTTTCAGTATCTGCAAATAACAGGGTATGCTGACTTGCAGAGATATGTGACATGCTCAGTATTTCTGAATTATAAAGAGAAGAAAGAAAATACACTGGAGTGACATAACTAAACTCGATGTTACTATTCCAAACAAAACTCAGAATTGTATTACTGTAAATAGATAACGAGGGCTTTTGTCGAAAAATAAACCCAATAGCTTTTCAAATAAACGTAATTCAGCCTATAAATCACTGATTAATTTCATTTGAACAAGCTGCACAGCAGCCCAAAGGCAGTAGAAAGCTCTAGGGAGATCTCTCCAGGTTCTGCACTAGTTGGGTAGGCTTTCCTCAGCACATGTGCCAGTGATTTTCCCATCTACAGAGAAGACTTGCAACAACACTTTTCACTGTCCCATAGTAAAACGCCTGTTCTGTTTTGACCTCCTGGTCTTTTCTTTCTGACCTTCACATGGAAACTTGCTGGTTTGGGGAAACTAAGCATTTCTCAAGGATCTGAGACCTGGAGGGCCATAGCTGCTGGGTGCATGCATCAGAGCAAAACCAGTAGGAGGACGATCAGCAGCACAAAATAGAGCCTAAAATCATTTTTAGCCACAGAATAACAGCTGACAGGAGAAAACAAAAGCAGAGGCACCTGCACACTGTCTGGCAGGCAAGTCTTAGCAGGTCATTTCATGCCAGTCTTTGTAGAAGGTTATTTACCCACTATAGGCTACAGCCTGTAATGACAAGTCTTCATTTGCCTGCATTGTATGTTTCCAGCAAAATGCTGGGGATTTTAGCTTCTCTTGGCATTCATCTTGACAAAATCCCATTTTTTTTTCCTGACTGAGGAAGTTTGTGCTCAGAAGCATCCCACTAAAGTTAAGAGAAAGTAAAATCTTTCTTGAAGAGAGCTTTTCTTAAACTTTAATGTATCAGGGACCAAAACACTGGTGATCATGAGCCCTGCATCAGACTACCTTCAGCTTCTTCAGGACAAGGCATAGATGCTGAGTGCCATTTACCAGGTGTGTAATGCCATCATTGTGCACCACCATACCCTCCTCAAGGCAGAGATGCAACTTAAATACTTCTGCATGGGGTGCCCAGAGATTAGCCTCTTTTGAGGCAAGAAAACTTCTTACTCGCCTTTTTGGTGTGGTACCAGTTTGTTTTGCACTGCCTGTACTCTTAAGAGAGCTTAAGTCTCCTTGTTTACTTGATTGCCTTTAAGCCTTCTTAAAGGCTTTTTAACTTCCAAAAGGCACAACTCCCACACTGTATTACAAAAATATGATGCAACTGCAGATTATCCTGCATTCCCTTTTGTATGTCAGCCCTTTAAAAAAGAGCAAATGATGCCTGCTGACTTCTCTTCTTTGGCAGCTGTTTACTGTTTGAGGGACTGATTATCTCTATGTACTGCTGTACGAGGCTTCTTCACACATCCTTGTCCCAGCCGGCCATGCTTTGATGAGCTGGGGGTGGTTGCTGCTTCGGGCTGTGCATAGCCCCATGGAGGCACCTTCCCAAGGCAGTTCTGCCAGCAGTGCTCTGGTACACATCCTACCTCTTTCCAACCATATTCAAGAGGAAGAGAATTCCCAGCGCTGACTTCCATTGGCAGCAAGGACTCATCCTAACAAATAATAGAAAAGTGTCTGCTTCAAAAAGTACAGCTAGGATGTTTTGTGTCCCAGCAAGTAGTTTCTAGCTGCACATTCATTTATCAGCAATGGTGACATTCCTGCTTTTCTGATTATATTTGTTTATATCAGACACGTAAAATTCATACAATTCATACAGCTCTGGAAGAAAATGTATAGGAAGGAACATTAATTAATTTCCAGAGTCAGCACCACACATAAAGCCTCCATCATTTTCCATTTCTGGATTGATTTAGGTAGATGCAAAATAACTTAAGGTACCAGAACTGCATGACGCAAACAGCAGCTGAATGCAGTCTGCAGAGACTTCATTAAACACTAATGAAAATGGACAAACCAGGGAAAAAGCATCAACATTTTTTGGAAATAAGAAAAGTACTTAGAGGGCTGACTGCCAGAAAAGCACAGGAGTTCTGCTTGCAAGTTATGTTAATTCCTTAGAGGAGCTCTTTGACAGAGCAAACAGAACCTGTGGGCATTATTTTTACCAAATAATCTCTGTTAAATTAACACATTTTGCACAACAATTTTACATTAACCATAAAATTGAATTTTGATGAGGACATGCAAAGGCAAGGTAGAACAAGGCAAAAGATACATTTGTGATACAAATGCAGTCTGTGAGGAATTTAGGGGAAAGACGAATCACAAGATCTATATGCAGAGAGCTGGTACTCTGGCATATGCATGTTTTTTGTGCCTGCTCAATACAATCATCCAACATGCAGAACTAAAATTGTCTCTGTACCCTTTTTCTTAGCTAAAATACGGTTCGCTATAGAGTCACAGCTCCCTGACTCAGGCTGACTTGGTCCTGCTGAAATCAAGCAATTTATGCAGGGAGAAAAAGTTTCAGATTTTGCTCAATTTTTAGCAAATTTTCTCTACTTGAAAATGCATTACATTTGGTTCAAGGGATTTGAAATAGTCTGGGCAACTTTTATCTTCTAGAGATGAGTTTATTCATCCCAGTGGAAAAAGGTGAGTCATTTCTTTCCTCCCTCAGATGATAAGCCATAGACCATGATGAGAGTTGGAGTTTAGCATCATAGTCAGTAACAGCAGCACAATTAAATCTGGTTTTAGTAGGAGGTAGAATGCAAATACACAGTAGATAAAGTAGTGGCAGGCAAGAAAAAAAAATAGAATATAAATTGCTTTTTATATTTTAAAATATGTTTTATCATAAAAGCAATTTATTTTTCATTAAGCACTTTGTCTCCAAAGCAGAGAATAGCAGTAGAGTGCAGACCATGTAGATTTGTTTCTGTATATCAATTTGTGTTCACTGGCAACGTGAACAATGCTATGTGCACAGTGCCTCAAATCCCACAGACTCTGATATTGTATAGGATCTGAAGCAGAGCTGTGCTTCCACTGAAGTCATGCTACCAGAATTTTATTACTGTGGTTAAAATGTAAATATATTCTGTAACAAGCAGGTCTGTTAGCTTCTTGGCTGAAACTTTCTGGGGTGAACAGCTGAATGATGACTTTATTTGCAGCAGAAAATGAATTCTTTTTTCATACCCTATATCACTGGACCTGTCACTTGGCAAGGTGCAGTAACTACCTAAATTCTGCAGAGAGTCTGGATTTGTCATTAGCAGAAAATACCCAATGACCTTATTTTCATCATAAGCTTTCCCTCACTTGAAGAAATACCTGAAATACCTACGCAAGGAATTTTTCTTATCGCAGTATAACAATCCTCTGAGCATTTTAATCACCAAGCCCTTTATTAGGAAGCTATGTTACTTTTTGGTAACTTCACCTACTTTACTTTCTCCAGCCTTCATAAGATTTCAAGTACCTAGGAATAAAACTGTTTGAGTATATACTAGATCACCTGCTTTAGTGTGGGCCGCATCTTCTCTCTGAGAGTTGGAGAAGCCTCTTGGATGGGAGGAAGGTTTTTTTTCAGGCAGTGCTTGGAAAGAGTTTTATGAGCACATAAGAGTTCTCCAGGCCTTGGTGGTTCAGTCCCACCAGAAACAGACCACAGTTTCTCTTTCACTTTGGTTTTTAATACTACCGCACCTGCAAGCTAGGAAAGCTTTGATTCATTTCTGTCACCAAACAAACAATAGCAATTCAAGTGAGATTCATGCATCTCAGCCCACATTGGCTAAATCAGAGTTAGGAAATGAGGCGGTTTTGATGATTGGGTGGATGTGGAGGGCCAGGAATTATATAGAAAGCTATGAGTTCCTACCAGTTCTGAGAGAGGCAATGCAGGAAAGTCCTTATTTTCACTCACACAGGCTGGAGAACCTGCTGGTTTCTTGGGGAAGAATTCTAGTGTTACCTCCAGCCTTTGCAACAAAAATGTCCACTGCATTCCTGGGAATAGGAGAAAATGGTTGAATTTAGCCTAACTATAGTCTATAAATGCAGTGCATTATTCATTCAACAGCAGGTCTTAAAAGGCTAATGTACTGAACAGCTCTAGGTGTAAAAGACTCTAAGGTATAGTTAAAACCACATCCAAAAGTAATGAAATTCATAGGGAAAACGAAAAGCACTACAAAAAAAAAATCAGTGAAGCAGCTGTAAGGCTAAGAACAGAGTGGAAAGGATGTTTCTGCAGAAAGCATTCCCACTCTGGGAACCATGCAACAATCCCTGCAGCCGCAGCTGAGAAACACTGATGGCACGGAGTGGTTTGTCCCAATCTGACTACGTGATTCATATTTGCATGAGCAAATCAATGCACATGCAGCCATGGCCATGACTACCCTGCTTGAGGAAGCAGCTCATAAAAGAGGGTGAAATACACTACTACATCTTCTAAGAATGGGACTTGAGGAATTCAGATGCTCAAGCCTAAGAACACACTGCAAAAATATGCTTGTCCAGCAATCACTTAGAGATATTTGTGTTTTCAATAGCAAAGCCCTTGGGGTGCTTGGGAACACACAGGAACACCCCAGTCTAGTGCTATATGCTGAAGGTCTCATGTGATTTGGAAAAGAATTGACAGTCACTGAACTCCACTTCAGTCCTGGGAGAGCCTTGTACAGTAAAATGCTTGATAGGCACGAATAGAAGAAACCATGGCTGCCATGGTGGCCTTCTTTCAAACATGTGTTTGAATGAAGGTCCCACTTTTCACAGCAACATAGTTGGATGGGAAGACTCTCATGAAACTAGAGCACAAGCAGAGGTGCAAGATTCAGCAAGCCAAAGGGAGACCAAGGCAGTGGTTATAAAATTTCCTGTTCTCTGATCCAATGCCCAGGATTGTTCACATTATTGTGTATATATGTAACATTTTCCTTGAAATGAAATGCATGGGTCTCAATTGACAAGCTGATTTGCTTAGGATTTTTATTACAATTGGTAGTCAATAGGAGAAAACAAGCAAACAAACAAAACCAAGAACAGCAACCAAAAAAAGGAAAAAAAAAACAAACCAGAAAAGAAAAACCCACCAAAACAAAACCACCCAACCAAAAAAACCCACAAATCAGAAAAACAACAGTCATAAATTGCAATTACAAGCCAAAGTTAGCAAATTTATTTCAGACAAACTCTTCACTTGATCCAGACACTACTTCCCTCTCCATTTCAGCTGTCACCTTCATTCTCCTTCTTCCCTATTTCCAATGGCCTTGAGACTCTGTTCTTCTCCTGTCCCCAAGAGGCACAAGGTATTTGATAAAAAGGTGAGATCCTTACAGGACCCCAATGCTCACCAAGGACTGCTGAAAAGTCCTAGATATCTAAAGTCACTTGCAGGATACTACAGGATCTGAGTATTTAGCTGTTGGGCACTGCAAACCTGGGCTCAGTGGTATGCATAATATGCAGGTATCATCTGTGCATATAAGGAAGAAATACCACAGAAAAGAGAAAGGAAAAGGCAAAAAAAAACCAAAAACCAACCAGTGAAGACAGGGAAAGGAGAGTTAGAAGCCCTCTGTAGATCTAGTGTGGGTGGGAAATTGAGCAATATTGATTGAAAGAGCAAATTAAAGGGAAAGCACAAAGGTAAGAGAAAACATTTTCTTTAATGCTAACTATGGGTTTTTGGACCTTGAAGGCCATTTTTATCTTGGAAAAAGTGGTCTTCAAATGAAGCTGGCTGAATGGCCAGGTCCTTTTGCAGAAGACTGGTTTAAACAGAGAGATATAGGGCAGAAGCATGGAAAGAGAAAGCTTCTCCTAAGAAACCTTGTCCAATATAATACAATCATGTGCAGTGAAAGACATGCTCTCTGTTGCTGAGCAATTATCTGTTCTATTATCTGAGGCCAAGAAGTTCCGCTATCTATATGCTTCTGGCAAGGATCTATGTGATTAACTGCAACCATAACCCAATTTGGAATCAGCTCTTTTAATTAACTCTGTGTGGCATTTCATCTGCATCTGATTATATCCAAAAGAGAATCTCTTGGACATTGCTAGCCCTGCCAAGCATCTTTCGACTTGTTACAAAAATGTTGCTCTGGTGTAAGAAAACTATTGCACTTGAGTGATTGTGTTCAGTTATCTCTCTCTAAATGAGAAATGCAAACTAGAGGAAAAAGCAGAATCATGGAATCATTTAGGTTGGAAAAGACTTGTAAGATCATTGACTCTGACCATTAACCTAGCACTGACAAATCACCACTAAACCATGTCTCTACATGTCACATCTACATGTCTTTTAAATATCTCCAGGGATGGCAACTCAAGCACTTCTCTGGGTAGTCCGCTCCAATGCTTGACAACCCAAGGGATGTAAAATAGTAAACATGATAGTTTTCCTGATTAAAATGAACTAAGACACTCCTCATCATCTGAACTCCAAATTCACAGGGCTTCTCATGCTTTAGAAGTATTCCTGGGAGTAAAAATTTTCAAAAACTCTTGCCAGATTTCTCTCAGTTGACAGCACATTGAAGAGAGCTTTGTTAAGGAGATCTGTGTGTAAAGCCCAAGATAGATAGAATCATAGAATAGAATAAAATCATAGAATAGCAGGAGTAAAGCTCTGTTATCTCCATCTGGTTTTGTTCAGCGTATTGTTCTCTTCAGCTGTTCACATACAGAAACATGGAGAAGGGACCAGATCTCTTCTACTTTGGCATTTCTGTTACTGCAGAAATAAGCAGATGAAAGAGAAATGTAATGAGCTGTGGATGGATCAGGGTTATGCTGGCTTTTGAAGAGAAGGAAAAATCTAGCATCCAGCCCTGGAAAGTCTTAGAAGCTGCTGATGGGGAAGGTAAGACCTAGGCTCAAGTCTTGCTCCCCCTGAGGATAGGCAGACTGGGTAGTACCTGTGACCTGTGGTAGGATCATCTCTGACTAATCACACTGACATCCTTATAAAAACTTAAAGCCTTAGAAAAGCAGTTTCATCTGAGCATTTTATTGCTGAAATGAAACAGTGTTCTTTTCCACCAATGCTTCAGCTTGCCTTGTTTATCTTTAGCACCATCTGGCAGAGCAGAATAACACTGCTGTGTCCAGAGACATCACCTCAGGGACAGCACCAAAGAACAACCTTTTAAGCCGTCCTCTTAAGCATCATTTTAGCTGTATTATGTATTGGTTCCCAAACATTTCTTAATCATATTGATTAAAACATTGATTAAAGCATATAATTATTATTGGCAACACAAATCTCTCTGTTATATCAAGTTTACATCAATACTTATTATCACGTTACCAAAGTTTATACTATTATTATTACAATTTAACCTCATACTCTAATTGATCAAAAACAGTTGCAGCAAACAACACAAACGTAGTAACTCAACATTTCTTTGTTTCCCTTGCTAATCAACAAATAAGGTCATTATTCCCCTTCTGGGTAACAGAACTGCATTTCTATATCTATAGTACTCAGAGTTCATTCTCCTTACTTAAAGTCTTCAGAATTGTATTTCTTCATGGAATTGTTCAAATTAAACTGTTCAAATTAAATTGTTAAGACTAAATTTCTGAATTGTTAAAACTAAATTTCTAAAACTGGGAAACAACAATATTGGGATTATACTGACAAGCTGTCAATGTACAATTTGTTTCTATCAATATCAATCTCTACTGATAAAAATTTTCTCCTTCCGCTATTTTCCCTTCTTATATGTAAAATCTAATAATAAAATATACCCCAAAATCTATATGAAAGGCAAAGAGAGAGAGGAGAGAAAGTAAATGAAGGTGGCCTTGCCTATACCTTCTAAAGAGTTTATAGACATCTATTTCAGCACTCCAGGTATGCTAATCATCCCACCATATTCCTGTGATGGAAACACTGCCATAGATTTCCTGTGCAGTGGTTTCCAGCAGTGGGTTTGTTGCCCATGCTGCATGCACTGGTGTAGATGTGCTTCAGTTGGGCTGCCACCTTTCTGGGGGAGAAGCCTTCATTCCTACATGACCATCCTCAAGCACTTGCATGATTTCTAACACATCAGTAATCTTTGCATCTTTGCCACCTCACGGATCTCCATCCCTTACTGAAACAGCAGACCAAAGGACCTTGCAAGCACATCGTCCCTCAAACATTGGCATGCTGACCCCAGGCTCATCTCTAGTGAGCCTGGCTTTATCCCTTTCCACCTTCAAATTTAGTCTAAAGCTCTTTCAATGAGCCCTGCTAACTACTGTGAAAAGATCCTTTCCTCTGTTCCCTCCCTTAATTTCATTAAACAGCAAGCTATTTCTAACATTAAAAGTATAAGCTCCTTTCCAATAAACTGGCTTGATAATCCCCCCCCTTTTGTATATCCTAAAGCATGTACTTCCCATGCTTATATTTGCATAAACATAAGTGTTGCACAGATGTTTTTTATCTAGCCAAGTTCCATAAGGAACCTGACAGCTTGCTCTTTTTTAATTCCTAAAACATCTATTTTCCTCAAAGCAGACTCTTCCACACTAACTTCCTGAATTATTTAGCAAAGGTGATACCTTTTTCAGTCCACCTTGGTGTTGTGGGCTGTTGGTATGTCACAGCTCCAAGCAGATGGCTACAGGCACCTGTGTGGCTCTGCTGGGGACCCCCGCAACTTAGCAAGGAGCAGGGAGCCAGAGAAGCCAGCAAAGGTCTGTGGAGCAGTGAGGAGAAGGAGCCCTTCAAAGGGGTAGATGGTCTAGGTGTGGTACCCACTCCCACCTCTGCTTCTGTATTTTACCCTGAGCCTTTTCATTAATAGACTTGTGCAGTGCCTATGAAGAAGAGACCTGAACACAGGACCTTTCCATCCTGATTGAACACCCACATCCCTGATTACAAAGCTATGCTCCCACACATTCATGCCCTGTGAATCTTATGTTTTCTGCCTTCCGCCTCATCCTCTTTCCACCTCTCTCATCTAAAAAATGTGAGCAATGGTATTAGTTTTGGTCTGCCTTGAATGCTGCTCTCCCATTTCCCAGCAAATGCTTTGATCAAAGGGTGTTATGCAAGCAATAGCTTGCTTTGTCAAGCTATTCCTAAATTATCTGGCTCTCTAAAGGACCTAGCGGACAAAATTGACCATGAATTTAATCTAAATGCACTGCCTTGAACAGAAGGAACATACACTTTAGGCATGCACAGGAGTATATACGAGCACATACCTAACATACAACACGATACAAGAATTAGACTCAACAGCAGCCAAAATGAGGGAGAAGGGGACAAGAAAATTCAGGGTGATTTCAGGATCACAGGATTGTGTAGGGAAACATGTACAGATCTGGGAAGGTTCATTATAACTTGTTTTGATTTCTTTCATCTCTTGTCTTCTCCCTCACCACTTTCCCACTGCATGGCAAAAATCAGATTCAATGGCTAGGGAAAAATCCCAGACATTTAGAAGTTTCCTCTTGTATTGCTGGGCGCTTAAGCTTTTTGAAGGTGCTTTATAGATCAAATTTTTATTTCATCTGGTAAAGTTTGAGACTCAAGGAGTTAATTACTCTCAGCAATAATAGGTTTAAGCTCAGAAGCTCTCATATTGTATGTGTATTTTCCTGACTAAATTTCAGCAGGATAGTATTCCAAATATTCTGTACTGCATAGATAAGAGAAAAAGTCGAAGGATAAATGTCATTAATTTCCAGGAGACAATGCTTTCCTTTCTTGTTTAACTATTACACAATTACTTTTTATTTTATATATTTCAAACAGTAAATGATAGCATTGAGTGAGTACCAAGATAACTATGGCTTAACAGCTTATTAATGTATATACAATACTACATGGCTTATCAGAGAGAAAATGTAAGAATATTTCAATCCTTCTTATGTCTGTGTAATCACATACTAGACCCTGAATAGCTGTAGTGTACTCTAAATCGTACTTCAGCTTGTGTACAGCTGGAATACATGAACTGATTGCTATTCACCTTACTTGATATGCTACTAAAAGTTGGACCTTGTCTCTAGTCCTTCTTCTACATTGCCTTCTTTTTGCTTTCCAGTCATAAATTTCAAATTTATATTTCTGAACTTCATTAAAATGCCCTGAAATAGTTCTTCAATAACTTCACATCTTAAAAAAACAAACAAAACAAAATAAAAAAAAAAAAAACACCAACAACTCCAGTCATTGTGCCTGTAATTTAAATACATCTTATGAGTTAGGGTGCTAGTATTTCATATTGCCATCTTAACAGAAACTGAAATGAGTAAAGTGGTGAAGCGTAAAACAACAACACATCTAAATAAATTGGTATTTTTTTAATCATAATGGAACAGCAGTCACACATAAAATTGATCCATGTGGAACACAAATGGAGCATGAGGTTGGACTTGATGATCTTAAAGGTCTTTTCCAACCTACTTGATTCTATGAGGAAAAGCCAGTCAGACAGCATCCATTTCCGAATCGCCATGAGGGAGGGGAACTGTCCCAAGCTGGCAGTCCTCAGATGGCTCTCTCAGTGTTTTGCTATACTGAGATGATGCTGTGGCTGGGAAGAGGCAAGGGCAGCAGAAAGAGGAGGGATGTGGCAATGTGTGTGTACCAGAAACCCAACAGAGCAAGCTGGTAGCTTGGAAGAGCTTCTGCATTAGGTGATGTGTTAATATTGCTTATCCGGACCTGGAGTTTGCCTTGCTGTGAGCCTACCAGTGGGTAGGAAGGGCCTGGACAGAGCCCCTGCATCTGCAGGGTAGGGCAGGGAGCTCTGGTAGAGACAAGAAGGGAGAAGATCGAATGCACAGTGAGTCCTTACAGGGCCCCCACATGGAAAACCACTAATCACCTTGTGAGCAGGTAGGAGTGCAGGCTGTTTTATTGACAGTGAGGTATGTTTTCTTTTAAAATGCTTTTCTCCTAAATGATGCTTTGCTCTAAGGAAAATCTCCAGTCACCAATTATGACTTTTCTTGTAGCTGGAGAGAACAAAATTATGAAATGGGAGCCTAAATCAGATTCACCAAGATAACCACGTTTTACCCCAGGGAACAGCACCATCAAGCAGGCTCACAGAGTGGCAGAATCAACTAATGCTGTTCTCAGAAAAAATGAGATAGCAGAGAGGTGAAGACAGCAGGGAACTGGAAAGATGAGGAAGCATCGGAAGTGAGCACTTGGTGATTATAACAGTTAGGCTTGGGGATATTCAGTTTGCTACCTTCATAATTACGGTTGTATTTGGGTGATATAAGATGGGCAAACCACAGCATCCAGCATTGTCCTGCTGGAGAGTCCTGGGGCCACGGCTGCGTCTGACTGTTCATGAATGAAATGCAAAGTGGGCACAAGATGAACTTATTGTCCACAACAGCCTGAGCTCCTTCCTGAGGGGAAGTGGCACATCAATTTCACTCCTGGCCAAATGACCGTAGCAGCATAAAGTTTCTGGCATAAAATGGAAACCTGGGAAGCTGTCACAGCAACTCTGCCAAGGATTAGATTGCCTGGGCTGCACCATCTTAAGGTATTGCTTGAGCCTCCAAGGCTGACCAGCCAGAGCAACTGAGGAGAAATGTACAACCCTTTTCTTGCAAGGCATGAGGAGAGTGTGTGGGCTGTGCTGGGCATCTCTGCAGCACATTACTCTCTGTCACTTCTTAATGGATCCTCCTATTCCTACACTGAGACATACATTAAAAATGCCTTTTCTGTCCCCCCTTCCTTTTTCAATCAGCCTGTGAAAGAGCTGCAGTTGATGTTTAAGTGCCTGTAATGTCACATTGCCAAGCCTCCAAAGACTGCCAAGTATCTCAGTAGAAAGCTTGGATGTGATGCGGTGTTTTTAATGATTAAGTTGCCTTTATGAACAACAAAGGGTGCAAACACCATGACAAACATGACTGATGTAATGCATTTACAAATCATTATTTAAAACAATATTCACAAAAAAGGAATGCCAACAAAACTACTTCAAAATGTGTGAAAATAAGTCCAAGTGAAAGTGTTGGGGGTCAGATACAGTCTATGAAATCACCCAGAAGCTAAGCCTATCTTGGGGCCAACAACAGCAAATGGGTTTAAGCAAAACAGCCATTTATCTTGTTTTTTACAGTCTTGGCACTCCATCTTAGCTGCCTATGTCCAGTGTGTCTGCAGCCCTTACTGGATAAAATTAATAGTCCCTGTCAGATGCAAAGCAATAATTTTTTATTTCATGACCTAATTGTTTTGTTTAATTTTAAGTTATATATGGAATTTACTCTTTAAATTGTAAAGAAACATTGCATAAAGTTCAGATCATAACAGCTATAACTGGGGAAAACAAAACACAAATCAGGCATCAATGAGACTGTCATTCTGCAGATATGAAACGCTCTCTCTCAGTGACATTAAACTGCAGAAAACTGATGGTTTTGAAGTTTTAAAGGTACAGAAGCCAGTCTGTCCTTCTCAACAATCTCCGCATTCAAGGGACACAGGTTTCCCCAGCAGTGCACCAAAGGCACTCACCAGCCTGCAGATGTGTTGATCTTGAGCATCCCATTAATAAATCCTTCTATGAATAAATCATAGAAAAGAAATCTTGAGCTAGCAGAAGAATGACCAAACTGATTTAGCTCTTTCCAAACCCAAATTTATCAAAAACCTAAATCATAGAATCATAGAATGATTTGGGTTGGAAGGGACCTTAAAGATCATCTATATCCAACCCGCTGCCATAGGCAGGGACACCTTCCACTAGACCAAGGCTGGTTTTGAGCTTCACATTCCCCACCAGACCTTTTCTCCCCACGCTAGTGAGAACAAGGTCCAGCATAGCTCCTCTCTTCATTCACTCTTCTATCACCTGGAAAAGGAAGTTATCATCAACATATTCCTGGATTGCTTATGCCCTGCTGTGCTGTCTCTCCAGATATTAGGATGGTTGAAGTCCCTGATAGGGACCAAGGCTTGTGAACATGAGACTGCTCCTACCTGTCTAGAGAGTGCCTCATACATTCACTCTTTCTGTCTGGGCAACCTACAGGCATCCACTATAATGTCAATAGTCCCTACCCCCCTTTAATCCTGACCCATGAGCTCTCAGTCACCTTCTCATGCACCCCCAGGTGAAGCTCCATGCACTCCAGCTTGTCATTGACACAGAGGGTAACACCCTCTCCATATCTCCCCTCCTTGTCTTTTCTGAAGAGCCTGTATCCTACCATTACAACACTACAGCCATCCCACCATGGGATGGCTGCCGTCCCGCCATGTGTCCACGATGCCAGTAAGTGATACAGTCTTCCTACATACTGATAGTAAACCTCAATTTCTCTTTCAGTTTTGTCCCTGGGATCGTGGCACACCATTTGTATACAAGATAAGGATTCTCACTAAAATGAATAGAGATATTTTCAGGGGGTTTCTTATTAAATGAAAAAAAAAAAAGAAAAAAGTTTGTTAAAAAATCACTATCCATTAAGATTTTGTTAAAAAATCACTGGGTAGTAAAGTGACCATGTCCAGTGAGATTTTAATTAAGTGGTTTCTGCTCTGTGAATTTCACTTACTGCAGTGAAAGCAGAGAGGGTTAAAATAATCTTGGAAGACAGACGATATTTCATTTCTTTGGAGTTAAGTAACAGACAAGATTACCACTTCTGATGAAGAAGTTTGTAGGACCAGTGCTTTTCAGTTTTACAAGTGCATCCTGATGAATCCTCCCAAAATCCTATGGGAATGGTTAAATTTATTCTCGTCATTTTAAAGGTAGCAACATTGAAACACAGACAGAACATTTCAAATGTGGGTGTCTTAAATTAGGACTTAATCCATCTTCTGACATCTAAACAAAGGTCTGGATGGAAGTTCACTGAAGACAGTGAAGATTTTGGTAAGTATTTAACAGAGTCCAAAATAATTTCATATTGGAACATGCAAAATTTATTAACCTTTTAAGAAAATGGGCAGAATCTTTGTTGAAGTGCTGGGCTTAGAATTCAGATGTTTCTGGCTTTTGTTCTCCCTTACATTTCTGGCATAGACAACAGAAATCAAGTAACATAGTGTTCTGTTACTCTTATTGTAAATAGCTACAGGAATATGAAACAAGCCCCAAACTGGTTTTAAAAGTGGACGATGTACATAATGTTAATTGTTAATTATAACATGTTTGGTCAGAAATACTCTTTTTTTCTTTTTTTTTTTTTTTTTTATTCCATCATTTTCAAATGTCCTGCATTAAGAGAAGGTCTACAGAGTACTGAAAACTCCCATATTATTCTTCAAGACATATTTGCAGAAAAGAGTGCTGTGTCATCTAAACCCTTGAATCCTGACTACAGGGTTCTGCTGCATCATCTGGTAAATTTAATCCCATTTATACCAAGCAGTGGAATTCAATTACAAAAGCTTGTGAATACATCATACATAGTGATATACTCACAGATGCCGAGTCCAGCTTTCTCTGGAAATTATCATCACAGAGCAATGTACCCAGGGGAAAACAGCAGGCTCATCAGCTTGCTCATGTGTATATAAGGCTTTCTAAGACCACAAAGGCTTTTATAAGATGTTAAACAATAAAACAAATTGATTCAGGTCTGTGTAAATAACAATAGATTATAGTCTCGGATATTACACATTGATAGTATTTTCACAGGGCTGTCAAACACTTAATGGTATAGCCTTCAGTAAAAATGCTGAAAAAAAAAGGCAATTAAAATGGCATCTAATAATGGACTTTATGGTTCGTTTTAATATTTAATATTTAAATGTACATAAACTGAAAATTAATCTAAAAAACTCCTTTCTGAGATAGATTTGAAGGAACACTGCTCCGGTATAAAGGCAAATATACTGAAACAGCTGCAATGCTCATTCCTTTGCACTGTGATATGCATATTTGAGTTCAGTCATAGGCTCTTGTAATAGTTTGATTCTGACATTAAAGGATACTTTGTAATCTGTATTTTAGCATAGTACCACCACCCTATAGTAAAAGATATTTTCTGATATAAGCATGGCATGTAAAACAAGCTGGGTTTTTTTATCAAAATGCTTCAGTTTTAGCAACTCAAGAAAGCCTTTGCAATGAAATCCTATAAATGTGTTGTAAATAATAACGTACCCTTCAATTCCAGAAAAGAAAGAGCTCAGCAATGATATTATGAACTCCATAAAATCCCAGTGGCATAGAGGAGGTGACAAGAAAAATTACATCATTCATGAATTAGCAGGAGTTCTAAAACAATTAAAAAAGCAGAAAGACACCCTGGGGAACTCAACGGGCTGAGTATAAGCTCTTAGTCATTTTTCACATGTGAGGTCAATGGTGGGGTCATTCGCTTGAGGTGGAAGCTGATAAGGCTCTGGAACCACCTCTCTTTCAGATCAAGGGTAGAAGTGGATGCCGTGTAATAGCAATAATAAGAACAGCAAGATATTTAAGCATTGTTTGTGGTTCGGTTCAGCTGTTTGCATCTATCCCTGATTGGCTTCTGTGGCATCACACCCACCAAAGGTAAATGCTGTGGTAGACAAGGAGCAAACAGCTAGAGAGTGGAATTCAGTTGCACATGGCAGAGTAAAAGCCTAATTCATGGAGCATAGAGCCTAGAGCAATACAGCAGTGGCTAAAATAGCTGAGATCTTTCTTGATAAACATTTATTTCTGTGTAACCTTCCCCATGTTGGACTGGAGATACCAACAGGTTGTGCAAAGGAAAGTTTCCAAAGTAACAATGGGACATTCCAGATCACGGCTGTGGGTCTAAAATGAGCATAGTGCAGAAGGACAGTAAAAAAACATGGGATAACCACCTCATTTATGAAATTATTTGAAGTCTGACTGTAAGAGTGACTCACTGCTCCAGGAACTGTCAGGGAAGAAAAATACTTCAAGCAGATTTATTGATGAATTATTGCCAGGAATGCCAATATTTTGGACAGAAAGTAATTATTGTATATATGCAAAGGGTACCTCAGTGTTTTTTTGGCTTATCTTTCTTGTTTTTTCTTGTCTGTGCAAGTGTATCACAGTGGAAGGTGCAATAGGAGTGGCTGTGATGGCTGACTGAAAAGATCTCATGAAAATTTTAGGTCCAACAACAGTAATCTCCCTTAGGAGTATATGATTGTAATTATCTTAACATAGTGAAATCCACAATACAAAGAAGCACCTGGCAAGGCAAATTACAGTATTTGAGGTGTAAATTAGGCACTGGGTCAGTAGATGTATAATTACCCAACCAAAAAATATCACAAATGTATTTTCATGCTTGTTGTTTCTGTCCACCTGCAATGGCTAAAATATCTCCTATACCTCAAAGTGTGGTGGGGTGACACTTGTTAATCTACTTCCCCTGTTGGAATTCTCCTTAGGTACCAGCATCTATCAAGAATTTCTCACTGTTTTGTAATGGGACCTGTCTTGGACTGGGGGATCACCATTCCCTTTTCCTTTCCTTCAAAGTGACTACACTTGCAGTGATGCAGAAGTAACACCTAGAGCTGAGCTAAATCTTCCCACAAGGCTATGGACCATGTCCTGATCTGTCAAACCCACTAGCAACTACACCAGTTCAGTTTAGCTTCCCTGACAGCATTTTCTAGGAGAAATGCTTTGTTACAGGGTACAAGATTTCTTTCTAGGGCCACATATCCAACCCAGAAGTCAGGAGGAGCAGTGACTGCACCAAAGTTGGGCTTGCAAAGTAGGGCAAGTTCTCAAGATACTTGAAATGTGTATCTTGGTAAAACTTTATATAAGTAATATTCAGTAAGTACACTTAAACCCAAACAAGTTTTTTTTCTGATGTTAGCTCTGTTCTCAGGTGTGAGATCATCCAAGAAGCAGATCTGTTCATTTGTTTGTGCTTCTCCTTTAAGTCTCTCTTGTAGTCTAAAGCTATGTTAGCTGGAATTCCCTAGGTGTGCTTAATCCCAAGTAAGAGCAGGTTCAAAGTACTGTATGTCTCTGGCCCCAGAACACTTTTTTTTAAATTTTTTATTAGTTATGGGAAGGAAAGATTACACTGAGGCTGTGGAGGTCCATTTTCATGTTCTGTTTAGTTTGGGTGTTTTGAAGGTAGTACAAAATACACCGAAACTTATGTATTCATGCATACATCTCACAGGTTAAGATCAGGAATTTCTGAACCATTAGTTGTACTCAGTGCCAGTCAAACCCTTATATAGTTTGTGATTTTTAATATGATATGTGAGTTTATAATACCACACTGATAGAATTCAGTGTTCACAAACACCATAATAGCACCCACAAAATAGAAGGGCAAGAAGATTATAAATGAAAATTTGTAATAAACAAATGCAAATATAGAATCCCTGTTCTCATTTTGTGGGCTATAATTGCATGCTTACTTTGGAAAAGATAGCCAAACAATATTGCAACCCATAAACAGAGATGTTTAAGTCAAACTTTAGCTGAAGCTCTGGCCTATAAAACCCTTTTTGAAGATGCCTAGTCCGTGACTATGAATAAGGATGAAAGGTTATCTTAATTGTTAAACCTAATGTATTCTTTAAAACTGTATTTTAAATTATTAACAGCATTGAAATGCTGAGAAATGTAAGTTAATGAAAATTTATCTTTGAAAAATGTTACCCTGGAGGCAAATCTGTTGAAGTTATTAAAAAAAAAAGTATTACATGTTTTTAATAGGTCTGTAGGTATTTAAAATCTAATTTAAAGGTATCTTTATGTATTTCTTATTTCTTTTTTGCAAAAATTTAACAAGAAACCAGAGAACTACTCAATTCCCTGAAAGAGCATTAAAGCAAACTCAGACAACAAAGCACAGAAGGTAAACTGCCAGTTTCCAAACCTTCACCCAAAGCAAGCCCAAACTTAAAGTCCTAAACATTTTGCTTGTTCTTTCCCCACTACTTTCCTTCTTCTGGGAAAATATCAGAATTCAGCCTCTCTTCCAGGAACACAAGACAACAGTGCCTCAAACAGGCTTGAGATCAGCATCTTGCTGGTATTTTTTTGCTGCTACTGATCATACTCTGGCCAGACAATGACCATCCAGCTGCCCTCATATCAGGTATTAGGACTGTAAGACTCAACATACCTGTTTTTCACTTTCTCTGTTCTTGCTATCCTTTATTTCTATGTAATTTTCTCCTTATCTGATTCCAAATTATTATTGAATGTAATAGGCTTGTCATTCCTGTAGAAGTGGCATGTTGGCAGGGTACTCTAGGAGACACTTGGCAAATATAGTTAGTAATTTGACTGCTGTGCCTAGAAATATAAGGTTGTAAGACCCATTTTGATTTATTGCTGACAACATAAAAATGTCCTATGCCTGTTATTTGATGCAGAAGAATTTTGCTTACAAGTTGTTTTGATATGAATAGTGAAAATGCATCAATCCATACAGACTCATAGCAAAATCTTCATCATTCATTTTCAGATATTGAGACAAATTAGTAGCAGGTACAAACCTTGTCATTAAGCCCTCAACCTGCAAACACTAATGTAACACACAAATAATTCAGTGGAAGTTTAGGTGACTCCTTCCATGTTCACAAGGACTCTCAGGATGGGGGCTCAGAGGTGGAAAAAGGAAACATAGACCATTATTTCACATCTTGCTGAGTACACCTCCCAAGAGGCAGTTCTTGCCTAGGTCATGCCAAAACCTCCATGCAAATGAACAGGGCTCAGTAAAAGTAGATTCCCCCTTGATTTCTGTGTATTCAAATAGTTCTAGGTAAGTGCTGCACTGCACTGGATAGCACCACTTTGCTGTCTTAACTTACCCTTTCCCACGTGCTGCTGCATAACCCACCTTTCAAACCCTGTTCTTTGCTTGAGTGTATAAGCAGAAATACTTATAACACATCTGTGGTTTCTCTGATAACCCCTATTTTCGAAAGCAATGTCAAGATCTATATATGTTGAAACCTAATGAGGTGTCAGTCTCATATTTTCTCAACATAAGTTTAAGCACAAAAATAAAAGCCTGTCTTAAACCAGCTTACAGTCAATACAAGGTATGACAGGCAAAAACGGATTACACCCAAATCTGAGGGCAGTGCTGGGTAGTGGTGGTCCCACCAAACAAACATCCTATTAGGCTTTAATTACATACATATCTTCTAAAAGACATTTTATGAAAAGTTTACACAATTGTTTTGATGTAACCAAGGTACCCAAGGGGTTCTGGTGTATGCAATTCATTTTCTCGGGGCATCCTCATACTCAAATAAAACAATCTGTTTGAAAGGAGTCTTGTTTCAGTGCTTCCAGTTGGTAAAATTTTCCTTGACTTACACCATGGAAAAGTACAAACAATTCTGAGCCATACTGCCTGCGCCTACTACACTGTCTCTTAGTCTTCGTAATTAGTACCTCTGAGATACTACATCTTCATTTTTCTAGATTTGTATTTTAGAGACTTGCTTCAAAAGTCTTTTCAAAATTGCAGTGCTTTTATTCATCAATAACGAACGGTACACACAGAAAAGCAAGAAAGCATCGTGTATGAGATGGGGTCAAAACTTTCTGGTGTTTAGTTTTTTGAGATACTTTGAATTTTCTTCTCCAAAACATCGTGCTTGCAATCACTGCTAGTAAATGACATAACATAAAGGCAGATATGTTTTTAAAGGCATCGGGTATAAGACGACAGAATCAAAATGTTGTAATACTAAGGGTCAGTAAACTCATTCATGGAAATAGTACTCAAATTCAAGAGAAAATACATTGGATACTGAGTTTTAGCATGGGTTTCTAGTTAGTCAAGAAAGAATTGGATATTCTCAGTGGATAAAATTCAAGAAACAATTTCCAGTCAATTCTACTTGTAATAGGTGCAAAACTTCCTTTCACTTTGAATAAAGCTGGGTAGAGTGATTGCAAAGGAAATGCATGTCTAGCACTGCTACCAGGGTGCTAGTGAAGCATCTTTATCTTAAATTCCCTAAACCAGCAGAAAGGTACCTATGGTTTCAAAGATACTCACTAAGGAAGTGCTGAGGCACAAATTTTATGAGAACCATAGAAAAACATTAGAGAATTTAAAATAAATTTAATGGTGAATTTATGCATAAATACACTGAAGAACATTATTTTCCTTTGTGGATTTATTTAATGAATATGATCTTCACTTCTTTGTATTACCATTTTGAGATTTTTTTTCTTAATGACAGTCTAAATTAATAGAAGCTTTCAGGCTCTGAAACTATGAAAAAGTATGAAGCTTCAGCTGTCAAGCTTTAAAACTTAGTGCACTGAATACAAATCTTTCTCACTGTGAGAAGGCACGAGGCAAAACCCCCCACTTAATTATTCACAAATGTAATATATTGAAGTATCATTAACATTCAGGACTCCATCTTAGAGTAATTAAAATGCAGAGAGACTTAGAGTGGAGGTCATTTAGAAAAATACCTATACAGGGGCATGAAGGAGGATGGCTGGAAGACAGAAGCCAGGCATTTTAAGGAGAAAAACAAATGCTTGCTGACTGAGTGTCCAAAACACCTTCAGAGAGCCTTGACTAAGGAGACATAAGATATCTACACATTTTTATAAGTGTATTTCATCTGAGTACTTTGTACATAAGCTCCCTGACATATCAGCAGCACTTCTTCAAGGTTACTTTTTAGTAATGTGTTTTTTGTACAGACCACTTCTGTCAAGCTCTCTGTGTTGTGTTTGACCTTTAACCATGTGCAAAAACTCTGTGTATCCAGTGCAGTGCCTCAGGCATCTTGGCCTGAAAGCCTTCTGAAAGGGAAGACTGGTTGGTAGAACTGACTGAAAACTGGGATAAGATTTGCTTTTGCAGAAAATACCACACGTGTCTTCTTGTTTCCTCTGAATGATGAGCATTTCTTCAAAACTTTTTTTTTTTTAAACCTGGATTTAAAATTCAGTTTACTCAGGGCTAAAAGTTTCATTTTATGGTCCTCTGACCCTCATCGGTCAAAATCAATATTTAGATAAATGAATTTTTTCTTCCTGCAGTACTATTTTCCTGAGATTAGGATGATTAAAATTTCTTCTGCTAAAAACCCCACATTAAGTACCTTATGAGCCAGTGGCAGATTTAGTGGGTGTATGTGTCTCAATGCTATATGCTAGTGACATACCTGTGACATCTGAAAGAACAATGTTATCCAAAATGGTTAGTAAGCAAAAGGCAAGTGATGACAGCCCCACGTAATCTGACATACATTTCCTCTACACTTAGCTTGTTTTTTGAAGAAAGTGTTTAGGTAGATAAGTCCTCATATAAAAAGAAAGGACGGCCTTTTGGTTGAGACATTTGATTTGCATTTAAATTTGAGTCCTCTTCCTTTTTCTTAGAATCATAGAATCAGCTAGATCGGAAAAGACCTTCAAGATCATCAAGTCCAAATTTTGCATCCTACTGCCCCACTAATTGGCTTTTTCCTCATTTTTCTCTTCTATGAGGTAGAGAGAGTCAAACCTTGGTTTTGCCTATTTGGACTGGGTGTTTCTAAAGCAGAAGTATGAATTAGAGGCTGATAAAGACCTTCTCTTCTGAAAAACGCTGCAGAATCTCAGCTGCTGAAAACTGGTTTTCCTGTTCAGCTATCCCTAGCTCCACAGCTTTCCTAGATAATTCCTACTTCTTTTGTTAATCAGGCTCCTAAATTTTGTTATTAAAGGAATTAAATTAAAGTAAACACGAGATTAAGGTTTAAGTGTCACGCTCTGCATGTATTGCACAAGCCCAGGGGACAAAACACTTGAAAAAAAAAAACCTCACTGGATTTACTCAGGTTCAGAAGTAGCAGATTTTGACAGTAGGCTGAAGATAGTCAAGTAACAGAAGAGGAACAGCATTTTCTGCAGCAACAGAAACTGCTTCGGACTGCTGAGGAAAGTTGCTAGTATTGGGGGTGGAAAAGGCAGGGTGCTAGTAACAGTGAAGGATCACCCAATTGGGGAATGACTTACTACTTCACAAATTGGCTTCAAGGCATTCCTGAGAGGCAGGAATTTACCTGTGACAACACCATGGTGCTGGGGAAGGAAGATCATCAAGTCACAGAACAGTTTTGATTGAAACAGACCTTAAAGATCATTCAATTTCAACCCCCCTGCCACAGATATGGATGCCTTCCACTAGATCAGGTTGATCAAAGCCCCATATAACCTGGCCTTGAACACTACCAGGGTTGCCCATCTTCTCTGGGCAACCTGTGCCAGGGTCTCACCACCTAGATATTAGATATTTTGCTAACATCTAATCTGAATTTACCCTCTTTCAGTTTAAAGCCTTTCCCCCTGTCTTGTCACTACATGCTCTTACCTCTCCAGCTTTCTTGTAGCTCCTTTAGGTACTGGGAGGGTGCTCTAAGGTCCCCAGAGCCTTCTCTTCTTAAGGCTGAAAAACCCAACTCTCTCAGATTGTCTCCATTGGAAAGGTGCTCCAGCCTTTGGATTATCTTTGTGACCTCCTCTGGACTCACTCCAACAGGATACTTCATTCACCCTCCCACATGAGAAGTGGATTCAGATTCCTCAGAGCCCAGGCAGTTTACAAGTTCTGTGATGCTGAAAAAAATCTCCTGTGTGCCCCAAAGAATGTCTTCCATTTGCAGCTTACATTCATTTCTGTTGTAGGCAATGCCCATCTAAAAGCAAGTAATGGCAAGTTTACACCACCTGGAAGTGTGTGTGATCCCAGGGCAGATCTAACAATGATGGTCTCTAAGCTTATCCCACCTGGGGCTGAAGGTCACTAAACTGGGGTCCCAGAATAAGTATACCTGCACTGGTGCAAACCTGTGTCCAGACAGTTAAACATGTCTTTCAGAAAGCTGTCATCTATCTATTTGTGCTTTCATGGATATTCTTGCAGCAGACAACACTTCACACCAAGGTATTCACTACTCTGTTTTTCCCAAAGTATCAAAAAAATACACTATCACCCCTGGTCTGCTTGCTCTCTTCTAACACCATATGGACATATCAGCTTTCTATACCTGAACTGTAAGTTGAAATGGTCAGAAGACATTGACTCAAGTATCAGTGTAAGAGTGCAGTACAGATTTTATATCACCACTGTTATACAAACAACACACAGCTTCTCCTTTTTCTTTCCCTGCAGCAGCATTGCCCCTGTCTCTGGAGGGATTTAATTCACAGATCATCAGCTGAATTACACAAATGGGCAAAACTAAAGTGATGCTACTCACTCAAGGGCTTGCAGTCATCTGGTCATGAAGCTTGCCTAGTTTAATGCCAACTAGTACCCCATGCAGCAACGTGTTTTTGAAGGTGGGTGCAGAAATACAATGTGTAGTTTTTCTATCTACATTGGCCTTATGTTCCACAAAAGCTCATCCCACCTAATGCTCACACCACATAAGTGCTGTGCAGAGACCTCCAGCTTTACCACAGCCAGGCAGCTCCCATGGTGTTGCATTGCTCTGTGCAGGTGTATCAGCTTGGACATTGAAGCAACCCACCCGGAAAGTGCTCTGCAGGTTCCCCTAGCTCAACTCTGCAGTGCAACGCAGCTGTACTGCTTCTGATACCTGCCAGCTCAAAAGTTCAAGTGCCCCTGCACTGTTTGCTACTGCTCTGCTTTTCAGGTTACCTCATGTGGTATTTGAAGTCGTATTTGCAGTTACTTTGTCTTCTGTTACTGTGATGTTAAGTGTGGTGTAAAAAAAAAAAAAAGTCAAAAGAGAATCAAAAATCATTGCTTTTTGGCCAAGAACAATTTTAAGCATATAATCCCTATGAAACATCTGCAGTGGTTATTTTAGGATTATATTGCTTCCTAAAGTCCTTCACACTTCTGTACAAAACCAGCCTTTTTTGCTAACAACCTCTGTTGCCAATTCTACTGCAAGCAGCAGCATAACCTTTACAAAAGATAAACACATGTGGAGCAAGAACCACCAAGCAGTTCAACAGTGTTAATAACTCTCTATGGAAAGCAAACCGTAATGTTAATTTCTGGAGTTGAAGATCAAAAAAAGATGTATCTGCACACTTAGACTATTCAAGTGTAGTAATCACTTTCAGATTTTAAAATGGAGCTTTCCCTCAAGCCAAGCCGCAGCCTCCTTTCCCTTGCTGTGAGGAAGCTTTGTTGAGGACAGCTAGGTTTGTCTTTCAGAAAATGAGTGCTTTTAACAAGTGAAGGCTGAGTTTAAATCTCACATCCCTGCACACAGGGACTAATATTTCACTTCAGAGGTAGGCTCACAACTGCGTGAGGGCAATAGAAGTGCGGTAGCCATCAGTTTCGATATTGTTATTGTAGTTGATGTGAGTTCAGTATCTCCACTCCTGAGTATGCTTTAAAAATACACAAGTCAATGAAAGTCATCTTTGTTACAAACAGTAGAGAACATCACTAGGAGCTTTGTTAGAAACTACGCTTTCCTCCGGGTCCATGACATCTAGAAGATATGCTCTCCAATACCAACTGTTTAAAATTCTATTACTTGTCCTTTCTAACACAGAAGCGGACACTGAGAAGCATGATGAGCTTCACTATCTCTCTGGTTAATATATTTGTCTTACACTTCCAATGTTCACAGCACAGGATAAATAGAGGCCTAAAATCAATTAGCAAATGTTTGTAAAGTTTCTTAGAGTTTAAAAAGCTAAGTGCAAGCTATTATTACCTCTTGCTATAATTTTGCTACCATTAATCATTCTGCTTCTCAGGGGGAGGACAGCTGACAACCTTCTTAAAATTTGATTCATTTGTATTAATCAGAAGTATTATCCAAGCCTTTCCTGGTGTGAATACATTAAATACTTCCCAAACCTAATTGTTACATTATGCATATTATTACCCCCTTTGGCCCCAAGTTGGTTAAGAAAACTATGGGGTCTTCCAGGTTATTCCTCTTGGGAAAAGACAAGGATGGCAGAGTAAAGTGCCAGTGTGTGTACAGCTTTCTTGAACGCAAGGGCAATCCAACAGAAGGTGGCTGCTTCTTTGCTTACAGCTACAAACTGCTTTCAGCCAAGGCTGAGTACAAAAGACTCTTGGTGCACTTGTTCCGTACAGTGCTGCCCACACTGTTTCACAGTGGGCCCAGTGTTTCTTGACGACTTTCCCCACTTTTCTGATGTTCCTCTTTTCCCCCTCCTTATCGGTATGCCAGGCTATAACCAGACACTTTACCCTGTGACACCATTTCCTACGGCATGCTGTTCCCATGTGTGGTTTTGTTTGGGCCCATGCCCAGTTTTCACCTCCGGTCCATACTTGACTTATGTTACATCTAACATAAGTCAGACAAGAGCAGAGACTGATTGCTGAGAAGAGCAGAAAGCAGACAGTAGGTGTGGGATGGAACAATAAGAAAGACTCTTCCTAAGTACCCAGATGGGACTGTGTGACTTTTATTATTGAAAGAAAGAACTAACGACAAGAATGTGAGATTGGTCCCTCTCTTCAAGAATGAAATATGAAGGCAAAGATTTGTTTACAAGCCCTTTTAATTCCTGTTTTTCTGAGTTACACATTTTTGTTCATTTAAGGGCTTTGTTTTCATAAATCTAGCTTTCACACTTGACTATTTTTTCCCCTGGAATTTCTATTTTAGGGAAAAGATTCACTCAGCTCCATACCAAAGCTCTGGGAAGCCTCACTGCAGGTGAATACTTACAGTGTGGTCTGGAGATGAATTTTGCAAGAAATTTGTATTCAGAAAAAACGAGCACAAGACTTGTCCAGATTATAATAACTTTTCACTCTAATTATCTTAATGACTATGCTCAGCTGTCCTAGATGACTGGCTCTGAAAGGACTTCCATGAAACAAATGAAACTGCCTTTTCTGGCAAAGCAGGATATAAACAGCAGCAGAGGGAAAGGTAGGCGTATTTTGTGTGGGAGTAAAATAGATGCTCTTGTCCTGTTTGCAGACTAGATCCTGGGGTGATCTCCTGTCACCCTGCCAGCTTGTCTGTCATCTGTCACATTTCCAATTTGCCTATCAGCAAGACGGAAAGAAATTCTTTTGAATGAAAGTGATTGACTGTGTCTTGAGGAACCCGAATTCAATCCAAGGCTTTGTCCCAAGATCTCAGGATGTTACTGTGATAATCTCAAAATAGCTTCTGTAAAGGCATCCCAGGCTTCCCTCTGCCTACCCACTCACTGAAAGGTAAGAAAGCTTCAACAACCCTTCTTCCTTTGCTTTTCCCTGCTGTCACTTCAGAGGATATGGGTGCTTATATGTGCTAATAAATGCAGCCAAATCCAGTCTTTGTATGGGAATTCAGGTGTTTCTGTATTACACATAATTATTTCACAAAACCTATAGGAAGTATATATTTACCCTCCATTTTATGTGTTGACTGCATAAGGGGAATCTTTAATCTGTCATTTTTGGCAGCATGGTCTGAGAGCAACAAAAATATTTTGATGTGTGCCACAAGTGACCCAACACCTATGGAGGCAGCATGCTCCATCTCTGTGGCAGGATATCTTTTCCTGGATAGATTTAAACCAAAAAGGAATCAAAACATATGAAAGCATTAGCTGAATCTTAAAATAACTACAGTAGGACTCAGCAAATGCTCACTACATTCGTAGTCTTAAAGCTCAAGACATGGGCCAAGTATTCAGGAGCTATGTGAGTCTGGGCACTTCTCCATGCAGGGATGAGCTAATATAGTAGCAGTGATTAATTTAAATGACAACTGCAGCCTTTGTGGCACTGAGGACAAAATCTGACATCAACGCATAGCTGATTGTGACTAGAAAGAGGTACGTTTCTTTCTCTCTCCCCTTATTGAAAATTAGAAAAGTCCTGTTGCTGAACTAGTAGGACAGAGGGATACCAGCATCAGTGTGCCTTGCACTGTATTCAACTTGGTGTTACCAAGTGGCATATATTTGTGGCAATGCACGTAATTCCTGAGCATCTTCCCTTCACATTTCCCATTTCCACTTCTTTGTACTCACAATAATAACTTTCTGATTCACTGTTGCTATATTACAATCTCCTAAAATCATATTGGCTGTATATGTATATAATCATTTGCCTGTGTATTTTCCTTAATCTCAGGAAACTTTGTTTCTCAATACATGAAAGAAAAAAATTGAAGAGCTCTGAAAATACCTCCACTGTTGTTTTGTTTGTTTGTTTGTTTCAGTTATGCCATTCTCATTCCAGTGTTTTTTCTGACTGCAGTTGGTGTTTATTGGATGTTCAGAAGTATGATACATAATTTCAAAGTTACACAGCACCTTTAGATCCTTAGTCTCTTTTGATATAGACAAAAGAGGTAATTTTTGAGACTTCTTAGCTCCTTTTTGGAAATTCTTAACAGTATCCAAATGACAAGGTACCTGCAAATTCCTGGCTCTTAGCTGAGGATATGAAGACGGAGAAGGCTTTGCCGGGAAGGGAACGGAGCATTTTAACATCTTCCTTGTCTTTTGTGAACTGCCTGGGCTCTTGTTGGAGACAGCTGATGCAGCCCACCTTTGACCACCGTTCCAGTCTAACTACAGTGTGGTAGATTGTGTCTATATGCTTTTATAGCACTTTTCAGAATGGTAAATTAGGGTAAATTAGGTCTATAGCATTTCCTGGAGAACATGAGGATCGTTTGATACTTTGATGAAGAAGCAGGCATTACTTGGCAAGATCGTTGTTCTCTTTTCCCTTCTGCTGTCTTAACCTATGGCAATACACACATCTTAGTAAAGAGAATGGTTCTGCAAGATGATCTAAAAAGAAGGATAAGCCAGACCCTGGTAATATTCTTTCACAGTTTAGTTTGCAGCTCGAGAACTGTGTCTGTAATTCAGACTCCTTGTGCTGGGCTCCAGGAACTGCCCTGGTAAAGTCATGAACGACTCATGAGTGATAATGGGACCAGTAACATAACTGTACCCAGGCAGTGACCAATAGTCTTGGAAACTGGAACTAAGATTTTTAAATGACTGAGAACATGGATGAAAAAAACTGAGCCCAATAATAACGTAGTAATAGCGGACCAAGAAGGTAAACTGATGCATTCTCCATTACTGTGCAAGAGTCAGCTATGGTTGAAGTTTTTGCCCGTGTGTGTAGTAATCTTGCTATATAACATCTTATTAGTGTGAAAGGAATTTTGGTATTGAAAGTCCTAATGAATTAAAGCCTTGTGGGGTACACAGTGGAAAGAGAGATTTACTTGATGTGGACAGTGTTTGGAAGTTTTCTAATTAGGGGATAGGGCAGTCAGCTTTGTTAGAGCTGGCACGTGTTTTGGCTAAGTGGAAAGAGAAGTTGCTTTAATTCTTACAATGGGTAAGACATTTAATGAGACAAGTTGTTTTCATTTGAAAATATGTGATATATGTGTAAGATACGCTATCACAAAGTAAATGCAAATTAAATTAAACCAGAACAACATGGGACTCTAATTTTATTGCCAGGTGATATATATCACCTCTAGCTAATTAATAAACAAGTAAATTAGGCAAGCTGAGGATAAAGAATATGTCAAAGAATCACTTTCTGGAACAAGTCCTCAAGATGATGTCATCATGGCTACCATCTATCTTGCTTCTACCACAATAAGTATGTAGAAGCTTCTCTGTTTTGGTAAAGCTATTTTGGATTTTAGCAGTTAAGATGGTTATTCCAGATTTTTTTTGACTGTTTAAAGAAGCAAATCTCATACAAGCTACAAATGTCATAAATTAGAAACTTCACTAAACAACAAGATTAATTTATGAGAACCTTGAAGAAGATGATAGAGCAAATACAGGGAAAAAATATTAGAAGGAAGTATTGTTTGCATCTGACTCATAACCTAAATGCAGAGTTCATCATCTTGAGAAGGAAGCATCAAGTAGAACTTTTTTCCTGTGGGAGAAGAAGGCAATTCTTCAAAGTATCGCTCCCTCCTTATGAGATTTCACTCAGTCCTCTTGGATGGAGGGAGATCTCCGCATAGAAACACAGAATGGTTTGAGCTGGGAGGAGCCTTAAAGATCATCCAGTTCAAACCCCCTGCCATGGTCAGGGATACTTTCCACTAGACCAGGTTGCTCAAAGCCCTGTCAAGCCTGGCCTTGAACACTGACAGGGATGGGGCAGCCACAGCTTCTCTGGGCAATCTGTGCCAGTGCCTCACCAGCCTTACAGTGAAGGACTTCCTAGTATCTAATCTAAATCTACCCTCTTCCAGATTAAAGCCATTCCTCTCGTCCTGTCACTACATGCCCTTGTAAAAGTCTCAGTGCCAGTCTCTCCTCAAAATCAGAACAATCTTGTATTGCAATATATTAAAGAGGAAACAGCGTTACCTGATGGTAACAGCAACTGTCACCAGCAGCAGAACTGACAGCATCTCCTCCACCATTAATGGACACCCTCAAGCTCAAGGGTTCAAGGTGTAGACTTTGGGCCCTGAATGGGTAGCTTCACTGAGTAGCTTTTCCTGCACATGGCACCCCAACTGCACCTGCAAGAGCCCACCATGACTACCCATGCCACATGAAAGGATTCAGCAGTGGGATTCTTTTACCAGAGACCTCTTTATGATGGGCTTGCCCAAGGAAAATCCTAGTTGAACCATATATTTATGGAGCCCCAGTAGTCCAGTTCTGCTCTGTACCTTGCCCTGCCTCAGTACTGACCTGCCTTGGCTGGGGAATGATCTGTGCATGGGAACGCAATAGCAGGGGTGTTTCGCTTGGGCTGCAGGCAGCTCCAGACCAGGCTGCCCTTGCCTCTGATCAACCCGTGCTCAGCAACTGAAAAAAGAGCACAGTGGTGGGAGAACATCAACACATGAGAAAAAAGAGCAAGGCACACATTTTGCTGGTTCTCCCAGTTCTGGGTAGATCTTGCTTGACTCTCTGTTTAATCAGACTGCACAGAAGAGATTTCCTAAAGCTGTGCCCACTAGACTTTTTTACTTTGCTTCCTATGACCTGACAGTTCTGGTCACACTTCCTTTCTGCAGAGACCAAATGTGTTTATTAATGTGATTGTTGGGTAAAAATAGTAGCAACTCCTAAACTCAGTAGTGTGCGAAGGGGTTGATGTACCTGCAAGCGTAAAGAGAAGTGAGAAAGCCCAAGACACTCAATTTGGAGCTTTGAAAAAATGCTACACATACCCTATGAACTCCAGCCAATTCAGAAGGAAAGACTAAATCCCTATTCATCCTGCAGGTGCTTAGTAATGGGTTAGAGAAATATGCATGCATGTGGGCTGCCTGTGTTCCATGCTGAGGAGTTGCAGGGCTGCAGGCCTGTGCTTGCCCCAGGCACAGGCAGGGACATGGCTGGGAACACTGGCCTTCCACTATGTGTCAAAATCTCTTGGCCACACTTGTGCAAGGCATGCACCTCCCTTAAGTGTCCCATATAATCAGCCTCAAAACAGGTAGCAATTTAGCTTCTACAGACTCATTTTATATGATTTTTCTCTCAGTTAAGGCATGTGAGAGAGTCTGGGACAGAGTGGAATATGTAGCTTTCTTGCTAACTTGTCTTAGTCCTAACACAAGAAGACAGATGAGCAAAAGGGCTGCCTCTGTCAGGGCTACCTGCTCCTGAAGGAGTAAGAGGTAGAGTGATTCCACTTGATCTGTGCGGCACATGTAGTTATACATAGATTAGTGATCTTATAGCTTGTGGGACATTTATCAGACAGAGGCTATCAGGATAAGAGGCAAAAAGGCAAAGATTCCCTGCACTTTTAATAGCACTTTTTTTTTTGTATTCTTTTTTTTTAAATTCAGATTCCTAAAATTAACATTTGCAGCAGATCTGAAGGAATGTCTCTCTTCCATTCCTCTCCTACAAGAAAGTGTGCAAGTGTTCCCCTGGGGTTATACGTCTACAAACTTCATGACTTTGCAGCTAAACTTACACTAAGCTTTTTTGCTTGGTGAAAGAGCAAAGCACCGTGAAACTGCCAGGGCTTGGTGGCCCTCTCCTGGCCACACTTGTGCCATACACTTGTTCTCAGATCCAAACCCGGCTGTAGCCCGGCGCTGGGCTCCGCGCTGTGTTCTGCACCTCGCTCGGCAGCTTGCTGGCAGCAGGCACCAGCTAAAAGCATACACGCAAAATAAAGTAAGAAGTTGATTATATTTACCTTGGATTAAACAGGACACCCTCAGGTTTTATGTACTGGCGTTTTGCCAAATGGCATGCTAAATATAACCAAAGCTCCTTTATTGCTCATGATATGAAGCACTGTTGGTCACAAATAAATGTAGAGAACCATGCTGATCATTACAGGTAGGGTCCACCTCACCTAACTTTGGCCCATCGGGTCTTCTGACACTTATTATATGTTAGCATCCTTTATAGTTATTCATTTGGCCTCTTTCAGGTTGAGATTAGTTGCTTTCTAAGGGTGCCTCTTTCTCTCTGCTTCAGAGGCAAGTCATCAGTGCCAGCCACCAGAATAGTCAGTTAGCTTTTCTCTTTCCCTGTGAGAGGCTGACTGTCTTCTTATTTTCATTAGGGTGGAAAACAGCTATTCCAGCGAAGTCCATCACATTGCCTTAGTGTGGAAAACACTGTAGATAAAAGCAGAACTGGGGCCCAAATCTCTTTAAGGATAAAGTTACTGGAATCCTTTTCCTTCCTTTCTCCCTCCCCCTTCTCCTTTCTCCTCCTCCTGTCGTTCCCCCACTTCTCTGAGTGGGAAACCATTCAGGGTTTGTGATACTCCTTTTCTCTGAAAGCATGTCAAATTTGTCCTGCCTTGATTTCAAATACTGAAGACTAAAACATTTGAAATGCAAATATTTTACAAATATGCTGTCAACATGCCTTTCATAAAGACTGAAGAGTCACTTAGCAGGAAAAAGAAAGCAAAATACTCATTAATGATGTATTGCTGATGGAGTTTGCAAGTGACAGAAAAGACTGGGCAGTGCTAATGTGAAGTGTTAGGTCACCACTATAGTATAAACTGAATTCTTTGGTGAAGTAGTGAAATTCAAAGGCTTATGTTTTTATAACACCCCATGTCATGTGCATGTAGGAACACAGGAATTCCCATAGTATCAGGCACTCTGTCATAAGAAGCTGTGACTATTTCTTGTATATCTTTTTTAACCAGCTGAATATAAGCACTCAGTGCAACCACAGTCAAAAGCACCAATGTGGTCCCAGGAGACAAACCACCAGCCATGAGATGAGACCATTGCCCACTCTTTGGCCTGAGCAGGGGTGTGTGTACAACTCCACACCCAGTCCTGCTGCCCCAGGTTCCATAACTGCCGGAAAAACAAAGCAGGTGTCAGAGAAAGAAAAGAAAAAGAAAACAAGACAGGTGGAAAATGTGTTTTCCTCGTGAAAAACTGAGGTATCTGTTCATATTTCTCATACAATAGAAGGCTAAGGGTTTGAACAAAATTTCTAAGAACCTACATGAGAGCAAAACTTAGTTAAAGAGCTCACAGACCTGTAGGATATAACAAGCTGCCAGGACTGGAAGGAGAAGTTAAAAACATTTGTATTGAAATAAAAAGATAAACGACATGCCTGAAAAAAAAAGAAAAGAAGAGATATAAAGGCATATAGTAACATCCTATGATGAGATTGTTAAAGGCTTGTCAATGCCTCAGAGCAAGAAGCAGCCTTTCTTGAGTATTTCAGAAGAGTGTATGATGCCAAGCTCTCATTAATTTGTCTCTGAAAATCTTACACTATGAATACACAATATAAATTGATAGCTGAACTAAACCTTTGTTAGCATAGCAATCACTTGAAAAACCTAGCACAGAAGGAGTTTTATAGCATTCTTATTTGCAGCAAGGTGATTGCTTCCTTAGGAATAGGCTCATGGTGTGAAAAGACTGACAGTGTAAACAGGCAAGATTTGTCCCTGGTCAAGAGCCAAGCCCTTAATCCATAATTTTAAAAAGAAACACATGAGAGGCAACTAAGGACTGGTTTTCCTTCAGGCAGCATTACTTGGCTCCAGGGCTGCCCCAGGCTGGGCCATCACATCTCCTTGGCTTCATCCCTGCTGCAGCTCTTGACTGTAACAGAGCACCACTGCAATGAGCCACGTCAGCTAGCAGCATGCTAAAATGACTCTGCAGCACTCTGCAACCTTGGAAAAACAGTATTAGGTTGGCTGATGCTGGCTAGAGCCTGGTACAGGCAGGTGCTTTCCTGTTTAGAACAATATTCTTCTGTAAACTCTGAATAGTGCTAAATCCTAACAGCTACTGTTACAATGAGCAACACACTATAAAACCTGAATATTTATTGTAATGCTTTCTGGAAAGATTTGTTATAATCTGTAGTAGTCTTCTGAGATAGTGCTGTTATTACAGACTTCTTTATACTTCTTCATATTTACCTATGAAGGCAGGAAGGGATCACGTAACCTCTGAGATGATAAAACCTTCCTAATACTGCCTTGTGTTCCTTATGTGTTGGCTTGCTCCAGACTGAGTCAGTCTTACATGGAAAGAGCTATCCTATTGTTAACTTCTGTAGACTTAGTGTGCTGGGGGAAAAGGAGTTCCTGCGCTTCCTGAACTTTAAAAGTCCTGAACTCTGAATTCAAAGAAAGACATGGTGTTGCTTTACAGACTGACTTGTTTATCTGTTTCTCCCATCACCTGTTTAGTAAAACAAATCTCTGTTTCTTTCTGGGACAAAGAAAGCTGTCAAATGCCAAAACATAAGAAGTCTCTAGAATGTGAGAACAAAGAAAGAAGCTGCCAAAGTATGCATTGTCTTGTATATTGTCAAAGGACTTCCTATCTGCAAGTCCAAGAAGAAAGAAAAAAAAAAAAGAAACTTCTTCCAGGGTGTTTTAGCCATTCTAGAATTACATTTAGGTGAAGCTGAAAACAGAACTCCACTTTGAAATTAAAAATCAATATTTTGTTTAAGTGCTTGAAAATGCTCATAACGTGTCTACTTTTCACTTTTCTAATCCTCTAAATGATTCTGTCAATTTGGCTAGAAGTTGCAAACAATTTCAGTCAATTCTCAAATGGCATCATTTTGCAAATGATGTGGCTTTTTATCTTTAAAAGGTGGGATGGTTCTTTGCAAGACTTCATTCTGTGCATGTGTATGGGCACACAGAACTGCATGATCCCTTGGAGAGGGAGATGGAGCTAATATACTTTCTTCAGAGAGAGCTAGCTGAATACTGATAAGCTGCTAGGACACCCTTTCCCTGCCTCTCTTCCTTTTTTGTTTTTTTGTTTTGTACATCCATTGGGATGTATACAAACTTAGGTGTCGGGGAGAAAATACCTTTTCTTTTTCACCCCAAGCAACTGCATTTATTATAGATAAGTGTATCATGCCCTGTCCCTGTATTTTTAGAGCATAGAGGGAATTATTTGGCTCTTTCTAGATCCAAAACACTGGATTAGACAGAAGACTGAGGGGTTCAACTGAATGCAATCCCACTGCTACAGCCCTTAGTAATGACCTTGACAAGCCATGCATGCCCACCATGTTGATGGTGGGCAAAACATTTGGTCTTAACTACCTGTAAATAATTTAAGTGCTGAAAAGTTTGGTGATACTTAGTAGGCCTAAGGCACTTAATTATCTAACAAAATTCCTAGGGAACTCCAACAGTTCTCCCTCATTAGGACAGAAATATATATATATTTTTTTTTTTGTCCTATTTCAGTAAATATCTCCTAGACAAACAACTAGATGTGCAAGCTGAAAGCATTAAAGACTGGTTAATGGTCTCCTGACATGATCATAGTAAAGTAAAGAGTAAAACCAGAACACGCTGTGTACACAAAAAAGACTTTTCAGCCTACATATCCATGGATGGCAATTATGAAATCTTGTTCAGCATCCACCTCTGTTGCACCATTTCTAATACTGTATTTCCCATCATTAAAAGGAAAAGAAGGTGCTGCAAATCACGTTAACACGTAGTTGTTCTCAAGCTGTAGATGGAGCACCTACTTTATTGCATGTGCACATACATGAGTGTCTTCAACCAGGGATGCTATGGTTTGTGACATTTATTCTACTTTATTATTAATGACTACTCTTTGTTATGGCTGGTTATGAGTACTTAGTGCTTTTACTAAAGGACTGTGTGATGGCTAAACAGATTTTGTAAAAGAATGCCACTTTTGACTTCTCTTCTGCGGAGAAGCTGTATCTCCTAGGATATTTCTTTAAAAGGGTCTTCACATATGAGAAGAAATATGAAAACACCTCCACAGAAATAGACCCTTGAGAAAGGAAATCACAATTTGAGGAAGCTGAGGAAACTCCTCCTGATTTTTTTTAATAGAAAGCTCAAAGCAGTAAAACTGAATGTTCCCTGTTGTTTAGGTATTCATTGCTTTACTACATCAGAAAAACAATGTTTTAGATAAGAAAGTAAAATTACTTTGAAAATAGACTGAAAATGTAATTTCATTTTTAGTTATGCAGATAATGTCTCTGTTCTTTTTTACATCATATAACATGATTAAGCCCTTCTGGAGAGAAAATATCTCCTTTGCTTTTAACGAAAAATGCAGTCAGCCATACTAGTATCTGCCAACAGATGTGGTGCTACACAACTGGGAAGTCCCAGGGTGTGCCGTCCACCTGGGTCCTCTCTGGTTTGTGATCTAATAATCCAACTGCACAGCTGAGCTCCTGGTCCTTCTTTCCTATATTGTCCTTCCCCTTCAGCATCCATCTTCTTCATCTATTCCGTTTCTTCTTCCTTTTCTCTTGCTCAGCTCTTATGTTCATCCTGTCCCTGCCACTTCAAAGAGTTCAAGAAATAAAGGCACCAATTCTTCTCCCAACCTTATTAGATGTATAAAACTAGCTAGAGACTGTCACCTAGGAAAAAAAAAAAGGATAGTAAGCACAAAGTGCTGTAGTGGTCAAAGCACGCTCTTTAGAGATAGCAAACCTGAATAAGATACCAAAAGCAGTAAACTGATTACTTGCTTTAGGAATATCTTAAAGTGTTTCCACTTTCTTTCTCAAGAACCTTGCCTATATATTTATTTGAATCCAGCTTCCTTGGATGTTGTTGCAGTACACCATTGAATCTTTCTCTCTTGATCAAAGACTGCTTTATTACCTTGCATTTTCCTCTTGTGAAAATATATCACCCATGAACTTGCTTTTATATAAGATAAATAGGCTGAAAGATTTAAGCCTTTGATTATACCAGTTTCTCCAGACCCTCAAAACTTCTCTCTTTTCCTTTCTCTTCTGTCCTTCAATGTCCCTGTGACATATTTTTGCTCCCAAACATCTCCTTGCTGGGAGAAATATAAAAGGAAAATTCTGATTCTGCTTCTGAATGAATTGAGGTTGACTGCTCCTGTGATCCCAGGCCAATTGTATCTCTGAGCAGTTGGAAAACACTTGGGCTGGACAGCTTCCAGAGGACAGAGCTGAAAAGCCTTCAGCATTTGCAAACTTATAGTAGTTTAAATGTTGCAACTCTGCAAATGTGAAGAAAGAAAATGGTATGCTTCCAAACCCAGGGGGAGTTCTCTGCTCCTGAAGAAGTCCAAGTTCGTGCTCCAAAGCAGAAAGATGCCTGCTGACACTGCTAAAAGAAATTGCTTGTAAAACTGTTTCAACTTAGCAGAGCAATCTGTTCTCTTCTAATTTCAGTCCTGAAAATTGCTAGACCAGTTTTACTGAAACTTGCTTCACTCCTGGGGTCTTCATCCCAGTTCTACCCCAAAAAGTACCAAGCCTAAAGACCTCATCAGCCTAAAAACATTCAGCAGGTACACTGAAGTTATATGTAAAGAGCAGCAGGGTAACAACATGAACATCTATGCCAGTCATTAAGCCCCAGTATGCTTTGGATTTTACACCATCCATTACCCTTTTCCTAGAATTACTCTTCTGTTAGATTTCTATAGGTCTTCTTTTATTTTGGTACTGAACATCTCAATATTAGTCACTGAAGTGGCATATTTAACATATATTTTCCAGCTTGTATTTCTTTACATACAAGCCCAAATTTACATGATAGATATATCTGTTCAGGTTTTCTGCATTCTAGTATGTTGGCTGTAAAGACTGATTTGAATAAACATCATATTACATGACTGTCACTTATGATTTGTCCCTTATGACTGTCACCCCCTTTGTCCCTTGCTTTTCACAAATGTTTAATATTTCTAGATCTGTACAGAGAAAGAAAGCCCTGAAATACCTTTGTTGTTTTTCTGTACATTTTAAAAAAAACTTGCAAAAGGAGTTACGAATATTTATTACAATCATATATTTAAATGGTTCTTATAACATCTTGACCCATAAATGAATACTGCACAGCACAGAATGAATGAGAAATTGCTGAGTATTCTATGAATTCTGTCTGACTTGCTTTGCTGTTCTAAAGCTCCCCTTTTGTTTTGCTGTAGAAGTGAGATCTGCAAGCAGCTGGTTCACTTCACACCACAGAGGAATACATCAGTCCTGACTAGCAAAGCAGAAGATGGACTGTACTGTATAAGGAAGGCTGGAACTGAGCTAAGCCATGTTAAATTAATGGGTAAAGCTTTCAGAACTAACATTTTATACATGAAGCTCTGCTACTTTCACAAGTTGCCCAAAGCAAAACTCCTTAGTTGAATTATTCACTAAGGGCAGAGTGAATTCTTTTGTCCCCTGAGAACTGCTTTTCTAACTCTCATCGAGGATGTATATTCTTCGGTCACAGTACTCTCCTTCATGCTGGATGAGGTTGGATTGATGCTCTTGCTGCCGCTGCATTCTCTGGTAAATCTTGCCAGGGCAATCTTGACAGTGTGAGGCCAACTGATTTTTCCACGTGCTGTTCTCTTGGTTGATCTGCATTTGCTAAGGAGACACCAGATTTGCATGATTTGTCATCAGTTTTTCCCAGACCGCTGCTAGATATAGCATCATTCACGCTTATTAATCTTTGTGAACCAGACAAATTCAAACAGGAGGCAGGCCCGGCTTCTCCTCAGAGCATCATTTGGTGCTGAAAGCACATAAGGTGGACACCCAGTGACACATTGAGAAAGATTCAAGGCATCTAGCACGTGCTGATGTAAGCTGTAACCTGAATGAACAGTATCCATAGCCACACTTTTCCTTTTTGATGTTTACCATAATGACACCTTTAGTTTTCAGGAAGCTCCAGGAGCTCTGCTGGTCAACCCATATTCTTGCAAATGCCATGAAGCAAAACTGGTCAAGAAGTCTCTGCTGCTCACAGCAGCAGAGTATCACCAACCAGAGAGTACCTGGTACCTTCCCCCTTTTGGGTCCCAGTTCCTCAAATATTCCTTGCACAGAGCTCTGCAGGACACAAAGCCTCTGCACGTAAGGCCAAGACTGGCAGCAGGATTTGGCAGGGGAAGGTGTATGCATTCTTTCCCCAGGGGCAGCAGGGCTTCCCAGCTGCAGGATTTGGCATTCCTGACTCCCTGTTCTTGTGGCGCTCCTGCTTGGGGTCACCCCAACCCCCTTTCTCACAACACAGGACTCTGCACCTCCAAGAAACTGCTGCTCAGCAGTGGTTTTGCCAGCACAAAGTAGTTTCAGTTCTTGAACAGATCTCCAGTGCCCCAGCCACTTAAGCTGAGCTTCCACTGTCCAGTTATAAAACATAAGTAGAACTCTTAAAACCAGTGAAGAGGTGAAGGGGGAAAAGGGACATGCTGGCAAAGATGGATACTTCCATCTGAGTTCCAAGTCTGTCACACCATCCATTAATTTGTCATCTCTAGTCTTGGCTATGCATTATCAGTGAGCCAGAGATTGTGGATAAAATCAGGCATCAGCACTGTCAATCTTTTCTTATAGCACAGGCTTTATAAAGCTCCATAGCAATCCTGAAAAATATATGAAAAGCAGGAAGGCTCTTTAAGCTAGAAAAGATCTGTTTGGTAATGACTGCAACATCAGTGCCTGTGCAGAGGAGCTGCCAGGACTGGGACATGTCCCATTTAAAGCTTTTGTAGCTTGAACATCAGAATCCAATTCCAGGGGAGGGAAGAGGAGGATGGGTCCCCCTGCTCAGAAACAAAGATCTATAAATGATCACAGGCAGGTGGGACAGAAGAATTTTATGATGCTGAAACTGTGCTGAAGAACTGAAGAAAAGGTGGGAAGGAGACCCTGCAGTCTGACAAAACAGGTAGGGAGAAGACTGTATGTTGGACAAAAAGAGAAAATACATTCACCAAGGATACTCCTTGGTGCGGGGGAACTAGACTGTTTAGCCCTCATGTTATCTGAAATGTGGGAGCAGCTGTAATAACCAAACATCATGAAGAACTGCACTTCACAGATTTCTTTTTCTTTTCTGTGTTTCCAATTCCAATTTCTGTAATCAGCTGACACCATATTTTTATTTTCTAGAATAAACTTGCTGTCTTGTTCTTAAGTTTATCTGTTATCAAGACTAGGTCCCTCTTGGCAGACGTTAGGCAGTGACCAATCAGTAAGCCACAGCTTTGGGAACCCCACATGATATGAGGAGAGTACAAAGAGAAACTTTCATTCTGTTTCATAGGGGAAGAGGCAGACATAGAAAGACTGCACATATATCTACAAACCAGTGGAGCTCTTAGAATCCTTGGTGTCCTCTAATTATCACTTCTGCCATTTCTAGTGGGACTTCTAGACAAATAATACTTGGTGAATCATAGCCTTTTATCTCTACAAATGCATTCTAGAAAACCTTTTACTTATGTCATTTCTCATACCACCCCTATTTTGCCTCCAGTTGTGCTGGTAAGATGCAAGTATGTCTGATTCTTGAAAAGTTGATGAAGAAATATTTTAATCCTGATTTCCATACCAAACATTTAATAACCAAACAATAATTTAAAAGAAAATAAGTAGCTTCAGTCAACTAAGCAAATTCATCACTGTAACAGACAGCTTTTTTACATCAGTTCATAATTATAGTGCAGAGAACTTTCTGTTAGCAAATACCTTAAAACAACTGGACCTTATGCCTTCAGTCATTTCTCTGTGTAACTCAGGCAGATGGCCACACAGAAGATGTCCACTGAGAAATAATTATTTCCTGAGGTCCCTGTTAACCTCTCAGGCTTCATCCGAGGGTTTGGAAGCATATAGAAAGGCCCTGAGTAAAAATCATTCAGACTTGGCAAGCTTGCTTCAACAATAGCTTGTGGAAGAGCCTATTAGGAAATTTAACGATAGACTACATGAGTTCATTGGCCACAAACTGTATTAGTCCAAAAGGTGGCAGAGGTTCCAGTTAACGTATTAAAATACTTAGGCCCTCATGAATGGATTGTGGGGCCAGGGCATAGAAGAATAATGAGCGATATAATATCTACTCTTATTGAGCAATCTTTAACAGCTATTGAGTTTCAAGTGTCAGCTGTCAATGGTGTTTGTATTTTTCCTAAACTGACTGTCTTGACCTCAAAAACTCCTACTAATTGAGCTAAATACAGGAAGGGAGGCTGATGTGATAAAGCTGTTGTGGAAGTAGGTTACAGCTTCTTGACAGTCTGACATGAAAACACTGTTTCTGCAAAAGGTAGTAATCAGCTTTCCCCAATGTTGGGATGTTCTCATGCTGCCCCACAGCAGCATGCTGCCCTCTTGGTTGTGCCAGACAAGAAGTTAAGCTCAAAGCAAACTAAAATCCTTCTTCTCATGCTTGGTGCAGGTTGTTTTGGCTATCCAGCCACAGCTCAGCCCCAACCAAGACCTTGGCTAGCAGAGCTGAGAGGAACAGACAGGTTCAGCGAGGGCTGGGGTGGGCAGGCAGGAAGCCGAGGGGGTGGCACTCTTCAATGAAATTTTGTATTAGCAGGTAATGTAGGTCGATAGGAGCAGGTATCTAGAGTGAAACAGTTGTGCTGAAGACTTGGTGCCTATGCTATAGCCATCTTTCTTGGGATGTGTATCCAGCTCTAGCTCAGCTTGTAAAACTGAATGCCCATCTATGGCTGCAATACATTCACTGCACTCTTGAAGAACCTCTGCCCCTTCAGTTTTCCCAATGAAATTCAACCAGGTGGGCATTGATCAATTTAAACTTTTCACTGCTGTTTTTCTCCTCTTGATTTGTCACACAACACACTTTACTTATTTTCCTTGTCCAAAAGAAGGCCTTCTTGATCACCACAGCTTACAAAGCAGATCTCCAAGCAACACAGTGAAGCCTATAGCAGCACCTGGCAGCAGGTGGCAAAAGGAAGGGTCCACAAAGGAAGCCAACCAGTTTTTACTCTTGCCCAACCGTCCTACAATGGGAACCCCACCTCTCCCATTCGGGCATTGGATGGGGTCCATAAACACTGTGGGTGGAATAAAGGAGGAGGCATCAGCATTGTGGATGTCCTCCACCTTAAGGGCTAGAGTGATAACTTACCCTCCCCACTAACAGCAGGTGGGGGAAATATATTCTTGCACTATTGTCTTTGTTGGTCCCATTACTTTTAGGTAATTTAGGTATCCACATAACCTATTCAGTTCACTGATTTCCAAGAATGAAGAAAGAGAAAGGCTCCAATAGAGATTCAGGGGCTGGATTTCACAGCTGCTGGTTCCATAAAAAAGCCTGAGGATGGGTGTATGGCATAATAAATTAGGCAATTTTTTTCTTTTTAAGAGGACACATAAATGACAAGCAGATAAAATCAAATGTCTTTTTTTTAAAAAAAAAATGCATTGAAGAGCAGAGCAATTCTGATTTCATCGCCATCAACTTTTGGACATTCAGCAACTTCTATGCTAGAGCCACACGGGAGCTGCCACAGCATTATCAAGCGAATTTACTGAGATTACCATTTTTGTAAAGGATGACCAAAGAATTAATAAGGATGATGCAATTAAATTCTGTGCTTGACTGGAATATGCTATTTAAGACTATTTAAAATTAGAAAAGGAACCTGAGACTTTCTTTACCTACATTTTAGTTCATCGCTTATTGCAAGAAATAAATTCTAGTGCTCAATTATTTACAATCCTAATGGTGTGGTTTTCCTTTAATTGCTGAATACAGATAATAGTTTCTTTATAGATAAATATATATCATGTTTATTCAGGAGTGAGGGGGAGCAATAATTAAATACAAAATATCTGAATAATTGCAAATTAAAGAAATTAATAACTGAAGAGATAAAATTATGTTAATATTAGTAGAAAAATTGATAAAATTATGTTAATATTAGTAGAAAAATTATCTCCCATTTGTGATTAAATTCTGCCAATAATATATTATGGCTGTCTTAATATTTTGCACTACAAAATTAACTTGTCACCTCTGCAGTAATTCTTTACAAGAGATATATTAAGATGGTCAGAATTTCTGAGTAATCAAAAATATTTCACAAGGACAATGATTAAGCATTAGAAATTAAAAAATAATCAGACTACAGGATTATTTTATAAGCAGTATTTTTGGCCACTGAATCTGAGCATGGTGGAACCTGTTAAATATTAACAGACAAGTGATAGGAAAGGATTAGTTTGGACTGTGAGCAGGTATGGTGAGAGGTAAGCCCTTCATGCTGGGTCTGAGTAGAACTGACAGTAAAATATTTTTCAATACCTCTGAGGTGAAAACAGAAAAGTGGATTCTATTTGATATTCTAAATGAACAGATATTTGGTTTTTTTTTTTGTCAGAACATAAATTAAGTGGAAATAAGAGGACTTTTTCCAGTTCTTAGCACTGTTCTCACATTTGGCACTTATAAAATGTTCTAGATGAATATTATTGAACACAATTTTGTTTAAATAAACTTTTTTAATTTACTTTTTTTTTAATTTTTTATTTTACTTTTTTACTTTTTATTTTATTTTGTGATGCCTTTTTACCCAGGAAATCAAGCGTGAACAAGAAGTAGGCTCTAGTATGCAGGAGGAAGGTTATGGCCTCTTGAATTTCCAGTTAATCTTTGTCTGCTGTTTTGATCCTTCCAAGAGTGTTCTTTCAGACAGAGTTACCGAGATGCTGCAGCAACATCTTATCAGTATCATCCATGCTGCTAGAGCTGCAAAACAAACCTGACCATCTTCTACAAACTAAACTGTAAGCAGGGCTGGATCTGGTAAAAGCTCAGTGACTGTACTCAGACGGGTTACTTTGCCACATGAACCTCCCTTATTAGGAGCTGTGGTTGGTGCCTGGGTGCAAGAGGCTGCCAGTTCTCCAGGCAGTGCTGGTGACACTCAGATTTAAATGTTTCTCTCAATTTTTGGACTGTTAAAAGCTTCCTAGGTGACTAAATATGGGTCATGCAACACTTCATAAATCACAGCATCACAGAATGGTTCAGGTTGGAGGGGATCTTTGAAGATCATCCAGTTCCACCTCCCCTGCTATGGGCAGGGACACCTTCCACTAAATCAGGTTACTCAAAGCTCCATCGAACCTGGCCTTGAACACTGCCAGGGATGGGGCATTCACAGCTTCTCCGAGCAATCTGTGCCAGGGCCTCACCACCCTCACAGTGAAGAGCTTCTCCCTAATATCTATATGTAATTTGAATGCATAGTCAGTGAAGGGTTACCAGGATTTAGAGATTCAGAGCAGAAACACAAACTTCAGCATAAACATCTGAGGGGCTTAACCTGTTAGATAGATCACCATAGACCAAAACCTGCACTGACCACTCTGAGTGACCAGCCACAGTAGGGACTGAGGACGTCACAGCATGAGATCCTGGCATGTGGACAATCACCCTGCTGAAGGCAAGTCTGTCTTTGGAGAGGCTTTTCACCCATGCTGTTGAGAGATATGTCCATGTATCTGTGTCAGCTGAGGGAACAGACTGTTTCTCACAGAAAACAATGAGATGAGAAAGGGCTTGATGATCACTATAACCAGAAAAATCAATACATAAAAAGAAATATCAGGCTAGGGCTGGAAAGTGATCTTGTTTCTCTATGCAGCAATTGGAAAACTGCTGCTAGAATAGTGTGCCACCAGGGAGGATGTCAGGGAGGGGGAAGTCAAAGGAAAGACACAGAAAATGATCCAGAATAGGGAAGGGATTCTTAAAATGCAGAAGGACTGAGTTATTTAGCTTAAAGAAAGTGTGAGAGGTCTTATAATAACTTTAAATGGGTATCTACACCCAAAAAAAACACTGATATGGGGGTTACTTTAACAGACATGAACTCATGGAAAGAGGGAGGAGGAGGATCTAAATAGGGTTGCACCTTACTCTCAGCTCTGGTTGGGGTCGTGTATTTGCTTTTCTAGTGATACAGGAGCAACATTCACACATTCCCCCTTCCTCCCCAAGAAAGCTGCACATCTCCTCCAGCCCCAGCTCTTCCATCTGGCAGACAGCAGCTTACCAGGATTCAGCAGCTAGAAGCTGAACCCTGCCAGATAAACTCAGCTTTGAAATAGAACAAAATTTCCTTAAGTAAGGAAATTAGCAGCTGGAATGATTTATCGGGGGAAATGCACATGCTCTTAAAATGAAATTGTCTTTCTATAAACTGGCTGTCATGCAGTTGCAGAGAACATCCTGTTTATGCAGAAGACCAAAGTGCATGAACGCAGGGATTCCTTTCACCTCTACAGTCTATGAAAGATACAACAGATGTTTATAGACATTTTGGTTCCTGATTGTGCTGACTTTGCAGCAGTGTGCTGACCCAAGGCAGGATGCGGTGCAGCTCTATTTACTACTTGTCAAATTTGGCAGATACAGGTAGGAGAGAAATGGATCACTTTCAAACAAAGAAAAATTGTGTTTCTTCCACTTTTTCTTCCCAGTGTCAATCAGTGTAGCAGCTGATTAAAAAAAACAGAATAAAATGGGGTCAGAGAGAAAAGAACCAACATCTAGTACAGAATTTCATGCCTTTTTGATCAATTTTTCAAAATAAATATGTGAATGTAGAGAAGTTTTATCTTTGTAGACAGAAGTACCATGCAGAATCAGGTCACTGCTCTGGTGGTTTGCATTTAGCTCCATCCATTTCAGTGCAGTGTATCTGAGGAGCCCACAGTGATCATGGCCATGCCTTGGCTGACACGGGTGAAGAAGCACCTGGAAGGATGGGAACACCATTGTGCCCTCTTCTTTCTTCTCTGATCCCAGGGCCTGCTGGCTCTGAAAAGGTGGTACATCACTTCTGCTTTTACACACACACTGGCCAAGCCTTAATGCGCATTCAGAGCAAGCTGTTTTTCTTGGGTATGCCAGCTGCAATGCAGAGTAAACAGAAAGGCAAACAGGCTTTGAAGCTCTGATTGCAATGCAGTGAAAATAAAAGCCTTTCTACTGCCAAAAAAAAAAAAAACAACCCCAAACCCAAAAATATCAATTGGCAATGGTAAAGAGTCTCTTTTCAGTGTTATTCCTTGCTTACACTCGCACCTTTACTCCTTTATGTGCCTACACAAATCGACACCAGTTAAGACGCAGCAGCACATGTCATCTCGAGAGATTTGATGGCTGGCCTGGGAGAGCACTCTGCTCCTCTGTTCTTCTAACTCACTTTGATCACCAGCTTTCCAGCACGGAGGTAGACAGAGCATGGAGACAGCAAGACCTCCCCTCTTTTTGGCCAGCGTATGAGGCTGGGTGTTGACTGGGCCAGCAGCACCACTGGGACCCAGCTGCAGATTCCTCTTTCTGCAGGTGGTTTTGGCCACAGAGATGCCGTAGGCCGGCTTGGAAACTCTGGCCAGGCATTTCCCACCACTGAGCCTTTGCTTTCCTCCTCTATCTCATCTGGCAAGCTCCTCAAGTCTGGGGTTCTTTTCTTTAGCTGGTCAATGTGCATCAAGTAACATCAAATAACAGACAGCTTGTAACAGTCCATGTTGCTCTGTTCCTCCCCTGGCTGCATACATAGTACTTCTGCTACTTGATGCTTGTCCATCCTAGTCGATGCAGGCAGATTCCTGAGCACATGACCATAAGTATCTACCCTAAACTGCCCTGACCCCCATTTTGGCTGAGCTAGTGCTCCCCAAGAACAGCTTCCAGGCAGGCTGGCAGTGAAGGCAGCAGGATGTCCACTGCCAGCAGGCAGTGTGGCTTCAGCTGCCTTCATCTGCAACCCAGCAGGTAAACTGGCTGGAACACGGGCTGTCCTGATGGACAGGGAAATTTCTGGGCATGTTTCATTTATAAGTGCAGACACATGGACAGGGTCAGCATGCCTGTGAGTCCATATAGCACCCATACAGACAGTGTCTGTATGCAGACAGTGCTGCACCCAGAGAGCACATCCAACAGATGCTTTTTTTTAACTGTTTTTTTAAAACCAAGCTGGACTGAACTCATAGCCCAAAAGGAGTGTGAGGTAAAGTAGCTTCACATGCATTTTATTACTTTCATTCCTCAGCTGTTCCAGAGGCTGGAGTTGTCTCTGACATAATTAGGGTCCTATTGCTCTGCCTATAATGTTCCCTGTAGCAGAGCTCATAGTACAGTCCTAGTGAAGAAACCCTGATGGCAGTTATCCTCTATTGCTAAAAGATTACTGCAATCATACCCTTGGCTTTTCCTTCATTTACTAAAGAGGCTGCAGTAAGGGAGTAAATCTTTATGTTGCACAAACATACGAGAGCATTGGGAACAGCATATCAAAAGCAATAGAGTCTATCTTAAATTCATAGGTAATTCTTGAATAGCCAACTGGACAAAAATCTAAATGTAAGTACTCCCAAAGTCTGTCCTCCAGCAGATTTTGCATTTTGGTATTCTTATTACTCAGCTTTGTACCTGAGGTTGAGAAAAGAGCAAATGTGGAAAATATGAGGTAGTCCTAACAGCTATTTATATCACCCTAAATTATAGAAAACATAAGCTTTCTACTGAATAATGCTTGCACCACTTTTTTCCAAGCAGCTGCACAAAATCATTACTCTTTGCAAAACTATGCTTGCTTGACTTTGGAAAAAATAAATTTCACATATCAACATTTTGTTTTGATAACTTAAAAAAATATTATCTCCAAATGCCAATTCTAGGTTATGATTAATAGCAGACAAGTTTACTTCGAAACTGTCCAGTTTTTACTGTAAAAGACTGTAGGTCTTAGTAGAGGACTTTGATTTATAATGAGGTCCCTTCCAACCCTTGGGATTCTGTGAAATCTGAAAATGCTGGGTTAGTTATTTTGCATCCCCAAGGTGGAGAGATAATTGAACTAGTTTCCTCAGCAAAGCAAGCTCAGGCCTGTGAGATGAAAATCTGACCACAAGATGGCATTTCCTTCTCACAGTAACATTCAGTAATGGGCAGGAATATTTCTGAAAAGAAAATGAAGCAGTGATGGGCATTTCAGTAAGCCAAAACCATTTTAGACAGGGCACTCACTGATCGCACTGCCCAGTACGGCAAAGGATTGAAGCAACAAAACAGGGAGCAAACAGCATCTCTTCTTCTCATGCCATCCAGACTGTGGTTTCCTCCCATCAATGAAAATTCCTAATGAAAATTCTGCCCTTATGTTTTCAATAGCTGCAATTAAAAAAAAAAAAAAAAAATCAGAATCCACCATGAATATAATGCAAGCATTCTGAGGCTTTTAAAGGGAAGGTTGAGCATTAAAATAGATTTGAGAACGTTTTGATTGTAAATTACTCCAAAAGACAATCTGTAGCTGATTCTCTTGACAGCAAAATATTTCGTCATTCTCAAGGATGAGACAACAGTTTTCTGTAATTCTTCATTTCCAGTACATGCCTAATATCTGTGGTATGTTTCCAGTTATTAAAGAGTGATGAGACACAAAATAAGGCTAAGGGCTCAGCTAAGAATTACTTTAGTAATCTTACCACAGGGAAAATGTGTCTGGCTCTGGAACTGATGTAGTATAAAGGCTAAATTTAAAAATACACACATTTTAGCTGACACTGCTCTTTAAAACACAAGGCTTTAGAAAACAAATGTCTTTGATTTCTTATGTGCCCTATTAAGTAGTACCTTTCCTGTCTCAAAGCAGTTTATTAATTAAGGACTCGGTACATGAGTGTGGATTCTTTCCAGCCTCAGACATTTCGTTTCCCCGAGTAATGCCACATCCTCCTGCACCAGCAGCAGTGCCCAGGGACTCCAGTGCCATAGGGGATGTTCCCCCAGAGTAGAGGGAGAGCAGAGGCTATAGGGTTTCAGACTGCCCTCTGCCTCAAGGCATCATCAGCAGCAGCATAGTCACCACCATCTGGTTTCAGTTAGGGCTTAAACAGAAGCTGGCTGTGTGATGAGGGATGCTGTAGGGAAAAACTGGGTGTCTGCTAGATAGAAGCTGCCTGAAATCTCCCTCTTGGCCTGAGTCATGCCTCTCCACACTGCAGGTAGCTGGGGTTACAGGCAGCTCTGAGAGCAGAGGGATGGGGGCAAGCAGGCAGGAAGTACATGTGCTACAAGGAGGGTAGGGCAGCTTGTGAAATGCCCTGACACATCATTCTATTTGGACATGAAAGTGTCTTGTAAATCACAGTCCTGAAGGCTGTTCCTCTAAAGGCATGCATGTACATCAGTCCTTGCTCAGGCATGCTGCCCTACTCACTACTGCTCTTCTGCTTGCTCTGAAGTGAAATATCCTGTAAATGTTCTGTAAACCACAACCTAAGACAGCAAAAATGCTGCATCTGGCTGAAACTGCAGTGAGAGTTTCAGGATTAAGGCTGCTATCATCTGTACCGCTATCATCTGAACTGGATTGACAGGACCTCTGCAAAAAAATTGATGTGGGATCTGTAATGACCATAAGAAGTCATGAATCCACCACAACGGCTCATCAGGAAGACAGCACCATGTTTCCCAGTAAAAAACTGAGGCTTCCGCTCATCTCATGAACCATGAATATTGGCTGATACACCTTTGTCTTATTGAAGGCTTTCACTAATGCACTAGACAAGTATCTTGCTGCAATTAGCATCTGAAATCTAAGAAACAAAAGCAAAACTCTCTTCAACTGTGGCTTGGAGAAATGCCATATCAAAGTTTTCTCAAGCTCTGCCAGTTTTGTAGATATTTAAGAGACTCCTTGTTCAAAACATTAAGTGAATGACTGTGTGCTACTCCCTGTGTTTATTAGTTGGAGGCAACACTTTCCAAAGCTTTGTCTGTTCTTGAACTGAAAGAACCATGCAATAGTAATAATAAATAATAAAAAAATGAGAAGTGTTCAGAAAATATCAGAGAAAAATTAATCAAAATTGTCCTTTCGTTTCACACATCAAATTCTGTGTCATCTTTATCCAGCCTGTTTAAAAATGGCTCTGTTCTGTTTGCTGTGGGAAAACAATAGCATAGATAATTTATTCAAAGCAATCACTTATTTGAGATCTGTTATAGTCAGCAAGCTTCAACAAAGCCTAGTATCATCACAGAAGCTCATGAATGCTATTAAATATCCACATATACCTAATGTGACACTCCTGACACTCCTTGCCACCTGAACAGCTGCAAAAAGAAACCCAAATCAGCTTTAGGACACACTTCAGAGCTGAGAGCATCTTGCAAGAGCTTTCACAATTTAAAACACCGACTCAAGGGGAGGGGGGAGGTTGATAAAATTACTTAATAAATTTATACACATAATTATTAATATTTCATTTCTACTACTGCAGCTTAATTTTGGCTTTTCTCCTCCACACTTTCACCCAGGGGAGCTACTGCTCCATCCTGTGCCGCACCAAAACCCTGGCACTTGGAAAGAAGCCCACACTGAATGCCACTGGGCTGGCATAGCTCATCAGAACTAAATACTTCTCAGGTAGACATGACAGCTTTGCCTACACACCATGAGTAAGCTTTCCAAGTCAGAGAGGGAGCAAGAAGACTGATGCAAATTCTTTCCACATAGTCTTGGAACCAGCTCCTTCATTTACTAACACCCAAGAGCTGGGACTTCACAATAAAACTGTTTAGCCCTGAAGATTATCCATGCTTCTACCTCTGTGACCAACACAGAAGTACACTTTGAGTGTGGGTACTTGAACTACAGCCAGAACCAACTATAAACTGGCCTCTCTCCTCCACTCTGGCTCCCACAGGCAGAATGATCAGATGAGATCTGCAATACATCTGCAAAGTAAGTACAGATGCAGCTTTAGCTGTAACAGCTTAAAATGAAGGTTTTCCCAGATTTTCAAAGATATGAGTCCATATCCTAATAGACATGTGACATACATAGCAAATAATACATGCAGGCTTCTCAGATTCCAAAATGAGTGGATCTTCACTAAAGTTATGCGAATAGTTCAGAGATAGATTAAATAATAATTGCAACATGTATTTGCCTCATTTAGTTTTCCTTCAAGTTAGAACTAGATCATTTAAGATCTTCACAGAAGTTCCATAGCTCAATTTTTGACCATTTGTCATTGTTTTAAACCCAGTTAGTCGGCTCGTTCACTCACACCACCCCCCCACCCCCACCCCCCCCTTGCCCTGCTTCTACTCCTGGAGGGACGGAGAGGAGAATCAAAAAGAATGCAACTCCCACGGGTTGAGATAAGAACAGTTTAGTAACTAAGGTAAAACACAAATCACTACTGCTACCACCAGTAATAATAATAATGATAAAGGAAATAACAAGGGAAGAGAATACAACACCTCACCACCAGCCGACCAATAACTTGCCCCCCCAGCCCGACCAAGCACCGACCGATACCTCCTCCAACCCCTCAGTCTACCAGCCCTTCTGGCTAACTCTCAGTTACCTCCTGGGCATGACATGCTGTGGTATGGAATACCTCTTTGTTCAGTTTGGGTCAGGTGTCCTGTCTCTGCTTCCTCCCAGCTTCCCCTCCTCCCTGGCAGAGTATGAGCCTCACAAAGTCCTTGGCCAGACCCAAACATCATTGTTATCAGCTCTGTTCCCAGGCCGAAAGTCAAAACATTGCACTGCACCAGCTACCAAGAAGGAGAAAAATGACTGCTACTGCTGAACCCAGGACACCATTATACTTCTTTTGCCACTGAATGTCAGCCTACCTGATATGGCAAATCCTGTGGTCAAAAGATGTTCCCATTCATAGACTCATACCTCCTACCAAAACAGCCCTGTTGACTCTCTTTCTCCCTCTCTCCCAAAACCCCTTCTATGGCTCCATACAGTACAATATGCTGTAGGGTTGTGACCAGCACACAATGAATACTGTGCTCAGTGAGATCTGATGCAGTCATGATATTGGAGTTAATTACCTTACTTACCTTACCCTGGTGTTAATTCAGTTAATTTGACAGTTGTCATCGTTTAAGCCCAGACGGCAACCCAGAAACCACACAGCCACTCTTTCACTCCTCTCCATTCCTCCCCCTGCTCCCGGAGAGATGGGAAGGAGAATCGAAAGAATGTAACTCCCACAGGCTGAGATAAGAATAGTCCAATAACTAAGGTATAACACAAACCACTACTGCTACCACCACCACCAATAATAAGGGAAATAACAAGGGAAGAGAATACAGATGCTCACCACCCGCTGACTGATACCCAGCCCGACCCGAGCAGTGATCTAGCCCTTCCAGGTAACTGCACCTGGTTTATCATATAATGGGCATGATGTGCTGCGGTATGGAATACTTCTTTGGTTAGTTTGGGTCAGGTGTCCTGTCTCTGCTTCCTCCCGGCTTCCCCTCCTCCCTGGCAGAGCATGAGCCTCAGAAAGTCCTTGGTCAGGGTAAGCATTACTGAGCAGCAACTAAAAACATCGGTGTTATCAGCACTGTTCCCAGGCTGAAAGTCAAAAACAGAGCACTGCACCAGCTGCTAAGAAGGAGAAAAATGACTGCTACTGATGAAACCAGGGCACCCTCATCACAGGGAAAGGAAGGGAAAGGAAGCCACATGATGCAGTCAGTATAAGTAAACTTGGTTATGCTGCCTATTGCAGTGCCACTTTTCATTCCTGGTACTATGACAGATTAAGAGCCTTCAGAGCCAAAGGTCAGAAGACCATCCTTCCACCCATGGCTGCAACTTCCAACAGCCTAACAACATTTACTTATGTAGTAGGTCTTTTGTGTTTCATCTAAAAATCCATCCTTCGGATACATTTTCTCTTACAGATGTTTTATCCAGATGCTTACTTCTACAAGGAGATTGTATTTTTCCATTCTTCTGCATGTATTCATTTGTGGTATAAGGCTTGTAAAGATTTTAGTATTTGTTCTGGTTTTACATGGTCTATAAGCATATTACTGTGACCCAAAATGAGTGTTTCAGTTCAGAAGGTATATAACCTAGGTACAGATCACAGACACAGATGCACCTCAGAAATACACCAGAGACTGGTAACATTCTCTGCTGCTTAGCAAGAAAATTTTCTACTTACAGTAGATTCTTTTCACCTTGGTTACAAAATTTATTTGAAGAATGGGATTTAAGAGAGGCTACAAATGCTACTGTTTAGGAACAAAGAACATATTTAAGCCTCTAGGAGATGCTTGAGGGTTGCTCTGGTTCCACAATGAATGGATCTAATCAATTAGTAAAATCAGTAACATCTCATATAAATGATGGTAAGGAATCCTTGGTATTGGTGGCATCATAGTACTACACATAATATGCTACAGATCAGTTGGTCTCTTTTCCCTGTGAAACAGGGAAAGGTAGAATTACACTGAAAACAATAGAAATAATAGTCCAATGTTGCCATTTCTGTCAGGTCTGCAATACACCATTGAGGAGATAAAATTATGTCAAAAGACCACTTTAAGAGGAAATGAAGAGAACTCCCTCTGTTTCACTTCCAGCTGCCCCTACTATGACTTGATTTCTGCATTCAGACTAAAGTTTTCAACCTAAGGTGCAGGCACTGCTCTGAAGTGGTGGTGAAGAAGTCCTGTATGACGCTCAAGGGGTGGGAACACTGACAGCAAAATGCGTGCAAAAATTCTTCACTGTGAGGGTGGTGAGATACTGGCACAGGCAGTCCAGAGATGTTGTAGCTGCTCCATCCCTGGAAGTGTTCAAGACCAGGTTGGATGGGGCTCTGAGCAACCTGGTGTAGTGGAAGGTGCCCCTGCCCATGGCAGGGGATTGGAACTGGATGAGCTTTAAGATCCCTTCCAACCCAAACCATTCTAGGATTCTATCTGCGGAGAAGGACTTGGGGTGTTGGTTGAAGAGAAACTGAACATGAGCCAGCAGTGTGCCCTTGCAGCCCAGAAAGCCAATCGTATCCTGGGCTGCATCAAAATCTCCTGAGACCTCACTTGGAGTAATGTGTACAGTTCTGGTGTTCTCAACATAAAAAGGACATGGAACTGTTGGAACAAGTCCAGAGGAGGGCCACGAGGATGATAAGGGGGCTTGAACACATCCTATATGAAGACAGGCTGAGAAAGTTGGGGCTGTTCAGCCTGGAGAAGAGAAGGCTGCATGGGGGACCTCATAGAAGCCTTCCAGTATCTGAAGGGGGCCTATAAGGATGCTGGGGAGGGACTCTTCATTAGGGACTATAGTGACAGGAGAAGGGGTAATAAGTTCAAACTTAAACAGGGGAAGTTTAAGTTAGATATAAGAAGTTCTTTACTGCGAGGGTGGTGAGGCACTGGAATGGGTTGCCTAAGGATGTTGTGAATGCTCCATCCCTGGCGGTGTTCAAGGCCAGGTTGGGTGGAGTCTTAGGTGACATGGTTTAATGTGATGTGTCCCTGCCCATGGCAGAGGGGTTGGAACTAGATGATCTTAAGGTCCTTTCCAACCCTAACTATTCTGTGATTCTATGATTCATTCTGCATTCACCCGCAAGAAACCAGCCTGGGTCCAGCTGGATACTGCAGGATACAGATGGAGGGATCAGACCATGTAGCCCAGTGGTCTCGTATCTGAAAATAAAGTATGAAGACATTTAAATGAATCCCTGATTTAGCCTGTAAGCATCCCAAGTATATTTGTACAGTGCCCAGCACACTGGACTTTGGAAGCTATAGGGATCATAAAATAGTACTACTTGTTTTCTAGATAGGATTTAAATAAGCACTATAAAACTATTTTAGCAAATAAATAAATATCTATTAATGTGCTGGTTAGCTTCCTAGACTCTAAATTAAAATGACCTAATAAAAATATCCAAATGTTTCAGTCGACTCAATTTTTTATCTAGATCACTTAAATCAGGATTATCATGTAGCCATATTATTTACCTATTTTTCAGGCCTGATTAAGAAAACACAGTGATTGGAAACTATCTCAATTGGGACATATAACATTTATGTGATATTTGAGCTGACTGGAGACTTAGAAGTGCTGTTTGTTATGCTACAGCCAGTTATGAAACAAATGATCTGGCTCCAGCATGAACTGTTAATCTGAAAACATGCCAGAGGGAAACAGCTGTCAGTACATTAAAAAGTAATTTTCTCAGACAACAAAGACTTAAACCAATCATTTTATAAACATATTTCTTTGCCCAACCAGATTTCTGTAATTCTAATGGTTCATCTGCTGCATGGTGAAATAAAGTAAGCTTTTGCTCATATGATTTGTCAAGAATTTCTACTTGGGAAGAACATACGGTGCTGAAAAAATGAACAAGGATAACAGTATTATCAGGCTTTCAACTACAAAATCCATTCTGTCTACACGCAATGAAAATGGATGCAATGCATACCACAAACCTTTGACAATGGCCAATCCACAGTTTGCATTTAAATCAGACTGTTGCCAGTGTCAATGACCACATTTTTGGAGTAATTTTCTTCAGATTTGTGACAAAGGCTTTGGATTATAAATTAAAGACACGGCCAAGCTTCCCAGTGATGGAAATATGTATGTCTCTATTAAATTGGTGGATGTAGAGATTTACACAGCATACACATCCAAAGCCATGCTTTTCAAAAAAATCTATGTCCTATTTCATGCTGACCCAGGCAGGTGACTGGCTGGGCATGTCTCAGGCAGATTGGTCCTTCCAACAAAGGTCAGAGCACTGTGTTTTCCCCAGTATTATTTTGTCCTTTTGCAGCATCATCCAAACAATTATTCCTGTATCCCACACTGTCTTAACTCCTCTTCCGAAATATCACTTCTGTGACCCTTAGCCAGCTAGAGAAACCAGAGATCCTGAATTACTCTTTCTGTGCCTGCACATTCAATAGGCCAGACAGCAAAGGTAGCACTCAAGTGTAAAAGCCTGAAATCCCAGCTATTGCACTTCAGAAACTAAAACAAAATTCAGCACCAAAGTAATCCATTATCGTAGTGCTGCGGCTTAAGAGTCCTGAGAATTGTACTAAGGGGACAAGAAATCTCAAGTTCACTAATTCACGCTGGGGGATTTATGAGACTGGAATAGGGTGGCTTTATAACCCTGTTAATGACTGTGGTGTCATGAATAATTTTAGCTGACAAGCTATTGCTGGATGAAATATATTTATTTACTTTGCCTTTCACTCTTCAGCGAGCCAAGTCTTGACAGAGCTACTGTCTCTGTTTTTAAACTTATTTTACCTGTTACTTTTCTTAAACGCACAGTTCCTGGTGTTGTTTCGTAGAAATTATTTTTCTTCTTCTTGCTTGTTATTCTTTCCTTTTTATCTACCCTTCTTCTTCTTCTTTCTTTCTTCTGACCATCCCTCTTTCCCCCTTCCTTACTTCCTCCCTGCACTGAAAATCTTAGCCTGCTGTAGAGAGTAAAATACAAATGACCTGTATGGATGCTAACTACCTAGAAGCCAAATAGCAAGGAAAAGGAACCCTCCAACGTATTTATTTCTAAATTCCCTAATCTGGGGCCAGGCATCTCTGGGCTTTGAAGACATGGAACGGATAGCAAGGTCACCCACTAGGATTTAAATCCAGGGCTGTCTCCCCAGTGCAGTACTGCAAGTGGCAGGTGGCAGCCGTGCACAGATACAATGTGTTAAAGCAATAATGATGATTATTACTTAGCACTCCTCTCCAGAAGCAGCACCACTAATGAAAATGTGATCTGCTCTAACCTAAATATGTCATTACCACCTACTTCTAGGACACATCTAACAGCGCTGGTTGCATACACCCTCAGCAAGGCCCACAGCTTCTGCTTCCCAAGAGATGGCGAGACACTGCCTCTGCTCTCCCGCATGGAGAAGAAAGAGCAACCCCATAAATTTGCCTGTCTGGTGAATATGGTTTTTTTCTCAGAGACAGTCTCTGTTCATCTGGCTCTGTCTGGCTGTGCCAGTGTCTGCTGTGTATGGGTGAGAGGGCAGCTGTGCCTGCACCCAAGAACCAGGAATGCCCCAAGCTCCAGGCAGGCATGGTCCCTTGGCACAATGGCATCCTTTGCCGGTGACTCTTCCCTGGCTAGATGCTGTTTTCCCCAGCTGAGCAGGATGATTCAGCACTTGCTGGAAGGTAAGTGTAGATCCTGCCAAAGTCTCCTCCATAGTGGCAATGTCTAAATGGGAGAGATACTCAGGGCTCTCAGCCAGTTTTCAGCCTGCACCCATCTATCATCCACTCCCAAGTCTGGCGATTTAAGTCTGGTGCTGCTTCAAGGTCCCAAACTGACTTAGCGCCCATCTGTTTCTAGGACTGGGTGGATCTGCAGCAAGGATGCAGGCAAGCCAGAGCACTGGTAGCCTTGCATCCCTGTCCCCTGCAGTCCCCCAGCCATTCCAGGGCTCCTGCTGGCACAACAAGGGCAGGTCCCAGCACACCAGGTAACAGCTCCATGCTCCACTACACACGAGTGGATACAGAAAAGAGATGATGGAAGCATCAGTCACACTGTGGCATGGAAATGCTCCCACGCTGGGCTAATGTATAAGCTCAACAAAAGGGCATAGTGGGCAGATACCATGCAAGCATGAGATCTAAACATTCACATCCTGGTCTTAAGTAAAGCTTGCTGTGGCACATGTCAATGTTTATCTTTCAAATAATCTTTCAAGTTTTTAAAAGCACACCACTCCTAATTACAGACATACTCTCATAAAAGTTGTTTTGAGCCTTTATTACATATAAATGCAGGGTAGAAAAGGAAAAACTTCTTTTTTCCTCAGCCTCTAAATATATTTAATGTAACCAATTAAATCAACATTTCCAGTTCAGACTCCACCTGTTTTTTATGATGTTGCATTGCCACTGTACATCGAATTTGCCCAGGAAGGAACAAAGGAGTACAGTCAGTAACTCTCAATTTGCAAGTGTGCAGTAAGTAATCATTTCTCAGACACAAACGCCCACATGCCCATGCACAGACACTTTGAGCTCATGCCAAGTAGAGGTTTCTGAAGCCAGGGAGGCTGTGAGGCCACGTCAGACAGGGAAATGGTGGTAGGACCTCTTTCTCCAGGCCATCTACAGTGACAGCCTCCTTAACAACTGACTACTCTTTTCATTGTCAGCTTCATGGTAAACATTTACAAAGGAAGTATTTGGGTTTATATTTTTAAATCACTGTTTGCTCATTAGATTGCCTTTTGTATACCTTTGTAGTGATGCTACTGATGTTTTCTTCTGTTTCCACTTTCATCACAACTAGTTCCATCCAGCCACCTATGACTTCTTCTTGAATTTGTAAGCAAATCAGGTATCCAAGAGAGGAGCTCAAACAAATTAAACCATTTCAGTAGGAGGTATACAAAACCTGTATATTCTGTAGGACAACTCAAGATATGAAAGAAGGTGTGAGGCCTTCTTTTGGGAAATTCAGCTGAGAACCCCATTTGTACTTATTTATTTTTCTTAGCATATTTTAACCAATATGTAGTCATCCATTTGAAGAGCCACCTTCATCTGACAGTCATCACCTCAACTTAACTAGCTTGGGTGTTGCAGGAAAATAAAAGGATAATGTGGGATAAAAGCACATAGTTTAGTTTGTCTGCTAAATATGTTCTTAAAATAACAAAGTGCTGAGATGTTATGCCTATCTAGCAGCTAAGATAGAGCCTGCATCTTCAGCCTCCACAAGCTTTAATAACCAAGGTACACTGTGCTTGGGAAGAGGAAGCAATCTCCTGAAAATGATCATTTGTGCACAGAACTATCACTCAAAGCAGGCATCCATGGTGGAGAAGCCACTAATCTCTAATTTTGGACAACTATGCTGCTTTTCAGGATTTGCATCTGCTTCCTTTTTTAGCTACTTAGTTTTGTGATGAATTGTAATGGGAGTTGTTCTGGGTAACACAAGTAAGAGTGGGCTAAAGAAGGCAAGCTGCCACAGAAACTGTGCTGTTTGTTAAAGCTTTATAAGTCACTTAAACAGCCATACTGATGAAATGTTGGTAACCATCTGCTACCAACATTTGTAAATAAATATAAGCAAACATAAATATTCCCTGGCTTGTTGCTCAATTTCAGGCATGGGTCTCTTGGTTTTTGGTTTTTGCTGGGTTTACTTTTTGTTAGGGTTTTTATTGTTATTCTTCTTTTTTTTTAAATCTACATGTGGCTCATGCACAGACTTAATTTCTTCAGACTGTTTAGCTGCCTGGGGGTGATTTCATTCCACTGTCCTCTGGTACCCCTCAGCGCAAATTACTCATGACTGAACAGAGAGGAAGGATGCCCAATTCTGATTATTTATTATTGATATTATTTATCAGTGGCAAAACTAGCTGTAAAAATGTAATTTCTTCATGCAGACTGGGAAAACAGATTAACTGTAAACTTTCTTTACATGAGTTCCTTTTGCACATCTGAGCAAGTGGGACAAAAGTGTTCTATTTAGAGAAGAAATTTTATAGCATTTAGGAGTCCTATAAAAAGCTCATCTGTTTGGCTCTATAAAAATAAGAGCCAGACTCTTGGAAGTTTGAATCCTTAGTTTTGGCCTTATATCAGGGTCGACTGTATTACACTGTATTACACACAGCAGCAGATCTGGATCACTACTCATTTCAGCACATCCTCTCCCATGCACACATCTTCTCCATTTGTTATCACAGCGTATCTCTTTTGTTTCCACAACAGTTGCTCACTGGGAAAAACAGTATTATGAAAATTGTACTTGAAATCAGCCATCAGGTACTTCTTCAAGTATCTAACACTGTAAATGTTACATTTGCACCACAGTGCTCCAGGGAGATAAAAGCTGCTCCCTCTCAGATCTGATTTCCTTTCTGACAGCTTTGTCTCTGCAACAAACAGTGCCTCTACGTTAAGAGTGCTCAAAGGGAAACTCACATTTTGGGGAAAGTGTTTGAAAGATTATGAAGAAATTAGAGGACTTCTTGATAGGCAGATTCTCTTTTAGGAAGTTATTTTCTGATGACTAGTAGTTAAGTTTTACAAGATGATTTTACAACTCCTCCAACACATTGAGGACTGTGCACATTTTAGACATCATCTTTTCTTTTGTTGATGCTCTGCACTGAGTTCTCTCTTATTGAACATTGCTTCTAAATAGATTGGTGAGATGTAATATAGTAGAAGCACCTCTTGATTAATTTTTTTAAAAAGTTTAAGTATTCCTTTCTCACTAGAGCGCTAGATCAAATATAAGCAAAGCTGCGTTTTTTTGTACAAACTAATGATCTTTTTCCTTCCAAACGACTGCAATGCTTATGAGAGTTGCCAGGATGGATAAAAATCATTCATGAATTTGTAATAAGGGTCTTAGGTTCCACACAGCAAGTATTTTGCAGTAGAAAGAATACACTGCCAAAGAATTCATCCCTGTTAATAGCACACTGCAGTTTTGAAACACTGGCCTTTCAGACTTGAGTAAATTGGAATAGGGCAGAATCCTAAAGTTGGAGAGTAAATGGTGTCTTCTTACTGGGACTGACTTCTGACTGTATTTGATATGCTACTGTACAGGTGGAAACAGAAAGCAAGGCTTGCACTTGAGGAACAAAGTGATCACGGAAAAAGGAGGAGTTACTTGGCTCTCTTGCAGTGAATTTTAACAAATCTTAAGGGGTATGTGCGTGAAAGTACCACAAGAGGCTGTAGAACACGTAAAAAAAAAAAAAGTATACAAATGAAAAGGAGGAGAAAACTGACATCAAGGTATCAAAAAAGATGAAGAACAAGTCCAGCGCCAAACCCAGAGACAAGAAGACTTTCATGACTTTGTTAAGGGTGAAACAAAACGGTGAGGTAAAGTATCACAAACATCATCCCCTCCTAGGCAGCATAAAAACAAAGTCCAAAATCAGCTCATCTGCCAATCAAGGAACCCAGAGGCACAAGGAGGCCTTAGCAGACAGCATCCTTATCCTCTGCGTGATCACACACGTGATCTTGACTAGACCATTTGAATCCACACACTTTGGTGCTTCTGACTGTATGGGTGTGAAAGCATAAAGGGAGACAGTAACTGTTTACAGATACTTAGTTTTTACAGATACTTTGTAAACTCACATTCCCCCTCCATTAGCTCGCACAATAAACTTTATCATACTCATTTCATATGCTTTTTAATTTTTCAAATTCCTTCAAAAACTAGAGATCCCAGGTACACATTCTTTTAACAGATGCATGCCCCCCCGCAAAGGTGTTTGCTGTAATTACCGTTCAGCAGCTTTAAGGTAGGCGGAGCACAGCACCACTACGACAGGCTTTATAAAGTAATGGCAACAGAAGGGGTCTAGACAGCTCGAACAAAACTTCATGCGAATCAAATCTTCTCACATGCAAAAACAGGCAGCATAAAATCTATGCATCATTTAAATTCTTCTTAAGCCTTTAAAATTAGGGAGTAAATGGCTTACAGGCCTTCAGCTGCCCCAGTTTCATCCTCATTAAACACTTCAGACAAAAAGAAAATGGCAGTAAATGAAGGCCTTGCAGACTGCGTCATCCCTTTCTGGTAGTGTCAATAACTAGGCAGATCATGTAATATATTTTCTTTAAAATGACAGAGAAAGTTGTACTGAATTCTCCAGAAGGATTTGAAATGAAAGCTTAGTATAATACTGTAGGATCAGTGTGGAAACTTGGGGGATTTAGGAGTCTGATTATAACACAGAACATTTTAGTTTTAGGTTACCATTTCAGATTCAGACCGTTTTCCAAGTTTCCATGAAAAGTTTCTATCTGCTGAAAATCAGGACACATGCTATGCAAATCCGCATCTTCTGTCCTGGTTACACAGAGCAACATGCCAACCTGAGAAAGGCAGAAGTTGGAAAGCAGATTATCTCCTTGGTGCAAAAGGCAGTACCCTTTGGATTCAGGCTCCACACACAGTCAGACCAAGAGGCCTTACAGGATCACCAGTTAAACACGTTTTGTAGCGAGGACAGAAGAGGACACACATGCCTAAATGATTCTTAAGTGGATTTAGAGTAATCAAACTGGGTTCCAGAAAACCTACACTCCGTCTTACTCTGAATGTGTCTGACTTCTCAGGTGTCCTATCCAGAACTGTGCTTTGATATGTAAAAAAAAATAAAAATTCCTGATCCTGAACAAAATTGAGCCACTTCACATAAGCCTGTCCAACTACTTCTTCATAGAATCAAAGATTAGTTAGGGTTGGAAAGGACCTTAAGATCATCTAGTTCCAACCCCCCTGCCATGGGCAGGGACACCTCACACTAAACCATGCCACCCAAGGCGATTCAGTAAGTACTTATTGCTTAACCTGCAGCATTAGCCACTTCACAAACTGCAATGGCATGTACTGCTTTCTTAGGACTGCCAGAAGATGAGCAAGATATATGTGAGGTGCTGCATTCAACAACTCTTCGAAGTACTGATGCATTCTCAGAAATCCCAGCCTCCTCTCTTTCCCTTCCTCTCTCTCCCTCTCTCCCTTCCTCTGAGGAACTACCATGTGAGGCTGAAAAGCCATGTTTCCTCATACAGTTGCTTCTGAAACCATTCAATTCTTTGCTGTAGTCTGTAGCCATGGAGCAGGAAGAAGCACCAGAAGTCCTGACAACTTCTTCATAAATGTCTGCACAGCAGCTAGTTTTCTTCACTTCTGGGGCTTCCAAGCACTACTCCAATATAGACAGTGAAAAAACAAAAGATGAGAACATCACTGAAGTAGAGGATAGAAATCTGCAGCTCACTAGCCCAATGTACACAATGCTACCAACTGGCTTGTGTGTGTCTTATTGAAACGGCTGCTGTGTCTTGCATCAGGCTCAGGCTAATAAACATGGTAAGTAAAAGGAAATCCTTGCTGACTGGCAACTACTACATTTCCCTACCTCATTTCTGTATATTCAGATACTTTCAAAAGTTGGTTTTTATTTTCCAAAGCAAATGACACGTGTAAGGCATGGTTTAGACTCTGCAATTTTTACAACCAGGCTGCGATTTTCACACTCCAGTTTCCAACTATTCCTTTAGCTCTGAAAATTCAACTTCAAGGATGAACATCTGTGATGCTCATTTTGTAGCTGTGCCTATCATACATTTTGCCTGACACTCATATTCCTGAGAGCTATATAAGACTGTTAGAAAACAACAGCATTTAAAAAAATTTCAATGTCCAGAAGTCTCTCACAGGCAAACCTGTAACCCTTACACAGAAGACACAGATGGGTTAGGATTCCAGGCATGATCCAATGATTTACTAGCATCTAGCAATCAGACTACTAGATTGGAATAATAGTAATTAATTGAGAGAGCTCCATGTAAAAAAAAAAAAGGAGCTCAGCAATGAAAACTGTCATTTATGGTCTCATGTATACTCACTTTGGCTCCACTGAGATTGAGTGTTCTACATGAATCATAACGGCGCACTGATAGTTTGGCCAGTGTTCAGACAATACATCAGGGTAGAGAACTGCATACGATAATGCAACATCCTGTTTGGAGGCTTAAGAGGAAAAAAAATCTAGCAATAATCACTTCCAAGGCTAGTAGCTCAGTTCTTATTGCCTTCATAATGACTCCACAGCTATTCAGTCAATGAAAATGGAGTCTGATATTGAGCATCATGAAGATAAATTAACAATAAAATGAGTCTCACTCATACATCCACCGCCTACTTTAGTGGAGAGATACAGTATGTACTTTTAAAAAATGTTGCCCTTCTCTTTAAAGTACTGAGATGGTTGAAAGGGAGGTAGAAACAAAGCCTTTCTCTACTAAATACTGGGTTACTTTCCTGAAAGGGAAAAAAAAAAAAAAAAAAAATGCTGTTAATATTCAGTAAACGAATTTCCCATTAGAATTAATAGTTCATATTATAAAAGCCTCTTGGTTTATCCATCATTTTAGCTAAGAGTAAAAACACAACAGAATTCTTTTAGGGGCTTCAGATTTGGCACTAACACCGTGCATTAAGTGACAAATGTCAGGATGTTTGCTTTACTACATTTTTTGTAAGACCCAGTAACACAGACAAACCTACTATAACCCAGTTAATGAAAAACAAACAAAAAAACACACCCAAGCAACCAATCAAGCAAACAAAAACCCTTAAGAACTGACATAAACCATACCAGGCAAATTTAATCTCATTTGATATAAGCTTCCTCCCTCTTTCCCCAGCTTGAGGCAGTCTTTTCTGTGTCCCAAGTTATGCTGGAAATAACCTACAGAACAAACTCTTGGCTGGGGACCCCAAATGTCTTATGATCAATGGATATACCCCCTGAAGACTTGCCTTACCTCTAAAATGGAAAAACTAGGATTTTACAAGTGTAGCAATTAAAAAAAATCCATCCATACTAAACCTGGGGGTTATCAACCAAGGCTGAGAAACCAATATACTGAGTTCATTCTTTAAAATCCATCTTGTTAAAGCCACATTTAGGACAAAAAACAAACGCTAATGAACAGAAGACTCGCTGTGTCATGTGTAAAATTAGACTGCATGACATTTGCATTGTGACGGGTCTGTGGAATGCTCAAAGGTTATTATATTATTGTTTTAAGCATCATGTGTATCTTTATCAATTTGATAATTACAGCTAGTTCAGTATATTGCTAGTTCAACAGGTGACAGGATAATTTCTTACAGGAACAAATGGAGTCAGTATAAAGAGGCGTATTAGTACAAACTGCAAGAAAAAAAATGCAAACAGCAAGTCTCCTAAAGTTCCCAAAAGAAACAGCACAAACAGAAAGGACAGCATTACCTCTGTTTGCCACTGCCCTCCCGACAGAGGTACTCAATCCTGAAACCAACTAACCCGGTTATTGTATCCTCACCTGTACAGCCAAAAGCTGCCTCATTAGGATGCCCTGTGTGATACGCAGCTAAGTACCAGCACAGAAAAAGACATCAGAACATGAAGCTGGGAATGGAAGGACAGGGTAGGAGAAGTCAGGGTTTACATAATTTGAAACAGCCACAGAATTGCACCTTAAACTGGTTAAAGTAAGCAGAGTCATTTTGAGAGAAATGAGTTAAGGAATGATCATGTAAGTGGCAATCTGGGTAGACTAGATAAAATAGCATCCCCTGCCTGGAACAGTGATGAGGACACGCAGGACAGGCTGAGGAAGACAAAACTTCAGCTGAGTTAGACACAGCTAGACACAGTTCCCACCATGACTGACATACCACTGGTATCACATGCTTTATGAGACCACCTGAAGCTGCATATGTCAGAGTGATTCAGACCAGAAGGAGTTTTAATTAAGAAACCCCAGGTTAAAGCCTGAAGTAATCCAGCCAAGTAACAGAGGAAGGGGAAAAACAGTAGAGCAATTGCCCTTGTGTCACTGGATGAAACCAGAAACTGAAAGTAAGCAGGAAATCTGACAAAAAAAAAAAAAGAAAAAATAAAAATAGAGTCAAAAAAAAAAAAAGAGGAGCTCTGAGACTCTATGTCAACAAATTACATACATTTCTTGAACCATCTGGGTAGTTCTCCTGATTTCACTAAACTAAGCATTTGTAGAGTATGTGGTTTGATTCATATTGCATAAATATTTCATTGAGCTGGGAAGAGAGAAATCAAAATACAGGTCTGGTGCAACTACTTCAGAAATTAACTTCTGAACTTCCATTACCATAATGATGCTAACATACTTGCATACTTGAAGTAGCTCTGATGAAGAGAAATAAAAGTTGGCTTAAGATCCAGAAGCACCCACAGTGCACATGCACTTTTAGCACAGAACTCACGGGATATGTGATGCTAAACTCAAGAACAGTGAAGTGCAGATTAGGAAAGAGATACTTTATGAAAGCTTTCTGAACAACAGGATATTTTAGATCATGGAAAAGGATCACAAGAAACAAGCGGGAGCTGCAATGCGTGGCAACCACAAAGGACAAAATAATACACTGGTATAAAGGAAGGCTCTACGAAGTAACAGATCCACACATATCTGTTACACTTGGTGACAGGTAAGTTCAAATGAGAACAAGATGGCTGCTAAACAAACATTAAGCATGACAGGAACAAGCCCCTAACATCAGTAGCTCTCACATTCTACATGAACTCTAATATTGCAGTTGCCTTATCCATTCAGTTTGGTTTCATGAACCTCATGTCACTTTTGGCTAAGAGTTATAACCTCTGCTGTAAAAAGGGAAAGATAGTTGCAGTTTTCCCCAAGTACAATTGATTACAGAATTCCTTGAAATGCCAGAAAAACTGGCTTACCTCTCAGACTATCCATATTTTTACACAAAAGCATTTCCAGCACTGGTTTCTGCTGACACAGCTGTTTGGCAGCCAGAACAACAGGCTTTTAAGTATCAATAATAAAAATAAAAGCATGACATATCCCAAAGCACTTGGAGCTACTCCTAATGGAGAGCTACAGAGCGAGCACAATCTTCTCCTGTAATCCCATCACACCATGAAAGGATCTGGTGTTCGAAGTGATCTTTCCTCATTATTGCCACCTTTAATACCGCTGGGGTGGGGAAGGACAGGGATGAGCACCAGCGATGTAGAGAGCATTAGGTCCTTAAAATACTTACAAGTAAAGCTGCCTCAATTTTGGCCCAAAGAGACACATCTCTTGTGTTTCTTTCAACTAAAATTTCACCTAAATCATCTCTCCAACAAACTCACCAAAACCCAACCAAACCACAAAATCAAGCTGTTCGGGCACGAAAACCTCTCCAGCTGCACAGGAATAAAACCCGATTGCATTTGGGAAACACAACACCGCTGAACACATAACGGGGGCCCATCCTGCCAACCAAGCAAGGTGACTTTGAGGGAAAGCTTCCCGGTGAAAGACGGTGCCACCTGCCCCGGTTCTGCTCCGCACACGCCGGCGCACCCGCAGCGGGGAGGGAACTCGGCTGCCCGCCTCACGAAAAGGCTCAATCAGCGCCCAGACCCGCCTCTGCCGCCGTGCTCTTCCGCCCGCCCCCAGGCGGGGGGCGCACGTGCTGGAGGGAAACACGACGCGGCGCAAGCGCGATGCGGCCGACCCCGGGGAGGAGAGCCTTACATCTCCGGGCGCCTAATTGACTGATGTCATTTCCCGACTCCGTGCCTCGCCAGCCCATTGGCTGCTGGAGAGACCGCTATCTGTAGTTACCCTTCCCGGTTGGCTGTTGCCTCGTCGGCTCTCGCCCTATCCCAATTCGGGCCACGCAAATTAAGGTCTCTAACCGCGCCTTCTGCCCCAGCCCCTCCTACCGCCCCTGCCAGCTCCTCCCTTCGCCGCCTGCTCCTCGCTCTCATTGGTCAATAAACGTGCTTTGCTCCTCCCTCCCTCCTCTGCACTGAGCTCCCTGATTGGGTGGCGGCGAGCTCCCTCAGGTCCCGCCCCTTGACTCGCCGCACTGCGCATGTGCTGGTGTCGTGCCCCACCACCAAACCCCCCTCCCCACGCGGAGCCGACGAGCTAATAAAGTTTTATATTGCGAGAAGGTGGGGGGGTGTACAAACGGCGGCACAGCCTGGCCCCTCCCCTTTCCTGCGTTGCCACGCCCCCCGCCCGCGAGCACCTCCCGCGAGTCCGGCCCCGCCCCGACCTCCCCGAGCGGGCGTGGGGTGGGGGGGGTAAGAGGGGCTGGCCGTGGAAGGGGTGGGTGCGCGCGCTGGCGCTGGCGGTATCTCCCCTGCCGTCAGTCCCGCTCGGCAGCCGCGGTGGTAACAGCGGTAGCGGTCTGGATAGCGGAGCCGCTGTTTTCTCTTCTTCTTTCTTCTCCTTCTTTTTCTCGTTCTTTCTCCCCCCCCAGGACACGGTGAGCACAGTGGCGTGGAGGCGGGCTCCCCTCCCTTACAGCGTCGGGGTGCGGCGGGACGCAGGAGCTGTTCGTACCCTAGATTGCGGGACCTCCTTCTTTCCAGCCCGCCCCGGCAGCAGCCAGTAGCGACCGAGGGAGGGGGCGGCCGGCGGCGGCTCCTCGTCCTCCTGCCGCTCCACACCATAAAGAGGTGCTGTGGCGAACAAGGCGCTGCTTCCTGCCCAGCTCCGCGCCCCAAGCTGGGACGGGCGTCGGCTGCCCCTCGGCCGGTGGGCGCTGGTCTCCTCGCGGGGCGGGCCTGGCCCATAACTCGGCGGCCGGCAGCGTATCGCGGGGTCGAAGGGAGGGTCGCCTGAGGCAGGGGAGTGTTGTGGCGGCGGGTGGAGGAGACCGCGGGCGCGGAGGGTTGTCCCCGCGGAGGGAGCGCCCCGGCATCACCGGGCTTCGAGCCGCCGCTGCCGCCTCTTGTCTGTGCTTGGCGCTGGTCGGAGTTGTCATCCGGGACTAGGCTGGGCTTTCTCGTCGTATTTCACGTCTGTCATTGCCTGGGAAACTTCACGAGCTCGAAACAACTTTGAGCGGAAAGAGAAAAAGAAAAAAGTAATTTCCTTTAATGTTATAGCTGCTGGAAAACACAGTCGGCAAGTTCCTCTTATAATTGCAGCATCACTCCTTCAGAGGAAGCGAGACCTGAACATAGGATCGCAGGGAAAGCACTTAATCTCAACTCCTTTTGTGTAATGTGTGGAAAGACTAGGCTTTTCTGTGCCGTAGGACTCTCCGTTGGGAGGTTTAATGTCTTTTAAAGTATTCTGAGGCTTTTCAGAAAGATTTTAAGTGCAAATTGCTCCTGCCGTAAACCTCTAATCCGGTGAATTCAAAATGAATTTGGGTATTTGAGGAGACTGCTGTGCTGGGTTTTTGGGGTTTGTTTTGTGTGTTTTTTTTGTCATTTTCTGTAGTAAATGTAAATGCAACCGCAACAGTGCTGGATATTGTTGTCTGAAATTTGGGTGTATTCGCTTGCTACTTGGTGTAGAAACTGATGTCAGAAGACATCAGTTTACGAAACTTGTGTGTGCTTTCTGCTATCTTTGCTATCACTGACCTTATTCAGCAGAATCCTTTGTGTTATTGGTACTCCCAATCTTGTGTAACGTCTGCCATGGCTATAGAAATACATAACATGGTTGCAGTTTTCGATGGCTATCTTGCTTCCTGCTTGCTTTTTCTCGCATAAATCCTTTTAGAACTAAGACTGAGAGTAACCTTTTTTTACCCCCCCCTTCTTTTCTCCCTGTCCCCCCCCTCCCCCCCAATTCAACAGATGCAGTTTATGTTGCTTTTTAGTCGCCAGGGGAAACTGAGACTCCAGAAGTGGTATGTCCCATTATCTGACAAAGAAAAGAAGAAAATCACAAGGGAACTTGTTCAAACAGTATTAGCCCGCAAGCCGAAAATGTGCAGCTTCCTGGAATGGAGAGACCTGAAGATTGTCTACAAAAGGTTATTCTGTCTCACTAACCTTGTAATTGCCTTACGTGACAAACAACGTAATAAGTAGCAAGCAAATAATGAAGGTTGATTTTTGTTGTTGATGTGGTTTTTGGTTTTGTTTTGTTGTTTTTTTCTTTGCTTCTGCTGGTTATGGAGAACACTGACTTCTCCCTTGAATCTAATTTGATAACCAACTAGGAATCATTCATATGTGGAAAATCATTCATGCGTTTAGAAATGTGCTGAAGAAATGAGGTTTCCTTCTACTTCCAGAAGGAGTGGTGGAGTCTTGGTTCTCCATTGAGATTCACGCAGTATGTAAATGCTTACAAATATGAAGCATGTGAGGTTTAATACATGGTAAAGAAAAACTGAATTTCATAAGTCAGTGACTTCATAAATCGCCTGAAAATGTAGCTTGCTTTTAAAGGCTTATAGAAATAAGGAATAATTTTTGCGATTACCCAGTTTGGTTTTTTGTCATTTCTTTAATTTTGTTTTTTCTGTGTATACAAAAAGGCATTTCTCCTAATTGAACAAATCATGGCTAGCTTTCTTCTGATGGAAGTAATGTATAATTTTTTTTTGCAGTAGTTTCATTTCTCAGTTGTTCCCTAACTTTTCTAGGAGTATCTTAAAAGCATTTTTTAGTTTTGTGCTGATCTTTAGAATGTAATCCTCATCCTGATTTGGTAGGCTGAATCTCTTCCAGCTAAAGCTGGTGCTATGAAATCTTGAGTTATCTCCCCTAGAAGGTTTGTGCGTTTGTATTTCCCTCTTTGAGATACTAAATGATTTGTGCCCTACAATAAATATTATTATATCCTCTCTATAGGTAAGGCAGAGAGGACTAGAGGTGAAATGAAGAGTTTATAATTCTTTCCTAGTGTACCAAATGCGTAGAATTAAAAAGGCTTAGAGGTTTAAGTCCTGTTTCGTATATATGTTGTTGCATGGAACTTCATGCCCATGAATGTCATTCATTCTAATGCATGTAGCTCTTTAACAAGGAGGAGGAAAAAGGAGGAACAATGCATAAGGCTGTTTTGAAAGCATAGATAGTTTTTATTTCAGCCTCTTGATTTTCTAACAAAACTTCTTGTACATGCATGTAGGCAAGCTTACTTGAATGCTGTGGGTGCTTGAGTTCTAATGCCTACAAGTGCTTCTTTAGCTGGGCTTTTTTTGGACTAAATCAGAAAAATTTAGCATGAGTAAGCCAGTCTGTTCCCTCCCTTGCCCAGTCTTTTTCTCCCAGAAATTTGCTGGGAGATTTATCCTAGACCATTTTGGGCTGGACGTAGACTGTAGCCCGTCTGCTAGACTGCTGATGTGCACAGCTGACTGCCGTAGCTTACTTACTTCACTGTGCAAAACAATCTGGCACAGTTAGCCTATGAAATCTTGTTAAGATCAGCTTGTATCAAGCTAATAAACATCTCCAGTCTTTACTTCTGCTTTTTCGGCATGTTCCGTTAGACTAAAACATCATCAGAAGGACTAAGTATAAGAGGCGATAGTTTAGATTCTTGTATCTGATAACATTTACAGCTTTTAGGTTAGTGGGATTTTTTCCACTCATCACATTGGCATTAAAGGTGATGAGTACAAGCTAGTATGATTTCTTTGAAAAGAGAGATCAGTTATAAGACAAAATTATATAATCCCCAAAAGACGGTTATGATAGTCAAAGCCTAATACATTCTGAAGGGTGGGTGGCTAAAAGAGAAACACATCTGCGTGAGTTTTGCATGGTTTGTGAAACTGCAAAAAGTGTTCCCAGTTGCTCACAGACAAAAGGCTCTTGAGTATCTCCTGGGATCTGTTCTTGTCCAATCCATTATTGGGAAAGATCTGAACTTCTGTTGCAAATGTTTTTCAATATAAACTAGAAAAGTATGTGCATAGTGCGATTGTATATGTTGCATGTGATGCTATTAAGAGTCTGAAAGTGCTGAAATTGATGTGCTCTTTTTGTTTTTAGAGTGTAGTTACTGTCGACATGTGAGAGAATTGATCTAGATATTGCAGCTCAGAGAATTGTTGCCATTATTTAGAAGTGTACTCAAGGGTTGCATTGATGTACCTATTTTCAAGAACAGAATGAACTGAAATGCAAAATTGGCAAGCCAGTAGGTTTTGCTGCCTTGATACTTAGTGTTTATCAAGAAAGCTGGGCTATTTTGATTAGCCTCCTTAGCTCTCTAACGTGTCATCCTTAGTTTGCTTTCTGAATGAAACTTCAAGAAAATAGAACTGTTTTAAAATCCATCTGAATGTGTGTGATTTATTTTCTTTAGTTTCACACATGTAGCATTGATAACGGTTGCAGACTAGGGTCAGATGAAAAGGTGCCCTGCTTTTTATGTGGTTGTGAGTTGGGATGTATGTACTCTGTAGCTGGTTTGGAAGAGAGTTTGTCTGGCTAGTAGACACTGGAAGATTGGAAAAGGGCATGAGTGTTTAACTTCAGGAGACGGAGATTTGAAGTGACTTGCTGAGTAAAAAAAAAAAGAAATTCAAATATGGGAAGTCAACAACAATTTCACTTTATGAAAATAGCGAGGGAGACATCTGCAGACAGCTGATTAGAAACTTAGCAAACACAGTTGATGATCACTCTTCATGTTTTGTCCTTCTAAGAACTAGCTGTAGTGGTACTGGTGCATACAGGTTAGAAATTCATGCAGCTGTCTGCTTGTGGCAGAGAAATGTGTTAAATGCTAAAATTTGTAGTTTTACTGAAAAAAGGAACTTAAGATAGGATGTGATTTCCACCCCCCCCACCCCCACCCCCCCCCCCAGATGTCAGCTGGTCACTATTTTAGCTTCTGGTGGTATGCAGTCAAAATTGGAATTGCAGAATAGCTGATTTTTATATAAATTTCACTTTGTTAATATTTGGCTAACGTGAGGCTTGCTTATTGTTGTTTAATAATTTGATTAAGGTTTTTGCCTTTGCTTTTATATGTTTGCAGTATGAAGTTATAAAACTTTAGCTTGTGCTGCTCTTAATGTTGTGGCAAATGTCTTATACTTTAAAATAGGTTATGTTAAAGACTTCTGGAAAACTAAGTTCTAAAGCTTTTCTTTTCAACTGTCCCATCCCTCTGTCCCCTCCTGACCCCCACCCTCCCTCCCTTCCTTCCCCCCTCCACCCCAACAAAAGACACTATTCTTTAAGTAGTGTGCCTCTTAAAGTATTATGAATCTAAGGTGCAGGCCTGTGGCTAGTGGTATGTTATGTGCCCAGCAGTTGACATAATCACTGTCTATGTACATCTTAGCTGCCAGTTGTATCTGTTAAAAGTATCACTGTGATGTTAATTAGGTGACTGTGTAAAACTGAATGCAATTATAGTGAATTAGGTACTTGGGTTTGATTATTTTAACTTAATCAGGCCTTCTTTATACAGAATTCCAGTTCATGCGTCACTAAGAGGACCTTGGTATTGAGAAAAAAATTCTTAGATGATTAGCAGTACCAAGTTTTTGTTCATTTCTAAACTTACTGGGGGGTATAGCCTTGCTGAAATGAGAAACTGTAAAAAAAAAAAATGCTTAATTTCAGTAGTGGTATTGTTAATCTCTCTATAACTGAATAGTGACTGATCTGCCTGTCGTAAATGCTCAGAACTTGTTTCATCAAACAAATGTGAGTTTTTTTTGGAGGAGAAATAGAATCTTCTACCAGTCACAACTTACTAGCTGTCCCAGTTTTCATTGGGTCAACAGCTATCATCAAACAACAGATTCTTGGGCTCCTGTAAGCACCTGCCTGCCTTTTAAAGGCAGCTTGGTTGTCATTTGCATTTCATTTCTGCTCCTGTCAAACTCTGTAAGCTTTAAATTTCTGCAGTTGGGATCTATGTGCAAAGTGACTTCAGATACTGACAGACTTCTGGCTTGCTTGTAGCTTTGCCTGGTGACAGACTTCCAGGGCTGGTTTCAAGTAGGCGTTCTCTCAGCTAATAGGAGAATACCACTGAACTGATAGGGTTTAATCAGTTATGCTCTGCACTCAGTGACCTGATCTCCCAGCAGAGTTACTGAACCTTGTTGCGAGTAGAGCAGTAGCAGAGAACTCTGCTGAAGCTTTGCCTGCTAATCATGAGGCTTCTTGCTGCTGAACTATTGCAGCTGTTGAGGGGTAGGTTCATGAATTTGTTTCGTGTTGCAAAAAAATCTCTCTAAAGTAATCTGTCTGAAGGCAAGAGTTTGTAAAAGTATTCATATGCCTCTTGTGTTTCCTTTTTATTTACTCCACATTGGATTTTTAGTTGTTTTTTTTTTTTTTTCCCCAAGCTCTTCTGGGGGTTTCTGTGTTTGCTTCCATGTCTAACAAGTGGAGGGAGTTCTGTCATAAAATATTTCCCTAAATGAATGTAAGCACCTAACTTGTGTATGAAGACACCTGCTGAGAGAGAAAAGGGAAAACAAAACAAATCCAACCCAACACAAGAACAAAAAAAACCTCAAACCAACCAAGAAAAAAAAGACCAAATCCCCAAACAAAACACAATAGCAAGTGGAAGAAAATAGGGCAGAATGTTTCTTACAGACTGCACTAGATTTGCTTTTGTGTGATGTGGCATACTTTACCATAAAAATTTGTCTTTTCAATGGGTGCATACGGAAGGCAGGTTTATGTCGGGCTCAGTAGGGGAAAACAGCATTTCTGCAGAGCAGAAATCTTTCTTCAGCCTTTAGCACCATAATCTAATTGTCTCTGTAGGGCATTCTCCATGTAAGCTTCTATACTTGGCAAAACCTCTAGTTTATCTGCAGTAGACTAGATGTGGATGCTTTTTTATGAAGCCCTGGCCTGCAAAAGAAAATTGATATTAAACTGTTGTCTTTGAGAATTTGCATCTGAAGAAAGGTATACCTTAGTAGTATGCTCATGCCCTTTGCAGTGATGGCTGACTTGTTTATAGTCTAACATTATTTGCCATATAGGCTTAATGAATCTGCATTTATTTTCTTTTGTTGAGTAGTGATCCATTAGTTACGGTTGCTACTTAGAAAATACTTGGAAAAATATTCTCTGCATATAATGATAGATAGCCAGGCCTCCCTTTCATGTTAAGATGCCCACTGTGTAGTTTTTGTTTCTTGGTATTCTTTTGCCAAAACTGCAGTTGGCAGAGCTTGAATGTGTAGTCTGCTCACTAGCTGCCAAATAAAGTCTTTCAAAAGTATGCTATGTTTTCTTTTAAATGAGGATGCTGAGAGCAGACACCTTTCTGGGAAAGTACTTTATGTTAGGTAATCTCTCCCTTCTATCCCCATCCCCCCTCTTCTTTGTGGTTATTTGCATAAAGTAGTTCTGTTCATCAAAAGAGATTCATAAGTAATGTGGAAGCACAAAAGGACTGTTTTATGTGGATAAAATTCAAATATTTGATTTAAATTTGGTAATGTTTCCTGGCATGTGTTTAAAGTTGTGCTTAAGCACTGTAAAGGAACAGTTTAACTACACTTTATAATTAGTGCTGCTCATCTGAATATAAAGAAAGCTATATGAAGAAAAGATGGATCTGGCCTGAGTGCTGGTAATTAGTGCAAATGTCAACTAATGCACCAAAGCTCTTTCTCTACAATGAAATACAGTAAGTTGGAGTTTGACTTCTAAATTCCTCAGTAGATTTGAAAATGTTTTTTCTTTATAGCATCACTTTGCAATACTTTTTAAAATAGCTTTGTCTAAAAGATGCCTTATACAAATTGCATCTTGCAGGCTAGTTGAAAAATTAGTGAGGCACAAACACAACAATGTAAAATCAAAAGAACTGTGCTCAGATAGGATTTCTGATGGGCTGACAAGTCCCTATGGTGAGGAGATGAAAGAGCAGGGATTTAGTGTTAAGTGCTTCAATGGAGGTGTCTTCCTCTCTTCCCTCCCCCCAAAGTTTTGTGGTAGGATGGAAGAATTGGCAGGCAGTAATTTTGTTAAAATAGTTTAAAACTCTTATTCAAAACTTATTCTGGGAAGTTTTAACAATGAAGCCATAGCAATTTGACTCAGAGCTGGGGGGGGGGGGGTGGAGGCGGCGGAGTGTTCGGATCACAAATGGTGCTAGGTGAGCAAATTTGAACGTACTAAAAAATGCAACTTTTTTTCTTGGCCAGACTTCTAGCCCAAACCCTGACAATTTCTTTGTGGGCTTACAAAGTCCCAGCTTATAAAATATGCATAACGTTTAAAAGGTCTGTATCTCTCTGTGCATGGGAAACAAATGCATATCTTAAATTTGGCATTCATATCTGAATGGCTTCTTTTTTCAGTAGGGCTGGATACTGTGTGCTTAATGTGGCCAGTTGTTCTGAGTAGGTAAACAAAAGCTGTTTCTGTTTCCTGTAAATTATCAGTTACAAGAGGTGTGACTTGAAATCTCAGTTGTGCCATGTGTGTCTGTATAGCATATGGTTTTAGCACTTAAAAATTCAGCTTTCATTTCTGGTTTGTTTTTTTTTAATCAGCTTTTTTTTTTTTACACATGACTTAAGAGTATGGTAGAGCATAGCAGAATTGAATGGTCTTTTTGTTAAAGTGGCAAGCCAAGATATCTTAAATAAAGAATTCCCTGTCTTCCAAGGTGGCAGTGGATTGCTAGAAACCAGATGATGGTGTCTTGTTAGCCTTATACCAGGATAGTTGGTAGTGATTGAGTTGTTGACTTTGTAGCAATTGGGGTATATGACATTAGTATTAATTTTGGAGTTTTTGGGGCATTTGTTAAATTCTCTGTAAAGACCAAATTCTAATCGTTAGTTCAATTTATCTTTCCCAGGGTATTTTCTGTAGTTTTTATTATCTTAGTGTGTGGCTTTTGTGATAAAAATTTAAGATTGAATCTGTTAATTAGTATACCAGTGTTTGGATATTACAGATAGTAGGAAAAAAAAAATTGCCCCAGAATTCTGCCAGGAGGCCAAAAAAATCCCAAATGCATTTCCATTTCCAATTACCTCTTAATTCCATCAACTGAAGAGTGATAAAGACTGAAGTGTTTCTTGAATCAAGGAGGCAGATCCCATGAGTATGTCTGCTGTCCTATGTCTGCTGAAAGTTCTTTGGTAGAGCTTGTATGACTGCTGATGTAGCATAACAGTCTACTGGACTTGAGTATGAAGGACTACTGAGAGCATAATACATCTCAAGTGCATTCATTTTGTACATGTTCTTATGCTAACATCAGGATTATTTTATTACAGATATGCAAGCCTTTATTTCTGCTGTGCGATTGAAGATCAAGACAATGAACTAATAACTCTAGAAATAATTCATCGCTATGTAGAACTTCTTGACAAGTATTTTGGCAGTGTAAGTTAGCGTCTTCATATTACAGAACTTCTTTTTTTTTTATGCCCGCAGCTCTTTCAACAGCTAGCTGATTATGTTTTTTAGAGGTACATCTGACACATGTTGCTTGCTTGGCCTAACTAAACTAATGGTTGCCTATATGACTGTTAAAATACAAAATACCAGTAATTTGAGAGAACTGTTATGAATCCGGAGTTAATTGCCTTGTATTTGTTTCATTTTTGTAATAGCCTTGCTTGAGGTCAGGCAAAATCTTGTATTTAGCTTTCTGGCTAGTCACCCAGACTTCCTTGTCCTTGACGCTGCTAGTGTGTAAGCATTTTATCTGCTCCCAAAGGAAGCAGTTGGTTGTGAACTAACAGGAGCAGTGGGCAAAGAAGTGGCAGACATCTGCTTATCAAGATAGCAAACAAAAAACTGCAGTAATGTACATTAGCACTCAGAAAAACTGTTGCTCATCCTTCTACTTTCCAAGGGAGGTGCACAGAATGAATAAGAAATTTGAGATGATTGTGATTTAATGTTTTATGTAAGATTTTGCGTTCTGCCTTTGGATACCACAGGCAAGAAGAGAACTCTATGTAGGAATGTTCTCTTGTTTCATGAAGAGCCACGTTATATTGACAGTTATGAATTGAATCCTTTTCAACAATGAAAATGTTTTGCAGAGAGTTTGCTGTAACTCTACTTAAGCAAAAAAAAATATTTTTTTCCAAGGGATTGATTTTTTTTTTTGTTTGCTTGTTTTTGTTGTTGTTGCCCGTTTCTTAAAAAATTACAGCCTGAGGCTAACATCTTGGTTTGGCGAAGCTGTGAACAAGTATTGTGAGAGGATATACCTCAATAAATAGTATCCTCCTACTTTCTATTAATGCTTGGTGTTCTTTTTAGGTATGTGAACTTGATATCATCTTCAATTTTGAAAAAGCCTATTTCATTCTGGATGAGTTCCTTTTAGGAGGGGAAGTTCAGGAGACTTCCAAGAAAAATGTTCTCAAAGCCATTGAACAGGCAGATCTTTTACAGGAGGTAAGCAAATTCAGCTTTTTCTGGCCAAAGTAACAGCATGGTAGGCTTGAATTGAAAAGTCTCCTGTTTCTGTTAAGCTTGTAGGAGGTGCTTTTTAGCATGCTTAGCATGTAGTTTCTAGTTGGTTGTTCTAATTGTGCAGTATGATGCTCTCTGCTCTTGGCATGTGTATATTGTAACCTACTGTGATTTTTTTTTTTTGCTAGAAATTCAAGTAGCTGTTCTGTGTGTATACTTAAGAGAATGATAGTTCATACTGCTTTAACTTAGTTTTGTTCATGTGTCTTTAATTTCTTCTTTTTATTAATCAACCATTAGTTTTTTGTCATACCTGATGCATGTTCACTTCTTTACTGTTTCATTGCTGAAATCCAGAAGCTAGACTCTCTTCTTTGAGACTCGTTCAGGTATAGTTCTTATTCTAAAGACCTGCCTTTCTGCTATAGGTTGCTTACCATGGAACATTTGTCTTTTAAGTTGACAAAGTAGTAAAAGTAATACCATAGAAATGTACAGAATGAAGTATAAGAACAATTGTTTTTTCACTTTGAATGCTTTTATTGTTCATTACTAACTTTGAAAAAAGATTGCATCTCTATACCATTTTCTTTGGAAAACATTTGATGGGAAGGGATTCAATGATATAGAAAAGCTTAGTATAATTTCCCCATGTTTCTCCATTGTATGCTGGTAGGTTTTTTTTATTGTTTTTGGGATGGTAATGGTAGTTTTGGGTTTGTTTTTTTTGTTTGTTGTCTACATTTGTGTTTTTTGTTTTCTGGGCATTTTTTTTGTTTATTTTCATTTGTTTGTTTTGTCTGTCCTCACCCCCCACCCCCATCCTCTGAATTGCTGTAGTCTTGAGGTGAGTGTTAAGGTCCTTCCAAACCTAAATGGAAATAGAAATTCTGGTGTGCTGGGGTACTTGTTAATCTTGTGTGCAAGTCAGTGGAACATCCAGTTTAACAGTGATGGTGAGCCTTAATTTTGTTTAAATGTACTGAGATTCACGGGTAAGATTACATATAGATGTAAGCTCACTTTTTTTTTCTTCCCCTCAGTTTTTTATTTCATCCTGTGAGTTAATTGCTTAATTCTTTCATAACAGTTCTGTGTTCCACTTGGTACTCTTTTTGTTGAATGTGGTATTAATAGCATGGGGAAACACAATGTTTTTACCCTTGTAGTTATGTTTGTAATCCTTTCAGAGTACAGGCAAATCCACAGCACATTACAGTTCTGGTCCATCAACAGCTAGTTAGTGTCATGAGCAAGGTCAGCCATTACAGATTTGCTGCCCTCAGTTTCTAGTAAGGAAATTATATGCACTTGCTTACGGCTTGTATTCTGATGCACTTTTGGTTAGCCCCTTCTTTACCCTTAAAAGTAATCATCTTAACAGGAAGTCCTGTTGCTGTTTACAAAGGGGGTGTGTGGGGAATAATCTGTGTAGTTTCTGAAAATGTTTTGCTGCTCTCTAGATAACTGTTATATCTGCTTTTATATATTCCAATCTGTCTCCTGCAAATGCGCAGTTAATAATACATAAAATAGAATTACTGTACTTATTCACACTAGTTTTGAATTTTATTTTCACCATTTTCCTAGGGCTCTGATAAATCAAAAAGGCATTCTACCTGTAGGAATTAATTACTGGTTTCTAGCCAAACAATTAACATTCTGTTTTTACACTTAAATTTTACACAAAAGTATCACTTTTTCAGTGGAAGACTTTTCCCTTGCCCTGATAGATGTACTCTGATTATTCTTCCTTTCCCCATCTCTGAGATTTTCTGTTCTGTCAAGGTTTATTAGGTCTTCTCTGATTAAATTGGAATGTAAGAATTTATCACAGTGCCACTCTGGTCTTATGTTTGTTTATGTATTTCATTCTTGGTTATATTGATTGTTGATCAAGTATAAAGCTACTCCATATATCTGATTTTTAGTTTATAAAACCTGTAAAAGTCTGAATTCATATTTAAATCGAGCTTCCAAGAAAGTTGAACTCTTTCTGCAGAGGTTTGTTTTTGTATCAAATGCTGCTGTGTGCATGCTGAGTTTGATGAAGAGGGTTGTTAAAATAATAGTTTGTCACAACTGGAGACTCTCTAGTACTTTAGTTAATTTCTGCTTCCAAGAGTACTTCAAAGCTACTGTAATGAAATGTGGTTTGATTCCAAATGCAAACCATTTCTAGCAGGGTGGCTGTGTGTTTGTTTCTGTCCATGTCAGATCCTTATTATGTGCAACAAAAGAACTTCTATTTGGCCGTGAATACTCAAGTTGCCTAATTTAAAAATTATTACTCAGTGTTGAATACACAACATTATTAATTAGTAATGCTAGATACATTAATGTATGAAGCACCTTAAAGATTAAAAGATGCACAGAATACTTAATGTATTTGTAATGACTTTCCTTTGCTTAAGTGGCTATTTGTGTGTTAAAAGGAAATATGCAGAGGCATAAATTGCTGAATAGGGAATTAGCTCTTAATACCCTTGCTTGCTTGTTTTTTTCTGTGGCAGTTTTCTAGCATGTACTGTTTCTGAGCACCTACTTCAGTTTGTCATTAAGTTTGTAGTGCTGTGCAGTCCACCTACTTGACAGCTGAAGTTTGTGTGACTGAAACATACTAACTTTTTAAACCTTCCTCACCTTCACTTTCTTGTTAGCTCTTTAATAATGTGCTCATTTAAAATATTCATTCCCTACACCCCATTTATTACCGCCTGTTAACTTGCCAATAGTCAGTTGTCAGTACTAGCTGTGTTATACATATCAATGGTAATAAAACCAAATTATTCCAGTGTGCTTACATGCTTCCTTGTAAATCTGTTGCTAGAAATACTTCAAAAGAATTATGTCATGTAACTGGATTGATAATTTTGTATCTTGCTTGCTGTACAAATCTTAAATATTTCACTAATGATTACAAAGTCATGCCTTTCTGAAAAGGTGTATGTTTGCTTGTGTGAACAGTTTGTACTGAGAGAATGGGCAGATGCAGTATGTTGTTGCATGACTTCTACATGTGGTGTGTGAACAGCTAAAAGATAATCCTGTGCATGACTTCATGATACTTGCAGTGCATGAAACTAGGAACATAACATGCTCTAAGCAAAAGAAAAAAGCTGATTTTTTTCACTCAAGTCTACGTATTGTGGTTTTTACAAGTAATTCCACATGGTGCTAGGAAGTTCATGGTCATTTACTGAGCTAAAATACTAATATCAAGGAGTTAATAATTCTAATGCCTAAACTAGGCAATGATGTATATGTTTAAAAGCAAATATGTACAGACTCGCCTATCTTCATTTGAAGGAACTTCCTAAACTTTGGCTTTGAGTGAAAACTCTTTTTGTTATTCAACCTATGTAATTTTTATAAAAAGTATTTTAGAAATTACCCCTCCACTGTTCTTTTGTAGGGTGTGTATGTATGTAATATTTGATTGCAGAGCATCTGAAATAATGAAAATTTAAATATTTTTTAGGATGTTATATCAATAAAAAGACCAGTGGATCTGTTGACATATCATACTTGTTTGTTTCTATCACTACTTTAGTAATGATAAAAAAATCTAAAAGCGATGTGAGTCTTAGGCTCTTGCAGTTTAGCCTCAGGTAGTATTTACTAGTCCTTCTGCATGAAGAAAAATAGATAGTCTGTCAATTAACCTTATTGTCCTTATTATTTCAAGGCCTTACCTCATCCTGTATCAAGAAGGATGCTTAAATTGTTAATGTCAGTTAACTTCCACTAGATGCTTAGGGTTGCTGTGTAGATTTAAGCTTCTATTTTTTAGAATGAGTATTTTTGAAAAAAAAAACTTGGTGTATTTCTTATGCATGCCATGAAAATTGCTTTCTTAAGCATGAAATGTTCTAATTGGAAAACATAGGTTTAAAGTTATGCATGGTAGCAGAGAGATAGTATTAGGTTGTCTTTGAGATACGACAAAATAAAGGAATGTTAGCATAAGCAATGACAAAGAAAATCCCTGTTACCTAAGCCTGGAGTGAGTGGGAGTAGGAGGATTTTTGTCTGGTTTAGGAAACGGCCTTTGTAAGCACCTGTTTCTTAACAGTTGCCTGAGAAACTTAGGATAATTAATGCAATTAATTCATTCTTCATTTAATGTTAGCTCTTCAGACTACTGCAATAGACTGCCTTCCTAAGTTGGCAGTGACATTAATTGCCTCAACTGTACCTGTATTCCTCTCAATGTGAAACAAGAATGGATAATGAGATCCTTATTATAATGGAGATCTGACTGCCTTGATTGCCATCTGTTCTTCATGTGTAACTTCTGGCTCAGTTTCAGGCAGTCAGCTTGGTTGGTCAGTTCAAGACTGCAGTTCTTAAGACATGTATGTACTTGATTTTACTCACAAATAATGATCTGAAGGTACTCGTGGAAGATAGAATAAGTTGTGGTAGTGTTTTTGTAGCTGACACTTTTGTAAAATACATTTCAGCTGTCAGTCCCTGGAGGATGTTGGATATGTAGCAGGAAAGAGGAGGTAATGCAGTTAGCATGTTTGATCTTTTGGTTTAAGTACGCAGTGTACATCTTACCCATTTCGATGACATCTTGTCATTGATTCCGATACACTGATCAAAAATAAAGGGGCTTGTTTATGATACTAGTTCCAGATGTTGTTTAAAAACTTGGAATTAAAGTATTTTTTATTTTTTTGTGATAGTCTATGCATAAGTAGAATGATTTGGGAATGTGCATTCAACATAATCACTTTCTTTTTGAGGCATTGCATGTTTTTTTAATTGTGCTATTCAAAGTATGGGTGCTTCTTAAGTAGTATGTGAGGAAATGGGTGCATGCGTAAATGGCTTTTTGTAAGGTACTTCAGGTATGGAGAGATAGGGTTTGTGTTTTGTTTTGTTTTGTTTTTTTTTCCCCAGTCTTGGAAGTAAAAAGTTTAATTGCTTGTTCTTAGACACTGACATAGTTTTCCACAAAACATTACCCCAAATCAACATAAAAGTATATTGGGCCTAAGTGATTAGTTACTTTTATGTTTGTTTTCCTGCATCAGTTGAACAGATGGTTATTATTCTTTGAATGAATAGGTCTTGTATAACTGCTTGGCTACAGTTGTGCTCTGTAACATTATATATATAATATGCTTCACTTTGTAAGAATTTATTTGCACATTGTCTTAGGCAAATTTGTTTATTTGCTGTTCAGCTATGATATGGGTTGTTATTGTGGTCATAAAAACTACACAGCCTCTTAAAGTCAGCATTTGCAAGATGGAGAGCAAAGAGGTACACAGTTAAGAAGTGTTAGTGTGCATGGGAGGTGTTTCCAAATGTGTCAGTTAAAGTTCCAAGCCTTGTTATGCTAGCATTTGTTCTTTGTGTATGTTTGTGTTAATTACTTTGCTCTTTGCAGTGTTCTGTTTAAGTAAAAAGTGACTTAAGATCTTTATAGAACTGTGTTTCTGACTTCAGGTATATACATATATGTTTATGGCTATCTTGCTTATCATTGTCTGTACTGTAGACTGATAAAGCCTACCAACAGTTTTTGTAAGAAGTTGTCATAGCTTTATGAATACCTAATATTAATTCAGCTGGACTTAAGGTAGAAGGAACTGTAAGAATATATGTAATAAGGAATCATACGAACATTGCTTCCCTTTGAAACAAGCCTCTGAAGACAACTAGTTGTACATTTTATAGTAGCAGACAGATCTGTAAACAGATAGCAGACAGATCTGTTTCCATATTTTTAATAGATACTTTTGAGTTGGAGTACTGTGGAGTAAGCTTTCCTGCAAGTACTTACCAAATCATATTCTTCTGCTTTAAAACAGTAGGAAAATTGGTCCAGAAAATTAACAGTATAATCTGCATCTGTTTTCCTGCCAGTTAGGAATGGGAGAGGGGAAATTAACTTTTCCAGATTTAAATGTAGTCTTGAAAAAGTGTCATTGAGTCAAGAGGTTACTGTGTCATTCTTCACCCCCTTCCCATTCTCAGAGTGCTTTTTTTTTCTCACAACATAAATATTTTACTGGTCTGTGAGTCTTTTAATTATATTTAGAAAAATGCAGTTAAGTATTTTAATGTTCTTTTTGAATTTGCTTTTCTGGATATGTCATGATGCTTAGAGTTTATCATAGATTTGCAGGCTGTGATTTCTAAATGCTTTAGAAATCTAATTGTCTTTTGAGAAACATTTTGGCAAATCTTAATCTATCCTTGCATTTATGAATTGAAAATGGTAGAAAGCAGTCTGCTTTTTACCTGAGTAGCTTTTGTTCAGACCTTTAAAATACCATTTTAGTAAATCTGTCTCCATAATACTTTTTTCTTCCCGTTTTTAGTGTGTATGTGTGTGAGATGTAAGTGATCTTATTCTATTAAAGAAATCAAAATGCTGATTAAAGTTTTAAGACTCAACAAGTTGTGAGGAAGGGGATGTCCATGTAAGTATTAAATATTCATTCAGTCAGCTTTGCAAATAGAAACGTAAGGAAATCTCAATTATAAGTGAGGCAAGTTAGTGTACATTAAGTCCTTGCTGACTGATAAATGATTCAGTACCCTGGCTGGTATAAATTCCAGTACTGATCAAGATCATCCACTTTGCAAAATTACCAATGAAGTTGATCATGCATTGATACAAACAGTTCTTGTAGAATGGTTAAGGGTGTATTAATGGTATCCTGAATTCCTTATGGATTATAATTCACTTAAGGGTGTGTTTATTATCTATACATTAACCTATAGATTTTTCTCCAGAGATATTCTTCTGTTGCTGTCTGTAGAAGCACTGTGTCAGGGTGATGTGATGAAAATTTTAGCACTGCTGCACATGTCATAACCGTTTTCAGGAGCTTAGCTGTGTGCTTTTGGTCAATAAACATTGTAAAATCCATGAATAATTGTCGAAGGCTGCTTGACAGTAAAGAATATCATATCTTCAAAATTACACACTCTCTGAAAGAGCGCAAAAATTTGCATTTTAGCAGAACATTTTCCCTGAATCTGGCAGAATATTGGAAAGGGCACTGTTAATGTTTGGACCCTGAAATAGTGAGGAGAAAATCTGATTTTTACTGGTGACTGAGATGTGTGATGTTGCAGTGCTCCTACCCTTTCCTAAAGTTCTTGCTACCTGTGAAGATGAGTTTAGAGTGACACAATAGTAGGTGAAGAGAATATGAATGTCCCCAGGAGATACTGCCATTGTGTTCAGTTTTTAGAGTCATTTCTTCATGGTCTTGTCTGTATGTTCTACATGTCAGGCACATTGCTGGTATGTGTTTTGAGGCTTTTATATATTGTTTTTAAGGGAGATGCTATGGTTTTGGTGTTTTTTTTGTTGTGTTTTTTTTTTGTTGTTGTTGCCAAGCTGTCTAGCAACAGTAGCAGTTCTGGTGGTGGATATCAAGATGCATTAAAAACATAATATTTATTAAATCTTATGCTGAAAGTTTGATTTTTAAAAAAGAAAAAAGAAAGTGGAAAAACCCCTATTGCTCACAATTCCCTGAGAAATCTAAGAACACCTGGTTAACAGATGGATTAAAGTAAAAATGTTCAACTTTTTGCACCAAGCACCACTACATGAAAATGTCTGGTTTATATACTGCTCAGCAAGTAACAAGGAGGCTTAATAGTAAATGCAGTACATAGCTCTTGAATTGTTTAAATTACTTTAGGGCTAGTAGGTGGAGAAGTTGAATGAAATTCTTACTTCCTTTAACGGAACAAATCTTACTTTGATATCAGTATGAGTCACTGGATTAAGCATGTTTCACATAAATCACTGGATTAGATATATGTAAATGTGGTAGCATCCTATTGTGATATGCTCTCTCAATCTGTTACAGTAATGCACAGCTGATCTTAAATTCTCTTTTTTTTAAAAAAAAAACAAAACAACAACCCAAAACCCCCAAGTTTGAATTAGTACTCCTTCAAACAGAGGTAAAGCTTTCTCAACAGCTGTATAGAATTTATTACTTTAAGGTATTCTTTGTCTTGGTAAGAACTGAAAAATAAACTTGAGGGTTTTTTTTAATGCATCTATTTGGAGCCTTCAAATAGATGTTTTACTGATGCATATTTGTTGTTTAAGAGTGGGCTTTTTAGTAGGACCTGGTAAAATTGTATTTACTGAGTAACAATAGCTGAAACACATTTGAATGAAATAACTGAATTTAATTTTGTATATAGTTCAGAATATTTTCTAATGTTTGTTTTAAACAGAAGTAACCTGTAAATAATTGGGTGGTTGTTGGGGTTTTGTTTGCTTTTGTGTTATTTTTTGTTTGTTTTGTTTAATTAAGTAGTTGGTATTGCATTTTCACTGCCGCTTGATTTTGTGTTTGTAGAGCCAGAATGAAGACTGGGGAGGTTTGTCTGAGGATATCTTATGATTAAGAGCAATCTAAGGCATTAGCCCTTTTGACCCCCATCTAAATGATTGGTAACTACCAAGTTTACCATTTTGGTGGCATGGATTAAATGGGTGCTATGCAAAGACTGCTGCACGTGTAATTAAGTCCTTGCAAGGGTAAACAGAAAATGGGTGATGGGCTTAACTTTCTGCAACACTTGCATGATGGTCTTTGAAGAGTGCTTTGAGTGTTCCCTTTTATTTTCCTTTGTTTACTAACTGCATCAAATGGAAGTGTCTGACTTCTAGCTTTCTTTGGTGTTGATAATCAAGTGGGATAATGCAAGTTAGAGAAATGGTTACTAAAACTAATAACTAAACAGATGTTTGGCTTTGTTTACTTACAATCAACCCATGTAAATGTGTATTTACTGGAAAATGAGCTTTTTACATCTGCTGTGCAGAGAAAATTGGCCCTAAAAAGACTGGGGGGTGCTGCTGCAGTTGACTGTATATTAAATGCCGGATGCTGCATGACAGAACAAAGCTTATTTGCATATATAGTGCATTGCAACATATTTTTTGTCCAAAGCATAAGCGGAATACATTGTGGCAGTCCTTTAATAAAGGTAAGATTTTATTTTACATAAGTCAAGTTTAAAACACATGTGAAAATAATTTGCTGGAGAAAACTTTGCTGCTTATTTGATACAATGATGAACAAGTAGTTCAGTAAACAAATTGTCTTTTGTAATGGGGAACTGCAGGAATAGATCTAACTTCATATGCAGCTTTCTAAACATCAGGGTTTAGTTTCTAAACAAAAGAAAAGTCTAATAATAGACAAAAATATTTTGTAATGTGTTCAAAATCAAATTCAATGTTGGTGTATGGGTATTTTTACCATTTAAATGTTACCTAGTATATGAAACAGTGTGGTGTTTAAAACCAGTCAGACAGCTTGTTCACTCACTCCCAGTGAGTGGTGCCGGCTGGAAGCAGTCGAGGCCCGCGCCCCTTCCCCGCTCCTGGAAGGATGGGGAGGAGAATCGAAAGAGTGAAACTCCCACAGGTTGAGACAAGAATAGTCCAGCAACCAATGTACAACACAAATCACCACTGTTACCACCAACAACAATAGTGATAAGAGAAGATAACAAGGGAAGAGAATACAATACCACCTGCCAAAAAACGAGTCTGACCCAGAAGACCCTGTGTCCTTCTGGGTAACTCCCAGTTAACCTCCCGGGCATGATGTGCTGTGGTATGGAATACCTCTTTGGCTAGCTTGGGTCAGGTGTCCCCTCTTTGCTTCCTCCCAGCTTCCCCTCCTCCCTGGCAGAGCATGAGACTCACAAAGTCCTTGGTCAGGGTAAACATTACTTAGCAACAACTGAAAACATCGGTATTATCAGCACTGTTCCCAGGCTGAAAGTCAAAACACAGCACTGCACCAGCTACCAAGAAGGAGAAAAATTGACTGCTACTGCTAAACCCAGGACAGTATCTACCCCTTATTCCATACCATTCATGTCATGCTTGGATCCCACATTTTCAATATACCATTGCTCTCCCACATACATACATCCACATACATACACAGACCGAGAGAAAGATCATTTTCTTAGTGCATGGACCAATCCCTATAATGCTGAGTCCATTCAGTCCGTGATGTCAGGTTCCATCTTTTGTAACAATATTTCAGGACAGGAAAGGCTGTGGGCAGCATTGGATCGTTGCCTGCTGATGCTGATTGTTCCTTTACTGCAGAACTCATCTTGTTCTATCATTCTCTGTTGGGATGATGGTTGGATGGAAGTCAGGGCTATTTGTTGGTGACCTGAAGACATCTAGTTGATGGGCTATAAAAGCATTACACAGCAGGCAACAGCATACAATTAAGTTCATTGGCTGTTTTCCCCTAAAATCAAATACCCTTGAGGTATACATCGGACTTCCCCATCTTCCCGCATTACCCACCAAGTATATCCAGGTCCCTGAGCAAAAGCAATCCCACGAGTGGGTTTGCCTTTACCTGAAACAGGAAGAACCCAGACTGTCTTCCCCAGCAAATTCTTCATATGCACCACGGGAACTTTGTCCCCCTCTACAATATGTAAAAGTTGTGACTGGGCTGGGCCAGCCCTGTTGGCAGATCCTCTGGTGTTGACCAACCAGGTGGCCTTTGGTAAGTGTGTATCCCAATGCTTGAAAGTTCCCCCACCCATTGCTCTCAGTGTAGTTTTTAACAGCCCATTGTACCGTTTGATTTTCCCAGAGGCTGGTGCATGGTAGGGGATGTGATATACCCACTCAATGCCATGCTCTTTGGCCCAAATATCTATAAGGTTATTCCGGAAATGAGTCCCATTGTCTGACTCGGTTCTCTCTGGGGTGCCGTGTCGCCACAAAATCTGTTTCTCAAGGCCCAGGATAGTGTTCCGGGCAGTGGCATGGGGCACAGCGTATGTTTCCAGCCACCCGGTGGTTGCTTCCACCATGGTAAGTACATGGCGCTTGCCTTGGCGGGTTGGTGGCAGTGTGATATAGTCAATCTGCCGGCCTCCCCATGCTTGTACTTCAGCCATCGTCCTCCATACCAAATAGGCTTTAACCGCTTGGCTTGTTTAATTGCAGCACATGTTTCACACTCATGAATAACCTGGGCAATAGTGTCCATTGTTAAGTCCACCCCTCGATCATGAGCCCATCTCTATGTTGCATCTCTGCCCTGATGGCCTGAAGTGTCATGGGCCCACCGGGCCAAAAATAATTCACCTTTATGTTGCCAATCTAAGTCCGTCTGAGCCACTTCAGTCTTAGCCGCTTTATCCACTTGTTGGTTGTTCTGGTGTTCCTCAGTGGCGTGACTCTTGGGTACATGGGCATCTACATGGTATACCTTCACCACCAGGTTCTGCACTCGGATATCTTTCCACAGTGCAGCAGCCCAGATGGGTTTACCTCTGCGTTGCCAGTTGCTCTGCTTCCATTGCTTCAACCACCCCCACAGGGCATTTGCCACCATCCATGAGTCAGTATAGAGGTAAAGTACTGGACACTTTTCTCATTCAGCAATGTCCAGGGCCAGCTGGATGGCTTTCACCTCTGCAAACTGACTCAATTCACCCTCTCGTTCAGCAGTTTCTGCAACTTGTCGTCCAGGACTCCATACAGCTGCCTTCCATCTCCGATGCTTTCCCACAATACGGCAAGAGCCATCAGTAAACAAGGCATACTGCTTTTCACTCTCTGACAGTTTTATTATATGGTGAGGCCTCTTCAGCACACATCACCTCCTCCTCTGGTGACATTCCAAAATCTTTGCCCTCTGGCCAGTCCATGATGACTTCTAGAATGCCTGGAGGACTGGGATTTCCTATTCAAGCTCATTGTGTAATTAGTGCAGCCCATTTACTCCATGTAGCATCAGTTGCATGATGTGTAGAGGAGACCCTGCCTTTGAACAGGCACAGGCAGCCAGGGTGCCAGGAGGAGCTGTGCTTCAGTGCCAGTCACTTCCCAAAGCAGCTCAAACCCCTTCATAGGCTGCCAGTATCACTTTTTCAGTTGGGGTGTAGCTGGCCTTATCATTGTTGTCGTTGGTGGTAGCGGTGGTGATTTGTGTTGTGCATTGTTTGCTGGACTGTTCTTGTCTCAACCCATGGTAGTTGCACTCTTTTGATTCTCTTCCCCATCCCTCCAGGAGTGGGGAAGGGGAGAGCTTTGGGGGGGGGGGGGGTGGTGGACACGGACCTCGATTGCTTTCAGCCCGGCACCACTCACTGGGTTTAAACCACGACAAACAGCTATTGATCCATGTTGGGGGGTGGCTAATAACCTGCTTGCATATTAGACTTGTAGAATTAGGGCGCTCAACGAGTCATTTGTTCAAAATAGACTCTTTTATATGAGTTTTGACATACTCTAAAATAATGAGAAAACCTAAATGCTCAAGCTTGATTCTTTTCCACGGTTTTTCTTCCCCATGTTTATTCCTCTTTTTCCTGTTTATAACAAGTTCTATGTATGAAGAGTGTGATTCTCATGGTGAGAATTAGTATTAATACTGTAAAACTTTCCTTGTAATTAAAACTTAAAAGTATTTATGTTGCTTGGGACCTATGCTAAACCGAGCTTTTACTTAGGAGTCTTCATCTTTTTGTTATCTTGGCTACAAAAAACCATTCTGGAACATGCAGCCTCGTGCTTGAAGAATTCTGTGTGACTCCAGTCTCCATAGCTGTCTGCAGTATGTCTCTGATTAATTCTGTGTATGGGCACAGTTTTAGTTGAAATGTGCTTTGCCCCCATTAATTTAAACACGGTGGCATTACTAGATGCCCATGGGATGCTTCCTGGCCCGTACTGTTCCTGGGAAGGAGTGAAGGAATAGTGGCTGTTTACAGAGCTTAGTTTACGTGGTTGGCATGACTCCACAGAGTATGGATAAAGGGGCATGGGACAAATAGATGGTTGTATATAACAGATGGGGATAGTTTGCCTGCTGGAAGAAACTGCAGCTTGTATATTTGAAGGAAGATCATCTGTAGTAAATAAATATTTTCTCAGGTAAAGAAGGTTATCTTTGGGCAAGGGGACGAATTTGACGCATACAGCTTTTGTGCTTGGATTAACCTGATATTTAACAGGTTATACAGCTCAGATTACTTAATCTGTGTTACTTTATCAAGCATAAACAATCACTAGAGGAGGACAATTTGGGTTTTTTCTTTGCTTCAGAGAGATTTGCATATAAATTTAAGGTATACCTTGTATAATGTTAAAAACCCTAGAGTGGTATACAACTAGAAAGGGTGAAATCTCTTTATTGTACACTCAAGTTCTGCTGAATAGAATTTACGCATTCTGTCAAAAACAGTTTACAGGTGGTAAAGTCATGGACTTGAGTCAGAATACAGTTTCCTCATCACCTAAAATAATGCTGACAGTGTCTTATGTTGAGAAGGATGGATCCATTCCTGCTGCTACTTTTGTGGAGGCACTTGTGTTCATGCACTTGCCCTGTGATTATATGGTTCCTAACTTGTTAGCTAAAACCTGAGAATATGCAGGAGGGCATGAGGGAAGTGCCAGGAGGAGGAAAGCAATGGCATTGAAAAAGGAAGTAAAAGACATCTACTTTTAGTGGCAGCCAGGACTTCTGCTAGAGCAACTTAAATTACACTGGGAATTGTTAAAAATAAATGTAATTTAAGTGTTTAAAAAGCCAGTGTTCCCTATATCTTATCTTCTTTCATGTCTGTTGTGGACCCTTAAGTTAGCTAGCACAGTTAGGTAAGTTCTAATTCACCTGCACCCCTCCTTTTGACCTGAGTCATAGGAGAGTTGCAGGAGCTTCAGCAGCAGTATTGACTTACGGAGTTTTCAGTTGTCCTTTCCCTGCCTCTCTCCTTTTGTGCCAGAGAAACTTTATATGTGACCGTTCTAGAACTAGATTTCAGATCCATTTAAACTGATCGAATTTAAATTGCCTATTTCTAAAAACATACAGTCAGCAGGTTTTCTGTGTTTATAAATTGGCCCTGCAAACATTTGTCCAAACAACTCTTAGAAGGCAAAGTGCTGCAGAACAAGAAGGAAGGACAATGCTTAAATACCATTGCCATGGAAGCTGAATGATACTGGCCATGACATGGTTTGTTACAGCAGTATATTCTGGTCATACCTTCAAAGATACAGCCCTGCAGTTTAAGAAATGGTCCTTAAGGAAAGGGGAGTAAGTAATGTAAACTTGGAGGTGCAGTGCTGGAAGAAAACATTAATGAAACCTTACCTGTGTGGTTTGGCAAACTGCTGACCATACAGATGCTGTGAGATTATCTGATAGAGATCTTGGTGGTTTGTAATAGTTTTGTCTCTAGCTTTACAATAAGTATTCAGCAGCAGTATTTGCTTGAAGCATTTGTGATTTTGTGGTGAGGAAGTGGAGCCTTCAGTGGATGCTTAGAACCATCCTTACCTTTTAAAGATTAGACTGTCAGTTCTTCATAGCTTGTTGTGTAGCAAATGATTGGCAGGTATAAACCACTACCTCCTGGAGAGATTACCACCTGTGATCCAGCAGACTGGAGTAGCAACAAAGAAGCAGGAAGTATCTGCTATTATCCAGTTACACTACATGAAATTTCCACTGGTATTTTTACTTCTGCTTTTGAGGAGGCAGGCAGACTGGCCGCTGCTTATCTTATATCATGCCCTTCTGCTCTGGTCTGTTGGGGTGATGTTTCAGAGCCCAAGTGTTTGCACATGGTAAGGTGTTTTGCTGAATAACATTTGCATGACAGCTGCTGCTGTTTCAGACTCTGGTTGAGTATTGTGTTCACTAATTTACACCAATCTTGAAGATTTCTTCTTTTTGTTCTCTGTATAGGAAGCTGCAGGCAAGATCTTGAGCTGAAGCTGGCATTGATGTAGGATTGTACTTTGGTTTTGAGCAGCATCATAGTTAATATTTGTCTCTGAACACATTCAAGACCTCATGGGTGTTTCTCGGTTCTCTGAGAATACATCTTGCACTACTTTCAAAGTATAGTTTTCTCAATAACCGTGTAATTGGCGTTTCTGAATAGTTAGCTAACCAAGGATTGGGAAATGGGTACTCTACCGTTTTGAAATCCCTGAAGAGGCAAGTGAACAGTGGAAACTTCCTAAAGCAGGCTTTCATTAGAGATGTTTCCTAATAAAGTTTCAGAATGAGAGTGTAAAAGTAGTTGCTTCTGAAGCATTGCTAAAAACATTCTTCTTAAGTGTCAGTTTCTTCCTACTGTAAGAATTTCATGTTTCTAAATAGAAGCCTTTGTACCTACTCTCTTTTCCCTATAGCCTGTTTCTGTAGAATTATTCCCAAGCTGCTGTGCACTCTGCAGCCCCACATCTTGTCTGTGGTTCTAGCTTGGGGTTTGTTTAGATGCTGAGAGAGGGGGGGAACCAATCCTTTATCAAAAGATAACAGTTGTAATTTTTGACTACAGCTTAACATGGATTGCCTTCATAGACTTTATGCTGGTTGTGATGGGAAAGAAGTTAAAATAAAACCTAAGCAAACCTTCCCTGAAAAAGAAGGCATGACAAATATTCATGAAATCTCTGTCACTTCTGTGATGTTGTCAGTAATATGGCAGCATTGCAAAACACTGAACTTAGGTCAGTTTGGTGTAGGCATAAAAAATTACGTGTCTTTCTCTTGCCTGAGGTAATAAACTGTTTTCTTGTCCACTACAGACATGAAATAGCTTAAACTGCAGCAAGAAAATAAATTCCAAGTAGATGTTAGGCAAATTTTCCAGCAGTGATGATAATTAAGCATTTAAGTAGATTGCTTGGAGGGCGTTAAAGTTTCCATCACTGGATGCCTTTACCAGATTAAATAGCTTTCAGGGATGTTGTAGGTATGCTGTTTGTGGGCCTGGATTAAATGAAGTCACTTCTAATTTTAGTTTTAATTATGATTTTTAATTAGGTTGGGTCATGACAAAGTTGGCTGAGGAAAAAGCTGGGATGGGCTAGCTAAATGGTCTGTTGACTCAAATCAACTCTACCATTTTTATAATTTAAAAATCTAATGATTCAGGCTGCCAATTTCAGAGAGTATTATTAGCTTTTTAAAAGGAGTTGTAAACACAGATGTCAGTTCGAGAAAGATGAATTCTAGTAACTTTGAAATACTGTGGAATTGCAATGTGCAGTTTGTACTGTAGAGCTATTACTGTTTTGGCAAAGCTGGGATCTAAGACCTATCTATGTATTAAAGTCAGGTAAACATTTTATGTCCAAATTTTTAAGTGATAATTTTTCAGAGATAGTATCTCATGTTAGTTTGCCATTGTGTTGTGCTGTAAGGATACCGTTGCCTCTTTGCTAGCTGCTAGATCAACTCATTTCTAAATTTGTTAGATCCAGATGGCTGACTATCTTAAGGACATGCTTCACAGGCTCAGATGTTTTGAGGTCTGCAGAGTCCCACACAAGGTGGGCAAGGTAGCCTAGATACTAGTTGTAGAAGCTGCCGACATCTGTCCTTTAAGCCAAATTGTCTTTTCTGGTATTCAAACTAGCGGGCTAGCTCTGGAGACAATGTGGCAGGGAGCACAGTAAGATAAAAATATTACTACTATTACTACTACTAATAAAACCACCAAAAAAACCCACAAAAAAAACCAACCCAAACCAGAACCAAAATTAACAAATCGTAGTTGCAGCTTGTGAGATACTGTAGTTCTGTGATGGAAAATAATGTATCAAACCCTTATTTTCCTTTCTGTTGTTTGTCAGGCAGCCCATAGTGGCAGACCCTCTGTGTGTGATGGTCTCAGATGCTCTCCTCAGAGGTCTTACTGAAACTGCAGTGTTTTCCATCTCACTGTATTGCTGTGATATAACTTCATATTTTAGTTATTGATGTCTTCCATTTAATCTTTTAGATTCACTTCTTCAATGTCAGTTTATTGCTAGTTTAGTTGCAGGTGGTGTTTACATGGTCTATAAACTAAAAAGCCTCCAGGAGCGAAATAACCACTTTCTTCCTATCATTACCTGACAATTCATCTTGCTTTATCAGTAGATAATAATTTTCTGTCAAGATGAGACACTAATCCCATAACAGTAATTTGAGTTGATAATTTAATTTTGTGTACCAGGATTTTCTCATCAAAGAGAATGTTAATGCCTCAAGCTCTAAACCATTGAAAATATGCATAGGGCAGGGAATACCATAGGAGTGTGTGGGAGGGTAGAACTTTGCAAAGTACTGGAAGGTAACAGGTGGGTTAACATGAAACAAAGACATCCATGTCCTTTTTTGTTTGAACCAGTGGTGTAAAATGGAACATGGTCAGCACTTCCAGGCCAAAGTGTGCTAAATAGTTTGTGCAGCCTTGGACAATCTTTGAACACAACAAGAATGAATTGTAATCAACTTTGTAAAAGTGCTAGAGAGTGAGCTGCACTCATACCTTCTGTCCAGAGAGCTAGTGTAAAATTAAGGTGAAATCTGTTACCAGGCATTTCAGTGAAGACACCAACTTTACTGGCTCCAGGTTTCCAAGGGTGTGAAACACTGGAAGACATGAGTTGTCTTCATGAATACATATCATGCCAACAGTGTATTCCTTAGACTAGTATTGTATGTTGCCCATTATGCAGTGCCTTTTCCAGTTAGCAATATGCCTCAATATCTTGTTTTTAATTTAGGCTGACACTTAAGTGCAATATGAGAGGTTTTAAGAGTCAAAATTTCACATCTGTAATTCTGTTATTTGTATTCTCTATTGTACACCAAATTCTTACGAATTTTACCCTAAAAAAAAAATCACAGCAGACTTCTTATATTTGTTACTGTCACTTGGCATTAGGTGCTATTGTTTTGTGAATTACTGGATTTGTATTTCGCTTGATCAGAATGATTTTGACTACTGTGGGATAATATCCATATTACTGATAGTGAAAAGCAGTATAAATCCCATAAATCTTCTAAGATATTCTTGTGCTTTTTTGTGATTGGAGATTAGAATTTGAAAATATGTAAGCTTGAATGTGTGAACAAACTGAGATGGAAGAAATTTTTAGGTCTAGAAGTCTTGTAACACTTCTATAATTTTGGGAGTGGGGTGCTAAAATAGGTTGAAGATTTTAATTGGTACATCATGAAAGATTACTAACTGGTATGCAGAGAGTTGTGGTTTGTGACCCCCCAGCACTTCCCCCCCCACCCGTCCCCATTCCCGCCAGGTGTGTAATGGGCATACTCCTAAATTGCTATTACTCCATCAAAAATATCCTCATCTGTCTTTGGGGCACTGATTTTAATACAGAAAATTGAGTGTCGCTTGCTTTCTAACGCATCTTTCAACAAATTGCATATTAATGTTCATGCTAATGAAACAAGAGAGTATTAAGTGGTATAATTTGAAAGTAAAGGAAACTGTCTGCTGAGAGGCATGTCTGAGATAGCTCCTGTTTTTCAAACAGGGATGCTTTTACAGATAATGCCAAGTAACACCACTGCTGTACTACCCTGCCACGGTGCTGCTTACAAATGTGTTCTAGAGGCCTGTAAACAATCCATATTTATCAGAGCAGATTTGATGTGTGATGTCAAAACTTCACTTAGCTCAGTGCCTGGGCTGTTTATGACAGTAGCCAATAGTATCTACCGAAGAGGCTAGAATGGAGCAAATACATAGGGTGGTCCATCTCTTGGAACAGTATCTCAGCTTCAGCCAAGTTTCTTTTGAGAAAAAGACTGAGCTTACATAATATAGTAATTACGAAGTTATCCTGTATGTTGTCAGACCCAACATGCAAGTATTGGGGGGTGAAATGACGGTGTCATGTGTTGTCCCCTGCCCCAGAAGTCTAGAGTAGTCAAAAAATACAGAATTGTATTTATGTATCAAATGTCCTTTTCATGTCAGTGATACCACAGTGAGATAGTATTTTTGTTTTCTTGCACATCTCTCCACCTTTCTATTATGTATAAGAATATGTACATTTCTTTTGTAGCCACGTCATGAATACTTTAATGTCCCAGTGTACTAAATGGCTTCATTCATCATGCATGCAGAATTTCAGAGGAGATAGACCTGTGACTTACTCATGACAGGACATTATCATCAGCTTGGTGAATCCAGTCATCGTGAATCTAACAGAATGCCGCAACCATTCTCTGCTGTTGTACTTTCCTCTTCCCCTTCTGTTTTACAGTGTTGTCTCTTCACATGTCTCCTTTCAACAGAACTTGTGCTTGCTGGCATATGGTTTTAACTTTTTTTTGTGTGTAAGCTTGAAGTCTTATGCTTAAAAGTTCTGTAGAATTTTCCGAGCTAAATAGCTATATACTGCAACATTACTTGACCTGTGTTTATCTTGCAAATAAGTTGTGGTGGTATTTAAAAATACTTAAAACCTGTAGATGAAGTTAATATTTACAGAGAAACTAATGAAGTAGTAGTATGCAAGCTGTATACACACAAATGTTAAATGATGTCACACAGTTCTACACAGACCTTGCATCTTAATTAAAGGTGCACACAGCAATATATTTAATGAGACCTCCTTATAAAGAGGAGGAAGGCAGAACTGATATGGGCAAAAAGAATGACAGGTAAATCTGAAGTTGCAAAATTTGTATTTAATTGTTCAAATGCTCTTGTGAATAGTTGAACAATTGCTGCTACTGAAGGAGAGAACAAGCTCATTGCTTCACAAATGGCTAGGGTTAGAAAGATTATTTTTTTTAAGTCCATTTACAGCATACTTGAAAAATGTCATCTTCAATTGGCATTTCCAGTTTTAAGTACAGACTACCTTGTATATCAGAGAACTGCCACAAGGATGAATATAAGTGCCATTCATTTAAAAAGTAAGGGCAGAGAGAGAGGGCATGTATTGCATCCTCTGTTTGCCTAGAAGAGGAGAATAATTCGTAAGCTCAAACGAGTGCTGGTTTTGAAAATTGTTTAAATTTAATTATCAAGAAATTGATTACTGAGATTAACCACATTCTAGTTGCATGTACTATATGTGGTAATGCACTACCTTTTAAATGTTAAACTGACAGAGAAATGGGAGATTTAGGGGATTAGACAAAAGATCTGGATTGGACTTTCAGCATTCTGAAGTCTTAGAAAACAAGATCACAGGAGTGGCTTTCCACTTCAAAGTTTGCCTTTTTTCTGTAAGACATTAACAATGTGTTTGAATGTCTGGTTAATGCTGCTTTAGCCTGCATTATTTCATGCCTGTTGGCTTAAAATGCTGTGCATTGAGCTGTAATGAGATGCTGTTTTTCTTGTTATCTGTATACAGCTGCTTGCTTCTAAATGACTAGGTAATGAATTAGCTTTCCTGGCATGTTTGAAATAAAGTATTGCATGCACTTTTGTCTCATGTGAATGACTTTTTTCCTCATCTGTGTTCTGATATATTTCAAATTTTCATTGTTTGCCTGGGGTGATTCTGAGCTGCAGGTAGTGTATAATGCTACAGAATACTTTCCATAACAATTGGCTAAAATGTTTGACACTTCCTAAAAAAAAATAACATGAACAAAACATAATTCATCCTACTTGTTTCTTAAAAGTCATAATTGATGAAATAATTCCTCTAACAAAACACATTAGCCTTTAGGTGTTCCTTGAGATTGTACTGTTGCTGTGTGAATAAGAAGGCATGTCTGCCTCAAGGTTACTGCTGTAGTATTAAAAAAGTTAAAATCTTACTGAGTTTTAGGGTGAGAGACCTGTGGGGAAGTAGCCAGTGTACTTGAAATACATTATTTTAAGTTCACTGTTAGCCAATTACCTTGATATTCTTGAAGAAATTTAATCTTTACGTATATGCCTGCTGAAAATTACCCACAACTCTGAATTGGCAGTGGAGACAATAATACTGGGCTGCTCTAAAGACAGTAGCAGCAGTGCAGTTTCTTCATAGCTATGGAGCAACTCCTCAGGTCATTTAGTAAATACTGTGTCTTACCACTGAGTAACTGTAAGTATCCACTGCTGTCTGATCAATTTAAAATTGTGGAGTTGTTTTAGTACAAATGTTTGCAAGACCCTGAAATGCCTGAAAAGTTACACTTTGTCACTTCTGTTGCTATAGCTAATGTAGGATTTTGGGTTGTTTTGGTTTTTTTTTTTTTTTTGAGTAAAATGTTTTAAGTTGGTAGATAGGGGAGATGCATGTCCTCTAAAACGAATGCAACAGAGTAATCTGGTAATAGAATACGACAGGTTATATTAAAAACGCTACGAAGCCTTTTCTTCAATCAGTATCTCTTTTGGGGTATTTGTGTTAAAATACACATGTAAATCATTAATCTTGCCATTCTCTCTGGCTTTGTCAAGGTCACTGCAGCTCTAAGAATATTTAAATATTGCATCAGTGAGGAAAAACCACAACATCGTTAATATAACATACAAGTATCTTGTTTCCAATTTTAACTTCTGTTTTTTCTTGCCATTTCTTACTTGCTGCTGGCTTTTGGAAGCCATCTCAAAGTGTTCAGAGGTGGCCTGTTCCCGGCACTGACTGAATTTTAAATGAAGTTGCCTTTAAAATATGGCTTGTTCTTTCAATTCTAAAATCGCCTTATACATGAACGAATGAGGATTGTGAACTTGATCATTTTGTGCTACATACAGTCAGGGTTGATAAAGACGATGTTTTGATGTTACTTGCAAGATCTAAGACGTTTAATTATATATTTTGCTGACAGTGTTTTTCTAATATTTAGAAAGCAGTTGAAAAATAATTTGCTGCCTTAACTGTTATCTGCCTTTTTTTTCTGCTTCATGACATGTCTTGGTTTAGGATGCTAAAGTAAGTTTATTCAGTCTGTGGATACTAAACCTGTTTGTTTCCATAGGGGCACAGTATCCCTTTTTGATATTGTTAATAATTATGGAAAAGCACAGCCTAAATATTTCTGATTAAACTACTATTTCTTTTCAGATGCTATAGGAATAATGACTACAACACTGATGATAACCCTTTGCAATGTTGTATTAAACAACTTGCTCTGCATCTAAACAAAGCTATTTAAGATTAGAATTAATTTAAAACTTCATGCTTGGTGTGGAATAATACCATTCCAGTCCTGGCAATTACTCCACTTCTGCAGGGGTCAATTTTTGGACACCAGCTGTACCAAGTACTTTGTCCTGGTTTTATGAACTATGTATAGGAACAGTGTGGAAAAAAAAATAAAAACCTGATCTCCTATGAAGAGCTTAAGGGATACTGTGTCTTAGTTGCATCAGTCATTTCATTCATCTATTTATTCATTGTTCCCTAACAGATTTTTGAGACCCATGAAACAATTCATCACAAAAATCATTGACTCCATTGCAAGATGCTTCCCCATCTGTCCCCATTTCATGTCTTTGTTACTGGCTTGTGATTTGTTCCCTACTGGTACATCTGAATTTCTTTAGTTTTATTGCAGTTAAGGGCAATAAAATCTACCAGCGATTTCTGTGAGCCCTGGCAATCTAATTATCAGTACTTAGAAAATTGCAGCTAATCCTGTGTTTGCAAACTGCAATACTTCTTTATTTTCATGCCTTTCAGCTTTTCTTCTTTTAATTACGCATTTTTCATACTAACTCAACTCATGTATGGTACTGTTAACAGAAGTGCAGGGTCCATTTACCACTGTCTCCTATTTTCCCTCCATAGGAAGCAGAGACCCCACGTAGTGTACTTGAAGAAATTGGATTGACATAAATCTTCACTTCAGCTGATGACATATTAATGTTTCATACTGTAAATGTTCACTGCCTTCATTGTAATGTTTAGCTAATGGTGTAAGATGCTGTTTGTCAGTATTACTGTTTTGCTAAGCTGCTTCATTCGGGCCTACACGAAAAACACTCCTTTTTGAAAAGGGAGTAAGAAATTAAAAGTCCAGAAATCGTAAATGAAAGGGAATTACATTAAAATTGACTCAGTGTCTCATGTCGCTGCATTTATAACAAAATTGCATTTGACTTCAGTAAGTGTACTGTTTTTTATAAGCAAACTTGACTTCAGGAAATAAGTGTATCATTATGACATATCTAAATGAAAAGAAACTATGAAATGTTATGGTGTAGAAATTGTGTTTATGCAACCAAAGACTTTGTTCATCTACATTTCAGTCACCAATTGTGATAATTCTGCTTATTTCAGTTGATGCATAAAGCTTGGAAATGCTGGTTTATTACTGAATTTGTCATTATACCAAAGAATCCTGTTAGGATCTGCATATCTCACTGGTAAAAACTGTTAAGGTGATACAGCTTTTGCAAGAAAACTGCAAACTGCTTAACTCACTAGGCAGGAAATGTAGCTACTCTGAGCAAAACTGTGCACGTTCCTAAGCTAAAAAGGGAATGTGTGAATTTAAAAAAAAAAAAAAGAAAAAAGGAAACTTTTTAAACTTAAAAACCTCTGCACATAAACACTAAAAAGGAGGTAGGCTTTCAGACTGTATAGAGGTGCATAATGAAAATTAGATAATTTTGAAGATGGGGAAGAGGGAGCTTTATAAAAATGACTTTTCATTGTTTTCTTTCATACTCTACAAATTAACTTGTATTTATTGGTGGTTTATATTTATGCTTTAATGGGTATATAGGTACCTTAAAAAAAACCCAAATCCCACAGTAAAGGTCAATGTCATTTTAACTGCTTTTCTTAACTTACACCTTTAACTGTGACACATCCCTTACAACACTCCTGTGTGACATACAGTTGAACCAACTAATTTGTAGTTAAGAGCTTTTAAATATTAGATTTGTACAGTAGATTCACTGCAACTTACGTCAAATGATAGCAAGTAATATTTTGACACTTGGAGCAGCCAAGCAGTAGTTATAAATGAAACCTCTTTCACTTGCTTGAGGGAATCAGATTCATGTATACTTTTGAGGTCATGCATCATGCTTTAGACTAGCCAAATTCTGCTGTGCATCTGCATGGTCTCTGAGGAGGCGGAGCTGCTTCCCTCTCTTCCTCCCTCCCCAGTAACTTCACTCTAAGAGTCTACATTTTGGCTTGTTTGCTTGAGTCAGTAGTGCCACGTTTTCACAAACCTTAGCTTTGGCGCTGTTGCTGGAAGCAGTCATGCGCTGCTAGTATAAGCATTTACATAGCCATCTGGAGAGCCAGACTGGCAGCTTGATGCCGTCTAGGTTAAATTTAACCCACTGGGACTGACTTAGTGTTGCCACAGCCACCCCTGATACAGATCCCAGTATAAATAAATGCATGGGGCAGCAGAAGGGCAGTGCCAGGGTGGAGCGTATGAACTCACAGTGGTGGAATTTGTCTCCTTCGGCCCTTTCTGGGATTTAAACATATGAATTGCTGGAGACTGTTTCTGTTCTAGGGCACACCAAGGCAGTGGTTTGCATTTCCCCAGTGCATGACCTGCAGGGGTAGGCAAGGGGAAGGTGGTAGCAGAATGACCCTTGTGTGAGCTTGAAGCGTTAAAATTACCTTAAATCAAATCTGAAGCGATTTTGTATGTATTAAACATGTTTTTAACGTTTACACTGTCACTTGTATGTGCTTGGCTGGATTAAGCTTTGTTGTGGTTGTGACAAACTGTTTGACCTCTGTCTGTCATATTGGTTTAGTTGTAATAAATGTCCATTTTTACACCATTACCATGTGTTTATATGTCATCAGTTCTGGTATTTGCAAAGAAGAGGCTACTCGGTGCTAGCTTAGAAAAAGGGAAATTTTATTACAGTGCTTAACCTGTTCTTGAGCACTTTATTAAAAAAATGTGAGAGTATACTGTGTCCAAGATCAGTTATTTACATCCATTTGAAGTGTACAGAAAGCAGTAAATTGGCAAGTTTCTGGAAGGCTTACCACATTAAACATGGAATTTATTAAAGTGGATGCGTAGTGCCATTTCATCTGCAAATTGAAACAAACCACGTTGAGAAAGGGTTCTGGATAAGACAGACCGAATAGTCATATCCTTACATGGAACTATGAGCAAGTCATTGCAACAGCCACAGTCCTGGTCTCGACCAAAAGTCTCTCAGATCAGTCTGTTCTCCACCTTTCTGAAAGAACTGAACTGATTGATGTTATCAGAAGCATGGGGAAAACTTCATAAGCCACAACACCATCTTAGGGCCTTTCTTTAGCATGAAATGTTTGTTTCTTAAATTTCATGTTTTACAGGGAATAGGTTGGGGGAAGCTCAAGCATTAATTAGACTTTCTGGATTGTTTAGGCAAGTTGACTGTTGGCTTGAGTGTCTTCAACTTCACTGAATCTTAGTCTTTAACTGAAAGAGCCCTTCCTAAACATGTGCTGTTCCTTTGGGGTTAATGCCATGATGATGATGGTGGCCCTGTGTCTGTGTTTGGAACGGTACCATGTGTCATGGGTTGTGCTTGTACAGCTCGCTTTGTAACCTGCCTCATCATAGTTTACCCAAGTGTAACCTTGTCAGTGTTACATATATTTTTTTTAACCAGAGACAGATACTGAATTCAGCTCATTCAACAGTGCTGAACAGAAGGATATGTGGAATAATAGGGATTTCTTTTAATTACAACTTTTGCAGTGAAAGCAAAATCAGCTGCACTCTTTAGATGATGTAAGAAAGTAAATGAAACCTTTAAATTATTAAGTAGCGCAGACTTTAATGTTTTGTAAGAAGTGCTGACCCAGGACAAGAAGCAACAGCATCTTTAAGCAGGCTCTTATGTTTCTTTGGGGAAAAAAAAAAAAGAATGTCACTAATGAACTTCTTTAGGGCAATTTCTGATATGCCCAATGGAGTAATGCAAAGCTGAATCCAAGAAAGACATATTGTCATCAAAGGATGTAAAGCTGTGAAGTTACTGGGGTTGCATTCCAGGCCTCCTGCTCTACAAGCCAGGGCAGGGGACAGAGCAGAAAGGCCCTTCCAGGTGCTGGTGTCCCACTCCGTGAGCAATAGAAAGCTTTGCATCCATCTGCCACTCCTCACTCTGCTGGTGGTTAAGCTGCTCTGGGCAGGCTGCTGCAGAGGAGAACAAGTCCTGATCCCTGGTGCCTGAGTGCTGCTGGGCAACACTATTGCCTGTGTCCACAGGAGTTCTCACCACGCTGCCATTATTTCCCTTCTGCCACTGGGAAATGCACTCTTCCTGCCTGGAGATCTCCCTGCCAGGAAAGGCCTCCCTGCTGCCTTGACAACTTCTTCCCACTCTGTGTCAGCACCTGCTTTGCTCATCACCCTAACCCACCTCAGCCAGCCTTTCAGAATTCACAACTGAAAGAACTTTGAAAGCCACTGCTTTTAAGCAGCCACAGAAATGTAGAATTCTAGACTGGTTAAGGGGCCTTAAATATCATTCAGCTCCAACCCCCTACCATAGGCAGGGACACTTTCCACTAGACCAGGTCGCTCAAAGCCCTGTCCAACCTGGCCTTGAACACTGCCAGGGATGGGGCAGCCACAGCTTCTCTGGGCAACCTGTGCCAGTGTCTCATCACCCTCGTCCTTCAAACCAAACCAAACCAAAACTTGGCCAATATGAATTCAGTTTCTAAGGTCCTTTTATGTGGAATAATGCAGAATAACAGGCAGTGAATACAAGTTATTCCTTGCAAATTTAAATCCTTTCTGTGTTCTTCTTGGGTTTCTCCCCTTTGGAAAAAGAATTAAGCTTAACATTTAAAAACTTCTAGTCTTTTTGTCTCTTCAGAATAAAAAGCTCACTCAGCTAATAAGGAAACACAAAACCATGCATGTAACACTAAAGATTATGAAGTAGGGGAACACTATTGAAGTATATGGAAGTCAGAAAACTGGTTGAATCCCAGGTTTCATGCTAAGAAATGCAAAATAAATATCAGTTTTACAGCACTCAGTTTCTGTGTACTAAACAGATTGCATGTAGAAGAGAATGATAATTACAGCTACCAGTCCTACACTGCACAGGTACAGCCAGTACATTCGTGTCCAGGCCTCAAGAAAAAGAAGCTGAAGCTTCAGCCATTATAGTAGCAGAAATAAAGTATATTTAAATTTTTACATGCACCTCTGAGCAAGTCTTTTTTTATTATAAGAACTTATTTTTTAAAAAAATACAGCAGCTCAGGTTCCCAAATCCCATTACAAAACCATGGGGACACAAAGCCTAATTACCTGTGGAATTCTCACATGGGCATTAGCTGGCACCCAGTTTCTAATCCTGCAGAAGCCTGCTTTGCTGGTCACGGGTTCCCACCACCCATTCCACTACTGCCCTTTGAGCTCAGCAATTGATTTCACTCGGATAATGCTCAGCTATGGCCTGCCACCTGACACAGGATATACAGTGCACTACAGATGGCAGGAGTCAGTCTTAACCAGCAGGCTGGTGCAGCAGCAGCTGTGGGAAGCCAGCAGCACCATCCAAAGGGAGGTGTTACTGGCCTGCCAGTTCAATCCTGTTCCAGGGAGCCGAACTGGCATTTGCCACATTCTGCATCAGTGACTCAACTAGACAAGTGAGCATCTGTGAAAAAATAGAAACCCTGGGGAAAATCTGCCTGTAAGGTCTAGTCACAAAAAAGTACAGCACAAGAAAGCAGTGGTCACAAATTTCCCAAATGTAATTTAAAACTTAGTGCTGTCTATCCTTTGAAATATGCCTTTAAAACAAAGTTGTTATTTCAAAAGTTATGCTATTAAGTTACAAGTCCTACATCTGTTAATAACTAAAACATTTAATCAAATTAACTAAGCTACAATTCTGCCTACCGTTATGACAATATATAGTGAAAGTCGTTTCTGAACTGAACATCAATATATAGCACTTTTGTTGTATTACTCCATATTGGACAACAATTACACATGAAAGAAGGAAAATGTATAATCAGCATGCTAGGTGCAGTATGCATTTAGAAAAGCAAAAATATATATATTATACCCAGAAACAATGTTCATTCACTCTGAACTATCCTTGGGGAAAAACATTCTTGTGAGGAATGCTGTCATAAAGTTTAGATATCCAGATTTTCTGTGGGACTTTATTACTTTGTAGGAATTGTTAATGAATACCAATTTGGGATCACTGCATTTCTGCTTTAGGCTTCTGACTTCAGTGGTCAGAACTGTACTCTAATAGCGGAAGCCCAAGTTCTTTGGAGAGGCTGAAGAGATGGAAGTGCCTCTGCAGACCCTGCAGGGCACCTTCAGTCCCACAATCTGCTCTCCAAGCACCTAAAGACACCTACGTACCCAAGTTAAATACCGTAAGTTAAACAGTGAAGTACAGTCCAACTAACAGCACAAGTCTTCCATTTAAAAGGGGAGAAATATTTGTAAGGATTTATCTAATTGCAGGTACTTTGCTAATAAAGCTGTCACTTAAAAAACATTTTTTCCCTGATAACTTCACTTTTATGTACCCTGCTCTCCACCTTGACTGTAGGAAAACTAGGCAGTAGGGTGCCTTAAACCATTTGTAAGATAAGCCTAAAAAGTCAAGTCCTCCTCTCCCAAAAACCGGAAGTATTGTTTCACTTATAAACCCTTCAGTTTCTTTAGCCACTCTGCCAGCATCCTGAGCCTTCAAAAGTACATATATGCATCTTTGGTTACCAGACGTGCACTTTTCCACCGCTCCTTCACAGGTCAGGCAGGTTGTTTTCAACTACAAATGGTATGCAACCAAGAGCTAGGACAGTATTTTCTATCCCCACTCGAGGATTACAACCTCATGGTCTCCACTCATACTTGGGGATTAAGATACTGAATAAATCAATTGTTTTTCTGTGTATTTCCTACTTGGTTTTAGTCTACTGCAATCCCTACAGGCACTTAACTCAGCAGCTCCATCAGGGGAGAGAGAAAAATCCAACACAAGTGACCACAAAGCTCCTACTGGGAAAGTATTGTACAATCAAACAGCAATGTCTTTTAGATCCCTTTTCTCCAACTCATAACAGGATTATATTTACTTTGTCTTGAACGAGATTTCCCATGAACAGATGGAAAATATAAATGGCAGTCTTCTACAGAGGCTTCAGTTTGCAATATGCTGCAGTGTGAATTTACAGCACACTGGCTGTTCTGTACTAACTCCTTAAAAGGAGAGTAAACATTTAACACACACGTAACACAGAAATAAGCATATACCAAGTAAGCTTTACTTCTCTCTCTATGTGTACTTGGTATGCATCCAGGTGTTGCAGCAGTTCAGAAGGACAGAGTAGCTAGAGTACTTGACATTCACACCTTATATAGGACTTAAAACTTTTAATTTTCTGAAGCTTAGCACACAATGAATTAGGTTCCTTTATTAGGAAGAAACATTTATTGTGCAAGAACACTTTATTTGAAACTCAAATATCTGGTGCCCTATTGGAAAGATTGCTTTGTCAGCTCTAGGTTTGATCAATTAGCAATTTCTGAAAGTAATTCTCACTTTGTTTTGGGAGTTTCACTATTCTTTCCTCTGCTGCTTGATCTCTTTTTACCCCTGCTCCTGGATCGAGAGGAACTCCGGCTTCTGCTCCTGCTGCGCGTTCGACTATGACTTCTGCTGCGACTGCGGCCTCTCCTCTTTCTGCCCCGGCTGTGAGACCTCCTCCGTTCTCGGCTTCTTGACCTTCCCGATCGACGCCTTCTCTTGTTTTTGCGGCGGTTCTTTTTTCTCTCAGATTCTCCATTTCTCCGGTAAGAATGATCTGGGCTGGGGCTGCCCCTTCTCCTTGAGCGGCTGTAATAGTCATCACGATGGCTTGTCCTTTTTCTCCTTTCAGAGTTTTTAGACGACTGATTAGTCCGTTCAGGAGAAATACGTATGTCTCTATTGGCCTCCCAAAACTCGTTGTTTGGATTTTTGAATACATGAAGAAAATTGCAGTGTTTCCCTCTTGGACACTTCTGCCTTTCAAATAAGCCTGCAACAGATTAGGGTTTGCTTTTTTTATGAACCAGACCTGTTAAATCCCTTTCTTCATTCTGTGCCTACCAGAAAGAAACTTAATAAACTGCATTTCACATCTTCAAACAGAAAAACATGCATCTGACCTCCCATCAATTTAATTCACACAAGATTAGTTTTCAATATGTACATTCCTTAGAAAGTTAATTCCAACAGCTATGAAGGTTTTAGCTTAAAACAATTTTCATAAATACTTTTACTACCTTAATCTAAGAATGTAAATATAGGTAAGTCGAATGTGATAGTTACTGCTAAGAACTGACGGTTCAGAAACTGCTGTTGCTTTTTAAAAAGATAAATTGGTACTTCCTGTAGTTTCACTTTAAGATTATTATTTCCAAAGCATAGATCCAAACCTTCTTTTCCAGTCCAAGGCACACCCACTAGAACAATTCAGACACACATGTGACATGGCAGGAATATTCCCTTTCCTTCCTAGATCTGCAGTCAAGCAAATCAGCATGTTTGTCTTCCAAACAGAAATGAACTACAACATTAGGCAGATCTGAAAGCTACAGGCTAATTCCCTCTTTTTCACTTCCAGAAGTACGCTTTCAGTAACACACATTCTCAGTTTGTGACTCACCACATATAGCAGTTTTCCACCTTGTCACAGGACAAAATTCACAATGAAGCTGTCGGCCTGCATACCATCGTCCACTGAAGAGAGCAAGAGCTGCCTGGCAGTCCTTCTCCCTTTGATAAGTAAAAATGACAAATCACGTTATCATCCTACAATCACTTCAGATATTATTTACCAATTTTAGGCACCCATTACAGTATGAGAATGAATCAACTGGATTATAGAGACAGTGTTTTTTACTGAACTTTGGAGTTTAGTTGTAAAACTGTGTAAGACCGTGAGTACTTACGACTGATACTGGACATATACATTTCCTCGAAGGTGAGGCTCATAGTTGCAACTGACCTAAGAGGATGGAAACATAAAGTTGGCACAACTCAAAGTTTATGCTATACAGCAGCTCACACATGCTAAGATCCTGCTATTCCAATATATCACAGCTCATCAATGTGAACTTACAAGTGATTCTTCTGCAAACTTAGTTTTAGCCAAAAAGAAAAAACAAACCCAAAAATTCCCAAACAAAACACCCCACAAAACAAACAAAAAACCACCCTTCTGACTTACGTTTGATGGTTTCCAGCATTATGCTTTTATTAACTCAGGGACCTCTGCTTCACTTAGTCTGCAAGACAGCCTGTACTAATTGTCTTGCATTTGTCTGGACCACCTCTACTCTGGAACAGCAAAATCCTGCTCTGAAAATGATCAGTAGTATCCTCACGTGGAAATCATAGAATCATAGAATCGTTAGGGTTGGAAAGGACCTTAAGATCATCTAGTTCCAACCCCCCTGCTGTGGGCAGGGACACCTCACACTAAATCATATCACCCAAGGCCTCATCCAACCTGGTCTTGAACACTGCCAGGGATGCAGGATTCATTACAGTAAGAGAATCTTTAGAGCCATTTACCTTCACAGCATCCTCATGAGATGAGTTAGAAAAGTTGAAGTCGCTAACTTTCATCACTGAACAGTTCTGAAACACCTTTTTTCATAATGATTTAGAATTCAAAGTGTATCTAAAGGTCTCAAAAATACATTATTCAACTTCCAAAAAGCTTGTTGCTAGTTACAAAAGATTCTGAGGTGGGATGGCCCAAGCAGGCAAGAACCCAGTTCTCCAGGGCAGAAGAGCGTACCCAGCTTCTTTTGACTCGAGGCCTCTTCTGATATCAGCACCTAATGAGGCAAGTGGCTCCTTTCTTCACTGAACCGCGACCGGCCCTCAGAGAACACCTCTCTGTCCATTGGATTAGGCAAGGGCTTCAGACACAACCACAAGCAGTTGAATAATTAAATAGTACAGAATAAGCAGTCAAACTCTGAGATAAACAATGTCAACACAAAACCAAGAATGGTTTTGCCATAGACATTTTTGGGTGGGAAAAGAAGTGCGTTTTGTCAGATCTGCCAGATTCTGATGTAGCTTCCCAGAAAGAACAGCAAGAATAAAACCTTAGGCCACATTGAAAATGGAAGTCATCTCTAAGATAGGGGTGTGCATAATCTGATTCCAAATGGTAGCAGAGACTCAGCTCACAGTTAAGACCCCTGCAGCCAACATGCAATTTCTGAGTATCTCTAATAAATGAAAACACCCGTGAGAATCACATTACAGTTGCACAATTGCTTCAGAAGCTGAGAAATGCCATGCTAAAAGTTCTTACCCCATTATTAGTCACAGGGACCCAAGAAGGTGCAACTTTGCACAGTTGCATATAGCAATGATACAAAGTCAAGGATCTGAGTTAGATGGTGAGACAGCATTTCCACCCACACTTCATCGGGAATCTATACCCCATCTTCTAGGTTGGAGCATAGCCTGCTAATACTCCATGAGTCAAAATGTGGAGAGGATGCTCCTCCAAACCAGTGAAGGTTTTTACCTACAAAGCTTATACAGCTATTGAAAATTCACTTTTTCTACTTTCCTCTTTTTTTAAATGCTAATGCAATCTCAGTTCTGAGGCAGCTGTCAGTAGATGGAAACAACAGGAGAAAAAGCACTGCCTGCCTCCTGGTGACTGCAGGAAAACACTCAGGAATGGCAAGCAGGAAAGTATGCTGCACTAGACTTCACTGCAAGGCAATTTCACTATCCAAGCCGCGTATTTTGAAGCAACATGGGACTGTAAACACACATCATTCATCTCTGGGGTCTCCATACACAGGTCCCTCTTTTTCCCCCATAAGAAATCATAATATAAATGGGGAAAATTCAGTACAGAACGTTCAGCAAACCAAGCACACAAAGAATATATGACAAATCTCGACACCATTTACGTAACTTACCTTTTTATAATTCCTCCTAACAAAACATCTACTACTGTTGCAATTCATTGTAATTTGATTTTATTTTATCCAACAAGCTCTAAAGTTACACTCTTTGGGTTTATAGTCCAAATACATTTTATATCCCCACTATTTCATTCCTTAGGCACAAATACAATAGCTCAGACATATTATCTAACAGTCTTAGTGGACCCTCTGGGGCTTATCAAGGGCTAAGTAAAGCAGCGACTGTGATGTAAGTGGACTGTTGAGCAGTATGAGTAACTTGCAATATAAAAGTACAAGCTTTTATAACAGTCAAGGGAACAGGACAGAAGATTTACCTGGAGTAAGACAATGCTCTATAACAGCATTGACAAGTTTACAAGTGACATGAGAGACGTACAGTTTGCTGTAAGGAAACTGTATAGTTCTCTTGTGTACATGGGATTTAGCTAAGGCATGCTGGACACAATTCCTGTTAAGGCTAGTAAAACACAACTTAGGTGGTATATGTTAGATATTTAACAAGCTTACATTCAGATGCATACCTTGAACTGCACAACCTTCCCCACATTCTGAAACTCAGGGAGCACGTCCTCATAGAACTCCAGGAACTGCTGATAGGTCTCCTCGTCACTATACTCGAGGCTTGCATCTGTGTCATAGTCATCTCTCCGGCACTGCTCCATGCCAAAAGTAATGAACATCCCTCGAACGAGTAGTGTCTTACTAGATGTTGGATAGTTATGCTTGCGAGAACACCTGTGCATTTGTAGTGAAGAAAGGAAAGTAAAAAGATTATCACTGTGAGTCAAAGATGCATCTACTGAAACTTCACAAATGCTTCCCATTTCAAGTTACACATATTACAACAGAAAATCAGTTAGGGAAAGATTAACATACTTCAATTATTAAAACAGTTATTTCAGAAGTGAGTTTACATATAACCTTAGTGCTTTCTGCCATGCATAAATACATTCTTGCTTAAAAAAGCACATCTGCAAAAGCTGTAGGTACTAGTAATACAGTAAGAGCTGAAGTTCTTTTAGGCTTCTAGGTTTAAAAAATGTTCCCCACTTCTGAAGGGCTTTATAGAAAGACTACTGACAATCTTTTAAGACATTTTAAAGCAAGTCCTTGCTCTTTATTTTGCAAGTGGAACAACTTTTACTGAAGTTTTTCTTATCATACAGAGGTAGGGAGAAGAATTGAGGGAAGGAAGGCACATTTAGACCTGAAATTGGATGAGTACAAGATTGGTGTTTTTCCACTTTAAAAAAAAAATAAAATAAATAAATAAAAAAAAATGGATTCTTCTAAGTAAGCCTTACCTTAAACTGCATCTTCTTGGCAGCCATAAAAGTATTAGACCTCCCTCATCATCCATCATGTTCAGGCTATCTCCCTCATATGCTAAAACACAGTTCTGCTCTACAAACCTTTAGTTTTAGTACGAAAACGGATGTTAGCCATCGTGTTTATTTCACTGTGCTTTATGATCTCCATTTCAAACACTGCCCTGAGCAACTGGGTCATGCACTCTCCAACACATTTCTCCTTTTCAAGACATGATCAGAAAAAGTCAAGACTAGTCTACTCTCTTTATCTAGCACTTGCAAAGCACAGACAAATTGGAGGAGGTCAGGTCTCAAAATGGGCAACTGCAAACTAGACTTCAGATCAGAAGTTTCTTTCTGCATCCAATCAGTCAGAAATTGACTCTCACTTTCTGGTTGACACTTCTGACTTCAAAAAACTACCGACAAAAACAAAACTCCAAACCCAAAACTAAATCCAGAGACAATTCATTTGTTCTATTTGAACAGAATCATAGAATAGAAGCTCATAGAATAATAGCAGCTCAAAATATACCCAACCAATACTGTCTGTACACAAAATGAATACAGCATTTGACAGAACACAATCAGCCTCGAGGAAAATGAATTACCCAAAATCCAGTATTACTACAAAATATTAGGGTTTGAATTACTGGAGAAATTAATAATGGTGAACTCAGCCAGTTTTTACCTTCTTCAAGACATAGTGAGCTTTGACAAGATTCAGCAATTATTTTATTGATAATACTGGCTCTCAATTTTTCACTGAGGTCCATTTCAGCTTCTGACCCATTCTTCTAGTTCTTATCCTAGCTGTACCTTGGTCCTTCAATTTATCGTCAACACCAGAGGTTAAAATGACCAGAATATGGAGGAAGCAGGTATATCAGGAGGAGGAAGGAAGATGAAGGAGAGGTAGCTGATGTCAACAACAGATGAGACAAGAAAGGTGGAATATGATATTTCTCAGTATTTACCAACGCTGTTCACAGTTCAAAGCAAAACTGATTTTTATGCAATCCATCATTAATCCAAGGAGATTACCTCCATTAAATATCACTGAAACACAAATACTATTAAAAAATATAAAGAACTAAACATCTGAAAAGCAAAAATGCTGCCTGCAGTGAAATAGCTGGCCAAAGTTTTATTTAGGAATTCTGACACATATTTCAGAATAAAGATGTATAAGAAGATGGAGCTATAGGAGCAAGTGTAGAAGAGGGTCGCAAGAATGATCAGGGGGCTGGAGCACCTCTCATATGAAGACAGGCTGAGAAAGTTGGGGCTGTTCAGCCTAGAGAAAAGAAGGCTGCGCGGAGACCTCATCGCAGCCTTCTAGCATCTGATGGGGGCCTACAAGGATGCTGGGGAGGGACTCTTCATTAGGGACTGTAGTGACAGGAGAAGAGGTAATAGGTTCAAACTTAAACAAGGGAAGTTTAGGGTAGATATAAGGAAGAAGTTCTTTACTGTGATGGTGGTGAGGCACTGGAATGGGTTTCCTACAGAAGTTGTGAATGCTCCATCCCTGGGCAGAGATCAAGGCCAGGCTGGATGGAGCCTTGGGTGACATGGTTTAGTGCAAAGTGTCCCTGCCCATATCAGGGGGGTTGGAACTAGATTATCTTAGGGTCCTTTCCAACCCTAACTATTCTGTGATTCTGTGTGGACTTGAAGCTTCCACAGAGTTGCATTATCTCATAATTATCCACAATTTACACCACACCGAAACAAATTACTTCTAGGATAGAGAAGGCTACAATAGCTGGACAGTAGTATAAATTAGTAAAATAGCCTTATTAGTTTATGCTGACAATTCATATAATAAGTATCAGAGTCTTTCTCTGCTGAGTTATAGTTCCTCCATAATACACACAAAAAAATCAGGGATTTTTAGCCAGATGACATACCAAGCCTGTACTAATAACAAACATATTCTGTTTGAATATATCTGTGCATGCATCAGAGCAAAGGAAAAGTCAGTCTGACCAATGTAACCAGGATGCAACATCAGTAATTTGCCTTAACAATAAACAGTTTAATTCCAGCTAGGGAACACTTTCGCTTTCAGTGTCTGGTTCCATCATGAATAACATAACCACATCCAAATAAATTAAAAGTAATTTGCATAGCAATTTTTCTTCAGTTTGCATATGCCCTAATGAAGTTTCTTCCCTTTCATCTCTCCAAAACACTCCTTTGCTGGTAAATATTCAATTAATTACCTGTCTCCGAATCGGCAGGAACCTGTTTTAATGTAGAATGGGCAATTCGCTCTATCCTTCTCTGTTCCTATATTCTCTGGGGGTTCTGGGTTATGCCAGGTCACACCATTTTCCAGCTGTGTGGAAAAAAAAAAACCCAAACATTAAAATACACAGAAGTTAAAAAAGAATAAGGAAACACGATGTCAAAATAAAACCACTACCACCAATTAAATTCGTATGTAGTTATAAGCACCGTGTTACTACAAGGCAAGCTGAACCTACTTTAAGCACTGTGTTACTAAGCTGCCAAATGGCTTGGGTCTCTGGTGATGGACACCTCTTTTCTTGGTACTTGCTCAGTTTTAAGAACAATCCTTTATTATTTTTTTTTAACAACAACAACAAAAAAATGACTAAAGTGGATGCTTTCTTCTGTTAAATGAAAAACAGAAAAAGAGTATTTTGCTCCTTGAGCAGCAACTTCATTTGTTTTCCACAGGAATTACAAATATTGGACAGGTTCTTTCCATTCAGCTAAGCCAGTTACCTACTTCGGCCCAGGACCTGCTGAGCAGCCCTTTATACACCTGGCAGATAGAAAGCTAGGACTATTTATTCATTAGTCTCTGCAACAGCTCAGAGCTCAGTAAGGTTATCATCATTATTATTTTTGTGCAGCTAGAAAAGGCTAAAATAATAGTAACATGCCAAAGGCCAGAATTAAAAAAAAAACAAAATAAATTCAGTTGGCACTGGAAGTAAAAGCCTCCATACTATAATCTCAGGCCATTAAAAATTTCTGTAATTCAAAATGGGATTATCAAGTTGCAAGCCATCACTGACCACAAAAAGGCACATTTTAAAAAGGGAATTTTCATGTTGTTAACCAAGAGATTTGTACAGCTGACTCACCTAAGTTCTCATTTAAAATCAACTGAAAACTGTTTACTTACAAGCAGCATTTGACCCTGCTGCTAGTTCTGTTCATGACTCTCGGACATAATTTTCTTGTAACTTAACAGCACCATTGCTTCGACAGCACATAACTGATCCCTGCGCTGATACTATAATGAAGTGTCTAACATAGCACATTTCTGCCTATTCCTTTGCAGAAATGGCTGCTAATACATCTTGAGCTCTGGGCAGATAGCTCAGAGCATTTTTCCACACATATTATGAAACAGAGATATTCCCTACCTAAAGAACAGTTTAAACATAATTTGGAACTTAATTCAACTCCAATGTAGCTATGGCAATCAACATTCAGTGGGTTAACTAGATTAAAACTTCATTTTCAGATTCACACAGTGGTTTAAGCAGAGCAAGAATCTTCATGAGTTTAACACAGGACAGGAATACAAAGCCAAATTATTCTGTAAGGCAGTGGGAAGACTGAATTGATCCTCCCTAAGATTCAAATGAAAACCACACGCTGCCAGCTTGAGATCCATGCTTTTCCAGGCACCCAAGCAGTCAGCTTCTCCCTCCCATACCTTTCATTTTTCCCGTTACAGATCCCTGCCCTCCTCTACTACAGAATCCTTCTATTTAGAGCTTGCCATCTGCTTAAAAAGACAAGTTTGTCTTGCCACCCAGAAGGACTGACAGATTTATTGAGAATTCTAATTCACATATAAACCACCACACACAGTGTTTAGCTTTTTTTTTTTTTTTGAACAGCACATAGCAGTATTTCCGGATTTATTTTGATTCAGATCTCCTGAAGAGGAATGAGCATGCACAACTGCACTGACACCAACCAGCCAGAAATATGCTTAATTATGTTCCACCCAGTAAATAATTGTTTATAGCCATGCAAGCCACTACATATTAAATTTATTCAGGCCACTAGGCTCTTGAGAGCAGATGGACAACATGCTAGAAGGGAACACTGGATAGCAATTAAATTACTTTTCAGTTCTTTTTGAGAAAGTCTCTGAGCATACCTGGCTTTCAGCTTGATCCAGCATCCTCTGCACAGCTGCCTATAAATGGTGCAAACACAGGACTAGTGAAAACCCTGAAGACACACAAAACATCTGGTTTCTTTAGTTAAGAACCTAATTTACAATATTCAGTGATTATACATAATAAAAGTTTGATGGGGTTTGCTTTAAAAATGGAAGGCTTACTTCTGCTCTGTAGCAATTCAAGTACTACAAAGCTGTTAAAGGATACATCAGACAACACCTTTGTGTAGATGATTTTCTAATTTAAATGCTAGACAACTTTAAGTTTCATTTTCTCTTTTAAAACTATCATTGAGCTACTGAATACTTAAATATATCTCCTGCTCTAGTACTCAGTCTGGTTACAGACAGGTTCATCATCATTTAGCTGCCCTAAGCTTTTCAACTTGGAACATTCTATGTAACACATAGAAAAACACATTGCTTAGTGAGCTTCTGTTAAAGCAAAATATGTAACTGTTAAGAAACTTTAATATCGTAAGTTCACTGTATCTAGCCTTTGAAATACCAGAAAACAATGAGGTTATTTTTCCCCTTTCTTCTTCTAAGTTGGCTGAGCAAAACAATAGTCACCCTCCAAAACTGGCTGGAAATGTGCTCTAACAAATTATGCTCGGATGTTACAAGAAAAAAAAAAAAATTTAAACCTAACCAATACAAGAAAACTTTGTTCTCATTTGGAAGAGAATTAATTAAATTAAAAAAGAGCAAATTTAAAAAAAAAAAAAAAAAAAAAGCAATCCAACATGAGGATCCAGACAGCATTATCAAGTATGTCAGATACTATTCACCTTAATAAAGAAAAACAAATCAAATCAAACTTCGTAAAAAAAAAAACAAAAACAACCCCAAAATACACACCAAAAACTAAATAATCAAAACCCCAACCAAAACACCATCAAATCAGAAAACCTATTTTCTCACCTTAGGGAGAGAATTTTATTTTATTTTTCAAATCACTAACTCAGAATTTGAATAAACTGCTGTTTAAAGAGACAGGCAAAATCAACGGATCAACTTTCTGCTGCTGAAGTGAGTGCCTCCACTCACAGCTGGGTACGGTTTCCCTCTGGGTGACTGTCAATGCCCTCTATGAGCCAATTCAACCCACTAAACCAGTAAAATAGTAACCCAGAAAAAACCACAACAACAACCAACCAAAACCCTCCCAGCCAACAAAAACCCAAACCAACCAAACCAGCCAACAACCAAACCAAAAAGAAAGCAGCTTCCATCTAGTTCAGGGAACCAAATTAGCTCACTGCGGGCTTGGGCAAAGCCAGACACAAGGAGATGGAAGGAATAAAATGCAGCTGTTACCACTGAAGCAGTTGAACCTGCTGGTTCAACTCTCTTGAAACTATATCTCAACGTTAAATAAAGGACACAACCATTATTTTCTCTCCCTATTCTACAAAAATAGGACACTTCACACAAGTGGAAGTAAGACGGGAAATACAACAACTGCTGTTCTTTTTCATTGCCCATGCAAGTATTAGGTAAGTAGTGACAAAACCAGCTATTGCATGCAGGAGCCAGTCCTGCTCGCTCATGTCTCTTCTCCTGCTGTGGCTATGAGACAGCAGCAAGACACCTCCCAGTGAAACGACAGGAATCGTTTGTGATTGTTGAGAAGCTAACATGACCGATCCTAGAAAGCTGCAATCACCCTTTCCTGGTGATAGGCCAGTCCTCACGTTGGAATTCTCTACAGGACATCTTACATCCAGGCCATTCAACTTCTAAAACTTAAGAAGAATGTATTGTTAACAGAAAAGTTACTATTGCCTTGTATCTTCAGTACCATTTTTATTCCTCTCAAAGAGCTCTGAAAAAAGATACATTCTGTTGGATGAGTCGGGTAAAGAGGAGCTGTATCTTTTAAGAACTGTGTTAAGGAACAGCAGCAATGTAATTCCGTATTCCATATCCTCATAGAGCATTTTCTTCAACACTGGCTGTATTCAACTGGGACATTTTAAGGAAGAAGTTCTTTACTGTGAGGGTGGTGAGGCACTGGAAAATGTTGCCCAGAGAAATTGTGGCTGCCCCTTCCCTGGAAGTGTTCAAGCCCAAGGCTGGACAGTGCTTTGAGCAACCTGGTCTAGTGGAAGGTGTCTCTGCCCATGGCAGGGGGTTGGAACTGGATGAGCTTTAATGTCCCTTCCAATCCAAACCATTCTGTGATTCTATTAAGTAATGATTATCTTTAATGCATGATGCAAAAAGTGTACAACAGAACCTGAATTCACAGTGTGCTTTTGTATTTAATAGATACAGAAATTGCATACTATGAAAACCTAGTTGCTTCTAGGTATATGGATTCACTGTATCCTCTTTATCAGTGAATAACAGTTTCAGGAATATAGACAGAACCAAGAGAAATAGTATTCTAACACATTTATACAATGGCTAATTAGACTGAAATCCCTCTTCCAACATTCAGACTGCTGTATCTGATAATGTAAGAAGATATGTAACACGTTTATCCTCCCACTGCCAGGAATCACCTCTCTCTCTTTCTTCTCCTGCTGCTTCTGCTGTGCCGCTTCTTTCTCTTTTCTTTGCTGCTCTTCCCACTCTTCTTTTATCTTCCTCTTTATGATTAAAAAAATAAAAAAATAATATTTAAGGAAACTAATGCTTTATATCAATCAAGTTCAAAACAATCCTGTTGTAATACAACTCCCTGACCATTAAGTTTTCATCCAGTCATAAGCAACTAAACCTCTAGAGAAAAAAAGAAAAAAAATTTAAAGAGCGTTTTTTTTCCCTGTTTTAATTTTGCTCTTCTAGAGCGGAAGAAAGAAGAGCTTACACTTTCAAACATATCGACATCAAGAAAACTGAGTCCATTACAGAACAGTAAAAGATACTACACTAAATCTAGCTTGCTGCCAGACACAATTGTAATACTCGATTTATACATCACCTCTTCTTCTTCCTGACGTTTTCTTGCAGCCTCTTCTTTTTCTTTCTTAAGCTTGAACTCTTCTTGGGCCTTTTCTTCTCTCAGCAACCACTGTTCATGTAGCTTTTGTCTACCAAGGAAACCAGATACCACTTAGACAAAATTTAATGACTATCCACAACTGATAGAATTATCATGCATACAAGTCAAATGTTATTAGTTCAGGAATAACTACAGGTCATCCAATCTTCATTAAAAAAGAAAATTCCATAGGAATCATTCAGACTTTAGAGAAAAAACTGTATTGCCCAAAATAGACAAAATGGATTCAATTTTACAGACTATACTGAAACTTTTCAAAGTATCAAAGTGCAATTAACTACAAATGCATCTACTGCATATATGGCATTTTCTAGATTCTTCACCTTTCTGCCTCAAGTTTCTTTTCTTCTTCTTCTTCTTCCTCTTCTTCTTCCACCTCCTCCTCTTCCTCCTCCGACACTGATTCATCTTTTTCTGTAGTTTCTGAGAAAACCCACAAAACAATACATCTAAATAATGGGATGCTGCACTTAGCAAAGATACACAAAATTATATCCTTTAAAAAACAAAAAAAATCACAACCTACTCGTTCCACTGACAATACAAACCACACTTACCAGAGTCTCTTAGTTTGGCAAGTGCCTGCCGCTTTTTTTTTCGCTTTTCTTTCTTTAGAATAGCTCTGTATTTTTGATGGCTGAGGATAAGAAAATATTAATTACATTAAAACAGCCAAGCAAAGGGTTTTTACTTCATAGATGCACTCAATTTACATCAGCAGTCCAAAACCCCACAAACCACAAAATTAACAGCTATTCATAAGAAACAGTAACTCTACAGGGACATCTGACATGATAATGAATCTGTGGCACCTGCTGTCAGAGCCACATGCAGACAGCAGCAGCAATCACATTTGGACACAACACAGAGGGTCTCAACCTTCCAGAGCTGTGCAGTATTGACGTTATTGCCAACTCCATGAACTCTCCCTTAGTTCCTGAAACTTGGATACTAGGTAAGATTAGGGAGAAAAATTTGCGGCTCTCCTATCCTGCAATTTTGGCACACCTTTCATTTCATTCTAGTCTTCCTCTCTTACACAGGGTATGAAATTTTAAGTCCCTTCCCATCTCCTTTGATATTCTCTACAGGCAGCAGCCTTAATGTACAGGTAAGAAAAGCACACTTCACCATCACTGCGCACAATGCTCAGGTCTACTCTTCTGCTACTGAAGCTTGGCCAGATTGATCCTTCCTTGTCTGAAAGCTCAGCAAGGCTGCCTAGAAACAACACCATGCTTTTGTTATGGTCATAAAACCCTTAAGTATCTGAAAGCCTTCTCATATCAACCCCTTTTCTATCATATTTCATTCTAACTTTATTCTTTCTAGCCACTTCATAATGGAAAAATAGGAGGGAAGGATGATCTTCAGCTCTTGTCATTCTGCCATGCAAAATATTCAAACAGGAGATCAAAATCTCCAGGTTTTGAAGTATGTAATTCTAAAAGATTCCACAGGTGTAAATCACGCAGCCAGAACCTCACCTGCATCTCTCACCCTTCTGTTCAGGCTTACTCACAACCTCACCATCTGCGTGCCGTCATGGTAGTTATTCCGGCAACAGAGCACTTGCCCTCAAAGAGCAATGCCTGACCGCATGCAATGCCCACATCTGAGCCTCCTGCATTTGGTAAGTCAAGCAAGCCTAGTGACTCCTCTTGTAATGCCACCTGCCTGAAGTGAACCTCATCCACTCAGCAGGTGCCTCAGGCCGGCAAATGAGAATACCTCCTTCCCAGTCCCCACACTTCCTTAGCTGCTCGTGAAGCCTAAGAAACAGAGCCAGCAACTCGCCTCACTCCCAGCCCACAGCAGCACACGAGGAGGTGGGCAAACAGCTTAAGCCCAAGGAGCAGCGACTTGGCTCGCTTCCCTTTCCAGCCACACAGCACTGGCGATGAAGGCCACTCCAGCATGTGCAAAGGGTAGGCGCTTGCGAAGACAAGGAGCGGGGATCCCACCATCAGCGGAAGGCGCCGGATTTGCCGGCTGTCTCCCCGCGCCGCGGCCTTTGCCGAGACTCTCGTGGCCGCCTCTTCCCCTGGGCGTGGAGGGCCGACCTCCACCTCCGGCTCCCCTCTTGGCAGCGCCGATCAGTCCCACGGCACTGTGCCCTCCCCCACCCCCATCGGGCCCCTCTTGCGGGAGCCCCCCACAGCCCCGCTGGCCATCCCGCGCTCCAACCTCCACCCCCCACGGGCGCCGATTGCACACATCCCGCTCATCTCCCATGCCCGGCGGCGGTCGGTCAGCCATGGCCGCAGCCGCACGTAAACTGCGCCACTCCCAGGCCCGTCCGCGAGGCGGCCTCATATGCGGCCGCCGTACGGCCGGGGTGGTGTCGGCCAGGGCTGGGCCACGACCCTCCTCGGGGATCCCCAGGCCCTTCCCCTTTCCCCTAGAGGCGGCGGGGAGGCCCAGTACCGGTACCAGCCTCGGCCTCACCTCAACTTCCCCAGAGGGGACTCGGGCAGCAACATGGGCGCCGCCATCTTGCGTTACCAGGGGGATGTCACGTGATCCCTTGGCGGAAGGGCGCAAAATCCCTTCCGGCAGCCTGAACGGGGAGCGGCGGCGGCGGGCCCGGGTGGGAGGTGCGAGCACGCATGCGCACTGCGCTGCCGGCGGAGACGGGGACGCTCGAAGCCGCCGCGAGGGGGGCGGTGCGGTCTGAGGACGAGCTCCGGTCACCGGAGGCGGGAGGCGGAGGGACAGGGCAAGGGTATCTGCTGTCCTTCGACGACTGTGGCCGGGTCGCTGAGGAAGGTGCTGGGAGGCACAGGGGCTGATGGACTGCAGCCGTGGGTTTCTAGCCGCCCCTCAGCCATGTGAAGCTCCAGTGAGCTGGGTAGTGAATGCAGAGGGAAGAGGGCAAGGTTTGGGTGGCTGGCGGCTACAGCTGTTCTTAGCGTGTTTAGGCATTATCAAAGTTACTTCTGTAAAATCTGGAAAACAAGGCCAGAGCTGTTAATGGAATCATAGTAAAATAGAAATGGGTTGGAAGGGACCTTAAAGATCATCCCGTTCTAAGCCCCCTGTCACAGACAGGGACACCCTCCATTAGACCTCGTTGCTCAAAGCCACATCCAACCTGGCCTTGAATACTGCCAGGGATGGGGCAGCCACAGCTTCTCTGGGTAACCTGTGCCAGTGTCTCACCAGTGTCATAGTGAAGAATTTCTTCCTAATGTCTAATGTAAATCTGCTCTGTCAGGTTAAAGCCATTCACCTTTGTCCTGTCACTATGTGCCCTTGTAAAATGGCCCTCTCCAGATTTCTTGTAGGCCCCTTTAGGTACTGGAAGGCAACTCCAAGGTGTGTCCTGAGCCTTTTCTTCTCCAGGCTGAACAACTCTCTCAGCCTGTCTCTATAGGACAGGTGCTCCAGCCCTCTGATCATTTTCATGGCCTCTTCTGGACTCACTCCAGCAGGTTCTCCTTGTAATTCACATCCCTTGCTCTTGTATTCACATCTGAGAAGATGAGATAAAGTTACTCCTCCAGCCAAGAACTAGGATTCAGCAAATGTGTGGAAAAGTAGCATTTTAAATTCCAGTTTATTAAACTGTCTTTAAAGACCAGAATTAATTTAGTCCACTGAATCTTTCATAGTGGTTATCTTCCCAGACTTCCTGAGTAAAGCAGTACACTTGGTGCACTGTGCAGCAGCTAGCCTGTATTTTTTTCAGCACGTTGCAGCCTGTGCTACGTCAATACTCCCAACTGAAGTGACTAGCTGCTGACAGCTTGTCCTCTCTTACGTTGTGTTGGTTACCTCGTGACATATGTTTGGAAACATGAGGTGTGCAATGCTTGCCAAAAGGCGAGCTTCTAGTTTGCGTCTTGGCTGCTATGAATACAGGTGATGGATAGCTGTCTAGGCCTACAGCCTATGAAACTGCTGAGGAAAGTCACAGCTCTAGTATAGCAGGGGAACATCAGGCTGGTATATTGATGAATTTACCTGAGGCTGCTGATATATTCCTATAATTGTCTCTGAGGCATACTACCTGTCTTGATTATAAATGTATTTCATGGCAGGAAATGAATTACAATGCACATACAGTCATGGGTATGATGGGTCGAAATATGCAAGTTGTCAGTAATCAATTCCTCAGTGACATGCATTATAGATTGCAGTCTTCAGAGGCAATGAATTTTTAGGTTTTCCTTGGGCACGTTTTGCATAGCCATTAATAATGTACATTGTTGATTAAGATCTAAATTATTGTCAGAAACCACAGTGTAGGAACTTGTGCATCCTAGAGGTAGTATATTGCATAAATAGTCTGAGCTGCAGGCAAAGAAGCATACCAGAGCAGGCTTTGTCAAAACTGGATTAATTGACCATGCTGTTTGTTAACAGCATAATGAACATCCTCTTATTTATGCTGAAGCTCAGTGAAGTTACTCAAAGCAAACATGTGACTGCTGTAGTCAGCAGTTATGTTTGCTGTTTGACCAGTGAATATTCAGACCGTGACCTCTCTGCTATTACCTAACAATGTTTCAGATTCTGGATTGTCTTTTAAAATGAAGGATTTGACATTTTTATTACTTTTACTGTTTGTGCAGAACATACATGTGAAACCACACATGATTTGCTGCTTCTTAGGTACAGAAGATGGCAGTGTTGTGCACTTTACAACTGATGGACCATTGACACCCATGAAAGTTTTGAAAAAATACAGTAAAACGTGTTTCATAAATCTTATTTCATTAAGTAATTACAACTGTAACATTTCACCTTCTTTTCAACACAGTAAGTGCTGTACAGTAACCTTCATTTATCTGTAAGTCAAGCCTGACTTTCATTGGTATGCTACATTCTGGCATTTTCCTGATATACTTTGGGAAAGAACCATCTTGAGCTTATATATTTCAGCAGTGAAAAGGAGGATCTCTTGTAAGAAAACACAAAATACATCAACTGTTACAGATACTCATAATGGTTCTGGAAAAAGCTCTGGAAAAACACCTCTTTGAAACAGGAATACAATAATTGTGGTTTTCTCCATATTGTTTATTCTTATTAATTTATACACATAATAGCAGTTTGATATTCAAGTGCAGCACTGAATTCCATACAATTTAATTGATAAGGTGTCAGAAAGAAACAAAAAATGTCCATTCACATACCGAAAGTAATGTGGCATTCTGGTTAATAGCTGTTAGGCCTTACATGGGGATTATAGACCACAGGCCTTTTCAAGCAGTTTATTTCTGTGGAAACCTACACGAAGTGTGTGGAACTCCCATGTTTCCTAAAGAAGAATAAATACACCTGTATGGTATGGTACTATATGAAGCCTATCACGGGAAGGCCAGTACTGGATACACTGATGGTACTTCACAGAACATGGCAGAACAGAGAAACTTTCCTCCTACAACTTGAAGTTACATATCATACTGCATTATAAGTCTCTGGGTGTATTCTAAGACCTGTGCACAGAATTCTGCATGCAGCAGACCCACTCTGGTCAAGAGTACAGGTACTCCATTTAGCACACATTTGCACTTCATTTCCTTGTGCTTCTGGTTTCCATTTCTGTCATATTTCCTTCCATTGTGGACTGACATAATCAGATAAGAACTGTTCACTCTCTTTGTTGTATGCCAAAGCCCTGTGTTGAAAAAAGGAAGGTAATTTTTATAAGCATACGGGTTACCTAGAAGTTGCCCTCATCATAATTTTGGCCATACACTCCAATAGGAGAGTGGTCCTCATGGAACCTTACTGCTTTTATTTTCCTTCCTGAAGAAAATTGACATAAGAGAGCATGATACAAATGGCAATAAATCACTGGTACTGATTTGTTTGACTAAGAAAGTGATCTTGACTAGGAGACATTCAGGAAGTGTGGGTTTGAGATGGGAAATAGTTCTTGTTGACACTTCAGGGATGTGAATTGTACTGTAACAGTGAAATGATGGAAGCAGCAGCATCCTATGCAACACCCTCTGCAGCCCATTGTGGGCAGTCCTTGGTGCTTTCCAATGCAGAGTGCACATTTTAAGGCAATATATGTGAAATCTGGAGATTTCACAATCTGGAGACATCCTTCCCCTGCCTGCTGCCCAGTGGCTACACTACAGGCTCAGATTTCTCATATACTGTCTGATCTGTGAGCACTGATAAAAACTCTGTAACGGTGTAAGTCACTTTTGCATTATTACATTGATGACAGTGGTGGTGGTCCGCATTCAGCATCCTGTTTCCCGAAAAATTGCTGGAAAAACTCCCGTTTAATGAGACTTAGAGGACCTGGTCTCTTGGATGATACTGTAATTCACATAGATCCTAATCTCATCAGCTTCTGAAGTCAGCAGAAGGTGTGCAGTGTTTCCATTTCACCTGGGGAATTGCAAAGCACTGTGTACAATTAGATCTGCAGTTCTCCAGGTACATTTCCATGAGTGACTAATGCTGACAGTAGCACATTGACTCTTTCCTCATGAGAGTTGAACACAGCTATTTAAGACTAAATATTAACTTTGTCAGAGTTTAAAACTGTTAATTTGTCAAATTTGAAAACTGAGGTTAAGTTTGGCCATAGCTGTTAATTAACTTATATGATAGCTCTCAATATTTTACTTTCCTGGGATTTTCCATTTCAAAGCCTTTGAAAGAAGCAGAAAAGTACCTTGCTAATCATGTTGATAAGATTGAAGGGGTTTGTTTGTTTTACCAAGTCATATGCTTTCTTGAAATTTCAGTCCTTTCTTGATTTGTTTGGAAGTCCAAATTACAGTATACTGTTAAGTACATGCATACAAGCAATACATGAACTTCTGGAAGTCACAAACACTGAAAAAAAACATCAGTATACTGGTATTTTCAACAGTTCATTTAGTACAGGAAGAGAAATAGTTCCTTGCACTTGATCAGTGATATTTCTGGGATGTAGATCGTGCATGAGATTCTGCATGGCTACCACCTGTAGCTCAACAGTAGTCAGGAAAAACAAAGTTACTATAAAAGAGGAACTATCTAAAAATCTAACACCTCACAGAGTAACAGAGTTAAAGCCATACCTTGCATATATGCATGTAGATTGTCATTTGTTAAAGCAGATGGATGCCTGACTAATTAATTTGTGGCAAATAAATGCAGAGATGCTTCAACAATGCTACTTATCTGTCTAAAATGGGAGCTAAAATGGGTAATAAACCCATGCATGTAAATTTATTACTGAGGTATGAAGTGACAGGATGTCTGTCTTTGTAGGTTATGCTGGATAATCTAGAATTACCATGCATGTAGATTTATTACCGAGATATGAAGTGACAGGATGTCTGTCTTTTTACATTATGCTGATAATCTAAAATGCCATTTGTAACCTGAAAGATTAGGGAGATTTTTAAAACAGTATTTAAAAATGCCATTAATTTGAAGAAAAGTTATCTTTCTGCTAACATCTCTCTAGTCTAGCTTGTCCTTCTAGCTTATTTAAAAAACATGCTGGCTTTGGAAAAAGATTCGTAGATGTGCAGCAATCAGTTGTTTACATGCAGTGCATATACAACTGGCTAAGCACATGAGCTGTCAGCTGGATGGGTTTTTCCTGGATCCAAACTGCTATGCACATATATATCAACTGTGCGATGCTCTCCCTGTGAGCTCTGAGCTAGGGTTTTTATCACACTGCTGCTTCTCCTGGCCTCCTCCCCTCTCCGCTGGAAAAAAGCATTTGCCTTGCTGCTTGCCAGCAAGACAAATTGGGGAAAATCAGCCACCCCAGCTGGAAGTTAGCAGCCCTGGTCAGGGAACCGAGTCATGTTGTCTGAGGTTGCTCATGCTGGGTGTTGTGTGCCTTCGATGTACTTTGACACCAGCTCCTTGTGATTCTGAGGGAAAGAACTGATTTACAGTGGTTTACAGCAGGGAGGAATGGTGATGCCACGTATCGACGCTCAGTTCTCTTTGCCTTCTGACAGCAGGGAAACCACATTTGGCTTTTCCCTTCCCTTCCTAAGTTCTCCAGTATTTTCTCCAAAGGTAAAAAAAGGTTCACATGCTTATTATTGAAGTAATGCACATGAATTTAGAATGAAACTGATCACATTCACGTTCTTCTAAGGATTTTTTAAATTACAAATTTTACAGAGAAGTCTTTCATACATCTGTACATTTTTCAGTGCTCTCCTTCTGATCCATGCGTATGCAGTGTGTTAGTTGAAGCTGTCATTAGAAGTGAATACATGATTTTTATGTTTTCATAGGCATAGATCAAACGTCTGAGCAGATAATGTATCCAGTAATTTTGTACTCAGAACTGGTTGCCTAGTGAGAGCAAACAGGTGCCCAGAAATTAGTTTGATTTAATGACTTCTAAAGATGGGATATCAAGTCCTTTAACAGTGGCTTCTAAAAATAAGATTAAATTAGTAAAACACTAAGTTCTCAATTACCTGAAAGTCCAAGTATTCCTATGTAGTAAATACTGGTTATTGTTTTCCATAAATTTAGTCACACAGTTCAGTGAAATTTTCTCATTCTTGTGCAGGTCTTTGGTTTTGCAGTCTCAAGACACACTTCTTAGTGCTAAAGGACCAACTGAAAGTAATTTTGAAGCTATTTTCGATTTGTGAACTAACCATTAATCAGAGTGGCTACAGGGGGACTACAGCAGCAGAGTGAAATAAAATAATCCTGTCTTGCTACCCAGAATGCAAAGACTGTTCAAGTACTTATGATACATTCCAGTTTCTGAATTCATTCTCCTCTGCATTTCTTAAAGTATTTTCACATGTGTGCATATATGTATACACAGCATGCCATGTCTACAAAACAGAGTATGTGCTTATTCACCATGCTTCTACAAAGTCTCATTTTATTGTACCTCTTCTTATTCTAGTTGCTACCATAATGATCCTCCAAGAGCAAGAAAGTATTTTTCCACTTTTATAACATTCTTTTCATGCAAAGCAATGCCTCAGTTGTGAGGCTTTTGTGGGGAATGAGATGTTCGCTCTGCCAGGCTCAGACAAACTCCTTAGCCAGAAAGTGGAGTGGGGCTTTGTCAGGGTTGGGGGTGCATGCCACTGGGAGGATGATGCTGGCTCGTCAGAAGTCCTGCGAGTTCAAAGGCAAAGAAGAGGAAAATCTGGAGCCTTGTTTTTTGGGGCTGGGGCTTCTGTGTTCGTCACTCGTTTATTTTGGGTTGAAAAAGGTGTCTAGTCTTCCTTTATCCTCAGGGGCCCTCTGTGGGGCCAGCCAGTTTCTGAAGCAAGCTGGGCAGCAGCTTCCTTTGGGATCCAGCGGCACCTGAGCTTCAAATTCACCTGCTGTGGGTAAGAACACAGCATCCTACCACTGCAGTCACTGGCTGCTCAGCTGTAATGTCCCTTGGACATCTGTATGCCTGTCTTACATCGCATATATGAGGAAAAAAGGTTGGTCTGGTGAAGTTTTGTATTATTCTAAAAAGGAAGAAGGAAAATTAAGAAGCTGTTATGGCTTTTTTACTACATAAAAAAGATAGTAAATAACTAACAGAAGACACTTGTTTCTAGTGCCTGTTTTAGCTAAAATAATGGGGGTTAATTATTAAACCCTTGGTTGCTCACATATGCTCCTGATGCTTTAATCCTGGGTCACAGAAAGTTTAAGAGTGCTTTACAGGGGAGCCTCACTTCTTCAGCCTTTCCATGCTGACAGGATGTTACGGGTTTTGCTGGTTACTCTCTCTGTAGCTGCTATTGCTCATGCTGAGCTCTGCAAGCCAGGTAAGTTTTGGAGCTTATTCCCACCCTTTCCCAGATAAATGTAGCTATGAGTTTACATCTGTAATGCTGCCAGCTTCTCAGATTTTTATTGTAACTGGTTGTCTCTGGTTTGGAGGTTGAAATGCTGAGCATTCACTTCTTTTATGAGTTTGCAAATTAAATCTGGAAGTTGATCTCACTTAAAAAGGTCGTGGTAACTCTCACTGAGACTCTGTAGGGCTATGGCTTTTTTCACGCCAGTAACTTCTGTCCTCCTAACTGGATGATCTGTAGAGACAAATTTAGAAGAGCTGCCATTTGTGAAATAATCAGAGAAGTAAATAAGTCCTATTTTGGCTGATTGTCAATATATGTTTCCTTTTTTCTCTCTTTGTGCCAGATGCACAGAATGCTTTCAAAGTACGGCTTAGTATCAAAACAGCTTTGGGAGATGATGCAGTAAGTAAAATATCTTCACATATTCATCCTAACTGAATATATAAGAAGTAATGTATACTGTAAAGTTTCTGAAGGCAGCACAAGCAATTTGTTTTGAAGTGTTAATTGTAATAGATGTGCTCAAGTCATGATCCAGGCATCCATTTCTTGACATTTGACTAGTCCGCTCCTTAAAATGGGATCCTTTAAGAGAAGTATAAAGCTCATATTTTCATAAAGATAATATTCTGTGAAATATTTTATTTTTTTCCTGGAAAAACAGTAGAAGTATTACACTTTATGCATGAGAGGTGCAGCATAAAACTTAGTCTGTATTTTGGGAAAAGCACTTCTACTTCAGTGCTAATTGTAAAGTCAAGTATGTCTGGGAAGAGAAGCAGGAAAAGATTGTTAGGTCTTTATAAAATGGGACTTATGTCAGACTCTCAGACTGCTCTGGAGAGATCATTCAAGCATATCTCATCAATTCCCTACTAATGTAGGGCTTCATCAGACAGTGGCCTTTCTTCTCATGAGGCTCATGAGGACTAGAATGCTTCAGCTTAAAGCAGGTCCTTGAGCTTAATGAAGTACTGTTGTGAGCAATAAGGGTCTGTGATACATAAGAGACTGGGACATTGGATGACTGAATGGTCCTTCCTGATCTAAAGCACTATGAAATATGGCAGAGCTCAGTACTTTGTTTGCAGTGTAGAATGCTTAGAGCAAATCTGCAGTGTGATACAGCATAAAATTAGATATGAAATGTCTTGAGCAGTTTTCTATCTGGAAGTCTGGTGTCTAATTATGTTAGGAGCCCTGGGAAACAAAAAGCAGTTGGTTACATATTATAAGACATTGGAGACGTGTAAGTCTCCCTGTGACTGTAGAAGCCTTTCCAAAATTAGAGGTGGTGTAGCTGCTGTGCTTGGAGCTGGGGTAGCTGCACTGTCTGTTGCAGTCGAAGTTTGAGTAGCTGCTTTGCTTGCCACTGGGGTAGCTGTGCTGTTCATTGCAGCAAGAGTTTGAGTAGCGACTGTACTTGTTGCTGGGGGTGGTGAAGCTGCTGTGCCTGGAGCTGGAGTAGCTGCACTGACTGTTGCTTTGCCCTCACATCCACTGACATTTTTTTCCTTTTGAAGGTGCTGGACAGTGTTGAACAAGGCCCTGTAAGCATAGGCCAAGCCCCAGCACGTTGCCATGATTTGTCCATCTCTGGTATGGCCAGAATGGCCACACAACTCATTTAAGGGTTTCACCATTCTGGATTTTGCAGTTGTTCGGTGGTGAAATTCCAAAGTACTGGAGGGGCCCACTGACCTAGATACTTGCCCATACTATCCCACACACCCTGCCACTCATGGCTGTCCAGCCTCAGGGAAAATCTCTTGGTCCTCCTACATCGTCGTTTGACCCCAGACAAGACCCAGACCTGACTCTGCTTAACTCTTGAAATCATTCGTGAGCAAAATACACTCTGTATGCATGCCAACATGGTGCTCCCCATCACGATCAGCAAACAAGTCTCAACAGCATTAAAAGGCCATTCAGAAACTTCAAAACTCACAAATGTAAATGGTCTGGGGGGAGGACTGGGAGGGTAAAAGGATGTCTCCTTCACAGGTTGACCACCTGAGGAGAAAAAAGATGTGTAATTGCTAAGCACTTCTATTATATACCTCCCAAAGTATAAAGGTGGTGACCACACTGGGAACATAAACCAGATCAGTTTCATGATCAATGATTCTATTGTATTACAAGTCATTACCATAAAGTACAATAAGACAAAAACCTTAGCCCAAGCCCCACACTTGAAAAACACTAATACAGCAAATACCGGATGGAAGTAAGATACGATATACTGAAACTGTGAGATCAAGAGGAACAACCTTGAGCGCAAATAAATCAGCATTGTGACGAGTGACTATTAATCCAGTCAGATCCGTCATTATCTCAACCCTTCGGGCCCCATGTTGGCGCCAAAAAGAACTGTTGTGGTTTAAAACCTAGCCAGACAGGTTGTTCACTCACTCCTAGTGAGTGGTGCCGGGCTGGAAGCAATTGAGGCCCCCCCCAACCAACCTGGGGTCTCTCCCCTTCCTCACTCCCGGAGGGATGGGGAGGAGAATCAAAAGTGCAACTCCCACGGGCTGAGACAAGAACAGTCCAGTAACCAAGCTGACATTAGCAGGGGCCTTATCCTGCTGATAACTTCATAAACCAGACAAATTGGGAAGAAAAGTTCCAGATACATGCTAAAGTATTTGTGGAAATTCATATTGAAATCAATTCACTTGGGTGAGAGACTTTAATTAAACAGTAGTGTGAGCCTGATTAGTTCAAAAATTTATTGAAAATAGTGTTCTATGGCTTCTGTTATTGAAGCTTCTCTCGATGGTAACTGTAATGTTTCGATTTAATCTTGGTTCAAAATAGTAGCAAGGAATGAAAATTGCAGTTCCCAGTAATGTTCTTTCTTAGTGCTTTTTCCTTCTCCAATTGTAGTAAAATAAGGGGGGGGGGGAGGGGTATTTGATCATTTGGGACCTTTTTTTTATTATTTTTCATCTAAAAAGGCTTTGATACAAATAATGAATCTTGAAGTCATTTTGTATCACAAGAAAAAAGCAGTAACTGAGGAGTCTATTTTTTTTTTTAGATAGTAGTTTATTTCATATATATCTTCTGAATGGGACAGTTTAGAACAGCATTTTAGAACAACAACATGCAGAAAGTGGTATGATGCCATACAGAATTATTCACAAATAATGAACAATTTACAAAGTGCACAGGTAGTAGTTGCTTCTTTCCGTAGGCTTTGCAGTCTTCTTTGCAAATGCCTGAAACTGAAAACTGAAACTACTATCAAACTGAAATTTATTTTGATTGAATAATTTGGAACACTTTTTCATTTTATTTATCTCTTTTAGCAAAGAAAAGCATAATGATGTCACTGTATCACAGTAGGACACAGCCTGCTTAGAACATCTTGGTTATGATGATCTGCTGCTAATTTTTTTCCCATTCATTTCCAAGTCACTTCAAGCTGGATTACAATACAAAACACTGATACTGTGGGCATTTTGCTCTAGGATTGGCAGGATAACTCCAATGTGCAGGGGCACAGAAAATAGGTTACTGTCGTTTTCCACAAGGTTTAGTGCATGCCACTTTTTGTGAGGCTGATAAAGACAGGACACCATTTTTTAATCTGTTTACAAGGCAGGCTGTACTTTGAGGCAGGAGTGCCATTTCATATATTTATATGGTTCTTATCACAATGGAGCTGGAAAGAGCAGCTAAGAGACCGTATGTATTTAGCTGTTACCATTTTATTTGCAAATAATGGGTGTACTTGATATTGTTTGCTAACTAGTAGGAGGAGACATGGTATCTGTAGCCTAAATGAAAGGAAAGTGATTTGTGAGTCTGAGGATGATGTTAACTTTATGAGTAGCTTCTGGAATAGGTGCTAGTCACTAGTTGCTTCCTATGCATGGAGGTAGCAGAGTGCTAGAGAGTTAATTCAAAAGGGCCAAAGACAGCTAGGAAGTGAATAGAAATTATATGCCCTGAGAATTCCATGTAAGTCTGTGTCACCACTCAGTTTAAATGTCAGAGTCAGAAAGCTGGTACCTCAGGGGCTGCAGACAGGTGAAATAGAAGTATGTTCATATGTCTGTAGCCATACTGTAGCCTGAATGGCTGTTTAATTAAAACACAGAACTGTTCAAGAGGGAGGGGACCTTGGAAGGTCCCTAGTCCCCTGCTGCTCAAAGCCAGGTCAACACTGAAATCAGATCAGGTTGCTCACGGCAATTTTGTAATATTATAATCTATCTTGTTCTGCTACTTTAACATTTAATGTTATCTTCCTTAGAGCATTACTATACCATTTCACCTCATCAACAACTTACACATCTATCATCAACCTCCGCTTTTGCTACAGGCACTTAAAACTGGCTTTTACAGTCAGCTGTGTCTAATTCTCCTCCTCCGTAACATATAAAGGATGACAAGCGCAACTGAGCCATGGTCTTTGTGTGTGTTCCTCTGTGTAGCAAAGAAGATGGTAAACAGTAACGTTTCTGATACTGTCATGTAAGGTTTCATTGATAACAGAGTTATGCTTATAGTGTGTGGTTGCAAATGATATTTAATATTTCCTCTCTAGCAGCACAAAATGTGCATTAATAGCTGTACTTTATAGGAACATGAGAGCAGAAGCAACATCCTCAGTCATCAGCTGCAGTCCAGGCTTTTGCAGTTGGAGGATAAAGGTGAAACTGATAAAGCCTGATAGTAGAACAATTCAGGTTTCTAGGTTTCTTTGCACCTACCCCTCTCTGACTGGAGAAAGCTGATGATTAGAAATTGACTTCTGGCAATCCATGCCCACTTGTCCTGAATTCATACAGTTTGTTAGCTTTAAGGTATTCTTGCCATACTTTTCCTCCTCATTATGTTCCCTTCCTCTTGCATATTCCTTCATGAATCATGTCCTGAGGTTCTTGTTCATATGGAGCCCACAGCAACCTTAATCTCCTCTTAACTTCTGTCTGATCACTGTTTTCTTGGGACTTCGTGCCCTTCCACCCAGAAGTTTGTTTGCAGCATCTTTTTCAGCATCTCAAGCAGGCTCCCAGTTTCTGCTGAGCTTTCTCTCTTTCCCCATTTCTTGCAGCTTTCTGTTTATTCTGTCTTCTTTTTAAAGTGCTTACTCTTTTAGCTGGGGATTGAGTTCCTCACTACAAATTAATTTCCCTGTTTTAAGATGCCCTTTGTTACTCTGACTTAAAGAACCTATAGGCTACTGCATTATTTATGAAAACTGGATACTTGATAGTGACAAATTGTGCATATATACATGTACTGCACTGAATGAAGCATACCAAATACATATACTCAGTAGTACTACATTGCATTTGTGTCTTTTTCTTTTTCTTTTTTTCTTCTTTTCTTTTTTTTTATTCCCTTCCCTTCCCCTGCCCTCCCCTCCCCATGATTTTTTGTCAAGAAAACAGAGAACAACTTTTGGAGCCTGCATTTTAATTTCTATTGAATTAGTAAGGATGCTATTTTTCTTTTGTCTCATGTGCGATGTAGTAATTTGTATTATAGTTTAGTTTGTCTTGTTGCAAGGATGACATGCAGCAATAAGGCCATAATCTCGTTTTATTTCTTGGTGTCCTGGTATCCAACTCTCAGAGACTACCTTCAGCATTATCTTTTTTTTTTTTGAGGGGGGAGGGACAAAGTGAAATAGTCTTTGAGAGTGAATTTAGGCCTTTTGCTTCACTAGGGTTTATCCAGCAAAAGAGTCAAGGCCATCAATGCGGGTGTGTGAGGGAGAATTCTAGTAATATGCCTTATCTTTGGTGCAAGAATCTTTGCATCTCCAACTTTTGGAAGCATTCAATGCATTAAGCTTTTGGAAACATTCTTTGCACTTTATATTGTGCTTTATAACAGCTGCTCTTAAAAGTCCTTAGTGAACGCCAGATAGTGGGTAGGAATTTATTTTCATAGCACAACCAGAGAATTTATTCATTTTCTTGATCAATATAGCATTTCAAGTTCAGTGACCCTTTTCCCTTTTCTGTATTTCACTGGTGCTGAAACTGATTATCTTCCTTCTTCCTTTACAGTATGCCTGGGATGCTAATGAAGAGTACCTCTTCAAAGCAATGATGGCTTTTGCAATGAGAAGATATTCCAGCAAGAGCACGACTCAGTAAGCACCTACTCTGATTTGCCTTATACATATTAAAATGCTGTACGTAGTGGTGCATTCTTTGCTGTAAAGAACTGTAGAAATCGTTATATAAAGTTCCTGAAAACAGACTATACCACTATATTTCTTTGACACACAGATATATGTTTGTCATGGTTTAACACCAGCTGGCAACTAAATAGCATGCAGATGCTCACACACCCCCCACAGTGGGATGAGGAGGAAAATTGAAAAAATAAAGTAAAACCTGTGGGTTGAGATAAAAGCAGTTTAATAGTTAAAGTGCAATGTGCTACTGCTAGTACTACTACTAATAAGAATGAAAGTGAAATAACAAGGAGAGACATATAAAACTAGAAGGGAAGAAGAAAAGAGAAAAAAAAACACCACAAAACAAAAAAACCCAGAACCCCAGTAAACACAAGTGATGCACAGTAAAATTGCTCACCACCCACCAAACGATATCCAGACCAACCCAAACAGCAATTGGTCCCTTCATGCTTAACTCTCCCCCCGCCCAGTTTCTATACTGGGCATGGCTGCTGTGATATGGAATACCCCTTTGGCTAGTTTGGATCAGGTGTCCTGTCTCTGCTCCCTCACGGCTTCTTGTGCCCCTCCTCACTGGCAGATCATGAGACTGAAAAGTCCTTAATTGGGGTAAGCATTACTTAGCAACAACTAAAAACATCAGCGTGTTTTCAGCATTGTTCTCAGACTAAATCCAAAACACAGCACTGCACCAGCTACTAGGAAGAAAACTAACTCTATCCCAGCTGAAACCAGGACTGTGTTAAACATCACACTCTCTTTGTCTTAAGCAATGTTCAGTCTTTGGACCAGTATCCCTGTTGATGTGAGTTCAACAGCTGCGGATCTCAGTGGATTGCGCCGTTTCACTTTAGCAGAATCTGACAGTAAGACATGATACTTTCTGCACACCATACGGGGAAGAGGTGAAGGGACACATTGGCAAGGTTAAGAAATGCAGTACAGATCCTTGAATAGGCAGCTTTGGTGCACATTTCAGAGCACAGCTCCAGTGGTATGCTGAAGATGAGCTGACTTGGGGAACTGGAAGGTGGATGGCTATGCTACTGCTCTGTTCTGCTGCGTGTATCTATCCCTAATATTGCAGTGGTTGAGTTACATAACGTCAAGAAGTTTCAGATATTGCAGTTCAGACATAAATCAGCCTCTAATTGGTTTTGGGATTAAATCCACCCTGAGGTATTGAATATTCTTCTCAGGTTTCTGATCCTTGCAATTTATGAAATTAGATATCAGAATAGGCAGACTATTTAGCAAGCTGTATTTTCAGTATGTATCTTAATTGAGAAACCTTATAAGTGAATTTCTATAGGTCTATTATTTTTTCTTTTTTTTTTTAGTCTTAAAGGAAAGATTTATAGTTCTGGTAGGCTAATGAGAATAAGGTTTTTAATTTACTTTAATAAACCCTGCTTCACGCTGTCATTGTATCAGATGAAGCATATTCCACGTTTGCAAAGGTATTAGTTACCTTTAGTCACATGGTGATTATTGTGGCTGCTGCACTTTCTCTTAAATACAAGGCGATTTCCCTCTCTGTGTAACACGAATGTTTGGTTCCTTGCTGTTTCATTTTTATTCCTCAGAAGTTGTCTCCTTTGAGCAAGACAGCCATTATACTGAGCTTAACAGAAACAGCCAAGTATGCTACTGCACCCAATTAAAATGACATTTAAAAAAATGAGTTCAAGATACAAGTTAATTAAAGGTGATTATGCAGGGCTTTTTCTCAGGTTTTCAAATTAGCAGAGGTTGCAGAGTATCTGATCCGTAAAGATTTGCTTTTGTACACTTATTTTAGTCTCATGTCCTTTTTGTAAATTACTTTCTTCAAAGTCATAGTTCTTTCACATAGCAAAAAACCTGGGTCAGAAGCCAGTGATCTTTTTCCTCTTTAAGCAAAATGGCTCTCTGCACATTAAAGTGAAATTAGAAAGCTTGGTGCAGGAAGAGTTAAAAAATCAAGCCAGTATGAAAGCAGTTAAAGTTTGAATGGAAGTTATCTCTATCCACTCTGGGAAATCACAGAATTTATGCTCACTTAATTCAGTCTCCTACCAAGACAATTTTTCCTATGGACAAATACGATAATGTCAGTGTCACTGCAGTTTGGAGGAGGGGTTGGACATGTCAATAATTTCCTGCTGCTATGTTTGTCAGAAGTGAAGTCAGTATAATATTTGGAAACAGCTAGGTGTGGTCATCTTTATATCTTTTTAAGATGGTATAGGACTTCCTTATGTGGGGTATAGCTTGTTGGGGTGTACCTTCGAGGTATAACTGATAACTCTTCTAGCACTTCTAGATACCTCTGGGGTCATGTGTAGACAGCATGTCAACCGACAGCTGTGCCGCTCTGAGATCTGGTCCAACTTGCTAGGCAACAGACTGAGGAGTTTCCTATTTATAAATTTCTCACAAGTCCCAGAGGACCTCTGACTCTTCAGAGTTCAGCAATGGAGATCTAGGTGAACCTCTCAGTGCACCCCAGCTAACCTGCCTGTTACATGAGATCAGGAAAGTTATGAAAGCCTCCATCCTGTTAGAAATCTGGAAATAATATACTCCTTTCCCCACCCGTGTGGCTGGCAGCTGGAGTAACTGGGTATAGAGGAGGGAGTGCAGCCCATCTCCATCCCGTTCACAGTGGGAATGGAGGTGCAGGACCACTCAGCATCCCAGATTGTAGAGCAGCATGCCCTGCACACTCTTGCATAGCTGGTAAGGAGAGTGTTAGCACCAGCAGGAGCTGGTGTCAGATGAATTACACTGCGCTGCAGGAGCTTTTACAGATTAATGCCAACACATTTTCTTTGGGAGCTGTAAAAGATCAATGATAATTATTCTCTCATAAAATAACAAACAAATTGTTTGTGACTGCATTCTGGTAGCATCTAAATTTACCCAAATTTTGCATCTGTTTAATTAAAGACTTTTGTCAAAATAAAGACTTATGAAAAATTCACCAGTATTTTATGTAAGCAAATGCTGGTTCTGCCAGGGTATAAATTCTGCACCATCCATAACCAGGATGTGACAAACCTCCCCTTTAACGTTGATTTCTAGCACACCCACAGCCTTGCAGTAACTCACAGCCGCAACTAACTCCCACATGAGACCAAATGCCATTAACTTGAGCTAGCTGGATCAGGCCCCAGAATAATCTGTCTGGTGGATCAGCATAACCATTGTTACAGTCTGTTCCATCATTTTTGAGATTCAAAGTCATCTTTTGTTAGGCTTCTGGAGCTGAATAAAAGCCAGCCTGTAACGACAAGCATTTAAATGTGCCGCGGGAAACAACAGCTGATGGTGCTGTTGCCCTTGTGTAACTAATGCAAAATGGACAGGATTGCACATTACATCTTGAGTTCTCTAAAGTTAATTTCTAAACTAGAATTTAATAAATAATGAAGCTCTGTTTAATGCTTGAAAGGCTTGTCAAACTTTTCAAGTTTGTATGAAACAAAGACACAATCCATCAAATTACTCAGTAATTATTAATACATATAAAATAAATATTTCTTTTTCAGTGAAGAATTAAACCCCCTTTATTTCCTGCTCTGTATATGGGTTCTCAATACGTACATTACTGAACTATGTGAGCCAACCTTTGATCTCTCAGTGTTAAAAAAATATTGTCTGTAGTCTGTGTTAGTAACCCTGTTTTTTATAATCTGTGACTCATTTGAAATAATATGCATCTCTTTTGGGCCTCAGACTAGTTGATCTTTAAAACAGAAAGAATGTCATCACATTTACTTTCATTCAAGTAATAGAATCTACTTTTGGTACGTCTTTTCCTCATTTGTATATTAAAAAAGCTGAAGTATTCCCCATGAAATGATGAGAAAAATATCCATCAACATTATCCATCTTCCTAAGACAGGCTTTTTTGGTACTAAAAATATTGTGTCTATTTAGAACAAGAAAATAAGCTTCTAGAGTTAAAGCTGTTACAGCAAGGTGATCTCATTGCTGCTGTTCGCAAAGAGGAAGAAAGTAACATTTCTTTGCAGGAGCAGCCGCACAGCACTGGCTTGGAAGGGGCCTGATGCCTTCAGGAGTTAGAGATAGGTGCTCAGGACCTGGGGACTGTGGTTCTTTCACGAGCTAACGACCGCTCGAGGCAACCAGCTCCCCAAGTCTCTGGCAGCTCTTTCTTACCCTAACCAAGCCTTTATATCTCCATAAGGAACAATGATGGTGTTTCAGGCCAAAGAACCATCAGGGTTTCCTGCACCCAACTCACTGATGTTCACTTGCATATATTAAAGGAAATGCAATTTCAGACTTCTGCCATGGTGCCATAAAGCAGAACCAGCAGAACCATTTTAATGATAACAGTTTCCTATAGTACCTGTGACAAAAGTCTTCTTGCCTGCTAAGGAAGTAGAAAGATGTCCGCATATATGTTTACAAATACATTTAATAAGCATAGTGCATCGAGATATCAGATTCTCAAATCTAAACAATATATAAGCATAGTGTAGTAATTCTTCTGCATGCTGTGAAACAAACCTGCGTGGAAACAGCACAGAGGAAAAAAGCCAAAAAGTGTACCTGCTGCAAAAAGATTTCCACATTGGTGCTTGTTGAACCGGTCTGTTTTGGTGTTTACTCAATCCCCTTTGAAATTCTCAGAAGCAGTATTACTCTTTTTGGAGACTGGGAGGATTTACAGCATTCAGATTCTGCCAATGGTGGTGGCAGTAAAGCCAGATTTTGGATTCTTATAATTGAGCAAAGATTTTAGACAAAATAGGGAGCAGAAAGGAGACAAAATTCAAGTATTCTAGCGTAAGCCTTGCTGCCCAATTGATTGAGTCAGTGCTGTTTGTTCTAGAGAAAGATATGTTGCCCCAAAATGATGAACTGCTATATCACATGCCGAAAGCTTTGACACTGGGAAGACCCCAGATTGAAGTGTCTCTGAATCTCTGAATGAGAGTAAGAAAGTCAGGGTGTTCTGCCAGTCTTTATGAAATTTATTGGGGATCTCTTTGTGGATCAGACTTTCCTCACTCACCCCATTTCAAAATCATCTGTAGGGCAATATGAACTCAGATTTTCTACCTGGGTCAGGTTTTGATTGCACTACAGAAATTCCAGCTTTAGGAACTGCAGTGAAATGAAGCCTTAGGTCCTACTGTTCTAAATTCTCCTGATGGAAAACTTCCTCTGCAGATACAATTTTGGATATTCTGTGAAGTCAGCAAGACACTCCCCCCTCCCCCAAATGTTGTGCTTTGCTTTTGTTTTGGGAGGACTAAATCTGCTTTGATCCTCTGACTGTTGCCAGCAAACTGATGTGAACATCTTTCCAAATTCCAGGGGATGACTTTCCTCTTTTTTCCATAAAAATTCTCTATATTTGCAAAATTGTCATTGTTCCATAATAGTAAAAGTGGCTGTTCCAGCACTGCAGACTTACTGATGTCAATTTTATTGTGTATCTCTATTTAATACATACCTTCTCTGTAAAACAAAAGGTTGCACTACCCAAGATACTCAGAATACTGCCCCAAAAGGTTTTCAGCAGTAAGTAAAATATTTGTGCAAAAATACGCATAGTGGAATACTGTGATCAAGCCAATGCCTGTTGTGCCTTAAAAGCAAACTCGTTCTTTTCTGGACAAAGTCTACACATTCATCGGCAATTTTGACTGCCTTGTATTCCTTCCTGCCTCATGCTTCCTGTTTCTCAGGCCACTGCAGAGGTCATTTAATTATGATTGTAATTAGCCGGCAGATGGCACTACAAAACAGAACTCTGCCGCAGGGGAGGTGGCTAGCAGCTGGGAATTCATCACCCTGAGAAGGATCACAGGTTGGAAAAGCAAATGTTAAAACCTGAATTTTGATGATGGACAGGCTAAATCTTAAAACCAATTGTAGTAGTAATGGATGTTACAAACATCACTCCAGTGAATTAAAAGAGGGGCTGCAATCTTCTTCACTGACATACTGCAGAGTTTCCTTCTCCAGAACAGCAGGAAGTATCTGAAGACTGACCATCCCAACTGAGGTTGGTCAAGACAGGAGAGCTTGTGACCAGGTAGAACTTGTGCAAAGGGGAAACGAGTCAGGGCTGCTCTCTGGAAATAAAAATGATCCTAATTCTTGGTCCTAGACTTTCAGAATATCTGCTTGCTGCTTGGACATGGTCAGTAAACCTGAGTCCTGAGCTAAATTCTTTAGGTTATTTATTAATGATCATAAAATCATAGAGTCACAGAATGGTTTGGTTTGGAAGCAACCTTAAAGATTATCTCATTTCAGCCCCCTGCCATGGGCAAGGACACCTTCCCCTAGACCAAGTTGCCCAAAACCCCATCCAACCTGAAAGTATATAATTATATATGTATATAATGTATAATGATAAAGAACTAAATATTTTTTCCCCATTTTTATCTCTCTAGCTCTCTTTCATAAAGACTTCAGCAGTCCTTTTATGGTACATGTGATGTTCCTTGCCATGCTGTAATTAATGTCACATTATACAATTCCTATGTATTATGCATTTGGCTGGTTTGTTTCTTAGTTGTGTGGATAAACTGGGAACACACAGAAAGACATAAGGTTACCATCTATCCTCAGTCACTACTATGATATATTGCCCTTCACTTTAGTTTAAATACCATGACATTCCATGGATTTTTTAAATGATACTTACACCTTTTACTACTATGAGTGATAGAAAACGAATTTGTAAGAATCTGAAAAAAGTAATTTAAAAGACATTTTTTTTTCAGACTTTTTACATAGTATGCCATAAGAAGCTGTGTGCCTGGGGCCTTCCACTATTAACTTCACATAAAGCTGAGCAATCTTTTTAAACAGATAAGATAAATCTTTGTCATAGCATAAGCTAAAGGTCATAGGCCAGTGTCAGTAGAATATATAAACTTAGCCCATTGCCCTTACTCTGTGAATAAAGATGTGAAAAAGAATAACATCGGTTTCATTGCTCTTCCCTCCAACAAATGTATCCTATATGAGGACTGCATTCATTTGAAAATCATGTGGGGAATCCCTCATTCCTGGTTCCTGTGGCATTACCTGTCAAAACCAAAGTTCTTAGTTCAACCAATGCATTTGCCCCTTTATATGGCTTTAGTCACAGCCCTAATGATTAAGATGCAAGTATGTATTTTTCCATTTGATTGCACTAAATGTGTATGCAAGACTATACAAGTTTGTAATAGATTCAGAAATTCATTTTAAGACTCAAGTTTGGTCTTAGTAAGCTTTTTTTATTATTATTCGTATTGGGAAATAGGAAATGCTGGGAGTGATATTTTTCTCTTGAGCATTAACTGTAAACGTTTTTAAAGTAAGAACTTTTCCCCCTTTAAATGAAAGATATATTTTAAGAAAATCTGTAATATTTCAGTAATTCCTTCTGTGCACTTTAATGATGATTGTTGTTTTAACTGTCTGCAGAATTTCCAATGTGCTGCTCTGCAATGTGACGGATAGGGTGTCCTTTTGGTTCGTGGTCACAGATTCTTCAAAAAATGTGACAACTGTTCCTGGAAGTGAGGTAGAAGCTGCCATCAGGTACAGCCACTGCCTCTGCAACCTTTTCTTCCTTGCTGACTGAGAATGCTTTCTCTCTCTGGACTTGTGTGAATGAGCACTCTGCCTCTTTAAGGATGAACCTGTCCAAGTAGTTAAAACACCAAGGGGTCACTACTCTTTCATGCATGTGAGATTAGAGGATTTTTAACAGTACCACAGAATGCAAAGCACGTCAGCATTGGGATTATGACTTGGAAGGAGTCTCCCTTACTGCTGGAGCCCCAGAAGAAATCTAGCCCTTTTCTAGAGCTTTACCTGTAATTTGCAGGTACTGTACTGCACATATGCTGCTCTCATCCAGCTGCTGTATTTTCCAGTGAGAGAGCCTTCTCCCTCAGATGAGAGAATTGCACACTTTCTGGGTGTAATTTATATCATAGAATCATAGAAACATTTAGGTTGGAAAAGACCTGTAAGATCATCGAGTCCAGCCATAAACTGTTAACACTTGACAGTGTTAAGTGTCAAGTCCATCACTAAACCAAGTCCCTAAATGTTACTTCAATGTCTTTTCAATATCTCCAGAAATGGTGACTCGACCACTTCCCTGGGCAGCCTGTTTCAATGCTTGACAACCTTTTTGGTGAAGATGTTTTTCCTAATATACAATCTAAATCTCCTCTGGTGTAACTTGAGTCTGTTTCCTCTCACCCTGTTGCTTGTTACTTGAAGAAGAAAATGACACCTACCTCTTGCCCTACTAGTTTCAGGTAGTCGTAGAGAGCAATAAGGTCTCCCCTGAGCCTCATTTTCTTCAGACTAAATAACCCCAGTTCCCTCAGCTGCTTCTCACAGGGCTTGCTCTCCGGACCCTTCACCACCTTCCTTGCCCTTCTCTGGACCCGTTCCAGTACCTCAATGTCTTTCTCGTAGTGAGAGGCCCATAACTGAATACAGTATTCGAGGTCATTTAACTTTCATTGCATGACACATGCACATCTATGCCTAGACTAATGGCCACAGGCTCCCTTTTGGTGCTTCTCAAGCGCAGTTCATCTGACTTAATTTAGAAGTCAGCTTTCACAATACAAGAGCTCCTGTGAATTCTTTATGACCAGAGCTGGCTGTGTCCCAGCTTGGCTTAAATAATCTAACAATCTTATGCTTACATTCTTTTCATATCTCTTACTAGAATGCCAGTCGATAACGTTGTTGAGCGTTGCTTGTACAAATGACCGTACAGTACAAAGCAGTTTGCTTTCTACTAAATATCACATTCTGTAGCCAATAAAAGGAGTGTAGAGCTGAAGAAGGGGAAAAAAAAAAAAAAAAGGGTAATCTGACTTCAGCATTACTCGTACATTTCTGGCGCATGGAGTGGAAAACAGACCTCTTTGTTTTCAGGCATTCTGTACTTTGTCTTGAAAATTCATGTTATCTCTATGGAGGTGTAATGCCTAATTCCTGATGAATGAGTATGCGTTCTTTGGGAAGGATTAACTTAAGCTCATGAGCAGATTAGACTATTTCCTACACAGACACCAAACAATAGCTTCATAGCATTAGTGAAGGAAGCAGATTATTTATTCACTGAAGTTCTCTGTCAGAGTGATGGAATGCAGGGGTTTTGCATTTCTGTTATTCTTTGATACCTTCAGTAGCATAAGCTGATTTATTTAAATCTTTTATGTGCCCTGTTTGCCACAGAAATTGGATGCTGTTATAGTATGTTTGGTTTTTAACTGTTGTCTGTCACCTGATAAAGAATATGCTATTTATAGGAACTTTTATAACTTAGAAATGAGAAATAAAATGATCTATAAAACTACAATACTTTTTATTCAATTGCTTCTAATTGTAGGCTTCCACAGTAAACCATTATTCTAATTCTTCATGCTACAGTAGCACATAAGAACACTACTCATGGACCATAATTTTATTGTATCATATTCTCTACACAGTAAGAATAAAGTAAACCTTTTCAGAGCTCTGTATGAGACTCAAGATCTTGCATAAATATACACAAGGTATACTTATGCATATACAAACATGAAATGCACCTGTAGCTGCCTGCATGTGTTTCAGCACATAATTCTGTAACTCCAGCTGTTAGATGAGGGTGAACAATGCTTATTTCAGCTGTTCACAATGATTCTTTCATATCAGTAAGGATAAAAATCTTTTCTAAATCAAAGACGGATTACCGTATAACGAGTCTTTTAATATGCCATGGCTTTCAGTCTTCCCCAGGAATGCTAGCTTTTCATTAAGGCTAAGAACTTCCTGTTTAAGGGAAAGGCAAACATTATAATTTCCAAGAAAAAAAATTTGCAAAATCTTACTTGCATTTCCCATATATTTGTTCTTAGGAAATACTTGCTTTATGGTAATTAGATGGAATTGTATACAGGAAAGCTGCTTGTAAATCATACAACTACAAACAAAAAGAATCTCTCAAGAAAAATATGTGTAATAAATTTTCTCAAAAATTTTTAACATTCTGAAAGAGCTAATGAAAGATACTGCTAAAGCCTCTTAAGGCTGCTTAGATTCAGATCCAAAAATGCCTGAAAATACTTAGAAGCAGTGACTGTGAGTGAAAGTATGTGTTAAAGGGTAGCAATTGAAAGATACTGCTAAAGCCTCTTAAGGCTGCTTAGATTCAGATCCAAAAATGCCTGAAAATACTTAGAAGTAGTGACTGTGAGTGAAAGTATGTGTTAAAGGGTAGCAATTGGAAAAAATGTGCAAAGTATAAATCCTTTTATATGCACCCTGCGGGGAGGAAGGGCATGTAGGCTATATGGGTGGATTCCTCTGGACCAAATTTTATCTTGTGCCTCATGGACCTAAGAAAATCCACAGGAGCAAGAGCAGATGTACCAGCCCATCACATGCAGGGTGGTTCAGTCTGAGGAACCAAGGGGCACTGAAAAGTAAATCCACTTCTGTGCTAATCTTGAATGCTGCATGAACAAGATAACAGAGCCACTGTTACAGATTACAACCTGCTAAGTCTTCAGTGTATGGTCCAAACTAGAAATAAATAATAATACTGCAGGTCTCACCTATATTTCCCAGTTTTTCACATGAACACATACAAAACTCAAGTGTACAAAAGTTTGTAAGTGTGTGGATGTCTGTGGATTACTGACAAGGTCTGTATTAAAATGAAGGTCTGTGTAATCTTGCCAATATCATACTGGATCAAACTCAGCCCTCCCAGACTTGCAGCACCTATATGATTTTTTTTTCCTTCTTTTTATCTTTTTAACTTGTAAAATGCCATTATAAAAAGTTGTGATGTTCTTTGTGTTTTTATGAAGGATGAACCGGAACAGAATCAACAGTGCCTTCCTGTTGAGCGACAAAACACTGCAGTTCGTGAAGATAACCTCAACCTTATCACCTCCTGTGGAGCCCTCCACACCTGTCTGGCTTATTGTATTTGGTGTTGTTCTTTGTCTTATTTTGGCTGGAATTGTTTTCCTCGTTGTTGCAGGGATTCATCAACGCAAGAAGTAAGCGGCTTAGCTTTTCTTCTGTCTTAACTGAATACTGCAAGTTAAGCCATCTGGGCTGGTTTTGTTTTTCAGATCAGTCTCAGAGAAATTATAGCTGTGCCCCCCTCTCCCTCACTAGGTAAAGATAACCCATCTGTCTTTTTCTGAGAAAAGGAAGTATAGATGTGAAGTGTAACAACTGTGAAGTATAGTAATGTTGAGTTGTACTGAGGAAATAGGGAGTACAAGAATATGATCCTGGAGAATACCTACCTAGACATGATAGCTTTACAAGACATTTGCTGTCATTGTTCTCAAGGTTTAGTGCCACAGGCGAGCCTCCTCTCACAGACTACCCAAATTGCTACCAAGAAGGAGAAGCCTAGCAGTGATTGTGTGCCTCCTGGCAGGGCTAAAAAAATTGCTGCTGCAGTTTCAGAAGACTCAGTAGGGGACACAATAATGATTAATGTATGGCTGAAGAGGGTCTGCTCAATGGAATGGTGCATGGTCTCACCTTATTGAGTGCAAAGAACCCAGCCCTTCACAGATTTCCAGATCTCCCCATGAGCCTAAGTGTTTGCTGTTTGGCAGTAGGGTAGGAGAGAGACACACTCTTTTTCTTTTCATTTCTGCCCTTTTTCTCTTAGTTTCTGTGGTGGCAGTGGTGAAAAAGAGAAGGCTACTCATGCTGTCCTAGTGTGAGCATGTTGGAGCAAGACAGAGAGCAGGTGGAATTTTGTTTCTGCCCTTTCTGTTGGCTTGGAAGTGGGCATAAGGAATAGAAATTTCTCAGGTCATCTGAGATTCTGCTGTACAAGTTCAGTTTCTGCCATGCTTTAGGCTGCCACAAAGGTTATGCTAAGCATGAAAAAATTATGACTTCAGCAACAGAGTTATATAGGAACAGCAGAAGAACTGAAAAAGGGTAAATCTCTGCTGACAACTAGATAATGTTAAAATTATTGACTATATGGTGAGCTGCATCCCCAAATACAACAGAACAAAGAATTCTTGTAAGAAGATATGAAGAGTGGTGTGTTGTAGAGACACTTCCTTTCTGCCTCCTTATCACCTTGAAGAACATTATTTTAACTGCAGAAGAACACCACTTATTGTGAAGGATAAGTGCTTCTCATAAAGAACCTGTAGTAGTGGAGTCAGAATCCCTTTAGTTATATTTTGCATTCAGAAGAATTGTATGTTTTGCAAGCCCTCTGTTTTTAAACAGCAGAATTTGACAAATAGATGAGAGATGCTGTTGGGGGAAGAGTCTGGGCAGATACTTCGGGTGTGCGATTAGCTTAGGCCCTGTCACAACCTTCCATGTGGTATGGGCTGAGTTATTTCATCTCTGAACCTAGGCAACTTCTTCTGTAAAACTGGAGAATGATGTTTCACTATATGAAGCCCATATGTGCCCTCTGTGTTAGTAAAATGGCTGTGTGTCTATGTAGGGCTTAACTTAAAGGGGGTCTTTGAGCATTTCAAATAAGTGTAATATAAATTATGCTAAATAGCTATGATTTTTTTTCTAGCTAAAATAATAATTTGTGTTTCATATCATGCTGAAAGACATTATTTTCTCCCCTCTTATTTTCAAAATAACTCAGCCGAGCTTGAGCGGTTCCCCTCAATATGGTGTAAACTACATGCTCATATTATCCTACCACCACTAATATGACTTGCTGCCTGCCTGTGGTCAGTTGGCATCCTCTCTGTGTCATGCTCTTGTCCTTTTACTTGTTATGCTTCATTTCTCCTGTTTCCCTTCTTTGCCTTTACATATAACTTTTCCTCAGAGCAGATCCCACCATGATTGAACTCCAACCCTCCTTTTACATCAATGGCATCTGCAGGCAGGGGCAAGGGAGTGAGAGAGAGGGTAAACTACTGTTACAAAGACTGGAAAAATAACATGGATGGTCTAAGCTATTTGGCTGCTTGAAAGAAGAGCCAGACATCAGAGAGGAGAAATTAGAAAGTACTCATCTCTTTTTCAGGCATCAAAGTATGTGACCAGGTTGTCAAAGATTTTAGCATGCCCATTAATGAGTTTTACTGGAAATCTGTCCAGAACTGACATAGCAGCAGCTTTGCTGCCTAGTAAGCCGTGTTGGAAATCTGGCCCCAAGGACAGTGTTGACTTCTTATAACTCATAAAGTCATATCAACCATGGAATGGTCTGAGTTGGAAGGGACCTAAAGCTCCTCTAGTTCTAACTGCCCTGCCATGGGCAGGGACACCTTCCACTTAGACCAGGTTGCTCAAAGCCCTGTCCAACCTGGCCAGGGATGGGGAAGCCACAACCTCTCTGGAAAACCTATTCCAGTGTCTCACCACCCTCAGAGGGAAGAACTTCTTCCTAATATCTAATCTAACCTACCCTCTTTCAATTTAAAGCCATTACCCACTGTTCTATCACAACATGCCCTTGTAAGAAGTAAAAATGTAAAAATTAAAAAAAAAAAAAAAAAAAGTTTGGAATTCTGTATTTATAGGCGTTTAAAGTATCAGTTAAATACCTCTGTTAAAGGAAGCCCAAAAGCACATGCTTCAGGCCATTCGTACTCAGGGTGGCTGGGAAGCACTACTGGCCTATAATGGAGTTTCAGGAATGAGTTACACTCATGCCTTATTTCTTGAATTAAAAAATTTTCTTAATTAGTCCTTCAGTGTGCATCACTGCCAACATATAAAATTCCAGCCCACAGCTGTCTGCAGTTGAAGAGCTCTGTGTAATTGTAGCCTTTCACTTTACAGTGAGCTGTATCAGACATACTGTCTCCCAGCCTTATGTTTGTTCTCCTGTCATTGCAGCTATAGGACACCTCCCTGTCTGATAATAGATTTGGCACATACCCAGGGCAGGATCATCCTCTACTGGTTATGCTGAACTAGACTGAAGTCTATCCTTACCCCCCAAAATACCATCTGCCGCAGAGGCCATAAACATTTGCCTTGGGAAGAGTGAAAACAGAGTAAGCACACGTTTTTTCCGTCTGTTACTCTCCCAATGTCTAATTTACAGCTGGGGGCCTTCCTGAGCTGTGTTGGGTTTTCATGTATTGAGTAACCCACAATGTTTTCTTCTTAACTTGTTAGTATCCCCTTGGACTCAGAAATTTTTGGCTTCTCTGAATTCCTATGGCAACGAGTTCTACACATCTCCTCTTCATGTAATTTCATAGAATCACAGAATCATAGAATGGTTTGGGTTGGAAAGAACCTTAAGATCATCTAGTTTGAACCCCCCTGCCATGGGCAGGGATACCTCACACTAGACCGTGTTGCTCAAGGCTCTGTCCAGCCTGGCCTTGAACAGTGCTAGTGATGGAGCATTTACCACTTCTTTGGGCAACCTGTTCAAGTGCCTCACCACCTTTACAGTAAAGAACTTCTTCCTTATATCCAACCAGAACTTTCCCTAAGTCTGAACCCATTACCTCTTATCACTACAGTCCCTGATTAAGAAAATTTCTTGCAAACCTGCTTGTTAGCATCTTCTTTTATGTTCTGGCCCCGCAGTTTTTGTACTAAAGAACACTCCTTTTAGCAACGTAAGAGCAGGTACAGCACTCAAGAGGTTTCCCCTACTACTGCCCATGTTTATTTTTAGCAAATCTGTAATGCCAAGAATCTCCCAAAGGCCAATAAAATTTTATTATTGTTAATATCGCTGTTATTGGCAGTTACACTGACTCAGGTTGTTACGGTTGTCCTGAGTCAGATTGTTACAGTACATGTTGCAGGATAGGAAGAAGCAGTGGAGCTGAACTTTGAGTTTCTTATCCTCTGAAACTGCTGATGCTGCAGGCTGTAAAGTGTAGCAGGTTTTTAAACTATGAACTAGTAGATCTCAAGGTCAGAATAAATCTGGAACTAAAGGAACATCGTGACATGTTGACTGATATTTCTGTATTACATCCTCTTGTGGTTGTATTTTTGGATAATTTTAATATGCTTTCGGTGGGAACTGGAGCCTGGAAAAGTGAAAGCTGTGCAATTGTTTGATCTAGAACACAGAAGTATAAATACTGGGTGGGAAGGTGACTGTTAATGAAGATTGACTGAAAAACACGGATTTGCAGCATTAAGAGTACCTAAGTTCTGGAGATCATCAAGGAGTGTGAGGGCATTCACGTCTCCACATTTGGAGACTATAGTCTTAAGATGATCAGTTTCTAAAGTTATGTTTTAATTTGCCCACATTATGGGGTAAAATCTATAACATACCTAACAGGGTCAGACTAGATGCTTAATGTGGTCCTTCCTGACATAAAGCAAAAACAGATGTAGAGGTTTTTTTCCATTTTTGTTTTTCACCAGCTTTTCCTTCTGCACTCTCCAGTCATTCTACAGAATGAGAAGGTGAAGTAATATGTATAACATGCTTACAACATGTTTACTTTAGGTTTTCTGATTCCTGATTCCTGATCTCAAACCACTAAACCAGGGTTTCCAGTCTTTAAGCCTCCACCATCTGTGGTATGCTTACAGCAGCAAAGAGGTGCACCAGATTATGCTTTTCATAACCTGTAATGAACTTCTGACTATATATGCAGTTTCCTGGCTGTGGAATCATGGTGGAGTGCTGCAGGTCAACAGAATAAGATGATTTTCTCTTTCTTGTTTTTAGAAAGAATAAAAAGCCAACAGAGAGAGAAAATTTAGAAGAGAAATGCGAAGTGACAATAACAGTAGAAAATGGGATTCCTTGTGAAGTGCTGGATTTAAAAGCAGGCCGAATTAACGGAGTCTTTGCAGCAGATGATGAACGGTTCACATCCTTATGAAATGCTGCCATTGCTCTCTGGTGTTTTTTTGAAAGACTCCTGTGCCTACCTTATCTCGTCACTACTCCTCAATGTCAAACATGAAGACAAGAAAAATGTCCTTTCACTTAATTTTCCTCAAGAGAACCTTTTGCTGATGACACATACACTTGAACCTCCATTACAAAGCTTTTGTTCATGGGCAAAGCAAATGAGAAGACCTCAAATGATAGCCATTAAAGATTACCAGAAGATGTGCAGCAAAACAAGGTTGAAACCTGCCTTGTGTCAGGCATTTAATTTGTAATGATTATTTAAATATGTCCATCGCTTGTTTTCCCCTAATATAAATGTGAAACTGCATTATTCCTGAATGTCACTGGGGATAACATTTATCATTGTCAATTCTTGCTGGGCTTTCTTTCAAGCCATATGCAAAAGTTTCTCTGTAAAATGACTTGGTTTTGCTGATATGCAGTATGCCTTTGGATGGAATAGTGATCAGTGCATGGAAGTTTTCATTTATTGAGAAAAAAAGCAGGCTTTCACAGCCTCCATAACAGCAGATTAAAAAGCAGCTGGACCATATATAGCTTTAAGGCTAGCAAAGGTCTGGTACTAAAACTGTTTTTCATTTAACAGTCAAAGTCACAAAGCATATGACCAGGAAATTAAGAGTTGCAAAAGTTTAAGATCCGTTGAAAGTAGAAGTTTCAACAAAGGGCAGATTTCTGAAGGTGCAGTCTGTAGTGAGTGGCCCAGCTCTCATTAAATCTATGAGGACATTTCACAGCTCTGAAAAAAAAATCCCCCTTACATTTTTAAATAGTGAAACTAGAGTAGACATCCAAGACATAGCCAGCCTGGGGTCAGGTGAACCTTCATGTGACAGCTGGAGAGCTTCTGAAAAGGTTCAGTGCTTGAGACACTAGCTGCTGGGCTTGGTGTACCCAACCTGCGTGACAACATGTAGGTGGTGGTAAGTTGGCAGAGACTTTTCAGACCTGCGTTGCTGTTTGTGTGGCTGGGAGTTGAGGGCATCAAATGGTGCCAGACCCTGAACTGCAGTGTTGGATTGCCATACGTACAGACTGTAGTATCTGGGCCCTGATCCCATTCCCATTTAAATCTGTGATAAAATTCTGACTGATTTCAGAAGAACTGAGCTCCAGTGAAAGGGGGTTCAAGTGTGTGGGTAACTGTACACAGAGAATGGAAGTGTGATGCAGTATCTGAAATCACCAAAGATGCCCATATCACTGGAGGCAGAATTTAACCATTAGGCATCCTGTTTGCTGTGTTTGGAGGCAATATTAGAAAACCCATTTATTTACCAGGGTTATTCCATCAGACTCCTCACAAAGAAGAACGGGGTAAAATAGTGTCAAAGCTGCTTGTAAAGGACCATCCAGTCCTAAGGCTAAAATGTTTCTTGTCTCTCAGGGTATACATCCTTCAGCATTTTGGCTGTATTGAGCACTTTTGGCTGTCAATTTGACTTAGCGCTGGCTGTTGCGAACAGGGTGAGCAAAAGGGGAGAAATGGGGAAGAGGAGGGTAAGCTGCAGGACAAAGGGAGGAAGCTGAGAGGGAGAAGCTCAAGGGAGTTGGGGGAGAAGAGGGCTAAATGCAAAATAAAACTATGGAACCCACTGATAATTTACCTCATGTGGTCTCATCTGTCACAGCTGTCCTGGTGGTGGGTCCCTCTGGACAAGGATGGCATCTTCTCTGTGTCCCAGATGGTGTGCTGCTCCATTCTGAAAAGGATTAATAAAGTCAGTTATTCATGATAGTATCTCAGTCCTTCAAAATTACCATCCACAATGTGGAGATATATTTCTCATAGGAATGTCAAAGATGAAGCTTACTGGTGTTTAAAATTGTATGGAGGGAAGATACAGAGTACAGTGTTATTATTGCTTCCTCAGTCATTACCCCAAGGTCTTTCACTTAGGCAGAGTTTTATTGAGGTAATTCAGATCCCATAATTTCTAGAACTTCACACTTTTTGTATTTTTTGTAGGACAGATAGCTACACTGCAGTGTGACCACAATGGGTTGCTGTAACTGCAGCCCCTCTGTAAGAACCCGTGAAAGATTTTGGTGAGAAAAGCTTGGCGGTGCAAGAGCAACTTCAAGCTACTGACTAAGAATTACTATTATCCTGTATTGTATTATATGATACCGAAATAAAATTCATTCGATATGGAAAAGGGCCAAGCATATCTGAGCAAAATAATTATCAAGGTCTGAGTGAAGAATTCAGCCCATGGCACTGGTGGATAATTTGAAAATAGATTGAAAGCCTCTGACCAAAAAACATTATGTGATGTGGGCTGAGTCTGGTGGTAGGTATTTAATCACTGACTTCCTCCCAGCTTACCTTTTAGCCACGTAATTACTTTACAGCAGTTTGGTGTAATGTTCTGCTAATGATGACATGGGATTTACTCAGATCATACATCTTGCTTGCCTCTCTGCTGACAGAAAATGGCTTGAGAGAAGCAAATGATACATGAACAGGCACATATCACACTTAGCAATGCTTTGAAGTCAGGGTTGGTATTAGCTCTTTCACTGAAATAGGTACCACAAACTGGGTTAATCAAGGGCGCAGTGCTACAGAAGTCTCTGCAGCAGGATCATATTAGAAAACAAAGAGCATTTTGATTTAGTAAAGGCTGTCGTCCAGAGCCTGCAAATGGTACAGTACAATTTATATTCCTTGAGGATCTCACCCAGATGTTTTATGTAGCTTTCACCTTTTTTTTTCTTTTTCCTCTAAACCACTTGCCATCAAACAACCTGATAATAAACAGAAAAATGAGGAACAAACAATATAGACTGTACTGTAAACTGCTTCCTAAAACAGTGAGTTGTTCTGCTTTCAGTTACATTTGTGCCATGCCAATGAGTTTTGACAAAGGAACATGGCGTGCCGGAGACTACCCTGTTTAATTTTCAAGAGCTCCTTTTGAGAGAAAAGAGAGTAGAAAAGGAAATTCAGTTAAATGAAGCAATAAAAGCAAAGAAGTTCTGTTTGAAGAGTTGACATTTCAGGAAGGATGTTACAGTTCTGTTCAGCTTACTTGAGAGAGATGTCTAGGCTAGAATGAGCACAAATCATGCATGAACAAGTTGTTTACACTGTCAGTCATTAGCTACACATTTGTAGTGCTAGAGAATGTTGGGAACTCTGCAGTGCCCTCCTTGAATTAGAGCCAGCATTGGTTGTGAAGCAACTGTTTGCTGTGTGCAACCTTCAGTGTTGTATGGATCACAGACTGGTCTTGTAGATGAAGCTAGCAGTCTTTGTTTACCTATATTTATGCAGGGAAGATTGCAAACTGTGAGCAGATGCTGAAGTCCTTACTTGAGCCATTCTGCCACTTGCTTGAAGGAAAGCTAACCATTGTGTCCTGCAAGCTGATGCTTACTCTGTGTTAGAAAAAACTAGACTGAAGCTTGTTCTGTCACATCAGCATTTGTCTTTTCCCTTCCATGGCAGTGTACAATACTTTGAGAAGTTCTGTGGTTCTCACTCCTAAACATCTCCCTGTTAGCCACCTTAAAGTCTGGTGCTCACTACTGGACCCAATATTCCTACAGGCTCTGCCCTACGTGGTCGTATTTGCCTGTCCAGGTATGACATTTGCTTCTGTTGCATTGACCTTAATGGAGAACTCTTTCCTGGCTATGCCTTCATAAAGAGACACCTTTGTTATGCATTTTGAGGGAAGACAGAAGCCAGTTCACAGTTTCTACCATTGTTCACAAAAGAGAAGGGTGAAGTGGGCACAAGGAGCCTTAGGTTAGTATTCAAGTGCTGTTCCTTCATCACTGTGAGAATGAAATAATTCCCAAATTAATACAAGTTGTGGAATTAGAACAGGAGCTTCTGGTGTGATAATTTGGTTCTTTGAACTGGGCGTCATTGTTTTCCAAGCAAGGAGAAATACCACACCTTGAAGGAAAGAGTTTTCTTATGTAACCTCCCACATGTGGAAAAACAAAAGAAATTAAATCTTAGGGCAGAAGGGCAACAAAAATGTAAAATAACTCCCAGTGAGCAGTGTGAGTCTGTGTTTCTAGATACTCCTAAAAACATGGCTCTGCTGCCCTCAGAAATTTGGTCAGTTCATCAGTGCAGTAACCTGTGACTCATAAGCTGTTTTAAATGTGCCAAGTTTTTATACAAAATGCATTGACCAACTGTCCACGATCCATTAGCAATGAGCAATCTGCTTGGTTTTCTATGAGCAGTTTCTTTTAGCCTCTCATGGTTTTTGTTTCCTTTTAATGTGGCATGCAGGGAGGGATGTGTGCAATGGAGTGACACCACAGCTTCCTATGCTGACAATTGCTAATGAAAAATTTGCACTGTTAGATATACCTAATTTGATGGACTGAACTTGCTAGTTTTCAAATCACATAAAGCTAAAGTACATTGACAGTGATGAGTGATACACACTTGCCAGCACAAATGTGTCAGTATGTTCAGTTCCATGAATACATTAAGCACTGTGGATGCACTTAGCATAATGCGTTTGTGTTTTAACTGGATATTCTGTGGCTGGATTGATGTTTGCATCAGAGGAATTCCACCTTTATAGCATGTATTCAACTTTGCTGAAAGTAAAGTCAGAAGGTTCGGTATGAGCTGAATTTGACCTAAGATCAAAAAGAAAAGTTTGATTTTGCTGTTGTCTTCCTTCTCCTGTGTTTCCCTTTCCCTTGGAGGTGGCAATCTGAAGCCATCAAAGTATCTTATTAGCGACAGCAACGGCTAAATAGGAAACATTTAATTTTTGAGAAATAACGAGAGAGTGTGTTCTGGCGTTCTTTCTGTCAGCTTCTGCCTCTCTCCTATCATTTAGATCCTAATTGCTACAAATTACAGTGTGTAGTTTTTATCAGTTGTGGACCAACAGACTCAGGAGTGATGTACACTATGATATTGTATTGAAACAACATTGTAGATGCTGATGTGTAGACACATGTTTAGTGTAAAACGAACTGGGAGCACTCAGTAAAACTGAAATGAGAACACTGGATGCCTAGATGAAAAGCTGTGTTTCACAGGATCAGTACCTTTCCCTTCATTGGTGGGGCAAGGTGGCTTTTTGTAATGGGCAGGGCATAAGGAATACAGAGTATTGTGCCCCTGGGTGCTTCCCTCTCCTTTGCTTTCTTAGCATATGGTCTTGATTTTGATTGTGGCCTTCAGCAGTGACACTTTATGATATCCTAATTTAACCTGCTGGTTTGTACACTCATCTGCCTTCCTGAAAATCATTCAGCTTTCTCCAAAACCGTGGAAAAACACTTTGGTTTCCTGACGCTTTGGGCAACTGACAGCATCTTTACACAACTCCTGATATTGTGATGTTGTCTTCAGATGTGGGGCTTGCCCCTACCCACAGGGCAATTCCCTCCTTGGCGATGGTGAGCACGCTTTGGCTTGGGGAACAGCCACCAGTCTGTGCCTCTATTGGAGCGAAAAAGTGTGGCGCAGAGGTCATAGCTTTTCTTTAAGTCTGAAATCCAGGCAGTGAAGCAGCCTGCCATGGAACAGCAGTTTATGGAGGGATATGAATTAGTCATCCAAGGTGCCAGCCCCAACCCCAGGTTGGCAGGGTGCAAACCCCTCCCTGCTCTATGAAGTTACTGGGATATGGCCGTGTGGCCAAATCAGCTGCAGGAGGTGGGTGCAAGCGAGGTAGAAGCTCCCCCTGCCTCAGTTCTTCCCCTCTGAGATGAAGGTCCTGTGTGGGGGGGCAGCAGGTGGGGAGTCTTTCTGCCCTGCACTCATTGCCTTGACCTCCATTCTTGCTGGACAATGAGGAATTAATTCAACCAGCCATTGATCCACCCTGTCACTGCAGAGGAAGAGCCAGCTATGCCAAGACCGGCTGCTGGTATGTGCCTTTTGCACCGGAGCTGGTCCCAGGTGGCTCAGAGGTTGAGCAGGACAGAATGTGCCTACCTGCAGAGTAACCGAGATGTCCACCCTTGCTGCAGCACAGCTCTGCTCCCAACCTAGGGAGCAGACACAAGGATTTCACATAACTCCCTTCTTGTAGGAGTGCTCGCAGTGAGGGGAAAGGCCCCGTCACATGGGCTGAGGGCAACTGGTGAGCCAGAAAGCCAGCACCCCGATCCCGGCAGTGGCAGGAGGGCTTTTGTCTGGAAAAGGGCGTATGTCATGCATGCAGAAGAGTTAGTCATGTGGGAAAAAGGCTGCTCAGGGGATTAAAAGGACTATTTGCCCAGCCCCCGGTTTGAAGCACCAGGAAGAGGGAGAGGAGCTGGGATTGCCCCCCAGCAATGCCCAGGTGCAGCTGCAGCAGTGTGGCCCCTCTCCAAGTACTACTGTAGTGTCACAGAAACGTGCGCTGGGGCTGAAGCCATGCTTGGGCCATCCACTGCCTCCACAAAGCCACTTTACGGGGAGCCCTCAGAGCAAGGACTTGCCAGGTATTTAACTGATTTGAGCAGCTCTTTGGCAAACAGCAGAGGAATGGCAGAGAGTGGCTCAGGCGCAACCCTGCACAGGCAGCGGGACGGCTGTTCCACAGCAGCTCGTCCTCCTTGGGGATGCTCCAAGCCATGCAGCCCTGGTGCTATGCAGCCATAGCCCTTCAGAGCTCCTCTCTGTAAATCAGTCACTGAGTAATGCTTATGTCTGTCTTTTATGCACTAGGCAGAATAACAAAGTGCAGCAGAGAGCTTAGGCAATTATCCTGCCTGGAAAAAAATTGCCTGATAATGATATTTTAAGCAATTTAAAGACTTTGTGATGCCCAATCCACAACACAGGAGTTTCTTATTGAGGCATGCCCTGACTGCAATTCTTTGTTATTGCAGTCCTAGTTTCATAGCACAGCTCAGCCAGCAACGTGAGTGATGAGGCAGAAAGCTGTTCTAACAAAGCCAGAGTACAGACGAACATTGGCGGGCAGCTATTTAAGTAGATGTCAAGCAACTCAAACCCTTGAGACTACTGGACTGGGAGTATCAGGTAGGAGCTGGGAGCCACAGTGCTCACTGCCGACCTGAGGGGTGGAGGGGAGGATTGGCACACTGGAAAAGAATGAGCTTGTGCCGTCATGTCAGGTTATCTGCAGCCTTTGTACTGTGGCAAACTGACATAGTCATCTTTGCTCTGAGCCAAGCAGGCTGCCTGCCATTGCATACAACATCTTTGAATGAGACTGGATTTTAACTCCTCGTTGCTCTTCTCCTGTCAACCAAGCCCAAGGGCTGCTGCCTTGCTGCCCTTGCTGGATGTTTGGATTTCCTGAAAAGGATCAAGCTACTTCCATTTCTCAGTTGTTTGCTGTTCCTTTTTGCTGTGGCACAAACTATCTCCAGGTTCTTGCCAGACCAGCCAGAAGGTCCACCCCAAAAAATGCTCCCAGCTCATCTGAGAGTGGATGGCATCCTCTCCCAACAGACCTGCCCTCACCATTTTAGACTACACAAGTCACTCCAAGCTCAGAGCCCAGCCATCCTTCAGAAAGCCTGCAGTAAGGCTGACACAAACAAGTCTGTATCCAGTGGTCTTCCATGTGTCTGCTTGCGGAAACAAATCCATCCATGAAAGTATGATGTGTGTGGAGCCCCACTGTTGTAACTGTTTTTCAGAACATGTCTTTGTGCTAATTAATCTCACAGGTTAGAGTTTTTTCTCTTGAGTTAAGGCAATGGCAAGAAAGATGCAGTGTAATTCTTGTATTATTTCTCAGATATGATATCAAGTGTTGCATTTAGGTATGCAATAGAAAAGAACTTACAAAGAAGGCTGAAAATCTGCGGCGTAATTCAGTGTGGCTCTCCCTGCTACCATTTTCAGCTCACTGTTTTAGTACCTGAAGAAGTACTGGGTCCAGTGAGTGTTCAGGTAATTTACCAGCATAGAGGAGAAAATGAGAGTTAAAGTGAACAGTCAACATAATCCCTGTTGACTAATGGGAGAGAAGAAATCGTATCAAGGTAATAATAGACATAATTCCCTGCTCTGACAGACAGCAGATGAAACAACACAAAAACCTATCAACATTTCAGTACATGACAGACTCACTGACAAATTAAGGAACGATGAGCTAGACAAGAATCACAAAAGGCGCATAATTACTTAAAAAAACAGGCTTTACAGTTATCAGTCAAGAAGAGGGGCCATTTTAAGTGATAACTCCTGGGCCTTGCTGTATCCCATACAATCTGGATGAGGGAAGAGAAAACCTAACAGGTTTGCGGCATTGCCAGGTGGAAGTCTTTTGAAGGATTAACGATTCCAAATGATCATAAAAAACTGGATAACTGGTCTGAAATCATTGCTATGGATTCAGCCCAAACAAATTCAAAGTATGCTTATTAGTGCCACCCTGGAACCAGAGGTACAGAGACAAAAAAGGAACAACTGAGCAAGTAGCAGTGCTACTGGAAAGGTCACAAATGAGTCAATGTTGGCTGATGTTGCCAGAAAGAAGGTGTGTATCAGCAAGGTACATCATCTAAGATATGGATGGTGATTGCACTACTGATCATTGATAAGGTTTCAGTTACGATCAGATGTGGACATGATTGCTGAGAAAGCACAAAATGTAGTGAGTCTGGATGGCGCTGAGAAAAGTAACATGGAATTTAGGGAACGTGGGGAAGGGTTGAGTGAATGTTATTGAAAAAAAAAAAAGATTGCTAAAAGATTGTTAAAAGATTGTACACGGATGAGAGATCACTTTTACCTGGTCCATGGGACATGTATCACACAATATTGAAACAAGGTGTTTCCTCAAGGTCCCTAGTTTCTGGCTCTGCTTGCTAGGGGATGCCTGTTGCTGGTTGCCCTGATGAGGCTGTGCTAGTTTCAGTCTCTTGCAGATGGAAGGCTGCTGCTACCTTCTTGGGTTTGGCAATGAAGGGGCTGATTGCTGCTGCTGATATGCAGACTCAGTGGTTTTGGAGGGGCTCTGCTGGGAACTGGAAACCAAACCCACGGATGTGGCTGCAGAGTTGTGTCCCAAAAAACTCCCCCTTGGCAAGAAATAAACCAAGAACCCAAACCAAAAGCAGCCAGGTGATCCTGGGTAGAAACAGGCTAATTTAAAAAAATACCAAGATATTGTCTGAACCATAACACTCAACCCAAGCTGCATTTCCAGAACTAATTTGTGCATCGATTTTCTCATTGATCTGCAGTAAGTGCTAGGTTCCAAGCTAGATTAGCAAAGGTATTAAGATGTTAAACTGGAGTCATATTAGTAGTCAGAGTCACCATAGTACTTAAATCCAGTCGACTTATAGTTCAGATTAGGTCTCTATGCAAGACGCTGTGATCCCACTTATCTCTTGCTATTTTTCAATAGTTCAGTGAACACATTAAAAAATCTGGTTTTATATGCCCCAGATGCTTTGAAAATGAGGTATATCATCCAAACCACTTGGGCTTTGCAAAGGCTTTTAAAACATGGACCTAAACCCCCAGCCAGATACCCTATGTCAGGCTAACTGGGGTTTCTTCCTGCCTGGGAGTTAAGGTTCACAGCTTGGTGTTTCAGTGAAGTTTCTAAATATTTTTACAGCTTATCACCAACTTGTTAAAGGATTCACAGATTCTGAGCTACCAAAGACAAGGGCAGGCTATAGATAAATTGGCCAGCGGTATCATTGACAGCACATTTGGGAAACATTAACCAAAAGTAAAAGCCTTTTATAAGAAGGCCATAAAATGGCAGCAGTAATTATGTTTTCCCAAAGTTAATAATTGACTTTTGTTTATTTGTCTTTTTATAAAAAACTTTTTCCTTTCTCTCCTACAATGGATAAAACCCATAAAAGGCCCCACAAATTGGATTCAGCCTTTTTTCTTCACTCTAGTCATGCTTGAAGGCTGATGAGATATAGCCTGACACAGAAGCTTACCTGAGGAAACCTACTTCACTGAGTGGTTCTTAGCCCAGACAAGAATATGTTGGTCCACCTTTGGCTTGTCTGTGGTCTGAGCGCTGTCGTGACCCCCCAGGATGTCACACTACAAGCCCAAATGTTTCTAGAAGAATTTAACAGGAAGGCAGAAGACATCAGCTATGAAAGCGCCCTTGCCTCATGGAACTACAACACCAACATCACTGAGGAGACTGCCAGGCAAATGGTAAGTGCTCCATCCCACGGGTTTTACTGTTTTTTGAGGAATCTGACGGCTACTTTCTAGCCTATTTTGGTTCCAGTTAAGTTGGCTGAAATTGGACTGCTACTTCTTTGGTAGCTGTGGTTTAGTTTCAGGAGGGTAGAGGGTCTTGCTTTAACACAGCAATGCCTCGCTGGAGGTGCCTGGGCCACTACCAGCCTCTACAGCTTAGGGTTGGTGCCTAGGCTGCCTATGCAGCACATGGGGATGGTCAGAGGCTGGACTTGTCCCTAGCCATTACCCTGAGTCACCCTGGTGAGTGAAGAGGAAAGGCAAGGAAGTGGTGCATGTTCTGCTCTGAAATGTGAGAGAGATGCTTCCTTCTGATTGGGGTCCACCACCACCAGCGCTTCCTGGTGCACCGTTCCTGTGTAGGACCCCTTTCCTCTTGGAGAGGTCACAGGCTGGAGGCATGGTCTTCTTCCAGGGCCCAGGCGAGATGCTGCCTTGCAGCAGAAAAGACCACAGCATTTGTACGTACGTTATCTTGCAGTACAGTTCTCCCTGCTTCTCAACCTCTAGCTGTCGAGGCAGATGGGATCTGTAGGCAGGTACCGTGTTTATGAAGAGCAGTTAGCCATGATCTAGGTGGTTACAAGATCATGGCTGCCATGCCTCAGCCTAGCATCTCATAACAGTGGAGCCTTTCAAAATGGACAGACACCTTGAATTTTGTAGCTGTGTGTATTTTAAGATTAACTCAAGCTTTACAGAAAAACAATTCAGAGCAGAAAAATGAAGCTGAACATCCTACATCCAATTTTCCGTAATGGTTTAACTCTTCCACTTCGTGGTCTTATAGCTTAATTAAAACATGGTTTAATGATCGTATTTCTTAATTAAAGCAAGGAGACTGGTTGCTGGAAGAAATCTGAATGGCTAATCATTGTCAACCTGGAATGTTTTCTGAGGCACCAGGTACTTATACTCTAACATTTCCGAACATGTAAAATAAAAGCCTGATATAGTAGCTTCAGCATTAGTGAGATGATAATAAAATACATGAGAAGACACCAGCAAGAAGAATCAATTAGTTCAGTGCTCAAAGAGAACATTTTCTCTCACTTGATCTCTTCAGTAACACTTGAAATAAGCCCACTTATGAGAATCAGAGTTAATGAATACTGTCTTTTCTGGCTCCTTCCCAACCATATTCCTTGTAAACTGTGCCACAAACACCTTAACTATTCCTCTGACTTCTCAACCAGTACCTCTAATTGAGGAAAAATCAGACAGCAAGCTAACTTCTTTCCCCCAGCTTTTATAGCCAAAGAGCCCCCTCTTCTGCCTCACTGCTACTAAGGCACCTATCAATCCCTGCTCAGCACAAGGAGTTCAGACACAGATTTACACAATGTGCATGAAAGAGCTTTTCAGAGTCAATATGACATTGGTGTTTCCTGATGCTTCAGCAGGGAGGGGCTCTGCTGAGGGAGATGTTACAGGTGCCTTCTCCACAACCCAGGAAGCTCTGGCATGAGCACAATTAATTAAAATGTCCTGAGGATCCAGGTTAATTAGTACTGTTCTTGTTACCATTTGGGATGGGTATTGATATGCAATGTACAAACATTTTAAAAAGGGGAATAAAAATAACACAGTCCGAAATCCAAATAATGTCTTTATGGGGCTACTTTGTGCACTGAAATCGGGGAGTTTCACATCTCATGGTATAAAACTGTAGCAGTGATAAAAGCAACCTCATGCAAAACATTGAGGTTTTGCATGCCCAATCTAGGCACCTATTTCTGGGCTTCTAAGCTCAAGTATAATAATTTATTTACCAGAACTTCAGGAGAAATTGATATTTGCATATGGTTATTGATTTTATATATATTGATCTATTATGATATTATTGATATATAAATTGATATATGCATATGGCTGCTGTCTGTCACTGCTACTTGAAGCAGAAATGGGGAATGACATCTGGGATGCAGACCTCTCGTGCCCTGACTTGTATCTGGTTTTTGTTAGGCACAGGTGGGTGGAAAAAAGCACTAAAGGAAGAACACATGGTGTTTTAAAGTATCAGGGAACAGAGGTAGGTGATGCTGGATCAATTATAACAAGCATGGTGTGAGGTGACAGGTCTGCTTTTTGCTATTTCCAAAGAAAAAGTTATCTGGATATGCTAACAAAGCAAAGCCAAAGCATTCTTCAATCATTTGCAAATCAGTGCAAATGCTCAGCCTGCAATCCCCAGGTGGTCTCCACAAAGGAAGTTTTCCCAGAAGTAACATTCTTGCCTACTGAGTATTTCAGGATGGTGGCCTCTTTCGGCAGAGTAATTCAGGGTTTGTGTGAACCTCTTTCAGAATGAGGCAGGTGCCAAGTGGTCCATGTTTTACGAGGAGGCCTCCAGGAATGCCAGCAGCTTCCCGTTATCCAGCATCCAGGATGCTCTCACCAGGCTTCAGATTCAGGCTCTCCAGGACAGAGGATCATCTGTGCTGTCACCAGAAAAATACAGCAGAGTAAGTTGATGAATGTAGCTCATTATTGTGAGGTGAGCTGAGCTGAGCTGCCTGCCACAGCACCCCCCAAGCAAGGGCAGAGTGTTGTTGCCACCCTGCTTGTCTCAGGATGATGCCTTTTTCCAGCACCAGAATGGAGAGTGTACCTGTTCAAGGTACTCATAGCAGTGCAGGACTGATGGGGAGGTCTGGTTTACGAAGCTGGTTCCCATCCAAGTCAGCAGTTTCGTTGTGTAATCCATGCAATGAATTTCGAACATGAACACACGCCTCAAAGGTGTCCTTGACAAATAGCTGTATTGGTCCTAAGTGGAAAAGAGTACCTGTGAGAAGTGCTTGGCTAAGTCCAGACCTAGAGCAATGAGCAGAAAGAGATGGGTCAAAGGATATTCAATGAGTCAAAAAGGTGGAGGAAGACTTTCTTTCTTTGCTCATGTTTCATTATTAACCAGTGAAAAAGGGGGTGTTTTATGCAGCGGGCACACTGGGTTGCCTGAAATTGCAGAGGGTTGGTGACTTCCTTCCACAGAAGGCTGCTGAAGGCCATCAGGATTTAGCAAGATTCATAGTAAGGCTTGATGTTTCCACTGACAAGTTTATGTAAGAGGCATGTGCATGGATAATGACTATATGTGGAGTTGGAATAGCTGTGCAGACGCAAAAGGGATTTATAACCAAACACTTTAAGGCTAAATTAGTTTCCTTTTGCTGCAGATTAAATTGAAAGAGCATTGAACTTGGGGATCCTGCAGTCCTGATTCTAGAAGGATCCTGAGATTTTTCTGCTGAGATCAGCAGTGTTAACCACCATGCAAGAAAAGCAGATTGGATGGATCTCCTGTCTGATCCAAATGAGATGTGTTTCTGGGCAGATTACCTTGGTGGGAATGCTGACAGTTCCTACAAAGTTGTGTTTATTTTGGAACACAGCAATGCACTGATGGCAATACTTTCTCTGTTGAGGAGGATTTTTTTCAGTATCCTCCCTGTTTTGACGCCTGCAATTTCCCAGATAAATGGCCTTTGGGGGTGAAATTGGCTTTTGCTTGACAAGTGACTTTTTGTACAGTCCGATGGGATTCATCAATACAAAAATTTCTCTAGGCACCAACTTACTTTAATGCTAACAGAGATAAAGTTAGAGCTAGTCATTAACTACCCCTCCCACTGACAGCTCTACATAGTTATGATTTAAAGGTTTAAATGAGAAATAACGTAGTCCAAAAAGAGAAGCTAAAAGTGGTACATGGATTTTTTGAGGTATGAAAATCTGAAACATAAAAAAACACCTCAAACCAGAGCTATTAGCATAGTTTCGGAGGTAGAGCTGAATGATTTCAGATTAATTTGGCCTTCAGCTGACCCAAGACATAAGCTGTAACTTCCCTGTAATGAAGTATAAGCAGATCTATGCAACCAGTGCCATGTGATGTAAAAAACCGCAAGTAACAGGGAGCGTCGCAGCACCTGCAGAAGGGGCCCTTTTTGCTGCCACTGAAAACCATGACCTACCTGAAAAATTTAGGTGCATCCACGCTTACGGAAGCATGTTGCTAAACTGTATTGTTTGATTGCTACTGTACATTGCTAGCTGTCATGATAATCATTAAATCCAGGGCTCTCTCTGACTGTATACTAAGGACCTGAATATTACATCATAAATTTGGGAGATTATCTGCCTTTTCCAGCTAGGTCCTGGTTCAGTAATGCATTTAGGAAAATTCTTTCATTAATCTCTACTGAGTTTAACCGTTTGTTTAAATGCTAAGCTGGTGGGTGAAGTGTTGAATTGAGCTTTTAAGGAATTAGCATAATTGGCTGTTATTTTGCACAAAGTGTGTTTCTAACAGACTATCTCACACCTAACTTGCAGCTGAGCACTGTGCTAAATACAATGAGTACCATCTACAGCACTGGGACTGTCTGTAAAATCACCGAACCATCCGAGTGTTTGGTGCTGGAGCCAGGTACAGTACTAACCATAGCCCCTACTCTGTCCTTTACACTGAGGGTTCAAAACCAAAAAGCCCAAGAGTGGCTCCTGACTGCAAGAGACCAGGCTGTCATTTCAATAGATATATTCTGTTATCTAAAACTTAGTCACAATTTAATTGCATCGTGTGGTTCAGGGACCTCCAGCGGGCCTGCTGCCCACAAGACATACTGTCTCCTACCTGTAGTAGACAGAATTTGAAGAGAGCTTTCAGCTTGTGTGACAGTCTGCCTGTCACCTGGAGTTTGCCTGTGTCACAGAAAGTCCATTTTCTTCCCCATCATCAAAGTCCTGTTGGACTCAACATTACATTGAGGCCAGTCCCAAGAACACTGCCCGTTTAAGGGAAGCTAATGTAAAGAGAGCATATAAGGGACTCATGATCTGCTCCATGTCTCTTAAAGAGAAGGACAGGAAAAGCTCAAATCAGAAAAGGATGCAATAAAATAGTGAGTTCTTGAAAATTTCTTTTGCTTTGGCTAATTTGTTTCCTGTGAAAGAAAAACAGAGATTCTGCTCTTTCAAGTCTTAGTACTTATTTTTCTTTTCTGACAGGTCTTGACACTATTATGGCCAACAGCACGGATTATAATGAGAGGCTGTGGGCCTGGGAAGGCTGGAGAGCTGGCGTTGGCAGAACGATGAGGCCATTATATGAAGAGTATGTTGAACTTAAAAATGAGGTTGCAAAGCTTAATAGTAAGTCGCAATTTTATCTTTCTTTTCTGGCACCCAGAAAGTAACAAACATGCATGAGTCTTGCACAATTTGGAACTGTTTTCTCAAGGGACAATGGCAGATGGCTGCTAGTTTTCTTTTAAAATATCTTTTGAAGTAGCTATATTATCTGTCTCTTGGCCAAACTGCACCTGTATCACCTGCTTTCCTATATCCTTGTTTTGTGAAAAGTGTCAAGCTGGAGCTAGACATAAGGAATAAGAAATTATAGCCTGAATAGTTAGACACGAAAAAATCAAATATTAAGAAATGATCATAAAGAACTTTCTCCATATCACTAAGGAAGAGGCCTCAGCTATGAGACATTTCTACTCCAGGCTTAATGGAGCTCAGTGGACTGGAAGATTTGGTGGAACTGGGAGATGAGTTCCAGTCCTGGTATCTACACCTGCCCTGGTGATTTCGTTGCTAGAAGGGGGGGGCCATATTCAGTGTCCACCACCTTACATCTTCAGTGAGAACCCCTTAGTACACAGCCTGACAGAGGCTGCCCTCCCTCATAGCCACAGGTGCTCCAGTCAGGAGTGACAATTTCCTTTGACCTCCAACTGGAATGACCTTAATTAGCAGATAACCGTGACTGCAATAACTGCATTTCTTGGAACACTACCATACCTGCATATTCATGGAACAGAGCCATGGATGAGCACTCTCCCCCTGCCTAGACCCTTTGAGGTCTGCATGGGATCAGCAGGGAGCAGCACTTCTGCAGACCCACGTGGTTCCATGTGTGGTATCCTGATTTGATGCATCTGTGCTTTACAGGTTATTCTGACTATGGAGATTACTGGAGAGCAAATTATGAAGCAGACTATCCAGAAGAATACAAATACAGCCGTGACCAACTGGTCAGAGATGTGGAGAAGACATTTGAGCAGGTAGAGGCAGAAAAAAGCTCTCATCTGAGCCACAGGGTTGTGTTTTGTGATGGAGGTCTCATGTGTCAATGTTGTGAAGGAAGACCTGCTTTAAACTGACTAATCCTAGCCCGCATGGGGTTAATAGATGTTGGGAAACATAAACTTTTTAACCTCCGCAGCCATTCTAAGATCAGCTTGGTCCCCTTTGGCTGCGCTGTGCCAAAGGCTGGGAAAAGAGGGGGCTCTGCAGAGCTGAGATGTCTCTCCTCCAGGCAGGGCCCATGTGGGAAACCATGTTACCCATGGGTAGATGGCATCTGTGATATTCCTCATGTAAAGTTAGCAATTCTCCCTCCCTCATATCTGAGCAGGACTTCTGGGGTTAGGATCTGGACTCAGCACTTGAGCCCTGAGGCAAAGCTCGGCTGCAGGTTTGGGGTACACTTACCTGCCAGGAGAACTTTGTCAGACACTTTTGAGGCTCTCTGTTTAAGAGGGATGAGTGGGGTAGAGCAAAGAGAAAATAATTTGTTTCCTTCTTCTCCTCTGCCTCCAGATAAAACCTCTGTACCAACAGCTGCATGCCTATGTGAGGCACCAGCTGGAGCAGGTCTATGGCCCCGAGCTCATCAGCTCCACAGGATGCCTGCCTGCTCACTTGCTGGGTATGTCAACGCGGCCGTGCCACGCAAGCCTGACTTTGTACACAGGGCAGACCCCTTCAAGGCATAAGGGAAGAGAGTAATCTGCCTGTTTAATCAGGATATTAACAAACAGGTTACAGATAAGAGAAAGGGAGAGGAGAAATGGAGTAAAGTCCCTGGCAGAGATGACACAGGTGCTTAGCAGCAGTGGCAGGTAGGGAAGGCAGGTGTCCTCATCCTTGCTGGAGCTGGTAACTCTCAGCTCAGAACTCCAGCACTGGGTGGGACATTTCCCTCTCCTCTGCAGCACTTGTCTTACTTAGAAATGAGAGTTTCAGAGAGACCCATATTCCCTTTTAAATCGTATTTTAAGGACCCGCATTTCCACAACTTTGCTTCCAAAGCACAAAGCATCAGGTTGCTGTAACTGTAATGTACCTGAACACGGCATCAACAATCATGTGGACTAACAACGTGAAGTTCAGTTGTGAACAGACCTTTAGGAAGGTGACCTGTTCTGAAACTGCATTTTAAAATAATAGCTGATCTTGTAGAATAAAAGGATCTTTGATCTGACTTTGACCTATGCATGACTTCCTAGAACTTCTGACCTCCACAGCTGAATCAGACCTATTTACATGTATAGGACATCCATTTATGACACTGCACAATTTCTAGAACTGTCTAGCACTTTTGAACAATATATAAGCAATCATTTAAATTCTTTCTTTGTTTCTTTCTTTATTTGAAGGTGATATGTGGGGTAGATTTTGGACAAATCTGTATGCCTTGACAGTTCCCTATCCAGCCAAACCCAACATTGATGTAACTTCTACAATGGTTCAAAAGGTAAGACGTGCTTTTATGCAGTACAAATTACGCAAGAAATCTAGATGGAATAACAATTATAGAGCAGATCTCAGCTGCTTTTTTAGAAAGCCATAGCTGCCCTAAGGCAAAACATTGCTTTCAGCATCCTTTTTTGTTTGCAGTTCACCTTAATGTGTTCATGCACTGTACCTTTTCCCTTAGCTGTTCTCCTCTCTTTCTTCTCCAGTTTCTTTGACTGGCTTAATCTTGGCTCCACATCTATTTTCCTCAGAGACCTCCATCCATTAAGAGATGTATTTTGTACATATAAATATTTCAGAACTCATGGAGTTGGCTGGTTTCAAATATGACCTTTGCCAGCCATTACCATAATCAAATAGTTTGTGTATTGCAGTTTGGGTTGTTGTTTGGTTTGTGGTTTTTTTTTCCCAGTCTTGTTTATTTGAATACAGCTAGGAACTGCAGTGCTGCCTGTTATCTTTTGATCGCTGCATGGCACCATAAGGTCTGTGTTTGAGATCTGTGGTGCTAACAGCTGTGACAACACCTTTACCAAAACGGGAACATGGATGAAGATAAATCTCTGTAGTCTTGACTAAGATTCACTCCTTTTACAAGATAAAAGAAGTGAAGCTCTGGTGGAATTTAATTTCTAAAATGTGATTATTCACCTGAAATCTACCTCCTTTTCAATAGGAGCACTCCATGCAAAAGTTACGCTGGCAAGAGAAGGAATGGAGAAATTTGATTCATAAGCAGTTTGAACAAGTCTGCATCAATCTCACCTCTGTTTTACAATACTGACCCCCTTGTAGTCATAAACTTATGTATATTAAAGTACCACTGTGAGGAGGAAAGCATTATTTACAGAGCCTTGAGGCAAAGGCTGAACTCATCCTTGTTAGTGGATGTACCCAATTTAGGATTCTCATCCAACTGATCTGTCTGCCACCTAAATGACTCTGAAAACTCAGTCCAGTACATGCAGAGGTCCTCCTATGTAGAATAATAAAACTGCTGAATGACAAAAATGTTTTGAACATTACCATGCAGTTATAATCTGAGAAGTCTTCTAGATGCATTTGCAAGGTTTTATGGTTCTGGCTGAGATCTCCTGTAATACTCATATTCTTGGAGTGCTGCTTCGCTCTCTCAAATCAGTAGTCCCCAGCTGAAATGGCCAAAGGGTTGCACCCCAGATCTGACATGCTATTGAGAGGCATGCCTTTTTTATGTGCACTGCCTTATCTTTGGTTGAGGGCTTCTCTGGTCTGGGCCAGGTGCTATCTGCTGAACCTCTGAGTGAGGAAACCGGTTTTGTTTGTGGAGAAAACACTTAATTCCAGTTACCAGCAGAATTTACGGAAATGCCAAAGGCAAACACTACCATCTTATTCCCAGAAAATGAGGTGCTGATCTGAAGTTCATGGGAGATAAATACGAAGGCAGCTGCCCTGTGTTAAGCCCACCACAGGGAACAGGCTCTGTGGGAAGCAATGGTTAATGGTGGCGTTGTCTCCCTCAGCAGTGGGATGCAATGAGAATATTTAAAGCTGCTGAGGCCTTCTTCACCTCCATTGGCCTCGACGAAATGACTGAGGGCTTCTGGAATAACTCTATGCTCACAGAGCCAGCAGACAATAGGAAAGTTGTCTGCCATCCTACAGCATGGGATCTGGGGAAAAATGACTACAGGTACTGTGTTTACTAAAACCCCTTTTTATACCATCTCATAAAACACTCATATTTTCACTAATGGTACACCATACTGGTATAAGTTATATTTTTTCATTATTAATAATTTTCTTCTAGCTGATAAGATGGGAAAGGAAGACAAAAGAGCAGTCATTCCTGTGGGACTGTAAACCTTTCTGTGTAACTTTTTCTATGAAGATCTAATAACTACTCTCAAATTTATATGAATTACAGAAATGGCTATGCTCTAGAGCTTAAGGAATAAGCATAAATACTGGTATTTGTGGATACCAGTGAGATTTGGGGACACTTGCCCACTCAGCAGCAATGGGACACGATTCCTAAACAGCAAGTGAAAACCTGAGAGCCCACCTTCTTCTTTAGCAGATATATCCAGTTTTGTGAAAATCCAACAATCTCTTCTGTATTTGGGAAAGGAGAGGGACAGCAAATTCCCACACAGGGAAGTCTCTTGGGGCAAATTCTGTGCCCTCCCTGCGGTTACCTGGGGAAAGGGGCTGGTCCCCAGCAGAGCCTTAGTGAAAGCTGCCAGCCTCACACCTCACCAGTTGAGGAAGCCGAAAGGAAACGCTATTTGGAAGAAATTCCATTATTTAATAGTGCCAATGGGAGGCTGAAGTAGCCAGAGTCAGTGGCACACAGTTTTTTTACACTACTCTCTTCCTAAGCTTGATGGTGGGTACTCGCTCTAACACAGTGACTTTATTGCCAAGATTCAAAGTGCATCTGCTTCTCACAAAACAACAATTTTCTCATACCCCCAACACAATTTCAAGGTGGGTGAAAGTGTTCTGCTGAATTCCCCCTCCAAGTATAGCTCTTGCAGGAGAAACTGCATCCCACGCTAAGATGTGTCTGCCCAGGCTTTGCAAGGGGCAAAGGGTGTTTGCAAGTTGTGGAGGCTGCTTTGTAGGTAGGGCTTGGGCAGCAGCTGGCTGGACCACTGTCTCTCTAAACACAAACATGTTGCTCTGGTGTGCAGGATCAAGATGTGCACCAAAGTGACCATGGATGACTTCTTGACCGCGCACCATGAGATGGGCCACATCGAGTATGACATGGCGTACTCTGTGCAGCCCTACCTGCTAAGAGGCGGTGCCAATGAGGGCTTCCACGAAGCAGTGGGTGAAATTATGTCACTTTCTGCAGCCACCCCTCAGCACTTGAAATCTCTTGACCTCCTAGAGCAAACTTTCCAAGAGGATGAAGGTAAATGCATACATAAATATTATATATTTATGTGAAAACACTTGCAGGTCTTATTTTGTAGCAGAAGATTGTGTCTGCAAACTGAGTGAGCAGCTCAGAGGCTTCTAAAAGTCTTACCCCACTAACTTACCAGAAATACCATTTTTTTTCCCCAGATCACATCATGAAGCAAGGGTCACTACTTTATAATGCTGCTACATAATTTAGAAACAAATAGCTAGCACTTCATTATCTTCAGTACTGAACAACTTATTCCCAAATCTTCATTGTTCATTTAGATGAGACTCCAATAGTCTTTTCAATTTCTGTTGCATGAATCTGTACATATTTCTACCAAGTATGTACTTAGCAGTTCAAATGAAACTGAAACCTTGAGATTTCCATCTCCTACTTAAGTGAATATTGAGCAGACAATGTAGGTAGGCCTTCGTTATAATGCATTTTGTCTGGCTTCTCTGAATATTACCTTATAAAGATGGAGATGTACACTTTGTACATTCTGAGATGTCTTCAACTTGATATTCCCCAGAGCCTGGGAAGATTTCCAGTGGTATATAATGAAATGTAAATGCCAAAGTACTAGGTTATTTAAGGGGGGGGGGGGGGGGGGGAGAGAGAGGCAAAAGCGTATACAATACCTAAGTGATCTTTTCTCGTGTTGCTTTTTTCAGTAGTATTCACTTTTTCTTTAGTGAAAATTTGTAATTCAAACCAGATGTAAGCATTAGCTGTAAAAGGAAGCAACTTAAGCTTTCTAATCAGATACTAATTGCTACCATAACCATTACCTTAACTACTTCTCTCTTCAGAAACGGAAATCAACTTTCTGCTCAAACAAGCACTAACGATTGTTGGAACAATGCCTTTTACTTACATGCTGGAGAAGTGGAGGTGGATGGTGTTTAGCGGTGAGATTACAAAGCAGGAATGGACGAAGCGGTGGTGGGAGATGAAGTAAGTTTGTGAAACAAAAGCAATTTTTTGCAAATGAACCTGCAAAACCAGCCCTTCATAGTTACTCAGTGCAGTGAAGTGCCTGTGCCCCGACAGGGCAGGATCTGTCTTTCAGGCTGTTTCTACATTGCCTGGTAGAATACCAGCTACAAATGCTCAGTGTGGTAGAGACAACATCTCACAAGCAATGTGTCCCCATTAGCACTGTGTATAGCCCCCAGCAGTGTACCCTGCCTCTCAGCAGACTTTCCCCTCATTTCTAATGTCAGTTCCTCTGATAAAGACAGCCCTTGGCCTTCACATGAGATGTTCCAGATCCCAGGATTGACCCTGCCGTTTCCCTGACACACACCTCTCCTAAGTCTTATCAGCCATAAACTCTGGTTTGCTTCCCACCGCCTTAAGGACAAGTGGAAAGTGAAGTTCATCATGCTTGCCAGCCTGAGAAGCATAGGGACCTCAGTTTACCAAATGTCTGTGCACTCTTGTCTCCCCCTTCTCACGTGGTTTTGGAGGCAAATTGTCTGAAAGACTCCAGACTGATCCTTTACTTTCTTATTGAGACACCACTTTTCTCGATCAAGGAAATACAGTTCCCTTGGCAAGTAGAGTCCAGAGGTGTCTTTTCAGATAATGCCCACCAGCCAACCTGTTTTCAGTACCCTGGTGCTCAAGATTAAAAAGCAGTTTGATTCAAACTGGAGACTGTAATTTCCCAGGTTTGTTAATATGGGGGCAGAAAAATGCAAAGAAACCTAACAAGCCCACACTGAAAATGGGGTCTGAACTCTTAACATGACCAAAAAACAGCCTCCACCAGCAAACAAAATCTGTAACAAAATTTGATATAAGCAAACCTCCTGACCCACTGTAAAAATCAATCAGCTTCAATTTATTCAAAAGTAGCAGAGATGTCAGAAAATTGAGAATGACAAATTGTTCAGGGAAGCTTATCACATCTGTTGTAGCAGCACCACAAAGCTCTCTGCTGGAGCAAGACCTTGAAGTGCAGGTTTATGGAAAATATTTCCATGGGAGCTTATTACGATTTTCAGAATTTAGGGAATGGGCTTGTTTCCATAAATCACACTCTCAGGAGAGGAAAATAGAGAGAAATTTAATCTCCCGCCTAGTGGCACAACAGGCCATACAGCACAAAAAGTGCAAGTGTTAGTCTCCAAAGTGGGGATGGTCCAGGGCATGAGGTGTACACATGAAGCTTATGTCTTGTAGATTATTTCATTCCACTAGTTACTCCCTTCACACTCTGCTGTCACACAAATCCCTTTCTTGCACTATCAGTTTCAAAGCAGCTTCCTCTCTGTGGTCTCCAGCTGTGGAGCAGTACTCATTTGGGGTTACTGCGAGCTGTATGGACTTAGAATCGTAGAATCATAGAACAGTTAGGGTTGGAAAGGACTTCAAGATCATCAAGTTCCAACATCCCTGCCATGGGCAGGGGTGAATACCAGGCTATGGGTGCAGCCTGGTATCCACCACGGGCGGGGACACCTCACACTAAACCATGTCACCCAAGGCTCTGTCCAACCCAGGCTTGAGCTCTGCCAGGAATGGAGCATTCACAACTTCCATGGGAAACACATTCCAGTGCCTCACCACCCTCACAGTAAAGAACTTCCTCTTTATATCCAATCAAAACTTCCCCTGTGTCCTGGGTTCAGCAGTAGCAGTCATGTTTTTCCTTTGTGTTAACTGGTGCAGTGCTGTGTTTTGACTTCTAGTTTGAGAACAGTGTTGGTGAAGCCGATGTTTTCGGTTGTTGCTAAGTGATGTTTACCCTGACCAAGGACTCTGTGAGGCTCATGCTCTGCCAGGGAGGAGGGGAGGCTGTGAGGAAGCAGAGACGGGGCGCCTGACCCGGGCTAGCCGGGGAGGTATTCCATACCACAGCACGTCATGCCCGGGGTGAGGGGTAACTGGGAGTTACCCGGAAGGACAGGAGCTTCCGGGTGGAACTCGCTTTCTTGGCTGGTGGTATCGTATTCTCTTCCCTTGTTATTTTCCCTTATCATTGTTTTAGCTGATAGTAGCGGTGGTGATTTGTTACTGGACTGTTCTTGTCTCAACCCGTAGGAGTTGCACTCTCTCGATCCTCCTCCCCGTTCCTCCGGGAGCGGGGAAGGGGAGAGCCCCGGTGCGGGGGGGGGGGGGGGGGGGGGGGGGGCGGGGGAGACAGACACGGACCTCGATTGTTGTCAGCTCGGCACCACTCACTGGAAGTGAGTGAACAAGTTACCTGACTGGGTTTAAACCACGACACCCTGTTTAAGTTTTAACCCGTTACCCCTTGTCCTATTACTACAATCCCTAATAAAGAGTCCCTCCCCAGCATCCTTACAGGCCCCCTTCAGATACTGGAAGGCTGCTATGAGGTCTCCACACAGCCTTGTCTTCTCCAGGCTGAACAGCCCCACCTTTCTCCGCCTATCTTCATATGGGAGGTGCTCCAGTCCCCTGATCATCCTCGTGGCCCTCCTCTGGACTTGTTCCAACAGTTCCATGTCCTTTTTATGGAACCAGAACTGCACCCAATACTCCAAGTGAGGTCTCACGAAAGCAGAGTAGAGGGGCAGGATCACCTCCTTGGACCTGCTGGTCACGCTCCTTTTGATGCAGCCCAGGATACGGTTGGCTTTCTGGGCTGCAAGTGCACACTGAAGGCAGCTCATGTTCATTTTCTCACCGACCAACACCCCCAAGTCCTTCTCCGCAGGGCTGCTCTGAATCTCTTCTCTGCCCAACCTGTAGCTGTGCCTGGGATTGCTCCGACCCAGGTGTATGACCTTGCACTTGGCATGGTTAAACTTCATGAGGTTGGCATCAGCCCACCTCACAAGTGTGTCGAGGTCCCTCTGCATGGCATTCCTTCCCTCCAGCGTATCAACCAAACCACACAACTTGGTGTCTTTCGCAAACTTGCTGAGGGTGCACTCAATCCCACTGTCCATGTCAGTGATGAAGATGTTGAACAAGATCGGACCCAACCCTGATCCCTGAGGGACACCACTCGTTACTGGTCTCCAGCTGGACATTGAGCCATTGGCCACAACTCTTTGTGTGCAGCCATCCAGCCAGTTCTTTATCCACTGAGTGGTCCATCCATCAAACTGATGTCTCTCCAATTTAGAGACAAGGATGTCGTGTGGGACAGTGTTGGACACCTTGCACAAGTCCAGGTAGATGACGTCAGCTGCTCTGCTCCTGTCCATCAGTTCTGTAGCCCCATCACAGAAGGCCACCAAATTGGTCAGGCAGGATTTCCCCTTAGTGAAGCCATGCTGGCTGTCACCAAGCACCTTGTTGTTTTTCATGTGCCTTAGCATGCCTTCCAGGAGAATCTGCTCCAAGATTTTGCCAGGCACAGAGGTGAGACTGACTGGTCTGTAGTACCCTGGCTCATCCATTTTCTCCTTCTTGAAAATGGGGGTTATATTTCCCTTTTTCCAGTTGTTGGGAACTTCACCTGACTGCCATGATTTTTCAAATATGATGGCCAGCAGCTTAGCAACTTCATTCCCCAGCTCCTTCAGGACGCGTGGATGGATTTCATCAGGTGCCATGGATTTGTGTACATTCAGGTTTTTAAGATGGTCTCGAACCAGATCCTTTCTTACAGTGGGCCCAAGGTCTTCATTCTCACAGTGCCTGCGTCTGCCTTCCAAGACTTGAGTAGTGTGGTCGGAGCATTTGCCAGTGAAGACTGAGGCAAAGAAGTCATTCAGAACCTCAGCCTTCTCCAAATACAGGGTAGCCAGTTCTCCTGATAGCTTCCAGAAAAGTCCCACGTTGTCCCTAGTCTGTCTTTTATTTGCAGTGTAAATATAGAATCCCTACCTGTTCTCTTTCACATCCCTAGCGAAGTTTAATTCTAACTGGGCCATAGCTTTCCTAACGTGGTCCCTAGCTTCCTGGACAACATCCCTGTATTCTTCCCAGGCCGCTTGTCTTTGCTTCCACCTTTTATAAGCCTCCTTTTTCCCTCTAAGTTCCCTCAGCAGCTCCTTATCCATCCAAGAAGGTCTCCTGGCCCTCTTGCTGCACTTCGTTCTAGTTGGGATGCAACACTCCTGAGCTTGGAGCAGGTGATCATTGAATATCGACCAACAGTCTTGGGCCCCCCTCCCCTGTAGGGATGTATCCCATGGAACCTTACTGAGGAGGTTCCTGAAGAGGCCAAAGTCTGCTCTCTTGAAGTCCAGGGCAGTGAGCTTGCTGCACGCTCTTCTCACTGTCCCAAGGATCTCAAGCTCGACCATCTCATGATCGCTGCATCCAAGGCTGCCCTGGAGCATCACATTTCCAACCATCTCTTCCCTGTTGGTGATCACAAGGTCATCACCATCATGGTGATCATGGCACCCCTCCTTGTCGACTCTTCTATTACTTGCAGAAGGAATTTGTCTTCCACACAACCGAGGAACCTCCTGGATTCCTTGTGCCAGGCTGTACCATTGCTCCAACAGATGTCAGAGTGGTTGAAGTCCCCCATGAGAACAAGGGCCTGCGAGCGTGAGGCTGTTTCTATCTGTCTGTAGAGTGCTTCATCCGCAGAGTCTTCTTGATCAGGCAGTCTGTAACAGATCCCCACAGTAATGTCTCCCATTGCTGTTCTCCCTTTAACCCTGACCCACAAACTCTCTGTGCACCGCTCACCTGTCCCCAGACAGAGTTCCATGCTCTCCAGCCTATCCCTAACATAAACAGCAACTCCCCCTCCCTGTCTGCTGGGCCTGTTTTTTCTAAAGAGCCTGTAACCTTCCATTCCAACACTGCAGTCACAGGAGCCACCCCACCATGTTTCTGTGATGCCTATTATATCATACCCCGTAGACGTACACACATCTCTAATTCCTCTTGTTTGTTCCCCATGCTACGGGCGTTTGTATTGAGGCATATGAACCGAGCTCCAACTGAAGCCAGCTCATTGGCTGGAGCGGCTGGAATATCTCTACATTGCTCCAAACATGCATTTATTATAGGTGCTGGCAACTGACTGGGTGTGTTGGGATGGAGTGATGCCCCCCTCCCCCAACACATCTAGTTTAATGCTTTCTTGACCAGCCTGGCAAGCCTCCTACCAAAAACTCAGCTCCACCAGCCTCCAGTAGACCTGGCCTCTCAAATCTAGACCCATGTTCTAAATACCCAAACCCCTGACTATGGCACCACCGTTCTAGCCATTTATTAACCTGCCAAATCCATCTACCCTTCTTAAGGTTCTCACCTCTGGCCTGCAGGATTGATGCAAAACCTGTCTGAGCCCCAGAGACCTTAACCACCTCTCCCAGGGCTCTGTAGTCCTTAATGCTCTCTGAGCTACTGCTATCTATATCACTAGCATCCACATGGATCACTAGAAGTGGGTAATAGTCAGTGGAACTTACTAGACCAGGCAGCCTCTCTGCTGAACCAGGCCCCTGGTAGGCAACACACATCCCTTGAGACTGGGTCAGGCCGACAGATGGTTGCCTCTGTGCCTGTCCAAAGTAGAGTCCCCTACTACTACGTCCCACCGCTTTTTCCTGGTGGCACCAGTAGTGATCCTCTTTACTGGTGCATCAGCCGGTTGTTCATGTGGTGAGGTGTGTGTTTCCTCGTTAGGCCCCTGCAGAACTACGAAGCAGTGCTGGGTGGGGACATCAGATTTAGGAGGAAGCCCCTTGCTTTTAATTGTCCTCTTCCTCCTTTTTTTTGTTGTCTTTTTTTGACTTCTGTTTGGAAGTGAAAGAGGTGTCCATATGTATCTGAACATATAGAGGAAGAGCAGAGTCAGGTCGTCCCCGTCCCGTCCCGTCCGTCCCCCCCCACCTTATTATCTACTAACAGAAATCATGTGTTTTTTCTTTATCCCAGGAGAGAAATAGTTGGTGTTGTTGAACCAGTCCCTCATGATGAAACCTATTGTGACCCTGCAGTGCTGTTTCATGTGGCTAATGATTACTCGTTCATAAGGTAGTTCAGTGTTTAATTAATGCCTTACATTTTGGGTACAGAACAAGCCCCAGCTACCTAAAACATCTGCTGGGGAGTCTCGGGACAATCTTACTGGGTTTAAAGTCCTGATTGGGTCATTGATTTCAGTGGAAGCTTTTCCGTGAACACCAGGGGCTGCTGCATAGCAACGTCTAAGCAGTGAGGAGGCTGCTGAGCTTCTTGTGGGGCAGAGAAGCTTTGTGCTATCATCAAACCATTGGGAGCACATCTGTAGGAGGTGCTTGCCTTTTGAGGAGACAGTGTACCCTGTACCACTGTCACTTGGGCTATGCACATGCAGCCCTGAAGAAACTAACTCTGGATGTTCCTCTATGCCCCATCCATCTCATTTCAGAATGCTGAGCTGGAGCAGAGAGTTGGGCCTTAAAAACCTTACTTTCTCCTGGTTTATGTGGCAGCAAACAGATCTGGGATTCTTCTGCTGCATCTGATCTTGGCATTTTGTTAAATCTGAGTTAGCATAGCCTATAAATATCAGCAGGAGCACCAGCTGACATAGCGGAGCTCTCCAAAGGCAAAGGGCTTATAGGTTTCCTTGCCAGATGACTAACGAAAACTGTGCCTTCCTTATCCTTTCCCTTCCTTTAGGTATTACACCCGGACCATCTATCAGTTCCAGTTTCAGGAGGCACTTTGCAAAGCAGCTAACCATACTGGCCCTCTTCACACATGTGACATTACCAACTCCAGAGCAGCTGGTCAGAAGCTGAGGTAACAAAACAAATTTCTCGCACATAATAAATCAGAGTATAACGAAGACTAATTCGTCCTTGAAAACTTCTGGAGTCAATGAACCTAGAATGAACCTAGCTTAAAAATTTAGCATTTATCTACTCAGTTTATTTTGATAGGTTGACTAAGTTTATATCTACTGAGGATCTAAACATCAAAGGTTTAATTGCCCATTAATGGGAAAATAATTTATTTTTATTAATAGGAGTGATGGGAGGAAAGGGGGAATTCAGAAGCAAAAAGAAAATTTTGATACTACTTGCAGATTGTTTTGCTAGATTGCTGGATGAAACATAGCAATAACATATACTGCCTCTCCTTCCATGTACCCAGACAACTGCTTGAATTAGGTAGATCCAAGCCCTGGACTCAGGCACTGGAAAGCGTAACAGGAGAGAAATACATGAATGCATCACCGTTGCTCCAGTACTTTGAACCTTTATATAACTGGCTGCAAAAAAACAACGCTGGCAGATACATTGGTTGGAAAACAGACTGGGCTCCATGTATGTATGGCTTGTGGATGGATTCAGGGCCACACAGTAGTCCTCACAATTCTTGATCAGCAAATTCCCTCTCTCTCAGCTATTGAAGGCTCTTCTTCCTAGGGAAGCAGGGTTTTGGGAAATACACACTGAGCAGTAAGTTTCACTCATGGGAAGGCTGTCTGGCTTCCTCATGGCCAAAGCTGGAGAAATTGGCATACATGAGGTTTGTCACAGCTTCATCAGTTTTCAGAAATAGTTTATGTTATTGAGTTGTAGTAGCACTAAGAATGTGGGATGGCTGTGCAGAGGGAAGAAAGACCAGAGGCTTGGACTTGTTTGGTGCTTGCCTGGGAGTAGTGTGGCTGTTCTGCAGGGCTGGGAGCCACCAGTCCTGGGAAACAGAGGACCTCGAGCTGGGGGCACAAGGGAAAATCACTACAAAAAATTACCACTATTTTTTTATTTGCTGTCACATGCTAGTCAAAGAAGGGAGCTCAAGGGGAGGAATTGCATATTTCAGCCTATTGTGATGACATTGAGCATTGAACCACCCAGGTTATATACGTATAATCTCTGCCAGTACTGGAGCATACCATAACACAGTGATGTGCCTAATGGTGGGATTTATCTAACCAGACAAACAGAAACCAATATTTGCATCTGAGCTGCTCATTCCTAGTGGTAGGAAAGAGTCACTTCCTTTGGGAGATGTTTAAAGACCAGAGGACTGCGCTCTAGATGTGCTCACTCTGTCTGCTACCGAACCAAACTTGGGTACAGACAGCTCAGACATTGATGTTTGCAGTAAAGGTGGTTGAAGGGAAACAAGATCAATCCCACCAAGCTGGCCATTTGGAGCAGGGGAACCTATAAGGAATCTCTAGTCCCCCCAGCATTTCCCAGGGGCAGACTTTCTGTCACTACAGCTGTGACACAGCCCTTGTTTCTTTTTAAACCAGATTCCAACAATGCCATCAAAGTACGCATCAGCCTGAAGTCAGCACTTGGAGACCAGGCGGTAAGTGTGTTTGTGCTGTGGCACTCTTTGCATTGCCTGGGCAACAGAGATGTTGTGCTAATTCTCAGAAAATAAAGCAGGGTATAGCTGATCTTTGCATCTGAAGAGTGGCGTCAGCTCAGGTGAAGTGTTATCACGTAAACGGTGTCTTGTCTGAGTTTGTGCTCAAGACTCCTGCTACAGTTGGTGGAGGGACCTCTCCAGGGAGTGATCCTACCCATTTTAGACAAACATCTCAGCTAGATGAGTTCAGTTATTCTGTGGAAATACTGGTCCATTTTTACCTGTTACAGGACATGCCTGGAGGGTAGTGTAGGGGAAGTTGTGTACCTGAAAATGACTATATTTTTCCCAGCTATGCTGGTGTGTCTAAGCAAAGCCTCTATCTAATTTCCTCTAATTTTCTTTATGAATGGTACTGTGGCTCTCTTCAGAAATTGCTATTAGAGCAGCTATTTCACATTTGAATGTGGGGCTTAACGCAGAGGAGTTGAATTCCACTAGCTAGTCTCAAATGCTCTTGATTTCATGCTGAAACCCTTCTGTCAGCATTTCTTTGTAGATTTTTGTTTGCCTGTTTGCTGTAATCTTTCCAGGCCTTGATATATTTGGCTGACTCCCTGCCCTCCAACTCCTACGCAGAGAAAGCTTTGTTATTAAGATTGCGGGGAGCAGCGCAGCTGCTTCTGTTTCAGACAAGAAGGGCTTTCATTCCCAAGAGGTTGTCTGCTTTCCCCGGTTATACCAGCTGGTCCAATAAAATGTATTACAGCAACTGGAAAAACTCATCAAAGCCAAAGATGGCTTTTATGATTTTAAACAGAGCATTGTCTTAGCCCAGCTGCTAAACCCAGGCTGAAAATTTGCTCCCTACTCTAGCTGTGCCTCTTTATGTTAATCTCACAGAGGTGACATAGAAGGCTTAAGTGCAGACACTTCATTCTTGTCAATAGCCATTTTCACCTTGCAGAACATTAGTGATTTTCCAGGAATGAGTACGTCATCAGGCAGATCATTTAGACCGGCATGTTGAAGCCTATTGGACTAGCAAAGACACAATACCATGGACTCATTTTTCATATGAATGGATGCTCTTGCTTCCATTGCTGTCTCACATGCAAACCCCACTGGAGTTTTAGTGCTTCCTAGACCACTGAGTCGAGTTAGATACAATTCAAACCTGATATTAGGAGCATGAAAAGGTTCCATATTACAACACATTTATTAGTCATTATGGTTAATGTTTAGCTTAATACCATTTTTATGCCTGCTTTTTGCCATCACAGTCTTTTGTTGTACAATTGAGCAGCTGTAAAATAATCTCATGCAGATTACTCAATTTGAATTATTGTATGGACAGTAGGTTCCTAAGCTCCAAAGAGCAAGCCATGCATTTTCCTCTCAAAACCAGTCCACATTACTAACTTTCAAGAAACCTTTTTTGTACAGTAGCTTTCTGCCTCCCCACAAATTTCTCTTATGCTGCGCTCCCAGGCACATCACTCTCTATATTTGTATGCCAGCCGTGGGTAATAGCACATGCAAGAACTGGCATAGAGAAAAGGCAGGGAGAACCTCAGGCAGGAATCTCAGCCCAGCTACACAAAGCAATATGTTTTGGCAGCTTTACACACCTCAGAGCGTATAGAAGCCGAGAACCTGATGCAACTGTTTGTTTAAGATGTCTTTCGAGCTGCTTTGCACCATTATGACAGCAGAAAACAGTCTGAGTATGCCAGCAAATCTTTTAATATTTCTGCTTTTTAGCACTGAGTTGAGCAGAAAGGGAAAGATCCCCCCTCCCAGCAGAGGGAGAGCTGCCCTGGGGCAGCTGCAGCTCATGCAGGCAGTCCTGCACCCCACGACTACATACCCTGGCTATTACCAGCAGAGATGTTTCAGTAGGCCAAAGTTATGCAAATTAAGCTCCCAGACTGACGGATGGGTTTACAACAGCTGTACCAGAGTGTGTGCTACTGCAATTACCCTGCTAATTGTTTTCAGGCTGATGAGATTAAAGCTGCAGCCTAGCTTTGCTGGATCATCAGTGAAGCTGAAACACCCACAGCTTTTGCTTCAGCTGGCCCTTTATGAAAAGTGCCCTTTCAAGGGAAACTGCTACAAGACCCCATGCTTTATCACATGGGGTCTGTCTTATTTAAATTAAAGGGTTCCAGAGTGTCAGTCCCCTGAGCAAAACTTGACAACAGGACCCCTCTTCAAACATTGATTCAATATTCTCCACTGGGTCAATGTCATACATCTGATTACACTGTAAAAAGCTGTCACACAAGACAGCGTTAGGGAATGGGGAGCTGTCAGCCTGCGGGCATTTGGACATATTTTACAATGGAAAATGCATTTTGAATCAGAGGCCAGACTTACACTGTCATTTAAGTCGCACATGGGATCTTGGAGGGAACAGGCTATAATAGAGCAGAGGCACTTAGCAAAGTTCATTTTGTTCTGAAAGCAAAGCAGCCTCTGTAATGAATACCAAGCACCAAGGTAGGTTTCTGAGATGCCTAGGGAAGTTGTGTGGGTACTCATTACTCAAACACAGATCAGAAGCCAGCCAGGTACTTCCCATCCACACAACCAGTAATGGTATTTATAAAGGCACTTGAGAGGCATAGTGGCAATTAAAAGACATTAGAGTAAAAAAACCAAAATATATATGGAAATGAGTAAATAATTAAAAAGCTAAAATGCTAAGTACAGAAAGCAGCAAGAAAGCAGCAGTAATCAAGCTCAATTAGCTCCTGGTTTAAAAAAAAAACAAAACACAAAAACCAAAAACACTGCAGTCTAAAGATGTTGGGGATAAATGAAAAATTGAGAAACTCCCACAGCAGCATCCTAGGCTGCGATGGTGAACACTGCCAGCTGCTGGAGATAACTGCGGTAACAAGAAGAAGTGCTTCAGCACAGGGATTTACTTGCCACTCAGCAAACAGGAGAAAGCCACAGGCATTCGCCAAGGCGATTCACAGCTTCAACCCTTGCTGATGGGAACACCCAGAGCTGGCACAGCCCTTGCCCTCCGCTCTCTAATGAGGCTGCTTTGCTAGCAGTGGCTTTGGGACCCCGGTGTATTCCCGGGGCCTGATCCTGCACAAATTGACAACAGCAGGTTCTTTCTGCTTTTTCCCTTGTATGTCTCCTTTTTCATTTTATATCAGTGTCAAGAGGAGGACAAGGTTAAAATATGGGGTTTATAAAACCTGTTACAACAGAGCTGCCTTCAACCACACCTTCCAGAATGACACTTGAGTGAGTCAGGAGCTATGTAAAACTATCCCTGGCAACATTTATAGGGATTCCTGCTAGGGTACCATAAACACAGTCAAATCTAGGCAAATCTAGGGGATAAAAAAATTGCTACAGAGTTCAGACAGGAATTTTCCCTTTGTGCCCACAGTGTTGCACAACAGAGCAGGCTGCATTATCAGCTCCTGTGATGGTTTTTGTCCTGTGTACAGCTCTCAGTTCCTGGCCCTGAGAAGCTGTTTTTGATTTCCATTGCAAATAACTTTGGACTCATAAGGCAGGTCAGGATGAGTCCACACACAGGTAGTGCATTTTTTTATATCTCCCCTCTATTCTTCAGGGAAAACCAGCAACTATATGCCTGTTTCAGAAATACTGATGAAAAGAGTTTTTATTGAAATAAACCAAACCCCAAATAAAAATCCAAGCTCACCAGGCAAATAAATAAATCACCTTCACATAATAATCCCACCCCAAAGTTTCTCCTCAAAAGACTAGGTCTGCAAATAAAATGATGAGCTGGGACTGCAGCACCTTCAGCGACCTCATGTAAAGGTACCAGAAATTGCAGAGGGACAGCCTCATGCGGTGTTTGGCAGCAGGGCTGCCTGCATGTTTATTCTCCTGCAAAAACACTCAGATTAACAGAGCTAAAAGGTTTGAGGAGGTTCCTGAAGTGCTATCATGGCGCAAATAAATAATACTGAAGTGCATGCCAAGCATTACGATTGCTATTTCTTTTCAGAATGATTTCTTGGTGTCAGGTAACTTGCCATCTCTCATGAATTTCACTTATGCTGTTTCTGCAGTATGAATGGGACGAAAGTGAGCTCTTCCTGTTCAAGTCATCCATCGCCTATGCCATGAGAAAATACTTTGCAGAGGTGAAGCAACAGGAAGTTAACTTCCGGTGAGTGACTTGCTTAATTGTGCCAGCTATGTCTATATTGCTTCTGGTTCGCTAGCAGCATGAATTGGTGGAATTAATTGTGCCTTCTGTCAAATGTAAGGTGATAGCAAACAGTGTTAAACATCAGCTGGTTGCAAAAGGTAAAATGCCACCTTGGTTACATGCTGTCTTTACACTCAAGAGTCTGAAGGTTAGGAATAATGTGTGAAGCTTAGGTCACTTCAGTGGATGCAGAAGGCTTTGCCTCCCACAGTTATTTGGTTGAAGCGAGCCTTGAGAATTTGACACGTATATGGGAATATCAGGGAAGATGCATTTATGACAATGTGTGTGTATGATACTAAATATACAAGAGGTTTTGGGCCAAGGAAAGATTTGTTAATTACAAAACACTAGAATTCTGTGCAGACTTACTAATTTTATCTAGGTTCACTTACACATAAAATCTATCATCTGAAATCGATTCTGGTAGGAAAACAGCCCTTTTTATTAGGTCTCTCAAAAATTTTTCAGGCTATCTACTTAAGCTGTTTGATGCTACTTTATAGAACATCAGCCACGTAATATTTAGGACCTATGACCAGCAGGATATAAGGAAAAATGGTTAGGTACTTCGTACATCACCTCATTCACAAGACTTGCCTTGAACACTTTTTCTTCTGCAGCTGATTATGTGCTTTGGAAAAGGTACAGGGTAGAATTTCTCCATCTGAGTAAAGAAATAGCACATAGAAAAAGAAATTCTGTGAGGAAATTTATTTCAGTTTCCAGCTGAGGTCACTAGGAAGCATTCACTTATATAACTGAAATTCACTTAAATAAACTAACCCCTGGCATTGTCCATCACATCTGCTCACTTACCCAAATTTAAAGCTAATTTTGTCTCAGCAATTAAAAAAAAAAATCTTTTAATTCTGTTTCTTATTCAGAACTACAGACATTCACGTTGGGGAACAGACACAAAGGATCTCCTTCTACCTTACTGTCAGCATGCCAGGCAATATCAGTGATATTGTGCCCAAAGCTGATGTGGAAAATGCCATCAGGTGAGATTTTGCTCTCTGGGGAAAGAAAAAAACCTCATCAGCCAAACAACCAGGTGAAAGGGTGGAAAGGAAAGCAATGCTCAAGTCAGCTGAGGCAGAAGGGGTGATAAGAAAGTCATTTATGCAGTCAGCAGAAATAGTGGGATGTGAGAAACTGTTATGACAGAAAGAAAACAGTCCATCTATCTGATGATGTCTTGGACAACAGCCAATGTAGAATGCTTCAGCATGCTTGTAAAACTGCTGTAACACACCTAATTGCATCATACTTTGCCAGAAAATATCATATTGCTTGAACTTTAACAGGATCTTATATTCTGAAATACAGAGCACCGTAACTGTGTGTGAATGCATGTGTGTTTTCTCCTCTCATAAGTGAAAATTCAGTGGAAGATTTATTGTCAGTAAGGACTTCAGAACAATGATGTATTAGAAAGATAGCCAGATGTATTCAATTATACAGAAAAGAAGAGGTCAGAACAGGAGATTGTTCCTACTTATGGATCAATGAAGAGCTCCTTATAGCACAGTATGACAGTACTGTAAGTCACTGCTGTAAAAATGATAAGTAAAACTGCAATTCTGCAATTTGTCACAGGTAATCTACAGTGGGAAATGAAGAGGGCACAAATCTAAAAGCAGATGCAGTATGAGATGGGGTTGAAAAAGCAGTGAGATAAGTTGGTGAACCAAGGGAGAAGAATATGGCTACGATAGTCACTGTCTGGTTAGCACTCAATAGCAGAAGTTCAGGGAAAAACAAAGCACAGAAAATACACCAAAGAAAGGGGTTTCAGGCCAGTGAAAAACACAAGAATAAAAACTATGGAACACTGTAGGAGGGAACCAGGTCTTCTGTGGTTTCCTTCAAAGCCGTGGTTTTCTATCACATGTTGAAGAAACTTACAGATAGCTAAGACACTTAAGGTAAAGAGAATCATGGGAGAAATGCAAATAGAGAGGGAGATCAGAAGGCTGTTTGCCTCATTTTTATAAATGTCAAGACTGAGGTTAAGAGTTCATTCAGTCTCTGAACATGCCAGTTAAGCTTCAATACATTAAGAGCTTACGTTACTGTGGTTGTCACTCACTGACCTATGCCAGAAGGAACATGGGCTTAACAGTACCTCCTTTGCAGCCTTTCCAACTGAGCAGCCCAGGGGAAGCTGACACTGGAGATTTATAAATCAACTGAAAACTGTTTGTATGCTTCCAATAAACATGCAAAACTCTTTGAATTTGCTCTCAATGGCAGGATGTCTCGGGGACGTATCAATGAGGCTTTCAGACTGGATGATAACACGCTGGAGTTTGTGGGCATACTTCCAACCTTGGCCACACCTTATGAACCACCAGTCACCATCTGGTTAATTATATTTGGGGTGGTCATTAGCCTGGTTGTCATTGGAGTTATTGTGTTGATCATCACTGGTCAGAGAGATCGCAAAAAGTGAGTAATATTTTTGATACTATGATCATGACCGCTGGAAGATGTCCTGATGACTGAATCGCCAGGGTGCTCACAAATAGGCTGCCAAATCTAACTGAAGCAAGTTAAGGAATTACTGCTTATAATTCCCCTCCCACCAACAGTGATAGCTAAAGGCTCAGCTTCCTGCTTTTCCTGCACAGCAGATTTGGCAGCTTAGTGCAATTTCCCCATCATCATCACAGCTGGATGCTGTAGCTTCAGGGAGTTGTGAGGAGCTAGGCTTCTGCCAGCCTCACTGCAAGATTGATGGTGTGGCCTGCTGGGAACACAGTGCCTTCTCCGAGAGCAGAGTTGCCCACATTCATCACCAGTGGCAGTTTTCAGTAATCTTGTTGGAGGCTGTCCAGTAATGTAATGTTCTTTAAATATTACTGCATTAACAGCAATGTAGCTGGGTTGGTTTTCTATGTGTCTCCGTTAATGGTGTTTCTAAGAATGTAGTAGGTTTGCTACAGTTCCCTTAAAACCGACACAATTCCTTTTATATAAAGATTCCTGTTTAAACACAGTATTATTTACAGTAGGGGATTCTGGGGATCCAGAAGGACTTGAACTGAACAGAGGCTTCTAATAAGAAACTGCATTTTCATTACAGGAAAGAGAGAGAAAGGAGAGGTGAAGCAGGATCAAACTGTCAAGAAGTGAACCCTTATGCTGAAGAAGGAAAAAGCAACATGGGTTTTGAGCCATCTGAAGAGACACAAACATCATTCTAGAAGATGTGGGTACACTAAGGATTTGTGGGATTTTTCATCTCACTTTTAGCAGTAGTGCCTAGCAAGGACCAAAATACTATGGATGTCATAGTGTTATGCATAGTATCTTCTGATTGACCATTAACTTACTGGTTCATAGGCAACATCAACTACATCTATTGTTTATGTGGTAACTAGAAAAAATGCAAATTTGAAGATATATATGTCCTGTGGCTTTTCTATGAATTATGCACATAATGTTATACACTGCTGCTTTCCATAAGTGTGCTGTATCCAACTTCTTTTTGCTTCTTCTATAATGAGATGCAAAAACTTGGAAGTATACAGTTGTATACAGGTCAAGACAGACATAACAATAGTTCACACACTCCTAATGCCTGTGAGGAAAATCTTGATCATTCAAGACAGAGACCTTAAAAGGGTGTCTAATAGACAGTAAGAAAAAAAGCCCACTGATCACCAGAAGATCTGTAGTGATGAAGAACTCAATTTGTTATGAAACTGCAATTTTTGCACCTTCAGGAAATCTATATCAATGTGAAATGGATACTAGATGAAGGCTAACAAGCACTGGAACTTTGTTAGGAAGTTGTAACATAAGTTATTTTTCTAACTGCTTGCTTGATAAGTATTGTAAAGACAAATAGCCCATGCTCTCTCAGAAAAAAAAAAATAATTAAAAGATCTCTGTGTTATGTTATCATCCAAAAATGGAATAACTTTCTTAAAACCAAACTATTGTCATGGTTTAAACCCAGCCAGCCAGCTTGTTCACTCACTCCCCCCCCCCCCCCTTCCTTCTTGCTCTCCCCCTACTTCCGGAGGGACAGAGAGGAGAATCAAAAAAAATGCAGGTCCCACGGGTTGAGATAAGAACAGTTTAGTAACTAAGGTATAACACAAATCACTGCTGCTACCACCAATAATAATAATGATAAAGGAAATAACAAGGGAAGAGAATACAACATCTCACCACCAGCCGACCGATAACTTGCTCCCCCAGCCTCACCAAGCACCAGCAGATACCTCATCCAGCCCCCCAGTCCTAGCCCTTCCGGCTAACTCCCAGTTACCTCCTGGGCATGACGTGCTGTGGTATGCAATACCTCTTTGGTCAGTTTGGGTCAGGTGTCCTGTCTCTGCTTTCTCCCAGCTTTCCCTCCTCCCTGGCAGAGCATGAGGCTCATAAAGTCCTTGGTCAGACTAAAACATCAGCATTATCAACTCTGTTCCCAGGCCGAAAGTCAAAACACAATGCTGCACCAGCTACTAAGAAGGAGAAAAATGACTGCTACTGCTGAACCCAGGACAGTAAAGTTTTTCTATTTTTCAGTACCTCACCACCGCTATTACAAATATTGCATTACAAATACTGCATGCTACAAATACAAATTGCACTATTATATACAGGGGTCAGTAGACTGGGGCTTGAGAGGTTCAAGTTGCACCTGAAAAAGAAAATGCTCTTCACCAGGACAGTATTGCAATACTGGAACAGGTTCCCTGTTCCATGCTCTGGGAGAGACTGTGGCATCTTCACGTTTAAAGTGTCCAGAACTCAGGTAGGCAAAGGAATGGCTGACCGAGCAGTGGGGACAGTCCCACTCTGACTGAAAAAGTTTGGCTAGGTGACCTCCAGACATCCCTTCCAGCCAGCATTTCTGTGATTCTGTCTCTTGTAGGACCTATGCCATCTATGCCATTCCTGCCACCATGCCAGTGCAGTTCTTCTGTCACACCAGGGTCACTGAAAAGCACAAGGTATCTACCCAGTCATGCATTCTGACAAAAAGCTGGTAGCAAACACAAGCCTGCATGAAAGCATTCAACAAATGCATAGACTTTTAAAATAATGTGCCTCCAAAATAACCAGAAACTGTAGAAAGCTGGCAAACATATCTGAAAACATACAGTTGGACTCTGTGGATTCATAAAACACTATCCTAATGTTTCACTCTCCCTTCATATTTAAGAGACAAAGCCCTTAAATGAGATGGTAGGCAGATGATACTGATTAACTGCAAACTAGACAGGAATGTAAAGCAATAAAAATAATTTTTCTCTAAGTTTCTTACCTACATCATATATCCCATTGCCATAACATCCCCAAATCTTAGTACTTCAGCTGAACTTCTGAGATAAATAATTCAACTATATGTGGTCTTCCCACTTAATGTGCGGTAACGGAAAAAGGGAATGGCAAAGCTGGAAACAATCAAGTAACATAATTTGTCATGCCAGCTATCTTCAGATCTGTTGTTAAGACTAACATTTCCATTAAAGCAAGCTTTCATTTCAAGCAATTAATTTTAAAAGCTGTGCTATGAATCAAAAAAACACCATTCAGAACTGTCAACACATAAAGCCACTAAAAAAAATACAGCAGGATGTTAGAACAGAAATAAAACATTTATATTGAAAAAATCAACCACATGCATTAGCCCCAACAATACCTCATATCCTCTGTGCTGCAAGGGCACACTCCTTTCAGATTTTGCCTGTGTCAGCACTCTTTCCTGTCCTTTTCTCTGGGCCAGCACTCCTTGGCCCAACTTGATGCATAGGCAGCATCATACCATGCCCCTACTTCTCCATTAAATGCAGCTTCCCATGGCCTTCCAGGCCTGTGTAGATCCCCACAGTCATTTGAATGACCCGAAATGCTGCTTTCCCTCAGACTCGTTCACAGCTCCCAGTGCAGACAGGGATGTGCTCTGCCTGCCACCTTACAGTGCTGGGACCAGGCAACACCAGTGAGCACAGGTGCTGGAACCTCTGGTTTAATTTCCTTCTCCCCTCTCCCTACCTGTCTGCACCCTGCATTTCTTACTCTTTACATTCAGTTGAGCTCAAACTGGACCTGTAGAGGTGTCCCTGATAGGGTAGAGCCAGCTCCATCACAGAAAAGGCAAGCAGATGTGACTTGGACTCTTAGAGGCATCACACACCGAACTAGCTGGAATATAAGGAGAGAGGAGAGTGGTTTTTCAGACTTTATTTTAAACCCCCCTTATTTTATACGTACTAGATCAGCATTTTGTAAACGCCAGTGTCTAAGTTTAGATGCCTCAGTTTTTTAGCTGCAGATGTATTTGGTAACTCTAGACTTACTGAAGTTAGCACTAATTTGTGCAGTGCTGAGCACATTTGAAAGTTGGGTGCTCTTATTTAAGTGTTAAAGTCAGGAGCCAAATTTCACCTCCTCAGTAGTAAAGTATTTGGCAAAGTAATTATATTGATAGCATTTTTAATTTTCTTCAGGTTTTATAGAGATCAGCAAATTTACCATTTGCTATTGCAATGACTAAGGAATTCTGCATAAAACTTTTTTTTTCTCTATTTTTACCTGCAGCAGGAAGCAATAACGCTCTAGTAAATACCTCATCTGCTAAGATGCAGATATCTTAGATATGTAGCTTAGAATAATTTGAAATCAAATGTACACCTTGAGGACTGAAACTTAAGTCAATAGTGCTTGTAAGCAAACATATAATATTTTACCAGTAGTAATTTCTTAGTAATTGAAAGCAAGACTATAACCTGTGTTTCTGTCACTCGCAGCAGTTCTAAATTTGACCTACTTCAGGCATCAGTTTCAGGTGATTACAGAGAAAAAACACATTCAGGTGAGTTATGATAAGAAAAAAACCTAACAAGCATATATTTCCTTGTTTACATTTGCAGTTAAGGCCAAATAATAACTGCTTGATGCACTGAAGGAGTGTACACAAATGGAATATATATCTCAGTGTCTGAAAAGTCTTTTGAGACAATGTTAACAAAATGAATTATATTCTACCTCAGTATCCTTGCAAATTCTGTCACCTACAGAGTGTTACAAAAGCTTTCTCCATATGCTTCTTTCCCCAGAATGCTGATTAAATGAGAAGAACGCTAACATACAGAATAATAGGGATAGCTAATGTCAGGCAGATTTCAGACTTAGCTCTCATATAGAAGACAGGTGATATGGAACCAGTATGCAGAGTCTTCTTTTTCAAGATCTGTTGTCTTCTCTTAGTGCCTCAAAAAAAGACAAGAGCTGATAAAAGGCAAGGTGCTTTTCTGGTAGCTAAATGAAGCAAAGATGATGCATAAGGTTATTTAATTTTGAAATCATTCAGGAACTGGAATTTGCATTAGTTTTTCCTGATTTTAGCATGCAGAAATTTGCAGAGACAGTGATGACTATGAGATAAGAAAAATTAAATTACTTTTTATATATGTCTTACGCTGTGATAGTTTAAACTTCTTTCTTTGCATTAACATTTCCTCAAATGTAAGCTATTTTTCTTATTTTTCTGACAATTATATTACAAAAACACCAAACATCACTGTCATTTCATGGTATCACTACTAATGTGCCAAACAGTTCTTTGTTGCTGCTGAGACACAAGTCATGGTCCACAGACAGCTGTATAAAATTTCAATGAAGAGGAACAATAAATCAGCATAAGTCTTGGTAGAGAAGATGCAGGTGTCAAAATAAAATGAGCATGGTCAGCATCTGACTTACAACTCCTAGAAGACTCACTGATAGGGTAGCACATCCTTCTCATTCTAAGGGTGGGGCTGCTTCACAGAACTTAAGCTGTCTAAAGAGGCAGACATTTCATCTACATTTGCTGTTTAAGATCGCTGTATAAGAAAGCAGGTATTTTATTCTGTGGTGGCTGAGATAGACAAGATAAATGACCATGGACAGGTAACAGTAATGGTCCTGTAACCATGGAAGGAATTAAGGCAGTTAGCTAGCTCAGCACCCAAATTTTAAACTATTAAATTAGATGAGAAGAATCTCATTCTGTGTATCATGTTGATGTTGAAGTGCACTTATTGTTATTTGCTAAATACATGGTTCTGATAAAAGGGAGCCAATCTTCCTTCATGGCCTGTTTCCTGTACTAACAATGTCCTGAATTAGACTGATATATAGAATGTACAATCAATGGCTTTTATAAGGGATATTTTCCACTATGAACATTAGTTCAGCTATCAAGAGGGGTTCCTAGTGACCTTTATTATTTTGTTTTCTCCAGTTTGTATGTGGAGATTTACATACCTCATGCCAGCAGTTGTACATTATCTGGTAGATGATGTCTGGAACCAGTTGCGGTCTATAAAGTCTGTATCCCTGAAAAACTTTCTCAATCACCTTCATGTTATCATAAACCTTGTAGGGGTGCTTTCCCAAAGTGACATCTCCCACATTAAGATACCTGCAAAAATTTTCATGGCAATGGAGGACAAAAAATGAAAGTCAAGACATAGAAGATTAGTCCTTTTTCCCAGAACAAGACACACATGCAACATATGACTGGTCAGACTCCACAGAGAATACAGTCCAAAGAAAAGTACAGATATGACTGACAAATGCGATTCTGTACATAAATATAAAACAACTTCTACTGCAGAATAAGGTAAAGTTAAATGATAAAGACAGTTATAAAATATATCTAATGTAGTCAATGATGGATAAAGTAGTCAATGATGGAGAAATCCCAAGATATAGCTATCCATGGACTGAGCTTTTTACAAAATCCATTCAAACATCCCTTTATGTATGTGAATGCACACAGAAAGAGGGGAAAAAACCCAAAATGACAGCTATAGGTATCTATGTTTTTATAGAATAATAGGAAAGATTGCTACTGATTTTTTGTTTTCTGTGGGACATAACAGAAAGATAGCCAAATACATTATAGTGTCAGCTACACATACCTGTAAAAACAGGATTATACTGAAGCAATAGAAACACTGGATAACATCATAATCATTAATTCATAATGATAGCTTTTACAAGAAACAATTTTTGTTGTAACTGAACATATGTGATAATCATGCCAACCCTAAAGTGAAAAAAAAGTGAAATATTTATTTCACGGTGATATGCAATACTGTCAGCAATGACTGCAGCATCTGTAAAGAAAGAGGCTAAACACGCACATGCACACACACACTGCTTTCACAACTAGCTCTTCTTTATTCACCGAAGCATGGTAATACATAGCATGCAGATACAGATCTGAGCCATAAAGCCAAACAGCAACTACATCATTCCCAGTGACTGTTTTCAGTTACTGTAAATTCCAGTCTATAAACAATCACTCCCCAGGCTGCTTCCCAGCCCGACCTTGCACCTAAACACTCCCTGGCTTATTCAAGACCCAGGTGCACTATCAGCAATTATTCTGAAGAGTGGAGCATTGTACAGTGGGATCAGAATAAAATGGTATCTGAATGCCAGCTTTCTGTGATGAGAAAATTTAAACAACAAGGTTATTTGTTCTCTGACATCTGCTTTTGGGATATGAATACATCAGTTCTTTAGCCCTTTAAAGACTCATTAGTTAAAACCAACCAAACAAGAACTGATGTATCCTGCTCTCCCCTTGCTTCCACTGCATCAACAGATAGTTTTTAAACGCGGAAAGAGCTTCCAGAGAAAATTAATGTTTCTCACTGAAATTAATGCCAATTTTGAAGTTAACAACAATGTAGCCTGGAGCCAGGATTTCTTTTATAAGAGAAAAAAGAAAAAGTATCACCAGAAAATCCAACTTCTGATTTAATCAGATATATTATAAATAACCTGTAAAGGGCATGAATGAGCTGTTTCTCTTGTGGCTGTTAATACTGGGAGACTAGCTGAAGTTAAAGATAAGAAGAAGCCCATTATTTGGAAATAGTTTCATCTGCTTTATTCACCATTGTTCAATGTCAAGAAAAGTGGATTGCCAATCTTTCATCAACTTGACAGCTGCAAAAAAAAATTCCTGCTTTAGGAGGATGTAAGCAGAATTTAAGCACATTCACAAAAGGCTCCCTTTGATACCTTTTGCAGACTTTTAGAAACAGGGAACAGGCTCCAGGGATTTGTAAATCATAGCTTGAAAAGCACTGAAGTAGAAGTTCAGATGTTTGAAATTCCTGGATAGAAAGTGATCTGCAAACGTATTTTATTTTTGCTGAGATACACAGTCCTAGCTCACCCACTCTCTTCCACAGCTGGCTCATGCACGCAGTCCACTCTGACCTCTGTGACTAACAGAAAAGCTTTGAGTTGAGCAGCATTGATTTGTTGTCTAGATACACCAAAGATACTGTTTGATCTCCACTGCCAACAGTTTAGTTTACCATATTAAAACACATAAATGGTAAATGGGGATTAGGCAGTTTTAATGTGCCTAGAAGAAAAACAGTATAGTTAGAAAAATCTGAAGAGTATGGGGCTTGGATGCATAAAACTATTAAACAAGAACATAAGCTGTAAATGTTTTTTACATTCCTTATGTGTGTAAATGTCTATCATTTCTGCTTAGTAAGCTGAGGAAATCCAAACATAGTGGCATATATGCATGTATATTTATAAGTCAAATTCCATACATACCAAAGGTCCATACGTCTGACTTGCTGCTAAATTTGGTGTAATGAAAAACTTCTGGTGCTGACCACTTTACTGGAAACTTGGTTCCTAGTGAACTTATATACTAGTCATCCAGAACATACCTACAATGCAAGAACCAAACTTGGCTGTCAAAACACTACGCTACACCAGCTACCAAGAAGGAGAAAAATGACTGCTACTGCTGAACCCAGGACACTAACTTGATAAGGAATTGCCTGGATGTTTGCACCCAAAGAGTGATCAATGGCTCAAATGTCCAAGTGGAGATTTGAATCCTCCAAATAGTTGTGTTCATGTCTGCTTGAGTTTTAGCACAAGCAGCATAGCTGAAATCAGACTACCATCACACCTGGAGTTCAGATTACAGAACCTTTGCAGAGCTGGGCATGCTCCCTGTGCCTTTTAAGTGAGCCAGTATATAACAGTGGTGTTAAGAGGGAAGACATGAGGCACTGGCAGCAGCAAAGGCTGCAAGTAATAAAAAGTGCTTTTCTAATTGGCTGCAATAATGTTTAAATTTTCTAATAAATAACATTCACACATGTCACAAATAAGCCCTACGTGAATGTTCCAATAGAGGTATTTATTTGCTGTGCTGAACAGATCACATTTACAGAGTTCTACTGCATAGCAGAGTAATCACTCTACATGGAGTGACAAGGCAATGGCCTTATGGCTATCCAGTCCCCTTTACAGCGAAGCACTTAGGCACGTGAGTATTGATTTCAGTGCAGCAGCTTAAGGTTACTGTGTGTTGCTGAACTGGGTTGTGGAGTGGTGCAGAAACCCAGCAGGCTTTAGAAAAATATTTATAGGATTCAGGACAGGTGGGAGAAGGTCATCTGGGAGTCGAACTAAAAAAAAGACGTCCTGGGGTGGGAAAGGAAGAACTGAGCCCTTCAGCATCACTAATGGGATTTTTTTCTATGTCAAAGGACATCTTAGAGGTTCAAAAAGGAAGCTAAACCCAGTTAACATTCAGGGTGGTCTGGATGGTAAAGATAACTCTGTCCAGGAAAGACAAAATGGTCTCAAGATACCTTATAGCCAAGACTGGTTTCTCAGAGAACTAATCTATTGGTTTTCTGGCAGTTCCAAAACCTGGTAGATTTTCCATCAGCAGAGTAGATGATACTTCATTTGTTATGAATTCACACCTTCAGGCTCACCTCCTATGTGAATTGTCTGCAGCGTCAGCGCTTGCATAAAAGCCTTTCTCTCTTCTGGGGCAGGAATAGGAACTCCCTACCTATGTCTATAATGACTTACTTCTTCAACACTTGTAAAAATGTAGAACCTTATGAAATAGAGTTAAAATTGGGTAAAATATTTGAAATTATTATGGTGAGAATGGAAAATACATACGCACACATGTGTGACATATATACACAGATGGTCATAGAGCACTATAGTGAGTTTCATATCTTTGGGAAATCAGATAAATTGCAGAACTTCAGGCTGAAGAAAATAATCATTGCCTTTTGTTGATCTGAAATGTTGAGAGTTTGAGCTGTTTGAGGAGTACCAATAATATTGTATTAAATCAAGAATTTTGGAAATTAGATTTTCTAATATTTTCAGGCTTCCTTTGTTGCAAAGTATTTGCAAGACTATCATGATATTGCCAACTTTGTGGTTTTCAGTCCATTCTGAAACTTCAGTGGAAATTACATCTAAATGTGAAAAACACACCCTAAACCTTCCTCTAAAAAGAGCAGAAGAGCCTGAACCATGGATGCAGGTTTCAAGTCAGTTTTTCCTCTGTCCCATGCCATGCTGTAGCAGTTGTCACTCAGCCCTATTACAAACAAATCGCTTTGTTGGTACTCAGATTTAAGACAGCTTTGTTTGAAGATGGATGGAATGCCTGCTGTAATTTCCCAATGGCATTTAGATAGCCTTCTGTTTATAAAGTATCACTATATACACTGGACATCTATGGCAGATCCCACTGAGATCTTGAGAGCTGATGTTTCTCACTTTTGAGTGCAGAGGGATCTAAGGATTTTTTTTTATTATTATTATCTTCAAAAAATAATTTAGGGTTTTTTTTAATTTGGTTTCTTTTTTGTGGGATTTTTCAGGGTTTTTTAGTTTTTTTTGGGTCTGTTTTTTGGGTTTTGTTTGTTTTTTTTTGTTTGTCAGGTGTTTTGTTTGTGTGTTTTCTGTTTTTTTTTTTGTTCAGCATCTCTCTGCTTAGAATGAATTTTTTTAACCTTTTCAAGGTGTAGTGGTTTGTTCCCGTACCAAAAGGCAGTGTAGCTATGCTGGCATTATACGCTTTCTTAACACCCACTCAGAAGTGTCAAGTCTGATATGTGATAACTTACCATTCTTCTTCTGCTTTCATAAATATCTTTCTGTCATTTCTTTCCTAATACATAGACAATCAAAGTATACTTTTTTTTCCATTTTGCATTCTACAGGATGCAGATGGCAAGATAGAGATATGACTTTTGTAATTCTTTCTGCTTTTTTAATAATATAGCTGAAAAATCATTCTAAGAGTAGTCTTGTGACATAATATGAAATTCCTAGAAGTCCTTTCCAACCCTAACTACCCTATTCTAACCATAACTATTCTATGACCCTAGAAGTGTGTAAACAATATGAAATAAATACTATCCTATAACGTTTCCTAAACTACTCTCTAAATATATCCTATATCCTCTGACATGTTTCTAAAAATATATCCTAAATATATGATAAAGTATATCCTAAAATTTATTTCAGAAACAAAGGAGTAATAAACACAGTAATAAAAACCAGTAATATATAATAGTAACAAACATAGTAATAAACATAACAATAAGCATAGTAATGAACACAATAATAAACATATTAACAAACACAGTAATAAACAAGTGTCCCAGCATAAGTGTTGTGCCCTCTGTCCCACTCAAATGATCTTCAAGGCCATGTGTGAGATGGAGTTCAGAGGCCAGCTCCCCACTCAGGGAGATGGGTCAGAGGGTGGCATTTGCTGGCAGAGCTGACAAGTGAGCCAACAAGGCCCCCTGCAAGGTCTGGAATGGGTCTGAGGGCACTGCTCTGACTCTGAAGCGAGCTGGTGGAACTTTCCAGACAGAGCAGAAGGACAGGGTGGCGCTGTCCTTGCTGCCGCCTGGGTGGTGCTGGGGCAGCAGGGTGGAACTGCAAGCCCAGGAGGCAGAGCTCATCCAGGGAATCCAAGCAGCACAAGGAAATGGGCACCTGCAAGGGCAGACTCAGAAAGTGCTGATGAAGCCATGAGGGCAAGAACAGGCGGAACTTGACTCCTGTTTTTTTTTTGAAGTATGCTGTAAAAGGGGATACAGGGGAGAGGCACCTGACATCCATGTTCCCCCAAGGGCATGTACATGCCCCCTGTCTAGGACTCATCCTGTTCACTTCAGGGATGTTTCCTACACTTAGAGCTTTGAAAGGTTGAAAACAGGATCTGCTATATACCCAGGTGCCTTGTTCTCCTTCCCCTGTTTGGATTTACTCAGTTGCCCATCTCTGGCAGCTCGGTTGCCAGCCTTCTCTTCCTAATGACCAGTTGTCAGTTGCTCCCCTCTTCACAGGTTGCTCTTCGCTTCCTGGTGCCCCATGAAGACCCAGGCAACCTTTCTGTTCAATAGCATAGTTAGACAGGTGAAGTCATGATTACCTTGAACCCAGGAAAGCAAGGTAGTTTTACTTTCTCTCCCCAGAAGAGCTCTTCAGGTGTTTGCTTTTGGGAGCAATGGGAGGCACCTGCAATGGCAATGTGTAAGTTAGTAGGGGGCAACGACCTCCCTGCTCAATTGCTGCCCTAGCTCTGAAAGGCACATCCCTTGGGTGGGTTTGCTCAGCTCAGGTGAGCCAGCTGTGGTGGGATCACAGCACAAAGAGGGATGGCCAACCTGCATCAGCCTTGCTTTGCGCTTTGGCAGAGCTGCAGGCTGGTGGATGACCGTGCTTGTCCCTGCAGCAGCAGCCCCACCTTCTGAGGGGGGAGTTTTTTGTTATGCTGTTTGTGCACTTCACTTACCTCTGCTGTTTCTGGTGCCGTCTGAGGTGCTGGTGGCTCCTCATCCCCCTCACTAGCCGGCCCAACCACCTCCTCCCCAAGGAGTTCTTCCTGGTGTTCAATAAAGAGCTGCACAAGCTGCGTCACCTGCACACAGCAGAGCTCTGGTTTCACCAAGGAGGCTGATAAGGGCTCAAACAGCCTTTTCCAGCCTGATCCACACTTCTGTGCAGGAAGGTGCAGCTGTGTGGCTGCTCTTCCCAGCTGCTGATGGGAGGAGGCAGCCAGGGCCCTCTGAGCAACAAGGCTAAGGTCAGCTGGGGAGGCTGTAGCTGAGAGGTGAACACAGTGTACCTTCCCTGTCTCCTGCCAGGACATCCGGGGGGAGCTCATGGTGGGGGCTGATGAGGTTTAGACCCAGGCAGATGGCCAGGTTCCTAGCTGTCAACTTGCTCATGGCCAGGTTCCTGGTGATGTTATGGAGCAGGGACAGCAAGTGCTGAAGCAGGAGCATGTTGGCCTCAGATAACTTGCTGGCCACCCAGAGGGAACAGAAGCACAACCTTAATGAAGTTGGTGTTGACAACACAGGTCTCCCAGGCTGATCTCACCCAAGGCCACCACCTGGTTTATAGTGGAGGGACTGCCTTCCCTGAGATGCAGCCACCCCCCTCCCTCCCTGCCCTTCTGAAAGAGGCCCTTGCTGGAGCAAGCTCCAATGTCTGCAGAAAGTGATTCCCACAGAGAAAAGATTTTCTGTCACCCTTTCTCCCCAGATCCAAACCCCACATCAGTAGAGGTGGCTTGCATAAACCATGGCTATTTCAGGCAGGCCACTGCTTTGCAGGCGAGTCCTGGCCTGTGCCAGTCCCTGCGGAGCAGGCAGGCTGCTGCCACACTTACTCTTTCAGTGCTGCCAGCCTCTCCTGCCTGCTGGTCTTCTGAAGGGCACTCATCCACTCCTCGTATAGCTGGACATCAAGGAGTTTGAAGGGGATCTTGCGGAGGAGATCCTGCAATGCCAAGGGCTCCATATGAGGCTTTGGCCACTGCCCCCAGGAGCACCTGCAGCATCCCCAGGCCCTCTGGTTCATGAGCAGGTGACTGGGTTTCTGCTTGTGCTCCTGCAGGTGCCCATCAGCACCAAGAGAGCTGGGGGCTGCTGGGCTCCAGGTCAGCAGGGCTCACCTTGAAGCTGTCAGCCAGCAGCATCACAGGCTAGTTCTCAAGGTGGACCTCAACCCCGCTGTTGAGGGCCTCCCTGATCTCACGGGAGGCATGCTCGCTGGCTGCCCACCAGAAGATCCCCTCTGTGGATGGTCCATGCTTTTTCAGCAGAACCAGCAGGTCCTGCGGGCACAGAGGAGAGTTGCTGGGCTGGAGACAGGCACTGAGGTAGGTGCTGGGGACAGCCCTTCTCTGGAGGAGCCAGTGGGATGGGATGAGATGCGATGGGATGGGATGAGGTGGGGTGGGATGGGGACCCCCTGGCCGTGCTGGCTTACCTGGAAGGGCTGGGGCAGTATGCTCTCCTGTCTGCAGAGAGCTGGCAGGTGCCAGCCAAAGAGAGCCTCTGCACCAGCAAAGCCTGGCGGCCCCAGTGCCTCTACTGCAGCTGAGGTCCCTGGCCACACAAATGTCTTGGTCAGCCTCCTCCTGCTCCTATGGATCCCACTGCTGCCAAGGGAAACAAAGCAAAGAGCCGTGGAGGAGAAGCATCGGGAGAGTGCTCCCAGACATCCACCTCAATTTCTGGAGGTGGCTCCTGCTTGGCACCAGCCTGCAAGAAATGTGCTGCGCTCACCAAGCAGCCCTGCAGCAGACCAGGCCCCTGGTGAGCTGCATCAGGCCCTGGCTGTGTGTGAGAGGCTGTGAGCCTGACCTGAGCCTGGTGCTGGAGCAGCTTCTCTAGGCCGCTGGCATGCAGTGTTGAATCCTAGGCAATGGGAAAAGAGCAGAAGATGAGGAGCCATGCAGCTGATGCTGGGGTGGGGCAGCCCCTGGGGCAGAGCAGTGGCAGGAGGGACACTTACAGAATTGCGGCCACTCAGCTCCTTGAGCACCAGCTTGATGGAGGGCAGCTGGGTGACTCCTTCAGGTGGTCTGTGCATGGGGAAGGGGCATAGAAAGAGCTGTGTGAGACCCAAGCCAGTTCTTCCCTCTGCTGCCAGCCCGGGGAGTGCTTCCACACTGCTCGGAACAGCTGGTACCACCCGGCAGTGGAGCAGGAGCAGCAGCAGTGGTGAGAATGGGCTGGGCGGTGTTGGCTGGACACAGCTGGATGAAGCAGCTCTGCCAGCTGCGTCCACTCAGCAGTGGGGGCACCTCCGCCTGCTGCTGTGGGGTCGCCTCTGCCTGCAGCTGTGCAATTCTTCAGTACATCAAAGGAAAGCAGCTATATTGATTGCGAAGATGTTAGATCAAGTTCCACCCAAACTTTCCTAAAATGTGTTTCAATATTTAGAGTATTCAGTATTGGAAGAGAGTCAACATAATGCTGAGAAATACCATAAGACAAAGCAACTTAAGTAGAAAGAGCATATGGGATTACCATCTGAGTTGTGCTGATGGTAGTGTATAACCTTGGGAATTGATTCAAACAGTAATTTTTAGTGAGGTAATACTTGTTCTCAGGAGTTTTATGCACATGGTAATGTTTGAATGTTCCCTTTTTACTTCAGAAAAGCATAGAATCATAGAACAGTTCGGGTTGGAAGGGACCTTCAAAAGTCATCTAGTCCAACTCCCCAAAGTGTAGCACATATCAAAGCCTTGGAAAGTGCCCTCCAGCCCATATGCTAATAGATCAGTTGGTTACTGAATGAACTGCCACATTCCAGCTGCCCAAATAACAATCTAGTACATGTTACCAGGAAGACTGTTACATCTCCCTTGGTCTGATTTCTGCTGGCTGTCACAAACCACCTCATTGTTTTAAACGTGCCTTGGCATGCCTTCCAGAAGAATCTGCTCCAAGATTTTGCCAGGCACAGAGGTGGGACTGACTGGTCTACAGTTCCCCAGGTCATCCATTTTCCCCTTCTTGAAAATGGGGGTTATATTTCCCTTTTTCCAGTCGTTGGGAACTTCATCTGACTGCCGTGATTGTCACTGGCTGGAGCTGCTGTTGTTCGCTGTTGTTCAATGTTGTTCAAAGTTCATTGTTGTTCAACAAACATTTCCATGGTTGTTCATATATAAAGAATAAAGGATATGTAGGTCCTTCTGATGGAGCAGCTGCTCATACTGGGCACAGGAGATATTACCAGCATACTGACTTCAAAGAGGAATATTGGGCTTATTATTCACAAGCTGATTTCTGAAAAAGGCACAGCAGGCACATAAAAATGCCAGTCATTGTATTTTCAAAACTGCTTTTAAAAGCCAGAGGGTAGACCTGGGACTTGTCCTGCATATGTGGCTTTAGGATATTAAAGAGAAATTGCTAGTTCCCATCTGCTTCCTCTATTCCAATGGCTCTGCTCACCCTGAAATATCTGGACTCACTCTGTGACTCTGACTTACAGTAGCTTGTTAGAGGAGGACTCTGCTGCCCTAAAGTTCTGCTAGGATCCCTACCAGAAGTAATTTACTCTGTCTCCTGCTGACCATGACATAGCTGTCTCTCTAAAAGCTGGGCTGTGCATGATTCTTTTCTAATCTTGAACCTTCTAGTTATCATAATATTTCAGTAAACTGAGAGATCCCAAATGGAGGAAACAAGCCAAACATGCTATGTCAGATCAGTTCTGGAAGCTTCAATGAAACTTTTTAAATAGCTTAAAAAAATAGCTTCACTTTCATGAAGCAGCCCTTTAGCATACAAGACTGATGCGTCTAATGACTTTGTCTGAAAGCAAATACATTCATGCCTTTGAAAGTCTGCTGGCTGTTACGTTGCTGATAACAATATCTGCAATTATGATAATTTTTATGACAGCCATATGTAGGATACCATTGTTCTATGTATAGCAGACACTAAAAGTGGAAAGGCAATCTCTGCCCAAAGAATCCTTTGGATTCTTATGAAGACATATTCTATATACTCACTCATGCTTAATGATACTCTGTTTCTGCCAATGCTTGTTCACTGACCCTGGTGTTTTCCCTGCAAAACCAAAACAACATGCTGAAATTATGAAAAATCAGTTACGAAAAATAACTATGGTTAAAAGCCATACTATGTATGTTTTTTGAATGGCTATGCCATGGTCTAAAGCGAATATTTTGAAAAGTTGAGACATGTTTAGTTGTTTGGATTTTTTGGGGGACTTGATAAACACACAGACTTTCCTCTCCACTGTGCAATGTGTCAGAAAGCCAAATACTCTCTCTGCATACTGTAACAGGCTATGAAACTACACATCACTTTAGTGACCTTATGAAGAGTGCATCTACCTTTTCAAAATTTGCATGGCAGACATATAAAGCGCTAGACTTTCCAAAAAGTGTTTAGTATGGCTGAAAACAGTGGCAGAAAAAGAGATGCCTAAAATAACCTCTTATGCAAAAATAATACTGATTTATGCTTGCCTTTTACAGGATACTGTAAAAGTAGGGTTTTTTTAAGGAAACCTCTGAATCTTGTGCAGTATGGTTTATGGTAAGATAATCTGTCATACATTTATGGCGTACCTTTAATGCTTACAACATCATGTCATGTTACTAAAAAGGGAAAGAGGAATCTGATGTATCACCCTGACAGACCTGGACTCCCTTTATCCTGTACTGGACTACTCACATACATACAAAGGCATGGAAGTGCTAGCAAGGCTGATTTAGTGCCTTGCTAGCACTTCCATGAGTAAAAGATTGAAATGCCAGCATCGCTGAAGTCAATGGCAAAACTGTATTGATTTAAATGAAATCAGTATTTTCAACTGAAGTTTTTTTTTTGCATGAGTCAGGAGCACAAATTGTATCTGATTCTATACATTTCAGGAAACTCAGTGTTATTTAAAAAGAAAAGTATTCCAAAAATATTGCCTTGTCTTTACTGGAGGGGGGAGGAAAACATTTAAAACATTTAAGCATTAAACATTAAGGAAAACATTAAGGCTGCATATTTATTCATCTTGGCTCATCAGCACTCAGAGATGTCTTTCTCAAGTAAGTGCTCAGTACAAAACCTTCATTTCCACAAAAAAATAAAAAACAGTTCACAGTTAGCATCTTAAATTTGGTCATTTAAAATAAATAAAGGGATTCAGAAAGTAAATCAGAAAGTCAATTTTTAGAATGCCACTGGCTGAAATGATTATGGTGAAAACATTTCTGCTTTTACTTACCATATAGCAAAATAGAGAAGTAATTTGTTTTAGAAAGTTACCTTTCAATGAAATAGTCTTTTCACTAGCCACTGAAATGGCTTCTTCCCCTGTGATTGGTTTCATCATATGGAATGATGGGAGCAGCTGTTCAACAATATCATTACATGTCATCTCAGCTGCTGCGATGAAGGATGCCAGTGATTAATGGGTGCCAGCAGAGCATCCAAGGTCGACTGCAGAAAGTCAATAGGTAGGCTCAGCACTCTTCCTGACACAATGACAGATGCAATTGAGAAGCTAAGCTAAGTGAAGATGGACAGCTGAGCTAGCACTTAAAAGCATCTGGCAGCACGGCATGATAGACCTAAGTTATGAGGCGCAGCAGGCATCTGTAGTAGTAAGGGGTGGGCTATATGCTGTGCCCAAGAGGAAAATAAGTAGGGGGAATAAATAGTACCTTTGAATGTAGGTAGACATAGAAAGAGTTTCTTTAGCACAGATTTCAGTGAAGTGAAAAGAAAACTGAAAATGCATGAAAACAGGTGAAACAGGTAACTTCTGATGTTCGTTCTTATTACATTCAACAAAACTATATCTTTTCTTTTCAAGCAGAATTTAAAGGTTTTCTAATGATGTATGTGTGATTTGTCCTTACAGAATCAGTAATGCAAAACTCTCAAGTTTCTCAAGCCAAAGAAAAAACTGTAAATGTCCTCCCTTTCTTTTGACCTTTCCCTGCTCCTCCATTGATCTTAGAGCCCTCTATTCAGGATTTATAAGCAGAGCTCCCTTTATTATATGCTTTTACATAGCCATAAGCAGTCCAGTGAATACACCTAAGAGTGTATCTCAGCTTACAACATCTCTGAGTTGCTGGCATTGTGTGCTGCTTTCTTCATCCAGAACAGTATGCTAAGCTTGTGAGATATAAAATGCAGACACTTTAGCTTAAATTAAGGTTGCTGATTTTCCTGCAGTTGTAAACTCAAATAAATGAATTGTGAGCGGATTAAGTAATTTTATTCTGTTCCAAACTAGTTTGGGCATCCCTTAGCTCAAAAATTCTTCCCTTCCACATTTCTATCAATTATATAAAATCAAACTCAGCTAGCATCCAACGTGAGACAGACAAGGAATCTTATCTCTTCCAGGCAGCTTCTGTTTGTTGCCTTGCCTTTGCCTCCAGTGTACTCCTAAAGCTGTTTCTTATTTAATAACTTGGGAAGAGACACTCTTTTCTGCCTCAGCTGGATATTAATGAAAAATACCTTTTCTTTTTTTTTTTTTTTTTCTGTTGCTAAAGGGGATTCCTCATTTTGTGAACCTCAAAGAGAATAATTAAACTCTGTGTGGTATTGGGTGCCCTTTCTTCATGAATAAGTATTGCCAACACTGGGGAGAGACTGGAGTCATAAGTAATTCATGCCTCAGCAGTTCTCACTGGTCTCCCCTACTGCAATAGTAATGGAGTTGGTCTAGATGGTTTGTGTGTACGACAGAGGCAACATCTCTGAGATTTTATCTTTTTATTCATTTAAACTAAATAATTGGGAAAAAAATTACAGTTTCTGTGTACATAAGCCCTTCTTCAGGCACATGTCAAAATTAAGACCACCTTTGCTAGTGTACTAGGCAGTGACTGTTGTAAATCTTACTCAACCTGGCAGCCAAGGATGGTAATGAAAATGGAGTTGTACAGATGACAATGAGGCTTCTAAAGCAACATTTAAAACTACTAAGGTAATTCTAACATAGATCCTGAAAGGTACTAGGACTGCCTGCAGTGTTGTCTGTGAAGATGAGGTATGGGGAAGACCATGGTCATGAAACAAAAGTATTCTGCCGGGTACACTTGCCTTTCCAAATCCTTTGCATTCCATGAGTCAGAATCTTCCTCTTGCAATATATAGCATTTATTGCTTCTGACAAGGTGGATAGCTGAATTTTCTTTGAGTTCATAGTTGCACTGGGCCACAGCCATATTCAGGACTGACTTGTGTGGTGATGGCACTTGAGACACTCTTCTATGCTTCCACTTCTGAAGACAGAGGAAATAAAATTATAAAGGGATGTAGCATAGGGTACAGTAATAACATGTCATGTACAGGATCACTTATATATTCAACATGTAGAATGATACTAGTCAAATTTATTAAAGCTAAAAAGATGGCCACAGACAAGCAGCTCTTTCCTCATCCATGCAGACGCACGTCCCAAATATTGTCCATACGTGTGAGACAGGTGAGAACAGAACCAAGTTCTGTGATAATGACAACAGAAGCAATTAACTTCATGTGGAATATGTCATCCTACAGAAATGTCTATCACTCATCACTGATTGTTGAAGAGGCCTACACAAATTACTTGAAGGAGAAGCCTAGCATTAAAGTTATGGGACATCACCCAAACCATAGGCAAAAGAGCATGTAAAATTAAGGCAATGAAATGCATTTAGAAATTTGGGAAATGACATAACTGAGAAAATCCAGGCATCACAATTCTTTAAGAGCAGAGATAACTACACTGGCAGCAAAGGATGAGGGAAAATAAGAAAGACTTAGGAGAAAAAGTTCCAAATGACACCTATTTATTATTGAAAACCACTGCAATGAAACACCAGGGAAGAACGCCAAGTGTCTTGAATCAGGCTGTGATTTCTTTAAATCAAGTCCAAGTGAACATAGCATTGCATGTTTGCTTGTTTTCTCTTCACTGACATTTATTTATTTATTTTATTTAAACAAGGAGAAACCAAAGAGCCAAGTGAATGCCTGATTGAGTCCACTGAGCCAGAAGACACACATGATCTCTTCCTGCAAACACACAAAGCCTCATCTGATCCCACTAAGCTCCAGTGGAGATACTCATTCTTTAAAAGATATCACTCACAGCAGAGTCATCTTCATTTGAACAGAAGAAGATCTGTTACTCATCAGCTACTACTACTTGAACCCAATAAGAGTGGTTCCTTTTTTGTCATATCTGACTTTGGTGGAAAGATGCTTATAGCTTGAGGGTATGTGTTAGGCATCATTCAGGTTTTAGATTGGCTATTTGTTTTGTAGAATAATGACAGAACTAGTGTTTCCTGCAGTTTTCAGAAAGATGGAGAAAATTATAATGCAAAGATTGAACTGTTTTCTCTTTAAAGCATCTAATGATGTTAGAGAAAGCTGATACTCAATACATGCTTTTATGAGCTGATGTGCCCCTCCTGCATTTGGCCTTAGTAATTTTCTGAGATTAAATTGTTCTTTCTTAATTTCCTGTGTTTCACTTGTGGAATGACCAGAGTGTCACTCTTTGATGGAGCTTTCATCTTTTTGTGTGAACAGAAGAAATTTCAAAGCCCTGACCAAAGTAAATGGTAGAAAGAATTATTATCAAAGAAATTAGTTTTGCTTTGTCCAACCAGGGACAGGGAAAAGAAACAGCCAAAAATGAGCCCATGACATTTGTGTCCTTCTGAACATGTCTGTTTGCAATAGTCTGTTACAGTATTCTGGATAGACTTCATCTGTAACCTGATAGAGATGAATGTCCTCACTTGTGTCCCTATATGCAGCTTTCCATTTCCAACACTAGCAGAAAGGTCCAGAGCATTTCCTAACAGTAACTTGGTGAACCTTATTATTTCCTTTATGCTGGCAGTGATATTGTTGTGGTTTTCATATTGATGACTGTGACACTCTTACCTAGAAAGAGATGCAGGTGACAGTCTGTGATTCGGCTGTGATGTCCATATAGGCAATGGTTACTTTCTGCAGAACTGCACCCCTGCCATAAAACTGGAAGCATGTCCTGGAGCACTTCAGCTTCCATAAAACCTGTCCAATATATAATCATAAGAAGATGTTTGTGTGCACTCAATGAACTTCTATCTGATCTACTGCACTATTGGTCTGTCCACCATGAACCATTTCCTATTGCAAAGACAGTGGATGCCAGGCATCAGCAGAGGTGAAAGTGTTTCTCAGGCAAGAAGCTGTTACCAAAGCACAGGAGATGTGCCTATGGGTTCCTGTGGAGGGACCTTTGTGCCCACTATTCTTTGTAATGCCATCGCTCTTTAGGAACCAGCTCCACTGTGGGAGACTTTGAGGTATAACTGAACTGGTGAAAGGGACAGAGGCATCAAGGATGCAGGGTGTAAGCATACAAAAGTAATGCCTCATGCCAAAAGCAGTGCCTCTAGTCAGTTTTACCCACACACAGAAGTGATGCCTCTGATCAGCTGGGAAGAAAGCAAGGAGCAAAACTTACAAGGCTGGATAGGTGAGGAACATGAACTGAAAAGTAGGCAGAAGGAAGGTTAGGGATAACAGTAGTACCTCTGGTGACCTAACTGAGTAGATGAAAGGGCAAAATGAAAATGTGCTGAGATCTTACAGAAGTAGCTCTGTGACTAAATATAGACTTTCTTACCATAAGAAGTCAGTATTAGCCTTCTTAACCTGATTATATTGTACTGCTTGGGAAAATGAAATCACATTTTTCTAACCAAATGTGGTAGTTATTATACCTACATTTACTAAACCTGATTTGGAAGTACCCATCTGAAAACTGTCATGTTCCTGCTTTTTAAATTTCCTTTTCAAAATATCATCTCTGAACTCAAGCAGATAATAAAAATAAATCATAAAAGCCTAGCAGAAGGCAGTATGTTCAGAAGCAGATTTGCATGACTGGTGATCTCTCCAGATAGGCAAAGCATCTCCTGACGGAAGTCAGGCAAAACAGACCTCAGTATTCAAAACAAGTTAAGCTGCTGCCTGTTCATAATGCTATTACTTTAAAATCTCATTATCAGAAAAAATGTCAAAAGCTTCTTTGTTCATAGCTTCTTTACAAGGCTTTATTATTATTTTTTGTAAAACTCCATTTTACAGCTTTTATGGTTTTATCTTCTGTCTCTTGATAATCTATGTGTTTCTTAAAGCCCTAGCTTTCAGAAAAAGCTAAGATATAGACCCAGATCTAAAGATACAAAACAGAAGACAAAATAAAGCAGGAAATACAGATTTTAAAATCTCATTATTTGAGACCCAAACTGGTTTAATTTGGAGGAGGCTGTGTAACAGTGTGTGAATACACAGTCCAACCATACTGTTAGACATTTCTTTAAGAGATAAAAACATTATAACTGAAGCCACTTTGGTCTCTTCTCTTGTCATTGTTACCTCCTTCCCACCTACAAACATCAGTAATTTAGCTGGGCAGTAAAATTAAGGTCAAAGATATCACTATTGTTCTTGTATTTTACAGGAGAAGATAGATGAGGAAATAAGCATAGAAGCAGATATTCCAGTTTACTTTTTTTAACCCTTCTAACTGCTGACCTTTTTCATCAAGCAACTGCTGTGCTAGGGGACTCAGGATGAATGAAGCCCAAGTATTACCTTTTGGCATCTTAGTGTTATGTTTGTCTCTTTGGGTCTGTGAAAGCCTGCCTTTCTCAGATGGACAGTAAGGCCCAGTGAGTGCTGGTGGAACACCACACTCTTGGGCTTTTGTCTGATACAAAGTCAAGATAAAGGCAAGAGCAGATAAAAAGCTCAGATGAACTTTGCAATTTCTTAACTTAGAGGCTGCCTCTGTAAAGTTGGATTAAAAAGGCATCTGTACTCCTGACCCAGCCGCAGAGGAGCACAGTTTGGGACTTGCCTGAGATAAATGTAGTTCGTCCACCATTTCTAACCCCCACAAAGCAGGTATATTTGTTGACGTCTTCAGTCACAATATTTTCTCGAAGTACTGTGAGCACCATTTTCACTGGGGAGTGTGGTGGAGGGAAGTTTTTGGCATCTGTAGGAATGGGACCACCTACAAACTAGAGAGCTAAGTTTGATGTCATTCTCTGGTCCCACTGAAAATAGGTATATAAAGTAAAAGATATATACAATACAAGGGCTGTAGCCAGTACTGCCACCAGCATATTAAATCGAATGTGGCCGATACTTTCCCAGTTTGCCACATGGAGGAGGGAGATGAGTCTTTATGTCTGACAAACTGCTGGACACAAAGATTCTGAAGCTGCACTGCAGATTAGAAGTTTACACCAACTTCCAGTGAGTGCTGTTTCAATTCTCCATTCCATCCCACACCCTTCCTACCACCTGGGTCTTTCCCTCCAGCCAGATAATCAAATGTTTTCACCTACCAGCATTTGAAGGACTGGAGGCAGTGGTTTTAGAGACCCAGTTGTACAACGCAGAGTCACATCTAGAAGAGAGGGAGAATTAAAATAAACCCCACAAATTTAAGTGGGTTTTCATCTCCTGGGGCTCTCTCACTTCCAGATCTATATAGTGGTAGCAACAGCATCATGACAGTTGACATTTCATCTGCCTGATATTCTGACATGCTCTAGCTCTGTGTTTTTAACATTCTCTTAATTCAAGCACCATCTCAATATCCTTAATAAACTCATCAATCATTGTTTTAATCTATGGTAAAATGTGAATTCAGAGAAATTTGTTGTTGTATTTAGCTGTGTATTTTTCCCAGTTCTGTTAGCTTAGTTGGAATAATAGAATCACTTCGGTTAGAAAAGACCTTTAAGATCATTGAGTCTGTTCTCTAACCTAGCACTGCCAAATCCAGCACTAAACCGTGTCCCTAAGAACCATGCCTGCATATCCTTTAAATACCTCCAGGGATGGTGACTCAACCATTTCCCTGGACAGCCTGTTCCAATGCTCAACAACCCTTTGAAGGTGAAGAACTTTTTCCTAATAGCAAATCAAAACCTCATCTGGTGCAACTTGAGGCCACCTCCTCTCATCCTGTTGCTTGTTACTTGGGACAATAGATCAACATACACCTCACAAAGTAGGCATTAAGTACCTCAGCCGTTTGCTCATCCTTTGTCATTATGTTTCCCCTCACATCCAATAAAGCATAGAGATTCTCCTTAGCCTCCTTTTGTTCCTAATGTATTTATAGAAACTTTTTTTTTTTTGTCCTTTATGTCAGTAGCCAGATTAAGTTCTATTGGGCTTTGCCCCTTCTAATTTTCTTCCTGTATAACCTCACGACATCATTGTAGTCCTCCTGAGTGGCCCTTTCCTTCTTCCAAACATCATAAACTCCCCTTTTTTTTTCCTGATTTCCATCTCTCTATTCAGCCAGGCTGGTCTTCTTTCCACTGGCTCATCTTTTGGCACATAGGGACAGCCTATTCCTACACCTTTAAGATTTATTTCTTAAAGAATTTCCAGCTTTCCTAGAGTTCTTTGCACTTCGGAACTGCTTCCCAAGGAACTATCAACCAGGCTTCTAAATAGGACAAATTCAGCCCTCTGCAGTTTTGCTGATCCCCCCCTTTTTATTTCTCCAAGAACTGAAAACTCACTTTGTGATTGATTTGATTGCATTCAGAAGGAAACACATGTATGCTTTATTTTTATTCTGGTTCTTTGAAATTGTTTCATTGACATTTTTAGTCTATGAAGCAATGATAAAAACTGCTTTCAACTACCCAGTGGTTACAATACTGAGGCTATCTGGAGTCATCTCTACATAGACAGTCTCCCTGTGCTCTGCACATCTCTGTTGACAACCTTAGGAACTTATTTAGGAACAAATTTAGAGTAGATACAGCACATTATCCTGCATGCTTTTTTATCTCAGACATAAACGAAGCATTCAATATAAAAAAACTCTCTTTATCATTCTTATCTTGGCTAAATCATCCATGACCGGTAATGAGGTATTGCCTTGTCCTTGTAATTGATGGGGGTTTCATGGCCTCCTTATTTGCTTTTGAAACAAGTGATTTTGAAGCTAGATTAAGCTATTAACATTACTGATATAAATCAACCGACCACTCTTTACATTATTTAGTGTTCCATAATGATGAAACCTGTAGTAATAGTAGATAAGCCTGTATAATTCATTTAAATTTTCAAAAATGAATGCCTGTTAGAAGAAGTCTCACGGATCTAAATCAGGTACCTAACTGCTCACACCTACATTTTTAGATTTAACTTCTAGTTTTGTGTTCATATTTTTTTGATTGTGACTGTAAATATGTAAGACCAAGGTTCAACCATGATTGAAATTAGTGGATCTCCCAGTGCTCCACAGTTTCAAATAAACAAGCTTTAAAAGGCTGAAACACAAATACTCATAAACTGGCATTCCCTCTCCCAAACATGGCACTTGTACTGTTTGTCAGTGGCACTCTAGTTTCACTGACTGTAGAACTGAGATTCATGGAGTCTTTAGGAGGAACCTGAACTGGGCAACTGAAACAGATGAAAGGCAGCAAATTTGAAGTTATGGTTTTCTCATCACATTTAATTCTTGAATGTGTAATGCTTTGTGCAGCTCCATCTTCTGATACAGGGCATAGGCTTGGTTTTCGTGACTGTGGCACATCTGAATGATAATGGAGCAGTCAGAAGTAAAATCTTGCACTTGGTATTAAGGCCGAAACAGAAGTGGAAAGAGGCAGTGAAAATCAAAATAAGAATTTTTAAGTGCTTAATTCTGCCTCAAAAAAGTGATAATCACATAGTATAGTGATCTATATATTTCAGATAATATTAAGGCAAATATTTGATAGACCTTTGAACTCAATAGAACCAAGACTTGATCTAAATTCTATCACAGTCAATTAAAAATATTACATCAAAGTCACAACTTCAGTAATAGGGATTGCTTTTCTATTTGCTGACAATGTCAGAACCATGCGTCGTGGTTTAAGCCCATCCAGTAATTCAGTACCACGTAGCAGTTCGCTCACTCCCCCCACTTACTCCCCCTGCTCCTGGAGGGATGGGGAGGAGAATCGAAAGAATGTAACTCTCACGGGTTGAGATAAGAACAGTCCAGTAACTAAGGTATAACACAAACCACTGCTGCTATCACCAATAATAATAACGATAAGGGAAATAACAAGGGAAGAGAATACAACTGCTCACCACCTGCCGACCGATACCCAGCCTGACCGAGCAGTGATCTAAGCCCTTCCCGGTAACTGCCCCCAGTTTATATAGTGGGCATGATGTGCTGTGGTATGGAATACCTCTTTGGCCAGTCTGGGTCAGGTGTCCTGTCTCTGCTTCCTCCTGGCTCCCCCTCCTCCCTGCAGAGCATGAGACTTGGAAAGTCCTTATTCAGACTAAACATTACTGAGCAACAACTAAAACCATCGGTGTTATCAGCACTGTTCCCAGGCTGAAAGTCAAAACCACAGCACTGCACCAGCTACTAAGAAGGAGAAAAATGACTGCTTCTGCTGAACCCAGGACACCGGACACCATGGAATCCGTTAGGTTGGAAAAGACGTTTTGAATCATCAAGTCCAACCATTAAGTATCACTAGCACTCAGCAATGTCAGGTATCTCCACGCAGGACAGGAACACTAAGTGCAACTGTTTAGGATGACTGTCATCTTGCACATGAAATGTAAATCAAACAGATTTCATGGCTAACCTGAAAAGGATATTGTCTTGCAGGAGGTGGTGCTTCCTCAAGATTCATTGTTTCAACACATTGTGTTTTCTCAATTGATCCCTTTTTTGCTTCTTTTTTTTTTCTAAGAGAGAAAAAACACAGCAGACTGTAAACTAATATTAACACAGTATAAAGTGTTCTACTTTGATGATTTCACTCAATTTCATTTTTCAAGCTGTATAAGCCACAGCTTTGGCTTTGTTAAATTTTAAAATAAAGGTAGTAAAAAACCTCCCTTGTACCCTAATATAATGTTATTCAAATTCCTTTTTAAGTCAGTTACAAGAATTGCAGAACACAGCCACACATCTGTGAAAGCATCTGCTGCAGCTGCAGGAGTACAGGGCAGAAGGAGGGGCTAGGAGGAAAAGAAGAAGGAGAAATTAGGAGGAAAACACTTTAATTGCAAACCAGAAGCCTAGCAGCAGCATCCATAATTTTGTTAAGGTAACGGAGCTTATTCTCACTGAGCTTCCCTGCAGTTTTGCAGTGGGATGTATCTCATAGGAGGAGTCCAAATGTGTTTAAAGGAGCAAAAACTTCAAGATAAGCTGCCTGGGGCATACACTTGCATTCCTCATGGGAGATCTTCTGAGTAAAAAGCCACTCTTTCACGATATACAGTCACTCCTTAGGAAAAAAGGGACAACCATTTGCTTTGTGCAGCTGACGGACGGGATTCTGAATTAATTATTCCTTATACATGTAACTAACTTCTGAATCCCATTATTTACATCAGTTCAGAGGGAAGCCTGAAAAAGGAAACATCCTACTCAAGGCAACATAAGCATATGCCAGTGTTAATTACTTGCTTACGTTCTCTTTGGAAGGACACAAACAGATGCTCAATGGTAATCACTGTAAGATTTGTTTTGAATGAAGACACTCTCAAGCCTGCAGCTAAGTGTTTTCCTGAACTGAAACTAGGATCTGATACCCTATAATTCTACTCAGAACAAAGTACACTTGTTGTTACAACACATAATGTCTAATTAAGTTTCACAGAAGAAAAACAGAGGAGTAAGGTGACACTAGAAAATCTTAGACGTTTATGTAAAAAAATGTTTCTTATCCCTTTGTCATATTCATAGTAAGAAAGGTTTGCTTTCGTCTGAACAAACAAACTTTTCTTGTAATTAATTAGTGATATTTTTTCTTCTGTTGTGATTTCTTTAAAAGAAGTTCTTTTAGAATTGTTTTCTTCTCCATTGTATTACTACTATAAATAAGCATTGCAAGATCAACTATAGAAACTGTAATGAATATATTAAGAATCATTGTATTCTATATGTTTTATAAAATTTTATGTAATATCTGGTTACAAAGCATGTGTTTAATACTGCTTAAATGAATTTACTGAGTGAATAAACTAAATAACCTTATTTGTTTAAGCAGTATTAATAGTATGCAAATAACAGTATACAAAAATATACTTTTATTATATTTGTATACTACAATAATAGTATACAAAAATTAAGCTACAGATATACTGTAGTTCTAAAAAAAGAATCTCTGTTATTTTACTGTCTTGAGGATCTCTGCTTTTAAGACCATGCACCCTTTCTGGCAAAGAGCATAGTCTGCTTTATCCACGAATGTATTACATCTGCAGCATAACATGCAAGTCATTACAGCAGGAAAGAGAATGACAAGAAAGAAAACCGTTCTATTTATAGACCAGAAAAACATACCTAGTGCTGACAATTGTGTTCCCTGAACTAAAAATTTCTCATTCCTTTATTTCAACTGAAATAAATGCATGTTTATAGAATGGTGACACACAGAAAGATCAAAAAGTAAAAACGTTCTTGCAAGGTATGTATATGCATATATATTTACAGCTATGTATTTTTTTCTTAGCCTTGCTAAGCATACAATGGAAAATGCCAAGAAGGATGAGATCCATCATATTTCTACAAGTTTAATACAATTTCAGGTTATCTTACTGAAATGTGAAGAATGTAGGTCACGTCTTTTGCCCTGTACATTGTGGAGCTCCAAGGGGAAGTGCTGAGCTAAGCAACCCACTTAGTTTTGTCCATGTTCACTTCAGAGAGCCCAGCAGGAAAGGAAAATTTTCATGATGCTCATCATAGTCACCTGATCTCTCCACTGAATCCCACCCAACACCAGAAAGTACCAAATATCTAGTAGAAACAGTCTGAAGAGGAAAAGAGGGGGCTTTACTAACCTACTGGAGGCTAAGAGAAAGGATAGGTGAGGTGGAATTTTAGCTACCATATTTTAAAGCATTATTTGTAGCTCGTTTTTCCAGGGTTGTCACTCGGTGATCTTTACAAAATTTCTTAAATAACTGCTGCTTGAATTACTCTGAGCAATTACCTGAACTGCCAGGACTGATAACATCATTCATGTGAGATTAGGTTTCTAGTCCTCTATATCTGATAAACCTTTGAACATAAATAAACAAGATTTGATCTACATTCTATCACAATTAATTGAAAACATTTCAGAGAAGTCAGACTTTCAGAAGTAAGGACTCTAACACTAACGACTGAGAGCCCAGAGAATACCAGCTGAAGTCACATGGAGTGACTGCAGTCTATACTTGGTGTGGCTTAGAAAAAAGAACAAGTACTTCCATTACTACTTGTAGAAGAACTAACAAAACAACCTCTGGGTTTGACAAAGTTGCGCCATGAGTGCATACCAAGAAAAAGGTAATGACAAAAGGATTTATCACAGTCTATAATTTCATTTAAGTATTAGAACCTTACGTTCTATAAATCATAACTTGTAACACCTATTTGTTAATAAATGGTATTACAAATACAGGAATATTACATATATCAAATACAAAATATGAAATAAATATTAAACTCCTGAAAGATTTATTAAACATATTTCTTAAAAATATAAATACTTGTAATATATATATTATTTTCTTTTTTTTTAATATAGGCAAACCCACATACTCTTCTTTCTGAAACAATTAGCTGAAAATAACAGTCTGTTCCACTTAGGAACACGATGTTTGTGCATATGTCCTTGCATAGTATATGACATCCTGGATTGCCTTGTGATCTAATAGTAAACCTTCTACCTTGTTATCTGTGGATCTGTGGCAAGCACATGACCTGTTTCTAAGGGTGCAATAGATGGTTAAAGGTACAGATTAAAAGAAAAATGTAAAATAGCCTGTAAGTTTATTACATCCCTTGGCATCTCTAAAATAGAATACTGTTTTCAGTCTTTGAGGGAGCAGCTGCTTATGTTGCAGCTTATATAAGCCACTTCATTACTGGAGTGCTCTGGTTCAAGTTTAAAAAACGTTTTCCAGACTTTGACTTCTCATTACAATTTAAGATAGATAGAAAACAATTTCAAACTCAAAAAAAATATTGACAGCAAAGCTAATATTTGTGCAGATCCACTGCTTACTCTTCTTTGCCTTCTTGCGGACAAGAAATTGTAATAGCTGAAATTACGTCAAATCAACATTTTGGGATTTGTTTTTGGTTTGTTTTTTTCTTTTACTTTTTTTAAAATAAGGTTACAGTTGAAGGAATAAAACTTGCTCGTTTTGCACTGCCTTTTCACTGCCCAGGCTGCCCTTCCTCTGTAACCAGACTCTTCCGAGCAAGTCAGAATGTGCTTGCTCTAACCACTCAGTTGTGCTGAAGTGATAATCCTTCAGTGGAGAAAGTGCAGAGAGTGGCCTGTGCTGTGTACAAAATTCTGCCTACTTAGAGAATTGCAGGGTATGGTATCCTCCCTCTTTGCTGGGTGGAGCTAAAGTGCTTCAACTGTGAAAGCTAATTTCTCTCTGGAATAAAATAAAAAGCCATACGGAATTAACTGTAAACATTTGTTCCATATAAGTTGAAGAGACGTAAAGGATCTAGGGATCTTTGATTACTTTTGCATCCTGAAGTGTGTGTTTTGTGTTCCGAACAGTTGCGGTTGTACTGAGGATATTAAAATTTTCTTTGCTTACATAAGACAGTGTTTCAGGAAGTAGTCTAGTGATCTCATACTGTATGAGTGCTACTCTAATAGTTTTGTGACCTGAGCTTTCTCTGAAAGAAGTATGGACTTAATATACTTAAAAAGCACAGTCCATTACCCTGATAAAGTATCTTTTTGATTGCTGATGTTTTCCAGTATTTCTTAAGCAGTGATCACTTATCTAGACAAATAAAGCTAACAATATAAATTATATACATTTGTAATTTATGTATCAGGTATGATGTAATATCTTCATATTATTGCCAAGCAAAGTACCAGTCAGGTATCAAATAACCATGAAATTAAAAAGAAAAGAAATAGAATTGAAGGGTTTTTTTTATCACCTTCAGGTCACTTTAATTTGTTTTACACAAACTTGGAATCTAGTTTTGTTGTCAGTGAGAATTGCTTGTTTTCACATATACGGCTGATTTCAGTAGCCAAAGACTTCAGCAAATCATGAAGTGCCTTGACATTGTTCTACTCAGGTTTTAAATAAGGCTTTCGTAACAGACTTACATGTGCATGTAGCCACCAGCATTTCCTCTGTGCCAAAGTGCAAGGCTGACATGGCACACCATCAACAGTAGTATTAAGTTGACTGGGGACAGTCTGTACAAACTGGAGAAAAATATATTTAAAAAGGTCTGTGGGACATGTGGGGGTGTATTTGAGGTTTCTAAGAGAGCTAGCTGATGTAATTGCAAAGCCACTCTACCATTTCTGAAAGGTCACAGAAACCAGAGGAAGGTTGTGGACAACAGGAAGAGGACAAAGTACTATTCCCAACTGTGAAAAGAAAGAACTACACAGAAAGAAACTGCACGCTGGTGAGCACACCCTGGGAACAGTATGTAACATGTCCTCGTGGAAGCTGTTTGCTTACTTTTGAAGTGCAAGAAGGTGGCTGGAACAAGCTAAGTCAGATTTACCAAGAGTAAACAGTGCATAACCAACCTCATTGCCTCCTGATATAGAGGAAAAGGAAGGGGAGGGAACTAGTTACATCCTTCAAATATTAATCAAATACTAAATATCAAATAATGAAAGGTATTTATAGAGAAGATTGAGACATTCTTCACAAAGATGCATAATGATGGGGCAAGAAGCAGCAGGTCTCAGGAAATTCCGTCTGCATGTAAGGAAAAAATACTTCTCTGTGATAAGAATTAATATTGAAATCATGGTGGATCTTCTTTGCCAGAAATAGCCAAGACTCAGTCTGACATATGCAAGGCCATCATTTCCCACAGGAATTTGGGCAGCAGGCTCTCCGGAAGTCCCTTTCAGCCCGGCAAGCATCCTGCGGTTTTGAGCTCTCAGCAATCTTTCTTTCTCAGGAGAGCCAGCAGATGGCACGGTTCAACAGCACTAAAAATCCGCAAGCAGCAGTAAGGTGTGCTACACGCTGAATAGAAAAAAAAGCCATGTTTATTTAGAAAAAGGACTCAGGAAGAACCACTTCTACTTCAGAGAGGGGTATTCAGCATAGGCTTTTTTTTTAAAAAGAAGTTTATTTTATTTTTACAAATTTTGTAATTAATTTTACAAATTTTGTATTGAAGGTGTGTTGTGTGTGCCCAAGCCATGTTAACACTACACTACATTGGTAGGCCTTCCTGGTAGCATAGCATTAGTTTGGTGTTAAAGGTGATCTTTCCTGGCTCTCCATTTCTGACAGGAAGGCCATTTGACCTTTTAAGGAGCACCTTATAGGTGTCTTATAGCTAGGCAGCCTCATGACCTCATGTACACATGTGAGCTTGTTGAGTGAATGAAAGACATGGGCCCTCCAACACAGCAGAGGCATTACAGGTTGGTCCTCAGAAAGGTGCACCACCAGTCATCAATGGGACCAGGACCTGGAACTTTAAAAACAGCAGGCATCTGGGACCTTGCTGCTTAACAGTTTAGCCCATACTTCATTTCTGGTGAGCATCTGTGGAATCTGTGGGAAATGCAGAGGCAGGGAGAAGGCTGCACTTTCTGTGTGATTCTTTTCACGTGAACAGAAATGGTTGTTAGAGATGATTAGGGACTTTGTATAAGAGCAAGCAGTGCTCTTTGTATAAGAGCAAGTTTTAAATGAAAAGAGAGTAGATTTAGATTAGATATAACAAAGAAGTCTTTATTGTGAGGATGGTGAGATGCTGGCACAGGTTTCCCAGGGAATTTGTGGATACCCCATCCCTGGAGGTTTTCAAGGCTGGGTTGGATGGGGCTTTGAGCAACCTGGTCTAGTAGAAGGTGTCCCTGCCCTTGGCAGGGGTGTTGGAACTACATTATCTAATGTCCCTTACAACCCAAACTGTTCTATGGTTCTATGATTAGGCTCCATCTAATTTTATTGTTGATTTACTCTGCTGTTTATGTTATTGTGCTTTGATACAAGTCATGAATATATAAAAGCAAATGTAACGAGATAAAAAAATTTCCAGTGAAGCAAAAGACTTCTGGTTAAGTAATATTTGCCTTGGTAAACAGATACGGATGAGAAAGTGAGTAATTAAAATGTACCATGTTCAGGTACATCCGGCGTAAGTTAATGTCACAGCTGGAAGGTTTTCCCTAGCTCTTGTCAGCTTGTATGTATGCATTACCTTAATCTCTGGGAAAAGCTCACGGAAACGAGCAGACATGTAGTATAAACAGTTTTTATAAGATGATGACTACTTGCAACTGAAGTCTTTGTGATTACTGTCAGTTTAGAAATTGTAGTTGAGTGCTTGGAGTAAAAGCTTATTTATCTTTTATTAGTGTTGAAATGATGCTGCTCCTAATTATAGGACAAAGATGCAGGTCCAAACTGAACATTTTGAAGGTGTTTAATACAATGAAGTAGCAACATACTTGTATGAATGTTTGAGGGGGACAAGCTGAGCTGTCCGAAGTAGCATTTGAATGAGTAATGGTAGTAGTGAGGTGAATTTGATGAAACTTGCTTTTGACTAAATTCAGAAGTAATATTCAATGGACTTAGCCCTGGAAAGCCCACCCTCATAGCACAGTGGTCAGAGTACTCTTTTTGAAGAGTGGGAGGAAAAAGAAAACCTTTTCTTAAGTTATTTCTTTGTCAGGTTTGGGAAAGGAATTTGAAACGTGGTCTTTTTTTCCTGTGGAGCTTTTTTTGCTGTAGGCTGCAGGGGATTCAGGGTGGTTTCTTCTGGTCTTTGAAGCTGCTTTTCTGAAATATGTACTGGATTAAGAGCTGAAACCAAAACCTCTCCAAAGAATTTGTTAATTACCACCACAGTATCAGTCTCTTTCCCTGTGGCCAGTAGTTTTCTAGGTACTGGAACTGGTGTAAAAGGATGAATGTAATGGGTCTCTATCTCTGCCTGAGACAGGAGACAAAGATTTAGTTAAAAGTTCTACTCACAATGAAGCAGAGGAGTGAACTGCACCCTTCTGCAAAGGTGCCAAGACTGTGGAGGACATGAGATACATTTGAGGGCTGTTTCTCTGCCCTTACGAGTTTAGCATTGTTCATTATAAAAAATGCCCACAATGAATAGAATAAAATTATTGGGGTTTCTAATGTTATTTTTGCCCAGATCACTATTTTTCAAAGTTTTGCATTAACAGAAATTTAAATCAAAATTTCTTTAGATTTAACCACAAAACCAGGGATCTTGAATCTTGGAAACACTGTAACTGCATTAATGCAGTGCTTCTCAGCAAGTCTGATTAGCCCACAGACAGTGCGGTTCTAATGTTGCTTGTCCTGGAGCTCATTTATTGCGTGATAGTTTGAGGATCTCTGTGCCATAATCCACTGCACAGTGTACGTGTACCCTCAGCCATTTTAATGTCTTCCTTATGTTTCACTCATGCTTTCACTTTGAAAAAAGATTACTGCTCCCATTCCTTGTAATGTTCAATACTTACTGAATTTAGCAGACAAGGTGGGGCTTCAAAATTGAGTCAGTTAAATGAGTTGGTGGAAATTTACAGCAGCAGAGGTTGTCTAGTGGCCAGAAATGAAGGCCAAACAGAGAAGGACAGAACATTTCAGTCTAGCTTCATCAGGCTGGTAGAGTCTGTCAGGTCGCTTACTATCATGTGCTGAAGTAAGAAGCTCTTTGCCCTAGGAGTGTTGGAATTTCATGAGCTTTGTTTGTCATCAGCCTGATAGTGTCAGTGCTCTGATACCAGGATCCAGCCATAGCAAAGGGTCATGCAGAATAACATATGGTGATTGTTAATCTAAATTCCCTTTGATGTCAAAATAATGCCATTGAATAAGGTCCAGAGTAAGGACAAAAAGGGGAGAGAGGGGAAACAGGAAATAGGATGCATTCTCAGAAATGTGATGCAGTGCCAGGAAACGCACTGTGGATACATACACTTTTTCTTACATCCCCCATGTAAGGATGGCAGTTCATGCACACAACAGTATCACATGCTTCTATAGGAAGAAAAAACTTGATCTTTTCTTTCACTGACCTTTTTTTTCTTTATATATATATATATGTATTTAAAATGTGTGAAATGACAAAGTAATGGAAAGGACTTGGTTGTACTGAACGGAACCTTTGTATCTCAGTTTAGTGTAGAATGCTGACTTCTGAGTAAAAGTACCCAAAATGCTCAGAGTTGGGCTCAGGGTTCTTCATTGCTAAGCAGGGTATAACCACAGAGATAAGCAAACAGAACTCTTACTCCTAAAAGCACAAGCAAGGAGCTCCATTATTGCTCCATTATTGCTTTGCAAAATGCACTGCCTCGTTCCTGGAGTGATAACTGCTGGTTTTGCTCTATTCTTTTATGAAACACCATTTTAAGAGTTTAAAAGCTTACATTTCACTTTATGGCATTCATGCTTTTCCAGACTTTCTGTGCATGTTAACCATCAAATTTTATCATTTTTGTTGACTCTTTCTGGGCTACGTCAATGTTCTTTCTCTAAAAGGCTGCCAAATAATTCTCAGAGAATTATAAATGTTTTAAAAGAACTAGATTTAATTCTGCCTTCTTGTTTATTTGTAGCCATGTTTTGGTGTTGATGGTTTCATGAGTCTTCCTAACACCCAAGGCCCTTGTTATGTGTTTGTGTAATATGTGGGATTCAACTTTCATGACCTGTGCAGCAAATTTAGGAAGCAATTTTGCAGTTAGGCTCAAATTCTAAATAAGATTCATTAGGTACAAATCCATATAAAGCTCAGACAAGAAAATGTGCTGAATCTCACACAAATTAAACCTATATATTGCTGCACATTGTTGTGGTTGTGGTTCGAATGAAAGTGCAACATTGCACTAGCTGGCTGATTTGAGTTTGAATTGTGTTTGTGAGTTTAGACTAAGTCGCATAATGGTTTTGTTAACTCAGAATGTTTACATCTGTAAATTCACCCTTAGAAAGGACTCCTGCGATCTTCCTTGTTACAGATGTTCCAACCAAAGTTCTGAAATACATGGAAATAATGCTTAAGATAATAACGACTTTTTTTGACCTAATATTGTTCAAATCTGAGCTTTGATGATTCAGGGTAGTGAAACTGTGAGCAGCCATACTGAGGAAGGGAACAATTACTAACGTATCAGGCCATGCATTCTTCATATCTGAGAGAATCTTTGTTATTTAAATGTCTTCTTTTTGTGAAGGGCTCTAAGAAGGGTAATGGTTAAATCTCAAGATTCAAAAATAATAGCAAGAAAAAAGTCTGGAAAGGGTTGCTTGGATTTATTTTTAACTGTCAGAAATTGTACTGTATAGACTTTTGTGCTCTTGTCATAAGAATAACTTATTGATGAGCACTGAAACTGCAATTCTTACAGAACAAAAATACTAGCTGTCTGATATATTTGTTTCTGATACTTACAGATTTCACTTAAAAGGAAATTTTTCATTTAGGATATGAAAACAAGAGACTATGATGAGAGAAGCCTTTGTTATTGACTGATCTAAACACTTCCTGATGCTTTTGCTTCCCAAGAACATGTATAGCATTGGAACTGAAGCCAGCTGTGCTGAATTTGATATGCCTACAGAGTTACATGGCTATGCTATACTAGATACAGCCTTGCATAATGGAGTAGCTCACTGCTAACCACAGACAGTGGGCAAACTGCTAGCAAGAGACAACTTGCCTCTTTTTGTTTAGCTTCCATTTTCCATGTAATAGGCTTCTGGTTAATTACAGGAAACTCAAAATTTGGGAAAACAGAAGCAAGTCTAGCCGAAACAGCTGGGTGAAGTTCGTGAACATTCAGAAGAAAAACACCATTTCTAATAGCATTCCTTTTTCTGCATGAGCCTCATTTACAAAAAGGAAGCTGAGGTAAAGGAGAAAATGATCTATGCAAGATCACTCAGATTGCTTTCTCCTTGGCAGAGGTTGTTGGTTAGTGTTTTACCTTCTGCTGAACTGATTTGACTCACTATAACAGCAGAAGTGTCTTCATTATTTGCCAGTTTTTTTCTGTGCATTGCATAAGTTACACTGGTTCATGGAGAAATAGGATGAACAACATGAAAGCTGGCACAACTAAGGCAACAGGAAGTGTGTAGCTGGCAAGAGCAAGCTCTTATGGTAGCTTGCCAAGTGTCATGAAAATGCTTCTGCCATAATGCTGGTGGCAGAACATGTCAAAGAAGAGCAGGTGTTCTCAAACTTCATTTATATGGTCAATCTTTTTATTCCATCTGGGACTGGATAAAGCCAATGGCCTTCTTGCTAATTTTGCAATCTTTTGCTTTATTGTGGGCATGTCTGTATATATAAAGAAAAGCACCTCTGTTCACATTATATAGACATAGGGAAGTTGATTTTTTTAGGGTGAAACCATGGACAAACTGAAGGAAAGCAACCCTGTGTCCTAGTGAAATGCAGATGGGGTGTTGCAGGTTCTGAGTGTTATGCTCAAAAGTCATCCCACAAAAAAATAAAATCAAGCCATTAAAAAATTACTAGTTTTATGCAGCTTTTTTCCTTCTAGATGTGTTGAGTCATCAGGGTTCACATTATCAAACTTGTCTTTCAAACCACAAATGCTTTTCTTTGTTTGTTTCTTAAGGTAAGTAATTTTTTTTCTTTATTCCAGAGCAGAAGGGCTACTGAAAAACAGCTAGTATTGTGAAATTCACCTTACTATGGCAAATACAGCTGGTGCTGAGAAGGAGCAGATGTGCTGGGCCAAGGTCTGGGGAGTAGTTCTGGAGAGCCAGGAGCCTGGCTGAAGCTGGCTGAGCTCTCAGGAGGGTGCTCTACAGTGTGTTTTCTTTGGAGACAAGAAGTTCTTGCCCTTTGTCATCTGCTGGCTGCTCTTTCATATTCCTGCAACCCTCTCAGTTGTACTAACATAACTGTTTTCCGTTGTACTAACATAACTGTTTTCAGTTGTACTAACAAACTGTTTGTGGTCTTTGCCATAAACTCATTCCTATGTGCTAAAAAAAAGGGTATTTTCATGATGAGGGCTAGGAATTGTAATCCAGGGTTAGAAATAAGGAACTGAAAAGGGAAGATGCAGGAATGAGACGGGACCTTCGTATGTCTGGATTCACACTAAGGAAAGCAAATAATTCAGCTCCAGCCACCAGACATTTAGAGGGAGAAAAAAAGTTTATTGAGAGAACTGAAATGCAGTTAACTATCTAGCTGCTGTCTGCTTGCTTGCCTCTTCCCTGTTCCTTAAAGGAAGCATAGGGACTGAAGGGCTGGGAGAGCAAGGAACGGAGGTGCTAGAATGATAGAAACCCATCTCTGCCAAGTGCCAGCCAACTCCATTGCCCTGGTTCAATTGCTGATTCAAATCCCTCTTCTCAGTGAAAATCTTGATTATTTTAAATCAACAGTTTTCATAGAATCATAAAATCACAGACTGGTTTGGGTTGGAAGGGACATTAGAGATCATCTAGTTCCAAACCCCCTCCCATGGGCAGGGACACCTTCCACTAGACGGATCACTCAGAGGCCCGTCCAACCTGGCTTTGAACATTGCCAGGGATGGGGCAGCCACAGCTTCTCTGGGCAACCTGTGCCAGTGTCTGAGCAGTGCCTCACCACCCTCATAGTCAGGAGCTTCTTCCTAATGTCTAATCTAAATCTACCCTCTTTCAGTTTAAAGCCAGTCCCCTTGTCCTGTCACTACATGCCCTTGTAAAATGTCCCTCTCCAGGTTTCTTGTCAGCTGCTCTAAGGTCTCGCTGGAACCTTCTCTTCTCCAGGCTCAACAATCCCAGCCCTAAGCCTGTTCTCATATGAGAGGTGCTCCAGCCCTCTAATCATCTTCATGGCCCTGCTCTGGACTCATTATTTTGTTGAAATATTCCTCTGAAAATATTTATTTTAGTACATCTTTTTCAGTTGAGCTTCATGTTTACCTCTTTCTCCTGCTCACCACCTGAGGTGGTAGGGCCTTCCTGCTGTTAGCCATCAGAGTAGTCTCTCTCATACTATTGGCTCCTGCTCTGCCCCCACCTGACAGCCATGCTCTCTAAAATGAAATACTTTCAAAGGAGTATTAGTGATAGACACATTGATTGGATTCTCCCATTGGAAAATAAATCCAATAAAGTAGTCCCACTTCATTTTTACCCTCAGCCTTGTGTTGCTTCAATGCTGCAGTATGTGTCTACAGGAGGATGCTTATGGGGGCAGCGACATTTAATTAGGGTTATTGCAGTTTGCCTTCACACCTAGCCTCAGGACAACAGCTTTTTTTTTCCTTATTCTTTTTCCTATTTCCATTCCTCAGAGCAGGATCTGGTTTCAAATTATGTTAAAAGACTCAGGTTTTCTCTTTTTTTTTGACACTGACCCAAACAAATATGTTCCACTGGCAAAACCACTCTTCATTCTAAAGCGGTTTTTATTCCTCCTTCTCCACCTTTTTTAATCTGGCAGAATCTCCTAGACAGAAAATAATGATCTGGTTAAAATCTATAAATGCTATTGTGGGCAGAGCACTCTGAATTGATGAGACACTATTACCCTATGCGTGTGTCTGATTTGGCTATTATGAAACAGAATTTGTGTGTAAAACTTTCTTCAACTATTTAATGACTGGTAGTCTCCCTTTGGAAATTAAGCTCTCCTTCATTGCATTAAATGCTATGAATAAAATCATGTACTGTTTCAGGATGAAAATTTGCTCTATCAGATGAACTTTACATGGCACTTGCCTTAAAGTTGGAAGATGCTTTATACATTCTTTGCTAACAAGAGTAAGTAGTGATTAATGCATCTGTAAATTGTTCTACTGATGCATTACATTTTAAATTGCCTGAGCACAGCCAGCAGTAAAACTGACGCAGATTTAATAATTGTGGAGCAGCAATACGTGCTTGATATCTTCTTCCTTGGAAAACATTCTGGGGGCTCTGGTAATGTTTACCTCTTATTGTTGGTTTTCCTCTCTACTGCTTTATCTCAACAGCATTTCCTTTCAGCAAGAGATCCAGAGTCACCTGTACAACAGAATGAAACCTCTTTTTCTGGGCTTCTACAATTGGATGATCAGCCTTTCTGCCAGTGGCAGCTCTCTGAAACTCACCTTAAAGAGGTAATCCAAGGGTAACTGCATTACCTGTTCCCATAGCTCAGACACCTGGCAGTTCTTTCTTTTGAATTTATGCACTTTACATTGTTAGTTTTAATAAAAAAACAAGTTAGGTCTTTTAGACAAAAAGATGTGTAAAGATGTGGTCACAAAATCTAAAGCAGCTTTAACTTTTCTGGCCCTATTCACAGTATAACAGAATGACAGGTGAAACATAACCTATAAAAAAGTATTCAGCACAGATTAATCCATACAATTTTTCTCTTCTAGATCTCCATTCAAGGGCCTGATACAACTTCAGTTTTGTAATGGTGTAACACTGGTGACTTTTTCTCACTGTGAAGTTTCAGTGGCATAAATCTAAGTGTGGTAGTAGTAAATTAACCCTTCTTTTCAAAAGAATAGCTCTCCTCTTGTCTTGGGGAAAATAATAAAATGCAGGTTTTAGTTGATAACTGATGATTAAACCATTTGAACATCACAGGAAACATATTAACTAAATGTCTAAATAAATTTAAGAGAAAATAAGGTTTTTTTTGCAGAGTGGACAAGGCATTCAAAGTTCAGTGAGTAAAGAGGTAGAAAATCAGTGGAGAAATACTGCTGTTAGATTATTAGGGTGGCATTGAATAAAGATGCAATATCACAGATTACAATTCATATTGAAAATCGCTGGGAGATGATAACCACAGCTTTTTGTTTTGAAACACTCCTTGTAATAGCAGAAGTTCAAAGTAAAGGAGTGGGATGTACAGAAAACAGCAGATTAGATGGAAATCACCAGATTGTATTGTAAAATAATAAATATCCTGCAGATTGCATTTCACTTGATGCATGGTGTACTACAAACACCATAAACTACAAAAATCTAAGTTTAAAGAGCTAAAATTGTTAGCAATACCTCTGCAGTTGAGTCATATATTGAAGTAACTTCTTATACATCCAGGATAAATGTTAAAAATTATTCTGGTTGAAGCTTTTGATAAAAAGGGGAGAGGGCTTTACTTTAACCTCCTACATGAGTTGAGTTGCTGTGGGTATAATTCCGGAGATGGTTTTGCTGTCCTTAAAATTTGATTTTCAGCAACGTTTTTATGCAAATACTGAAAAAGTCATAACTGCATAAAATACCGCCTGACTATAGTACATAAATAAATCCATGGCTGCAAAAAGATACAGATGTTTTTGTTGAGTTTGTGATAATTTCTGCAGACACCCTGCAAAAACTGCTTTTTAATATTTTAACAAAGTTTTTCTTCATCTTTATAAACATGAAAATTGTTCTAGACCAAATTCACCCATGGCATAAGTGAGCATATCACTATTGCTCTCTGTGACATGTATCTGTGAATTTAGTCTCCTGATACTGAGATGTGTCCCTAATTCACATTTCCTTATTGCTGCCTTCCATCTCCTGGAATTTTATTTCCTCATTCATAACAACTAAAGATTTCCATCACTTTCAATGGAGTCAGGGTGGATCAGAATGGCTGACATTGTCTTTATTTACTCATTTAAAGACATTTTCAACTCATTAAAAAAACAAACAAACAAAAAAAAACCAAAAAAAAAAAATCCAAACAAAACCAAAAAGGAAAAGCTGCATTCTGCAGATGTGATGGTCTTGGGTGGGTGGGATGCAGTAGGAGAGAGATAGGGTAATGTGAGTGTGTAACAGATTGAGGAGATAAAGGAGATGTCCTGAGAGCCGGCTTGTGAAGGCTCATGAAATAGATAGTGAAGATGAGACTACAGGTTACGGGAGAGGCCAGTTGAAATAGCCATCTGCCTGGCACAGGGGGTTTTGATATGGTAGATGGAGCTTCCCTCATGTGGATATTAGGGGACTGTTATTTGCTGCTTCCATATTGTAGTGACTATTGGATTTGAACTGTTTACTTGCATGCTGAAGTTAGGAGGCTTCCTGTAAAAATAAATGGACACAGTAGGCAATGTCTAAATAAATATATATATATTAGAGCAGCATGATTTCTGAAGGCCTGACATGTGGTTTATAAATGCTTAAGATGGGCTTTCATTTGGAGTAGGCAGACAGAGGCTTTTTGATAATCGCTTCTGCATCAGTCCCTACATGGGGGTTCATATTTGGTTTAACTGGCTATTTATTCTAGATGCCCACAAATGCTGCTTTATGTTTGACTTCTGACTCCTCTTCCATGTAATTAGACTCCTATCCTTTCTCAGTTCTTGGCTTTATTGTCCCAGATCTGTAACTTGTTTGACCTAAATTTTGCTCAAACTACAACTTGTTTTTGTGAAGCTGATCCAGAGATGAGATAGCACAACACCATTTGACAGCTTCAGATGTTGGGGCTCATCTGAGGTGAGCAAAAACAGGTGGAGAAATGCATGAGCCTACACCCAGCTGTCAGCTGAAACTAACTGAGGCCCAGAGATGCTTGTCTAGTGGAAAGTATTTCTTCCTGCCTCAGCACAGCAGTTAACAGTTCAGCTAAGCAGGGAATTTGGCAGCTGGTTCACCCAGATTTAATTTGCACTTTGAAAACCTTAGAGTGAGCATTATGTGCTTGTAGGAACAGCCAGACCTGCAGATGTCTCAACAGTGCTTTCCTCAACATATTGTTGCAGGAAAAATGGCCCATGGCTTGTTCTGTGGTGCTTCTCCTCGTGATTTCCTCAGGACAGTCTTCATAAAATGTGGGTTTTTCTGGATTACCATTGTAACAAAAACTGTGGTATGCAGGTTTAGTTTCTTAGCTTATTTCTTCTCCTCTTTCTCCTGTCCTAGAAACAATACAAACAAACCTAGACAGAGTGTATTTCTATAGTTAGTGTGAAGTGTGTGGGTTTGTTATTGTTTTGAAAGGAGCTGGCAGCTGTTGAATTAATCTGTATCCCTTGCTCTTCAAGGTAACTTAACTATTAGAGGTTTTATGGCTTATGAGTACTTCTGTGGACATGTGACTAAGCTGAAGCCAAGGTTCACAGGTAAGGAAATCTTGACAGAAAGTAGTACTTGATATATAGGAGGCTCCATCTGCCTTTGTATATGAATTGATGAAGACTTTGCAGCCTAAAAGTATGGCATGCTTTTGTTACCGCATCTTTCTGGTATGTTGCAACCAGCTGGTGAAGTCAGCCAAATGTTGTATTTTCCCTCATGAATGCAGCATGTTTACATTCCAGATGAATCCTCAACATGTCATAATTTACTGAGAATCTTTAGGTTTGCACTGATTAAATCTCCACCAGCAGTGAATTACCATGCTTTCTTGATCTGCTAAAGCTGATTAACATTTTAGTGGTATTTTGCAGTGCACCATTTCAACACAAGAAAATCAACAGATAATAGATATGAAAGCTATTGTTTACCTATCTTCCTCTCAGGTGAAAGCCTCAGCCATATAAATTTGTCCCATAAAATGCAATTCTCGTATTTATTTTTCTCCATCCATACTTCCTCTAATCTGGTATCTCCTGTTGAAGGAGTATAGGGATATTTATGATTCTTTTAATGCTGTGAGTTTTATACCTATGTCACCACACTGTACTTTGTCTTTTAGTATTTTGCTGGGTGTCTTTCTTACACTGGGAAATGTTCTGTGACATTGCTATGCTCCTGTGATCCTGTGTTCTAAAATTCAGTGTCTGACTTCTGTTTTTTGTTTGTCATCTGTTTGTTAACCTCTTCTTCTTTAGCAAATGAGACAAACAGGTCTTCATGCAGAGATTTCTTACTCAGAGAAACTAGTCCATGGACTGCAAATCTGAATCAATTTGAGCAGATCAGAGAAAATGGTAAGGCCTCACTATCATTAGATCTTATTATCTTAATTAATGATAGATATTAGATTAATCTAATAGGTTAGATACTAGGAAAAAATTCTTCCCTGTGAAGGTGATGAAGCGCTGGCACAGGTTGCCCAGAGAAATTGTGGCTGCCCCATCCCTGACAGTGCTCAAGGTTAGATTGAATGGGACTTTGAGCAACCTGTCTAGTGGAAGGTGTCCCTACCCATGGGAGGGGGATTGGAACTAGATGAGCTTTAATGTCCCTTCCAACCCAAACCATTCTATGATCATGAAAGAAAGCAGAAGCACTTCCAAAACCCTGCAAGAATGAAATAATCCCATCCATCACTTCAGGAGAGATGCTGGGGACAAAGGTAAATTCTTTAGAACACTGTGACAACTGGTCAGTATATGCAAGTGATTTGTGTGCTGTAGAGCTTTATTTATCATACATCTGCAGACAAGTTTAAACCTAGCTTGTCTCAGCTTCCTTAAACTTTAAGACTAAAGATTCTCTGGATTTTTATAAATAAGTTTTGAGAGTTGCAGTTCTGTGGTAAATGTTCCATCTTGTCATTTCTAATTAGCAAGATATATTTCTTGCAATACTTCATTTTATTACAATCAGTCCTTCATATGATACACTATAAATCATATTTATGACACGGTTCTCCACTCAGAATGAAAAAGACTCTTATGTATACATGTTGTTAGGGGAAGAATATCATCAATGTCTCCCTGCACAGGGTTTATCTGTACAACTGACTCCCATGTATAGTTTGAATTCACCCTAATTCTTGTCTGAGAGGGGTTAGTTACCATCAGATTGCAGATCCTTAAAAAATAATATTTAAAACAGGATAGCAGTATTTCTTTAAAATAACTCATCCAGGGGTCTAGTCACATTGACGATAGGTCCTGTTGTATAGCTTTTTATGGGGTGGGCTTAAGAGTTTGAAGCAAGAGTAGAAGGAACAACTACGTTAAGGTAAGTGGCATGAATAGGGCTTTATGCCCTCCTAGGATGTCTGTGCAGTAGGGACTGAGTGTCAGAAGAGGTTTACAAAGCTGGATGTTTACTTGTTCCTCCTGTCCTGGTGCAGTTATGTTCCTCTGGCATGGAGAAGCACGCTACTCTTTCTAGGGTATCTGGGAATTGTGGTAAGCAGACTGCAAAAAGAGGCCTGGTTCTGCATGAATATGTTTTCACTTAAACCCAAGCAAAAGGGGACAGAAAGGCAGCCTTTCAATCTTTTTCCACTTATGAGAACTGATGGCACAGGCTGTTAGAAAGCCTCAAGAGAGATTTTCCTTACATCTCAAGAGAGATGTGTTAAAAAATACATAGTTGTAGCGCATAGTAATGAAAATTACGTGCACCAGAAAGACAGCTACCTTATTAGTCTCTTGTTAAAAATGGGAAAAAAAAAATAAAGAACCCACATTTTTTATTTTTTTTAACAAATGTCTGGGAAAATATCTATGGAGTACTAGGGTAACACGAAATGGAAAATATTAAATAATGGCAAAAAATAATTTTTTATTTCACCTGCTTATGTAATTTCCTACCCTAGTATTTATTTTTTTTTTTGTGGCAAAGTGTGCCTTGTGTCAGAAGAATGAGAGCACAATGAAAAGTGCTTTTATTTCATGTATTACTTCTTGTTTCTGAGCCATTAAAACAAAGAATTCAATCTTTCTTGTATTTGGGATTAAAGATTTTGAATCTGCATGAGTCAAGCTGCTTGTTTTCACTCATAGTTTTGTTATTAGAAAGCAATGTGTTATTAGGGTTTGTTTACACACAGATCTAGAATTAAATGGAAGAGAGAGTGAATTTCTTCAGATATAAGGTTCTGGAAAGAAAGAATGCCTCTGTGATCTACAGGAATGTGTCTTGTGAAAGAAAACTGAATTGTCTTTGCTGTGAACCAGCAGGATGTTTGTCTATATCAAAGAAGGTTGGGAGGGAAAAAAAAAGCTTGCAGAGCTGCTTCCCTGTGGCCACACAGAGAAATGGTGCCTGCACCTTCCTACTCCGAGCTTCAACTCTGAACTAGGCCTCTGCATTCATCCTGTTCTTTTAACCTGGCAGCCACCTCTGTAGCAAGTCAAGTGCTTGTAAGTGTTGCTGTCAGATATACATGTCTATTTGGCAATACTCAGCCCAAAGGGAGTTCGATCCAGGTGCCCATGCAGCAGGGGCTTTAGGGGAGAGAGCCTGTAGAATTAGAAAAAGGATATGTGCAAAATAAACAACATGTGCAAGGAGAGGTGCTCATTGTTATGCCCTCTGGTGAACCCTTTTGCTTTCCTCCTTCCCACGGCATGAAGTCTGAACATTCTATGATAATTCTTGGTGCCCTAAATAACTGCCTGTATCTTACTGCCTCAAGCTCAGTGAGGATGAATAAGAGTTGTTAGTCAGATCATGGAATCAAAGACTCATAGAATAGTTAGGGTTGGAAAGTACCTTAAGATCATCTAGTTCCAACCCCCCTGCCGTGGGCAGGGACACCCTGCAATAAATGATGTTACCCAAGGCTCTGTCCAACCTGGCCTTGAACACTGCCAGAGATGGAGCATTCACAACTTCTGTAGGAAACCCATTCCACTGCCTCACCACCCTCACAGTAAAGAACTTCTTCCTTATATCTAACCTAAACTTCCCCTGTTTAAGTTTGAACCTATTACCTCTTGTCCTGTCACTACAGTCCGTAATGAAGAGTCCCTCCCCAGGACCCTTATAGGCTCCCTTCAGATACTGGAAAGCTGCTATGAGGTCTCCATGCAGCCTTCTCTTCTCCAGGATGAACAGACCTAACTTTGTCAGTCTATCTTCATACGGAAGGCACTCTAGCCCCCTGGTCATCCTCGTGGCCCTCCTCTGGACTTGTTCCAACAGTTCCATGTCCTTTTTATGTTGAGGACACCAGAACTGCACACAATACTCCAAGTGAGGTCTCATAAGAACAGAGTAGAGGGGCAGGATCACCTCCTTCCACCTGCTGGTCACACTCCTTTTGATGCAGCCCAGGATATGGTTGGCTTTCTGGGCTGCAAGCACACACTGAAACCGGCTCATGTTCATTTTCTCATCGACCAACACCCCCAAGTCCTTCTCCACAGGGCTGCTCTGAATCTCTTCTCTGCCCAACCTGTAGCTGTGCCTGGGATTGCTCTGACCCAGCTGTAGGGCCTCGCACTTGGCATGGTTAAACTTCATGAGGAAGGCATCAGCCACCTCACAAGAGTGTCAAGGTCCCTCTGGATGGCATTCCTTCCCTCCAGCGAATCAACTGAACCACACAGCTTGGTGTCATCGGCAAACTTGCTGAGGGCGCACTCAACCCCACTGTCCATGTCAGCAACAAAGATGTTAAACAAGACTGATCCCAACCCCAATCCCTGAGGGACACCACTTGTTACTGGTCTCCAGCTGGACATTGAGCCATTGACCACAACTCTTTGTGTGCGGCCATCCAGCCAGTTCTTTATCCACCAAGTGGTCCATCCATCAAATTGATGTCTCTCCAATTTAGAGACAAGGATGTCGTGTGGGACAGTGTTGGACACCTTGCACAAGTCCAGGTAGATGACGTCAGCTGCTCTGCTCCTGTCCATCAGTTCTGTAGCCCCATCACAGAAGGCCACCAAATTGGTCCGGCAGGATTTCCCCTTTGTGAAGCCATGCTGGCTGTCACCCAGCACCTTGTTGTTGTTCATGTGCCTTAGCATGCCTTCCAGGAGAATCTGCTCCAAGATTTTGCCAGGCACAGAGGTGAGACTGACTGGTCTGTAGTACCCTGGCTCATCCATTTTCCCCTTCTTGAAAATGGGGGTTATTCTACCCTTTTTCCAGTTGTTGGGAACTTCACCTGACTGCCATGATTTCTCAAATATGATGGACAGTGGCTTAGCAACTTCATTCCCCAGCTCCTTCAGGAGCCCGGGATGGATTTCATCAGGTCCCATGGACTTGTGCACATTCAGGTTCTTAAGATGGTCTCGAACCAGATCCTCTCCTACAGTGGGCCCAAGGTCTTCATTCTCACAGTCTCTGCATCTGCCTTCCAAGACTTGGGTGGTGTGGTCAGAGCCTTTGCCAGTGAAGACTGAGGCAAAGAAATCACTAAGAACCTCAGCCTTCTCCAAATCCAAGCTAACCAGTTCTGATAACTTCCGGAGAGGGCCCACATTGTCCCTAGTCTGTCTTTTATTCACAATGTACCTATGGAATCCCTTCCTGTTATCCTTCACACCCCTAGCCAAGTTTAATTCTAACTGGGCCTTAGCTTTCCTAACCTGGTCCCTAGCTTCCCAGACAACATCCTTGTAATCTTCCCAGGCCAAAAATGGTATCTCCAAGCTGTAACTTTCTTCAGTCAGAAAGCTTGTCAATTTTATGTTTTCTGTAATGCATGTCGGGCTTTACAGAAATTAACTTAACATCTGGAGATCATGTGTAATTGATGATGAAAGAAGATTCTATTTTACACATGTTCTTCAGACCAGATGAACTAACTGTGCAGGTGCTTATCTTTCTTTACCTTTTTTACAGAAGGTTAGGCAGGAAAAACTCATTAAAAGATGTGTGCCTGACATGGTTTTTCTGGGGGCTGGCCATAAATAATGCAGTGTTGACAGAAATAAACTGTACACATGTTAAGTAACAGGGTACCATGACCAGCTTATCTAGCAAGTCTCTGATTACAAGCCCCCTATAGAGAGATGCATCTATACATTGTTTTCAGACTGATTTGGGCTTCTCTATCCGTGGGACGTGTGAGCTGGTTCAGAGGGGCAGGGAGCTCTGCTGCTCATCTTGGTGAAATACTCAGGCAATCCCAAACTTTTCATTGGGTTTATTTGCTGGTATCTTTGACTGTATCCATAAGACATCTGCTTCATAGCTGGTTTACGCTTGACTCGCTTGCAGTAGGGACAGAACTCACTCGTAACTATCTGGATAAATGCACTCAGAGCATCTGAATAGATGTACAAAATGTACAGAGGAACCATTTCCTAACTGAGGAAGTGGGTGGTAATGAGTTCCATCTGTAATTGCAGAAGATAAATGAAGAGAAGAAACAGCATCAATAGTTTCAGGAATGTTTAGCTTTTTTTGGCTGTTCTAATTTGTTTCTGATAAGCTGATATGAACTAGTATACTGGGAACTGTGGATCAGAAGGGATCAAATTTTTCTCTTGCAAACTGTAGTTTGGCACAGGAAATTTCTTCCTCTCTAAACAGCCTATGAAGCACAGTAAAAGTGAACACAAAGCACAAGCTTTTTTCACTAGATGTCAAGAGTGTTATGGATAATAGAAAGGATTTTTGTGGAGTAGCCTTAAAGGAAGTTCTAGGAATCCCAACAGAGGAATTAATTTTGTAAATGAGGTGTCCTCTGGGGCATCTTTTACAAAGTGTTGATGTATTTTATTATTTGTTCTATAGACCTTTTTCTCTTACTAGTCAGTGCTGTCCTAACACACACCTTTATCCTGAAGTCCAGTTGTTTCATACGAGGTCAACAACATGTAAGTGCCATGACGGAAGCAAGAAGCTCAAAATTATAGAGCACTGCTTCATGACACAGAGCTCATGCCATTCAAAGAATTTGCCTAAAAAATATACTTTTAAGACTGATGCACATCATTCTGCAAGTAGAAGATACTGCAGCGAGAAATTCCTTCATGTACAAAAGAATTGCTATATATGAAGATTCTTACCTTTTGTTGGGAATTATGTCCTGACTTGCCAAGATTGCACCAAAAGTTTGGGGTTTTTTTCTTTTATCCCAAACAGAATAATTAGCTGACTGCAGAAATACTAGGGATAATGAAAATAGACATGCCTGCTGAAAATCTGGCGCTAAAAAAATATGAACATCAAGTAAGGTTATGCCACCAAAAAAACAGAAGGCAGAACTGTTCTTAAGAGATGCAGTATAGGAATGGATGTTAGATTACTTCGAAGTGAAAAAGCTTGAGAATTTCTCTGAAAATGTAATAAAGGAAAAGATAGGCCTGGGTTTATTTCAATTTTAGTTCCTTGCCACCTGTATTAAGCAATGCCTATACTCATCATAGCCTTTTTCAATGAAGAGTAATAGGCACTTACATAATGCTGTGCAACTGTGATCACTCTAAGTTATTTATTGTCTAGGTAGGTTGGTTGGAGTTACAAGGATGTTAACTTTAAAACCTCAGCTGGGTGTATAACAAGTCTCAGGCTTGCAAATATGCAGGTCATATGAAATGCTGTGATTAAATTTCTTGAAAAAATGATGCCTTTAGGAATAAGCAAGCTGACAAGAGAAAGTATTTGTTATCATCTGTGTTACTGGTAGATAATTAGGGAGAATTCCTTCAACCATAGAAGACTCAAGCACAGAGGGACATTCAGAAAGGACCAGGATTTTAGGAGTGGACAGTCCCTCAAGAAATGCTTCGATCCATGTCTGTACTTTTTCTGTAAGAAAAGTTTTACTGTTGCTGGCTTCATGCTTAAAAAACAAGGGTTTTCAGGATCTCTCCTCTCGTTAAAGGAGCAAAGACAAATAGCCAAAATACTTAAAAATGTAAGTAGCTAAATGTCTTCTAGCAAAGATGCCATGAGTATGTAATGATCACCTCATTCCTTGTAAGAAAAAATAGGAGCTAAAAGGACAATACAGAATCAGGATTTATTGCTACATCCAGAACGTTGGACAAATGAGTGCTTCCTTGCCAAAACTTCTTCCAACAAAAGAGAAAATCCAAGTGATGTGCATGCACCCTAATGATCTATGTTTAGGGCAGTAATAGCCTGGGACACAAAACCCCACTGTGTTTATATTACAAGTTAATTGATGATTATTTCTAACTATATTGTTACATTATTTTTTGTAGTGCAGGTAGAGCTTTTGGTGGTTGTTTAGTACCACAGGCAACTTCCTGATGTCATACCAAATGTCTAATTCCATTTCAGCAGAAGGGAGTTAGTGAAAAATTAAATGTATTCTGGGACATTTTTTATAGAGAGAGGTTATTAACAAACCAAATTATTTAGAGAAAGAGATATTAACAAACAATATACACAACTATGAGAAGTCAGCTAATAGTGAGAACAATGTTATTTTTCAAAACAGAGTACGATACTTAAATAGATCTAGGAACACTTTGTTTTCTGATGTTAAAAGACAAGAAGGGGATATTCAGTGAAAATGTGAAATTTTCAAATTGAAGACTGATGAAAGCTAATGCTTTTTTCACCAAAACTGTATTTAGGCGTTGGAACTCATGTCGTAGGAGCCTGTTGATGCTGAGAATATTTATAAAGATTCATAAATCATTTGACAGAACTACAGTGTTAATAACATTCAAGCTTGTGGTGGTTATATAAAATTTTGGTTATTATAAAATCAGAATGCTATTAAACCACATCTTTCTGGCCTTGAGATAGTCTCTGTTAAAAACCAGAAAGACTTCTGTTCCCACATCTGTCTAATGTGGGATTTCTTACTTTTGTTCTTCAGTACCTAGTGCTTGATCATATTTATAAAAAGGATGCTGGCCAATTGGATAGATGCTGGGCATATTAATTTAATAATTCCTTTTCCCTGTGTCTCTACATGTTGTATCATTTTCACATATATTTATTTAAAATGATCCCTGAAACAGTTCAAGGCAGAAGATGTGAGTTCTTTCTCTTTTATGGGCATTTATATATGAGTATGTAACACCTAGCATGTGATATTCCTGTTAACATTTTGCTCTTTGCCAGACCACTGTTAAAGTAAACCAAAGAGCAGAGATCATCTCAAAGTGTAGAGCAGTGCAAAACCCAGATGTCCATCTGAATTGCTTTGGCCTCTCATCTCTTTTGTCTCCTCTTCTAACAAATTCCTGAAACATAATTGATTGCACACATTTGCTTATTTCACAGATGCCAGCTGCTGTATGAAGTTGTTTCTCACTAATGAAAATAGTAATGAGAACCATTTAAAGTGGAGCATAAAAAGCTTTAATTTATCTCTAATAAAAAAAGCTTTATTTTATCTCTAAGACTGAAGATTTCTGACAAAGACTCAGGTACAAACATATTCTTCAGATGGTTCTTTGCATTTTTATGGCTTTGAAAATCCTGTGAAATACCATCTCAAAGTTCGTGAAGCTGAAGCAGACTACACTTCAGTGGACCCTCATGGAAGTCTCTGTCTCTGCTTTCACTTTCACTATGTCTGTGGGCTAGTTAGCAGCATCACACATGGCCCATTTGCCGAACTAAGAATAGACCTCAGCAGTCCTGCATTATTAAAAATATAAAACAAAAGTTATTGCCTGCCTGTTTTCTACTTGTCACTCTGTCTGTTCCTCAAGGTATGCAATTATGCTTACCTGGCCAGGCTCCTCTCCTAAATTTACTCTAATTCTTCTTTCCCAACTCTGTCCTTGTAGGGAAATCTCTTCCTGCCCCTACTGCGGAGACATCACTGTTACTTGCTGCTAAATTTCTGTCTTTTTGCAAGTCACTGAAGCCATCTACAGCAGCTAGTCACTAGTCACATTTTGCCTTTTCTTGCAGGGTGTGTTCTGCTTGCATTCACCAGCATCTATCCTCTCAGTTTTGGTGAAATGCCAGAGCACCTACACAAGGCAGCAAAACTGGATGCTGGATACATTAAGTGATATAAATTGGGTGTCCCAGACTTCCCTTAAAGTACATCCATGTTGCAGTAAAAATCTCATCAAGGAGCATGAGCTAAGTAATGCTTTAGGGGTGTTCTCTGACCTTACATTTCAGTCATGAGCCACTATAGCTCTTGACCTGTATCTCTCATCTTGAAAGGCCATGCTAGACCCATCACTATCTACATAAACAATGCCCTAAAACATGAGCTCAGACAGTGGAAAAAGTATTTTGATTCATGAGGCTAACGAGCCTACTTGTTATAGAATATACCACTTCTGTTTGCATACCTTATGTGACACGGAATTGCTAACATTCTTTAATGCTAGTATCCATGTTAAAGGGATAATATAACTATAGCCACCCACCCAAGTCTTGGAAGGCAGACGCAGAGACTGAGAATGAAGACCTTGGGCCCACTGTAGGAAAGGATCTGGTTCGAGACCATCTTAAGAACCTGAATGTGCACAAGTCCATGGCACCTGATGAAATCCATCCTGGGGTCTGGAAGGAGCTGGGGAATGAAGTTGCTAAGCTGCTGGCCATCATATTTGAAAAATCATGGCAGTCAGGTGAAGTTCCCAACAACTGGAAAAAGGGTAGAATAACCCCCATTTTCAAGAAGGAGAAAATGGATGAGCCAGGGTACTACAGACCAGTCAGTCTCACCTCTGTGCCTGGCAAAATCTTGGAGCAGATTCTCCTGGAAGGCATGAAAAACAACAAGGTGCTTGGTGACAGCCAGCATGGCTTCACGAAGGGGAAATCCTGCCGGACCAATTTGGTGGCCTTCTATGATGGGGCTATGGAACTGATGGGCAGGAGCAAAGCTGTTGATGTCATCTACCTGGACTTGTGCAAAGCGTTCAACACTGTCCCTCATGACATCCTTGTCTCTAAATTGGAGAGACATCAATTTGATGGATGGACCACTCGGTGGATAAAGAACTGGCTGGATGGCCGCACACAAAGAGTTGTGGTCAATGGCTCAATGTCCAGCTGGAGACCAGTAACAAGTGGTGTCCCTCAGGGATTGGGGTTGGGATCGGTCTTGTTTAACATCTTTGTTGCTGACATGGACAGTGGGTTTGAGTGCGCCCTCAGCAAGTTTGCCGATGACACCAAGCTGTGTGGTTCAGTTGATTCGCTGGAGGGAAGGAATGCCATCCAGAGGGACCTTGACACTCTTGTGAGGTGGCTGATGCCTTCCTCATGAAGTTTAACCATGCCAAGTGCGAGGCCCTACAGCTGGGTCAGAGCAATCCCAGGCACAGCTACAGGTTGGGCAGAGAAGAGATTCAGAGCAGCCCTGCGGAGAAGGACTTGGGGGTGTTGGTCGATGAGAAAATGAACATGAGCTGGCTTCAGTGTGCGCTCGCAGCCCAGAAAGCCAACCGTATCCTGGGCTGCATCAAAAGGCGCGTGACCAGCAGGTGGAAGGAGGTGATCCTGCCCCTCTACTCTGCTCTCGTGAGACCTCACCTGGAATGTTGTGTGCAGTTCTGGTGTCCTCAACATAAAAAGGACATGGAACTGTTGGAACAAATCCAGAGGAGGGCCAGGAGGATGACCAGGGGGCTGGAGCACCTTCCGTATGAAGATAGGCTGACAAAGTTAGGTCTGTTCAGCCTGGAGAAGAGAAGGCTGCATGGAGATTTCATAGCAGCTTTCCAGTATCTGAAGGGAGCCTATAAGGGTCCTGAGGAGGGACTCTTCATTAGGGACTGTAGTGATAGGACAAGAGGTAATAGGTTCAAACTTAAACAGGGGAAGTTTAGGTTAGATATAAGGAAGAAGTTCTTTACTGTGAGGGTGGTGAGGAAGGGGATGGGTTTCCTACAGAAGTTGTGAATGCTCCATCCCTGGCAGTGTTCAAGGTCGATTTCGACAGAGCCTTGGGCTACATGGTATGAGGTGTCCCTGCCCACGGCAGGGGGGTTGGAACTGTATGATCTTAAGGTCCTTTCCAACCATAACTCTTCTATTATTGTATGCATTCAGTTTTTCAGATTGCCAGAACGATTTCACCGAGCTCTCAGCCTATACTTTCAGTTAAAGACTCTTTGCATGATTTCTCCCTTTTGACTAGTGATTGACATTCCTTCTGGTTTAGTAACGTCAAAAAAAAAGACACTTATGTGCTATCCACTTACTTTTCTTGATCCTAAACATACTTTAAATAAAACCAGATTTACACTGATCCCTAAACCTTCCATTAGCTGCAACCCCTGACTTCTGTACTTGGTCATTCCTCTTTGCTTTTGTTCATGGAGTTTTCCAGTCCATTACTGTTCTCCTGCTAGCTTGCTCACATTAATTTTGCAAGTGAGATTTTGTAAGGCAGATTGCTATAATTCAAGGGTGGTATTTGCTGCATTCTTTTCATCCACTAATCTTGTATTTCTGACAGAAGCAGTCAGAGGAAACAATGAATGTAGTGCTGAAAGACAGAAGGTACAGCTGAGTTCAAGATGTGCAGCACCAGGAACTCACAGTAGAAATATGTTTGTAGCTGAGGCTTCCACTTACACCCATGCAGAAGTGTTTTCCTTCTGCCATTTGTCTAAATACACTCCATCTGTGTGAACTACTGCAAATATGCCAGAATAGCAAGTAGAGTCAGGGGAGATTTATGGTTCCTCCTTGCCAGGTCGAGCAAGTACATATTTACAGTAAGGAAAAGAAAAGGATGTGACTGAAGTGTCAAAGATCTCAGAGGGATGCTGAATAAGAGGACTCTGGGCTTGATGCTGTATGACAGATGTTTTGAAAAGGCAAAGAGTGCAATGATTTCACCTGATTTTAAAGGTCTCAACTGTTGCTGGAGAAGATGAGGAGTTTTTGTTTCTCCACACACTTTCACATGCCTTGAACACAGAACTGGAGCTGCTGTTGCCACCTCTATGAACTTATGTAAAAATAAGTATGCTCCATTCCTGGCGGTGTTCAAGTCCAGGTTGGACAGAGCCTTGGGTGGCATGGTTTAGTGTGAGGTGTCTCTGCCCATGGCAGGGGGCCTGGAACTGGATGATGTTAAGGCCCTTTCCAACCCTAACTTTTTATGATTCTATGGTTTTATAATACCTCTCATGAGGATGGATAGATGAAAAGGTGAAGCTTGGGACCTATGTTCTTCACAGGTTTGTTGGACGCCACTAAAACTGAGTTTAAAGAAAGTCTTGTCACCAAGAAGAACATTGCCTTCTCCAGCTCCTTCCCTTCTGCAGACAGTGTTGCCAGGTCCTGTAAGCTTGACACGAGGGTGTAGACTACTTGGTTTTTCGTTTAAAGCCAAACTTCTGATGCTGTTTTGTCCATCCAAACCAAAATCTTACTGCTTTCTGACTGCTGCGCCAGTATTTTGGGGGCCACAGAGACATGTCCTGGAGCTTATAAACAATTCAGCAAATCAAGATAAGAGTCAACTATTCATTACCAATAGAGTGGAGCCAGATTTTCAGTCCAAATGCCATGGGAGACTTTCTTTGCCAGAAAATAATTGGTGCTTTGCCTTAGTTTATGAAAGTGCACATGGCCTTTTGCATTTTTCATGTTTAATAAGGCCGTTGCAATTTAAACTGTTGTCTCAGTGGAAGGTCTGAATTAATGTTTATTAACTAATTGTCACCAGTTAATAACTATCTCTTACGTAGTGCATTTTAGACACCCTTTCTGCATGACATAAGGCAGTCATATGTAGCTCCTTCATTTTTATGCCTGTTTATCTGTTTTGCAGGGATACGCATCTCTGTGGTTTTTTTATCTTTATTAAGAATAACCTTTAGGGGAGAAAGAAAAGGTGAATGCATGTTGAAATAACATTTCTATATCTTCTACTAACATTTGTAATCAGATGCCTTTCAGTTTTTCATGGGTTCTGTTATGTCTAATGGTTAAACACAAGCTTCTTAGTGTTCTAAGAAGCTGGAATGCTTCCCCTTATCCGTAGGAAAGGCACACTGAATGTGAGAACAGCTCAGTCCTTTTGGATTTTTTGTTCAAGCTGGCAGCACATTTCCAATTGTGACAGTGGCTGGATGATGTTGGTACCTTTCCTACTGAGACTTTTGTTTACCCTCTCCAAAACCTCTCAAAAACCAGCATCAATGACAAAGCCAGTATAAATCTAAATCCCTAAATAACAAGGAAAGCATGAGCTTTGTGTTAGAGATCCTTTAGGAGTAAAAGTATTGAGGAAATAACAGTGGACAAAGTTGCAAACATAACACGAATTTGACTACATTACATGTGCCTTGTGTCTTTGCTTTTACAGTCTTTTTTTTCCAGTTAGTAATAAGGTATATTGTCATATAATATGTCTCAGTCTTTCATCTGGGGACAGAACCTGTGTGCAGCCACAGTATGTTTAACACTTACGAGCTGTCCCCTGTACATCTACTACATCATTCATTTTGACTTTGAGGAAGAGAATCTAGGCTGCCTACTTCTCAGATGGTAATCTACAGCATTTTATTATAAAATAGAGAATAAATCCGTGATTTAGATGATGTTTGAAGGTCCATTCCAACCCAAACTGTTCTATGATTTCGGACCAAACACTTTTATAGATGAGTCTTCCTTGTCTTGCTCCACAATCCTTTTGTTGATGAGTGGGGTACAGATAAGGGAAGGAGCCTGTACTACCAGATCTAATTTCAGGTGGTGTTGAACAAAGCCTTTAGTAGTAGGCAATTGTGGCTACATACATTTCTACATTCCCCAGAAGGATTTTACTCTCTATACTGGAGTGGAGTACAGAAGAATTTATAGATAGATTTAAAAAATACCCTCATATTTGTGTCTGTTCCTACTGTCCAAGATTTCATGTCCCTGCTCCCTTTCCAAGACCAGGTGCTTGTTCTCAGTGGGTGTCTTTGAACCAACACAAGAAAAACAGCAGCTGCCCAGCCTCCAAGTAGAGCATGAACTGTAGGGTGGCGTTGATCACTTTTGACAAATGGCCATTGAAGGGTGGGTATTTATACCCAGGCACAGTCGTTTGTTTGTTCAGTGATTTTGCTATTAGTATTAAGGAAGAAATAAACGAGAGCAAACAAACATTTGGGCAGGATATGCATTTTTATGAGGTTAACTCATCCTTGGGGAAAGAAGTAAGGCTCTGATCAAAGCATAGCCTTATTGCAGAAATCTGACTGCAGGGGTAGATTTGTTTGTTGAGGATTCAGTTTCTAGCAGGCACAGCGCTGAGTGATTTAAGAGACTGGCCCAATAGAATAGCCATACACAGAAAAGAGTTACCACTGCTGTGAAGTTTAATAGTTCTGAATTAAATTGGTTCATTTTCAAAGCAGGAAATATACTACAGTGTTGACATTTACTGCCCTCTGGCAAGAATGTATAGGGTCCATGTGGTTGTTTTTTTTTTCTCCTCCTCCCCCCCTCCCCTTTAACAAAAAAGAGGGAGGAAACCTTCTCTTTTTGTCTGTCACTTATCTTCCAGCCAGTAATGGGAAAGAAAATGCTTGCAAAATAGGAGTAAAACGGAGGATACTACAGCACTTGTTAGCTTTGTTAAGAGATAAGGAGGTGTTTAGCCAGCCAGATAATTGGTAGAAGGGCTGGATATAGAGACTGATCTTCTGATTTGCTGTCCTAGGTTCTGTCTTCAGAAACACCCTCTTTTCGCACTATCATTGCAGCTTGCTATTTTGTAAAATATCCTCAACAGGCTTCCTCAAAGGGACACTCAGTCACACAGTGACAATAGACACAAATCAGTACTTTATGTTATTGCCAATAAAATCAATGGCAAAAATATAACTGCCATTTTTTTCCCACATTAGCATTCCTAATGATACAAATTACCTGAAAAATTCTGGAGTGCAATTCTGTTCCTCATGAAGTCAGTAGAAGTTTTGCCATCAACAGATGAAGAGAATATTCTGTGTATATTCTGCCTGAGGCAGGTGACATTCTGATACAACTTGATTGCTTTATAGTCTAACTTGTTCAAAGCTGGAACTTAAGTCATCATTCCTCATTATAAAAAGTAAGTTTCTGGTGTTGCTCTTGCCTGCGGACAGAGGAGCGTTGTCTACTTCTTTGGCACTGAACTCTGTAAGACATCTGTACCCTGTAATTGGCAGAGACTCTTTTTTTGCTAAAAAAAGGGATGAGGTAATCAAGTAGTGAGTAAACCAGCTGACTGCTCACCAGAACAGACCTAGCAGGGCGCATGCAGAAGAAAAGCATATAAATCACCAGAACAAGGAACTACGTGAAAAATTCTGTAGCATATTTGGGCATGTTCAGTCACTGCTATATAGGACATTCAGAAGCCTGTTCTGAGCTTGTTGTTTGAAATTCTTTTGGCATTAGCATACCAATGCAGAGTGTATGGATTAAAAGAAATCCTGCTCTCTCCAGTTGTCGCATTTTGCCCTGCAAGCCAAATGCTGTGTTAATACACCACTGGGATACAATAGCATACTGTGGCTGCACTACATTGTTTGGGTTTTTTTCATGTTGTCTGTGAAGATAAGCAGCTTGATAGAAGTTATATGAAGGTGTTAAGTTTACACTTAGTGACTACCCAGACTGGTTGCCAGCCCCAGTTGTTCATATATACTTTCAATAGTCTTCCTCATTAATTGATGGATTATTTTAAGAGCTCACAACAGTTGCATCCAGAATTACTATTTACACATGTTTGCATTACTAAATATTCCTTCACTCCTCCTTTATAAACCTTCTGGTTTCAGGTACTTTTAGAATAATTCCTTTGGGGGGGGGGGGGTGTATTTCTGTGTTTTTCTGTGTTTCAGAAAGCATCTAAGAATCTTCTGTGAATGCTCATTCAGTAACTTTATTTTTTATATAGATATATTTTTAATGCATTGGCTTACTTTGAATTGCATCTCCCCCCCTAAGAAGACCTCAGCAAATATATTACAAATATAATCTGCTGTAGTAAAATAATGCAGAAGAAAGGAAGAAAGTAATGGAAAAATCCTCCTTTTTCAAGAAGACAGCTTTGACACAGTCAAACAAGCTCTCTCCAAGCTTTTAACATGTCTGCAGCATCTGGTAGAAACAGGTTTTAGCATATTTAGGAGACAAAGCTCAGGGACAATGCAATACAGGGGATCTTGGTAAGAAGACCTTACCAGCAGTTCCTCTGCAGTGTATGTGAGTGTTATAATAATTTTTAGTATCACAGTATTACATAGCACATCTCTCAAAATGGGTAAGCTGGGCTGCAGTGTCAGCCTCAAGGCACCAGCACCAAGTGAGCAATGGTGTTTAATTTTGCAGAAAAACTTGTGAGTTCTTCACTAGCTTTATCTAGATAAGGTTTAACATGCCCTTTGTGTAAAATCTGTTGCAAAAATACTATCTAAATTTGGCAAAGATACAGTGAGACTGCCCTTTTGTGGAAAAGGGTTGGCTGATGATCAAACAGGAGTATTTGTATTTGGTTTTGTTTTTAAAACTAGTAAAGCTAATACAACTCTAGGTGTACTCACTGTTCTTTTGAAGACTGCTCTCCTTAATTCTGCTGTCCTTTAGTTATCTTGTGCTAGTGACATGAACAGATTATTTTTCCCCAACTATTCTACCTACAACTTCACAAATTGCTCCCTTTTCAGTTCATATATGTTCATGTTTGTTCACATACATAAAGAGAATCAGAAAAAAAATATTTTCAAAGATAGATTAATCATGTAGCTTTAACTTTGGAAATTTTATGATAAATAAGTCTTGAATTAATTGTGAGTTAATCGGTTAGTACATATATTTTAATAGATAGGAGTACTTATATGTATATACAACACGATTCAAAAAACCATAGTTCTGTAGTAAACTATATAAATCACAGAAAATTATATATAAGCTATAGTATGGTATAAATAAACTATAGCATAGAATATATAAAATATAACTTATATATAGTAAGATATATATAAACTACAGTAAACTACAGTTTTTAGAGATAGATTGCTTGGAAGAAATTGCATTCTGTCTTACGTATGTTAACTTATGTGTATGTGTGTACCCTAAAACTAAATGGTTGTGCTGTCTATGCTTTGGAATTTTTGTCTTAGTCCTGTTAATAGTTGTCAAGTAACCTAATCTCAACAGTCACATACTTTTTTGGACATTTTAGCAGGGAAACCATCAGTTGATTCTGCATGGAGACTAACCTTTCACCCCTTGGGGTGGTCCCTTCAAGACATAAGAGAAGGCACCAAAGTGGATTAGTGTCTGGAGTCTTACATTGCTAACGGTGATTTCCACAAGTATCACATTCTTACTGTTCTAGCAGCAACACAGCCCTGCATTAGTGAAACTATCCATCTTTTTCAGATGCTATTTTTGTTCTGTTCTTCTCCTGTTCTTCTTTTATTCTTCTTTTGTTCTGCTCTGTCTTTTCAAACTAAGGTTTTCTGCTGCATTCATATCCTCAGTGCATAGTAACATCATGTGAATGTGACTAATGAAGAGCAGTATCCTAATGGTGTTTTAAGCACTAATGGCCAAAAGTCGGCTATTTCCTGGCAGTTAATGGACATCTGGAGGAGATCTTAATCCATCTGGTCATTAACTGCCAGGAAATGATTGACTTGGAGGTTGTTACTGCTCTTAAAAATGAAATAGATTTTTTTCTTCTCACTCTCCTTACCATCATGCCACTGGCTTGTAGTCCTTTAATACTGTCTCCAATGTAAAATTTTTTCTTGATTGCAGAAGGTTTTTTAGCTGTCCAAAGTGTTTTCTGCACTTCACAGAATCACACAAATGTGATCCTTGCCTGGAAAAGTCTATAATCTAAAGCTACAATTTTGTATTTGTATCTACATAGGAAGAATCTTGAACTGGTGTGAAATTACGTTTAGCTGAAAGGAATTCTGTTTGCAGATGCAACTGATAGGCTGTGATCTTGGCAGAAAGGATATCCATTGCAAAAGCAGGAAGCAACAAGAGAATGATAGTAAAAAATGATTACAATGATCTGTCCTAAGAAAAGTAAAAATTCACATACATAAAACTAATAATTGCCTTGGCCATCATTGCTTTCACCCCACATTTTTTTCTTTATCTCCTATATGTTTAGATACATTCTAGTGCACCATTTAAACATTTATCATTGATTATAATGAAGGCATGCTAAAGCATATGAAAAACAACAAGGTGGTTGGTGACAGCCAGCATGGCTTCACAAAGGGGAAATCCTGCCTGACCAATTTGGTGGCCTTCTGTGATAGGGGTACAGAACTGATGGACAGGAGCAGAGGAGTTGACGTCATCTACCTGGACTTGTGTAAAGGGAAGGAATGCCATCCAGAGGGACCTGGACGTGCTTGTGAGGTGGGCTGATGCCAACCTCATGAAGTTTTAACCATGAAAGTGCAAGGTCCTACACCTGCATCAGAGCAATCCCAGGCACAGCTACAGGTTGGGCAGAGAAGAGATTCAGAGCAGCCCTGCAGAGAAGGACTTGGGGGTGTTGGTCGATGAGAAAATGAACATGAGCTGGCTTCAGTGTGCGCTCGCAGCCCAGAAAGCCAACCGTATCCTGGGCTGCATCAAAAGGAGCGTGACCAGCAGGTGGAAGGAGGTGATCCTGCCCCTCTACTCTGCTCCTGTGAGATCTCACTTGGAATATTGCGTACAGTTCTGGTGTACTCAATATAAAAAGGACATGGAGCTGTTGGAACAAGTCCAGAGGAGGGCCACGAGGATGATCAGGGGACTGGAGCACCTCATGTATGAAGATAGGCTGATAAAGTTAGGTCTGTTCAGCCTGGAGAAGGGAAGGCTGCATGGAGACCTCATAGCAGCATTCCAGTATCTGAAGAGGGCCTATAAGGATGCTGGGGAGGGACTCTTCATTAGGGACTGTAATGATAGGGCAAGGGGTATCAGGTTCAAACTTAAAAAAAGGAAGTTTAGATTGGATATAAGGAAGAAGTTCTTTACTGTGAGGGTGGTGAGGCACTGGAATGGGTTGCCCAGGGAAGTTGTGAATGCTCCATCTCTGGCGGTGTTCAAGGCCAATTTGGACAGAGCCTTGGGTGATATGATTTAGTGTGAGGTGTCCCTGCCCATGGCAGGGGGGTTGGAACTAAATGATCTTAAGGTCCTTTCCAACCCTAACTATTCTATGATTCTATGATAGTTATTTGGGGAAATCTGCATTTCTAGAACTCTTCATAAGAACTTGTTTGGCAGCAAGCTTGAGAATAAATTGAATAAACTGAGCCCACTGCCTACCACCATGACATTGCCTTACTGGCTCCTTTATTCCCCCAATGTGCTGATATTTGTCCTAAAGTAATATGAGGGCATACTCCAAGTCATCTAGTCTTTTCTTTTTGTATTTGTACAAGAGATGACAGAGTGGCATTTGGTTGATGTCTGAGGACCTAGATCTTTTGTTACTTCAAAGCTGCTTGAGTAAAGTTTGACCTAAGACTTAAAAGGTTTAAGGAGAGAACTGAGAGGAATTAAAAAGAGAGGATGCTTGTGGAACAGCATCTTCTGGTTATGATGTATTGATGCTGAGAGGAGGAGAATGGGAGAAGGGCAAATACTGAATGGATGAGATGTGTATCAGAAAGGCAAAGGTAGGTGAAGGAAGGTGTCAGGTAAAATGAAGTTGATGCTGCAATATAATCATCAACATATAATTCATTCAAAAAAACAGCCATTATTCTAGAAGATGCACTGACTAGGTGAGATCCATAGAAGCCCCTGTTCAAAGAGTGTCTGAATCCAGTACAGAGCATTTCCAGAAGCAAACCTGGAGAAAATCTTGGCTGATCCCCACCCTGAAATCTCTTTGACTGCATATCCTGTTGTGTTCCTGGAATTATGAATAATTGATCCTTCCAACCCAAACTATTCTATGACTTTAAAACAGCATCTGGATGTAAGATTTTTGGTTTCTTTATTCCATTAGGCAATAAATGGGGGAAGACTAATTTGTTTTTAATAAAGTCTTAAGACATAGTTTTTCATACTTCAGTTGCAAACTATAATTTTGTCAGGAAATTAAACACAATACTCTATAGAAATCTAAAACCCAGAACAAGTTCAAACATTACATAAAAATATCTTTAAAAATATATTTGTAAAATAGTTATGGATACATTTGAATTTATGTTGAAAAATTTATGACTACTCAAGTATGCAGACCCCACTCTGTTTCAGCCTCTCTTTTTTATTTCACTTTTTATATTTTGGCAATAAAATGGAAATATTAAAAGCAGTTCATAAATCAGTTCTAATGTGTAAAAGGGGAATTGAGTGTGGACATGTATACTCTTGCCTCTCACACTTGTGTTAGAAACTCTAGTCAGTGTCTCCCTGTTGGAGCAGCTGTGATTTCAAAAGGCTACATAGCTTATGTGTGGCAATTTTGTTGATTTTTGTGTTGCTGTTTTTTTCTTATAATTAAAAACACATTTACAAATAAAATCCAGGAAAGAAAGGAAAGAATGCTAGGGGTGATAAAATTAAAGACTTCTGAATGGAAACTCTTTGAAGGTCATACAGTACAGGTAATTCTTCATTTCAGAAAGGGAATTTGTAAGCTCAGTTTAGTTCTGTTTTCTGTATTGAAGCAGTGCATTTGGTTACAATGTGAGACTGCTTGCTAAGGGTCAGTTCCTTGTCTGGCTTTGTTCTTAATTAGGGAACTATCGAGTGGAGGGGACAGAAATTGTATTGGTAAAATTACAAGAAGGAAAAGAACGTCAAAGAGCTTCTGTTCTTAACAATATTTAACACTTGCTTAGGAGGTAGGCAGCTCCCCCAGGGTGCTCTGTGGCATCTTCTGTTCCTTGGTGGACTCCCCAGTCTCGAGTGGTACTCCAAGTCCAAAGCAGACCAGGAGATCTGTCAGGAGTGAAAAGTCTGTCAATCATTCCCATCCCAAAATAAATGCTCTGGGAAGTCTGTATGTTGTCTTCTTCTAATGTTGTCCCTATAAAAGTTTTCACTCTTAAAAAATACAAGTCTGCCTTTCCTTGGTCTGTGTGTAAAATTAAGTCTTAGGGTATGTAATAAAATGTGTTAACCAGTAAGCAGTTTCAAGTTGACTAGGCTGCCTGTGCTTAAAATAATATCAGAATAGGCCTTTTTTATTTGCAGTGTGAATGATGAGGACATACTGATTTCATGACTGTCATATGTGTGACAGAAAACAGAGACTAATTAGGTGACAAAACCTAGAAATTCTCAATTAAAAGAAAAAAAAAAGCTGTCTCAGACAACATCTGACATTTTCCATACTCAGTATTTTTGGGTAATCCCTAACCCCTTTCCCTGTGGAGTGATGCCCTAATGTAACTGACCATTGTGTGAACTGGAACAGGTTGCCCAGAGATGTATTGGGGTTTCCATCCTTGGAGATACTCAAAACCCAGCTGTATGTGGCCCTGAGCACTGATGTAGCTGCCCCTGCTTATGCAGTCTCCAGCCGTTCCTTCCAATCTCAGACAGTGATTCTGTGATCTATTCTGTGCTGTAAGGCAAATATTCTAATCTAATCTAAAAACCTAATTTGCCTTGATTTTTTTTTTGTTTTCCATTTTGAAACTTCCCTTTAAATGCGTGTAGACTATGCTCAGATGAAAAGCATCCAGTGAATCCAGGATGGTATTTATCCCCCCTAATTTTAGAAGTCCATGGCAGAGGCATCTGCTGCAGAGTTGGTCACCCTAAATGCTCCTTAGTGTGTGTTGAGAAATTTTTAGGGTTATGTTCAGATATATTTTTGTTGTTTATTTTAAAAAAGAAAAGCCCAAGAAAATTGGGGGTGTTCAGCCCAGAGAAGAGCGGGCTGCACGGAGACTTCATAACATCCATCCAGTACTTAAAGGATGCTGGAAAGGGACTCTTCATTAGGGACTATACTGATAGGAGAAGAAGTAATGGTTTTAAACTGAAAGAGGGTAGATTTGATTGGATATGAGGAAGAACTTTACTGTGAGGGTGGTGAGGCACCGGAACAGGTTTTCCAAGGATGCTGTGAATGCTCCATCCCTGGTAGTGTTCAAGGCCAGGTCAGACAGTGCCCTGAGCAACCTGGTCTAGTAGGAAGTGTCCCTGCCCATGGCAGGGGGGTTGGAACTAGATGATCTTAAGGTCCTTCCCAACCCTAACCATTCTATGACTCTATGATTAATAATTCCTTGAAGTGTCTGTTTCTCTCCATTGTCTAGCAGTGCAACCAACAGTTAATATTTCAGATAATTCAAAATACTGGAATTGTTTGGGTTGTTTCATTGATTTTTTTCTTTTCCCCCCAGGTTCTTTTTTCAAGGTTTTAATTATCATTTCTGCTCACCATCAGTGTCTGAACTTTAGCCACTGAAAAAGCCAGGTGAAAGTTATTAGCATAATAAAATAGTACTGTTTTTTTTTGGTAAATTCTCATCTTTTGAGGCTTTGACACCCAGAAACTACTGAAATTTCTGTATTTTGTAGGCACTGTCTTTCTGTGGAAAAAGTAGACAGGCTTAATACAGCTGTTAACATATTTTGAAATATAATAAACCCTACCTAATTTCACTGGAATGCATTGCGTACATTTATTGTACGTTTGCAGTACCAGATTAAGTCTATGTTTCACAGAGCAGTACCACTATGATATTTAAACTCCATTTACGTCATTGTTATCCAATGTGTATAAATAGAGTACTGCAGGCAAGTTCTACAGGACTCAAAGAATCATAAAATCATAGAATCCTAGAACCATAGAATCCTAGAATGGCTTGTGTTGGGAGGGACCTTAAAGATCATCCAGTTCCAGCCCCCTTGCCACGAGCAGGGACACCTTCCACTAGACCAAAGTTGTTCAAAGCCCCATCCAACCTGGCCTTGAATGCTGCCAGGAATGGCACACCCATAGCTTCTCTGGGCACCACCCTCACAATGAAGAACTCTACAACCAATGCTCTGTTATTTTGTTATATTGGTTATTTTGGTTTTGTGATTTCACTAAAATTATCACTGCAGTATTTTGATTAAATATTTGATGAAAAAGCCAACTCAAAGCAACCACAATATGATCAAGTGAGTGACTTAGATCAGGAAGCTGTCACTGTCTGGTTAGAGAGTCCAAGCTGTCCTGCCTAGGCAGGATACAGAGTCTCTGCTGGAAGATGATTCCTTGCATATGTCCAGTAAGCACTGTGAAGCCTGGCACCCATGGAACTCCACTTAGTTTGCTCATGGACAGTTAACTTTCCTGTCAAACAGACATATAAGTAGCTGAAGTTAGTCAGCAGAGACCTGGAAAGATCATGTCTATGATCATGCAGCATGTATTTGAATAGTCTCTGTGAGCACAGTGAAAGACAGTGCTCCTGCTTCGCTATCATCTGGTGTTCGTGGCCAGTTCAGTATCAGCTTTTCCTTGTTGCTGTGTGTGGAGAGAGTACAATCTTGTGAAGTCTCCTGGAGTCTGGGAGGGATCTTGTGAGGAAATTACATTGGTGGATAGCATTTTGATGAAACAATAATGCCTGAGGGCTCCCTGCATAAGCATAAGCTTTGAATAGATTTTAGCCTGGTTTTAGAACTCTTATGAAGAAATGTAATTCGCTATTAAGCTAATTGAACTAATTAAGCTAATTGAACTTCTCTCAAGGATTTTCTTTCACTTTGTGTGTTAAATTCAACAGGCCTTCGAAAAAGCACATGAGCTCAGCAGCAACTTTTCCAGGAATAATCCCTAAATTGTTAACTTTGAAAAGAAGAAAGCTCTCCCAGAACTGCAAGGTGATCAAATGCAGCAGCTGCGTTCCACAGAGAAATGTCTGTCAACATTTAAACCTAGTCAGGCTTCTGATGACCTCCTAAGCCTGTTTATTACAGCTGAATAGCCTAATGTGACGGTCCCTCTCAGGAACTACCTGTGCTTTTATTCAGCTGCAGAGAGATGAACGCAGAGGTGCCCTGGGGTTGTTATACAATACTGCAGAAAGTTCCAGAGAATCCTTATTGCTTTTCTTTTAGGGAGGACTGACGTATATTTTGGAAAATGTAAATACACTTACACTGTCTTTTTATTTGTCTGAGGGAGGGAAATAAATGGGTTTTCTTATGTACATCTGGAATTGCCTCTTAACTAGAAATATTTCCAAATAAGGGTAAGCCAAGTAAACACCCACTGGAAAAATTATTTTACTGCATTGCTATTCCTAGTGGATATTTTCATTACTTTATTTACTCAAGTTCTAGTCACATCACTTGCAGGGATGAGATTTCATAATTGCTATTGATTTCTATAAAGAAATTTTTTTGTCTTTTACCATGAAATTTTTCTCTGTTTCCATGTTGTATTTATACAGCTGCCATTATAGCTTCTATTTCTATAGCTATAATGTTATTCATGTAGAAATCTTCCCCAACTACTACTCCATTTATCTAGGATATTACGCCTTACTTCCAAGGAACAAAAGAAAACAAACTGGTTTTGAAGAGTGGTTGATAGCTTCTAAATATATAAACAACACTTTTCTTCTCTTCCTTAGCCACATGCAAGTACAAGATCTATACCTAGCCTTCAAGATGCACAAAGAAGTTAAGCACAAAACGCTTACTAACGGTAATGAACTTAATGGTTTTGGGGGGTGGAGGCAAGTAGGAAAAGAGGATGAATTTAATGTGATTCATAGCAAGGTAAAGTATTTCACCTTTATAGGGTGAAAAACATCTTAATTTTGCAATGTTCTGTGTCCTCAGTGTTTAGAAACTTCTGAAAAGGCAGTTACTTGTTCCCAGATTCTGCTTCCAGGACAGAGCAGCACAGTGTTTGACGAGAGCTGGGTTCCTGTATATGAGAGCAAAATATCTCGGTTGATCTGAAAGATCACACAAGAGCAGTTCAAATTCTACTGACTAAAAACCAACAGGAATTGGAAAATGTAATCTCAGCCTGGTGAGTGTGATTTTGAGGTGCTAAACGGGAAGATGGTTATCATCTAGAGCTGGCTTGTTTGGAAAGAATTTGGTCCCTTGGAAGGTTAACCATGAGTTAACACTCGATCTGATTTTGTAGGTCTTCATAGCTTTTTCTTTTTGTCAACTTGTGATGCACTAAATGAGAGAAGAAACTTTGTCCTTTTTATAGAAAAGCATGCCTTTTTATTCTAGAGATAACGTGTGAGCTCTCTGATGGCTGAAAAAACCCTCAACTGAGAGTTTGGGTCTTTGATGGCTTTGGTGAATGAAGGCTGCTTAATTTGTGCTAATTAAGCTTAAGAGTTCCACTTGGTGTGAGTTAAAAAAAGAAGCAAAAGTGAAGTTGTTAACTATATAAACTTGTAAGTGAAGAGGTATTCCAAAGGCCTTTGTACAAACCCTCTGTATTAATGTGACTGAATAAGTATGCATTTAGGAGAAAGAATTAAACACAGACAGCTCAAACACATTTTCCATGTGGTATTTCAAATGTGTTGTTTCATTGTTCCTTTTTTATTTGGCTTCTGCAGATTTATTAATTGTCAGACTGCAACTGGAAGATTAATCACAGATGTTAATCAGATATTTTCATGCATAAATCTACTAGAGACACTTTGAAAGAGAAACCGTGTAGGATTGCAATATATATTTATTTCAGTCTGAAGTATCTAATAATATATGCAAACCATGCACTGCAAACAGTATCTTGTTTTTACTTCTTTTAAGTAGTCGGGAAAGACCTTTACTATGTGGAATGTGTCTTTCGTGTCAGTTTGTTTCAAAGTTCAGTCTGTGAGTGACTGATGGAGGTTGCTCACAAACAATTATACAAGTGATAATGCAAACTTCCTGCAAACATGGAGACATGGACCCTCTACTGTGAGCCCTCTACTGGGGAAGACTGCAATATGAACTCCACTCTTACTGTCCTCGTGAGAGGGGGTGTTGCAGGTGACTCAAAACCAGATGGAAAAGGTCACTCAGAATCTTCACTTCATCAGCATCAGAGAATTTACAACGGAGAGAACAGAAACAATAAATAAAGGGTGACACACATCCATCAGAGATGTGTTTTCAGGGAACCAGCTGTTTTAATTTCCTGGGTGATTCCTTTAAACTAGGCACATCTAAGAGTTAAGTACTTGATCAGTGGTTTTGCCCTCAGAGAAAACATGTTTCGGCACATTGTGGAAAGGTGTCTGGGGTTTTGAAAGCAGCATGTTCCATGTGGCTTGGAAAGCATGTGGGTCCACATCGTGCAGCCTTCACCCATCTGATGAATCCTCCTCTTGGGAACAGTTCTTCTCACAGCATACGCTAGTCACAGCACTCAAGGGTTCCCCCCAGGATTAGCAGAATATCAGCATTGCATAATTCTTTCACATTTGTAACACATTTCTTCCTGCTAGCTGTATAAAAGGGAATTCACTGCTATCTATTGCAGTGGGTTTGATTTACATCAGAAATGTATCTCAATTGCAGTACAAGATAATATTTGTTAGCTGCTTTCACATAAAAAGGGCAGATGAGGAATAAGATAGTATCAAGCATTACAGCCATGTAACACTGCCAATGAACTGCATAGGGCATAGGTTACTAATTACTTACATATTAGAAGAATAATAAAGATGGGAAGCTGGGCCTAGTGAATTACCCCCAAATTGCACATTATATGTATCATATAGGTATGTAGGAATAGACCTGCAGTTGAGTGGTCAGGACTGTATTCAACTGCTGTAATCAGCATACCAGATCTTGGCTTTGAATTGCTAGGAGAATGATTGGAGGTGGTCATAGCATGTGAAGTAACAGGAACCTAGTGAGCAAATATCTTAAATTTAGCAAAGGGCCAGAGTAACAAGGTGAACCATGAATGACCTTGTGGTCATAAATGAGTTAGAAGATGGTGGCTCTGATTTAGCAGATCACTTCAATCTCAAAAGCATTTGCTTATCTCTTCTTGCATGGTGATGTTACCATGCAAATTTGTACATAGAACTATGGTTTTTAAGCCAGCCCTTTGTGAATGCACAAGTGCCGTAAGTAGAGATAGATGGGTAGTGCTCTAGCTGATGTAAAACAAGTCACTTTTGACCTGTTGTTTTTGAGGTAAGTTCAATGTCATGGGGATTTTGAATTCAATATGTAGACACACCTCATCTTTTTAAATAGTCACCCTGTATTGCTTCTGTCTGAGAACATCACAGTATCCACAAGAGATAATTGCTTAAAAAATGCTGAGCATGAACTGCTGCATGTCTTACCTTTACAAAACCTAAAAGCAGAGTAATGTTTGATGTGGCTGACAGTTTCTTAAAAGATTATCTTGCATATTCTAGCTAAAACTATTGTTATTTTGTCTGAAACTTCTTAAAAAGAAATTGCACTCAAACATTCTTTATATTACATCTTTGCAGCATGGTGATAGCTTACTTTACATTTAGTCTAAGTTTCCCCTGGCAATTTAATCACTCTTGCAGTACTTTCAGCATGTTTGTTACTTTGATGGTGGACCTGATGTGTTGAAGGGGAGAAGCATTTTGCTTTCCATTTGATACAAGCACTCTTCAGTGTACAATGTCCTGGAAAATCTAGTTCCAGGATTTGAGGGATTTTAAAAATAATTTCTTTAAATACCTAAAAGTACTGAACAGGATCCCATAAATTTGAAAAGTTATGGTGAGAAGACTTTTCTCTCTCAGTCAAAAATGTCATAGTTTGCAGATCACTTACGAAGATTTAAAATTGCAGATTACAAAAACAAAAATATAAGAGAAATGAGTTAAAGCTGATTTATTGTCACTCCTCAAGGTGAGACAAACATGAAATTATTAAGCAATCCCATGCAAAACAAATATGTCAAGTCTTTTCAGTTTTCATAATCAACAGTGCTGTTCATCTGATAGGGAAGTTGGAAGAAATTTCTTTAATCTGAAGTACCTTTCTAAGAATAAATCCTTTGGGAGGATGTGGTACTGTTCTCTAGGATAACACCATCCCTGAGATCTGAGCTGATTTCACACTCTTCAGTCACAAAGGAGAACAGTATCAGCCTACTGTACCGAGCCAAAACCAACAGTCTGCAGTTTGGATTAAGGAACCGATTGTGTGGCATCCAAAATCAATTTGTAAGGTAAGCATAAAAGTGAGTCAGACCTGATGTACACAGATGTTCATAAATGAGGGATTGGGTGAGGAGTCTATAGTGCTATTTAGGACTTAAGCCTTGATTTAAGATCTAACTGCATATGAAGACAAGTTATTTTTAAAGGGTCATGGGGGTTTCCTTAATTATCTATTTCTAGTCTTAAAAGCCAGGAAAAAAAAACAACAGAGGCATACCCTGCATTTTTATAACTGATTAAGTGAAAGCATAAAAGAATGGACGGAAGGGGGAAAAATAGGGATTTGGAAGGTATAGAATAAGAGAGACGACATTTTTGAGAATTTCAGAACTTAAGTGCTTCACCTCTCTCTGTTGTCAGAGGTGATCACCAAGGAGAAACGACTCCTTGCACATAGCAAGTGAAGGGAATATAGAAAACGTGGTCATGTAATTTAGCAGAATTCCTATCAGATGATTTACTGCAGATGTACTCCTAGTACAGTGGTAGCTCCCCAAAAGGAAATGTGAATGAGTGTCTATGAGTGTGTATGGAAACATGAATTCCCATTGTGGTACTTACTGAATATGTGACACACCAAAAATCCTTTTAGTGCAAAGTTACAATTTGGTAGCAATATTAACTTGGCTGCATTGAAGATTAAAGAATAGATCAATGTGCAAAGGACACACCACACTTAAGAATTTGATCAATAATTAAAAAGAAATTTTCCTTCTAATACTTTCTAACATTAGAAAACATACACCAGATGTGGAGTGTTGGAATTTAACAAATGTATATGTAATATTATAGCATCTCCAGTGACACTACTGTACATCTCAGATAATAAACGACATCTTCTATTAAATGCAATTACTTCTCCCAGTAGTAGTGCAGGGTAGTTCAATACAGAACAAAAGCTGTTTCCTTACATTAATGCAATCCCTGCTGCAGCCTGCATGGTTAAGGTGTGACTCTGAAACAACTGTAGTTAATAAATGGAGGGAAGCTTCTAAAGATGAAAGCAATGTTTTGCCAAAACAGAGAGACTGAATCAAAAAGGGAGTGAACTGATCTAGAGAGAAAACCTTTGATAGAGATTAATGTTACTGTATAGCAACTAAGGCAGAAAGGGATTTGTTAGAAGTTCTTAAAGAAACAGACAGTGTGACTAAAAGCTTAAGGAACCTGCAGAAAACTTTGGAAGACCACATTTCACCTTGAGGAAAGAAAGACACGGGGTAGAAATATTTCAGTTCAGGTGAGGCAACCACCCCAGAAGGGATACTTTATGAATTCTGTGAAAACTGGAAGTCATTGCCTTACATGTTTAAAATAGCTTAAAATGTTTCTAGGAAACTGACATTTTCCAGGCAGTATATGGGAAGCAGAATAAAAATGTATCTGGAAAACATTCTGATTTTACTACATGGCTGAAGGACATCTGAAGGAGTTGCTTGCAGCCCTGAAGACAGCATCCATCTGCACCTGAGTGAGTCACCCTGACCTCAGTGTAGTGGATGCAAACAGGCTTGCTAGGACAGTCCTTATTTCAAAGCACATGCTTTGTGTACTTGCTCTGATAAATGTAAAAGTCCGAAGTTAGAGGAAATTAATCCAGTCATGGGTACCAGTAATTCTCTTGGATACTGTGTGATTTGTCTTAGTGCAAGGATTTTCAGAGGTTAAGTTAGGCTTCAGATTTTCAATGAACAGGCCTGCTAGATTCCCCACGGCCAAAGCTGGAAATACTGCTTTGATATTTACTCCAGTGTGCTTGTTCAAAGCACAGGCATACATGTGCACGTGGGAAGATTTGCACCAAAGTTAGAAGTAGCATATACAGAGCTACAGTTGGGGCTTACACACACACACACACACACACAAATGTCTCCCTAGCACTGCCTCTGAAGGAGGTGCAATACTCTCCTGGGAAAGTTGGTCACTGTCCAAAATTACCTTGCTGACTGCAAGTGACTTGTAAAGTAGTGTTAAGAATACTCCAAAATTGTTATGCTACCTTGTTTCTGCCAGTGAGGTTGGAAACAAAGAGAAAAGACATCTATCTAAACCTTTTCTGCCTGTCCTTCAAGTGGCAACAGTACTTAAGGCTTCCAGGCATTATCCAAAGAGGTGTCTGTGCTTGCTGTTCAAGTCTGTGAAACCACTTGCTCCTGTTCAGTGCAGCCCATCCTATATACTTTTTAAAACTTGGTACAGTGATTTTTGTGTCTAGCTGTATTTCAGTGCTGACACCTTTTATTCACACCAAGCCCAGCAGTGGAAATGTTGGTAAAGCTCTATGAGATTCTCCTTGAAGCTTCTATTCAGCTCTACAAAAATGGCATTCTGGTGAATGACAAGATGACAAGATTTGCCAATATGTGAGATGCTGCTTTTGAAAACACCAGAAGTCTGTGGTTGAGCAGAACAATGTATGATGGGTTGACAGCTCACTGCTTTCATTTCCTCTTCAGTTTCTGAGTATTACTGACACTACTGTGCTTTAAAGAAAATATGCCCAAAGAACAGGTTTCTATTACAAGCTTATTATTCGCACGCTCAACGTCATTTATCAATCAGATCTGTTTTGCTGCTTGTTGGAACTGATTTAGATCTCAATGCTCTCCACCCTTTTATCTCTTCAGGGTTACACGCCTGCACACTGTTAGGGGAGCACAGGGGCCACCCATGGAGAGCACCATGAGGGGCAAAGCTGCACCCCTGACAGTATGCTTTCCAGCAGTGTCACCTAGATGTTGCACTGCAGCATCTGACTGCTAGCTCTCCTATACTCTCTACGTACTAAAGGCATGATTAGGTTGATCAGAGTATAGAGACATAGTTTTCCTATGTTCATGTCTGCAGTCCTAATTCCCTTGCTAAGAGGACACTGATCTGTATATCTGCTCAATACGTCAACCAAAAGAAGAAGCAGTAATCAAAGTTTTAATACGTATGTTATATTTTAATTGGCCTGGTCTGCATGTCTCATAATACTGGGAATTATTGCTTAATCCTCAGTACTGGAAGAAGGGAAGCAGACCCAAAGGGTATTAAATGCAGTAGCCAATAAAAGTCATACTCTATGAAAATATTGCAATTACAAATGAAAGATAGCCTTTCCAGATAGCTTTCCTTGAGCTTTTACAAATGTTTAGACAGCCTAATCTAACCACATATTTGGAACAGCTATTTTCAGTGAGACCCTCGTGAACTGTACTGTTAGTTAGCATTCTTGGCCCAGGTTAGCAATGGAAAATATTTCTTATCTGATTTGGCAGTATTTATAAGTGAAAGACATGTAAAATGTATTTTGTCTTTTGATTTTTTTTTTATTTACAAAATATAACAAGGTTCATAATGTGCCAGAAAAATTGCCTGTGAACATTTATGTAGTTGTCTTTGATGCTGCTTTGCAACTCTTTTGTTAGCATTTTATGTATAAATAGCAACATATTTTACATATATAATCTACGTTTATATAGCTAGTTTTCTCCAGTATTACAAAGAGCCTTCAATGTCTGCGGATATAGTCAAAGCTCTGCCATTTAAGAATGAAGCCAGAAACTTACAATACAGCAACAGGCCATAAGAGCTACATTTATATTTATATGTAATTTGAAATCACAAACTTTGTTGTTTCTATCCACCCCTTAGAAAAGGAGAGGAAAAATTATCCCATATAAAGTCAGAACTTCAATATATTGGCAAACTGGTACTAGTGATGTGTAAACCAGAATTCTCAGAAAGAACTCTAGAAAACAAATTCTTCAGGAAGTATATGTGTCCCTTATTAAAAAGGCACTATTGATGCATTCACATTGCAAATTACTTCATAAATAAACCTACATTTCACTTTGCAAAATGGTATTTAAGGCTTAAAAGAAGACATGGTGACAGCAAGGACCTATTGGGACAGTTCTGTGCAGGCAGTGAAATGTATGTCATAAGAATTCAAGACCTTCTTTGAATGGGAATATCCAGTTTTTACAAACTCCATTGTATCACCTTCTTCTGCTTTTGAAATATATGCTAGAGTATTTTGGCCGTTTCTTATTCACAGTTCATCCAACATCAAAAGATTTTGAGCAATCCTTCATATCCAGTGTTTGAGAAAAGTCTGGCTGCACACATCCAGTTTGAAAGTAGAGGGAAAATGACTTTCTTTCATGGTAGAAACATTCTGAGTCAATACTGAGAAAGAGTGAATCTCAATGTATTCAAGAAAAAAAATCTTGTAAGGATTTAAAGCCAATTACAAGAGAAACATAAATGTTTGCGAGCAAAATAATTTTCAGAAGTGCTTAGAAAGAATATACAGCTTGGTTCCTATAATTTCTTTTCATATTTAAATGTTTGCTTTATACAAAGATCCTGATGATGCTAAACAAAAACTAGAATTTCACCATAGTGTATTGACTGATGGTACTGTTCAGTTTGAGAACCAGGTACCTCTGCCCTAATAATTGCAGTCTGAAGGACACTTCTTGATAAGACTTAAGATGAGGGTTGTTGACATTGTTGCCATAAGCTGTAACTATGGGCTGCTGCTCATCACCTTCCTTACACCCCCCTGCATCCTTCAAAGTATAAGATTACAAACATACTCTCAGAATTTTAGATCCAAAAGTTCCTAAATATTCCATAATGCTTGTATTTTTATTAATTGGTCCAAATTTTTTTGATTTTCATGATACACATCAGTCCCTCAAACTCTGCATTAATTGTGAAGTTGGAATTGGAAAGGGAACCTTTCCATTGACATCAGCAAAAACAGTTTCACCTGGGCTGATCATTTCTTTTAAATTTCTTCTGTAATTCTAAAAAATTAACTGGCCCAGAATAAAGTTCTTTTTCCCTAATCAGAAAAATAAGACAACAATAACAGGCCTGTAGTTGCACTTAACATGCTAACTATTCTCCATGTAAATTTGTCTTATGTATTGCCTACTTTTCCAGCCTTGGGGATCATCTGTGAGACTGCAATGGGAGATAGAATGCCTCTTACGTGAAGTCCTGATGAATCTGCATCGTGGTAGGATCTTCTCATTCTCTGCATGTGCCATCTGATCTTTTTCTGTGTTCTGCTTCCTCTTCTGCTGAGTGCTCTTTATTGTATTCAGAACAAAGGTGGGTGGGATGGTATGCATGCCAGAGAAATAATCTAAATGTGGAGTCCAGCTTGGCAGAAAGATTCCTAAGCAATTATCTGTCAAAATGCGTTTATTGTATTTGCTTTGGTCCCTCAATAGCAGAAGACAATTAAACAGGGAAGTCAATGTTCCCTGCATCAAAGGTCACAGAAAATGCAGCTCTGCACAAAACATTCCTAATAGCATACATTTTCTAAGGCTTGGATAGTCCCTTGGACTGTTTGTATAATGTTGAATAAAAAGGGAGCGGTCACCTCCCTAAAGTCAAGAGACTTATGTCCAGATGGCTTCAAACCAACTCATTAGGCTATATTTATGAGCAGGTTGGCCAAATCTAGTCTATGTAGCATTTGGCCAAACATCTCCTCTAAGCTCCATGTGATGTTCCTGTGGCTTTAAGTAATAATTATCCTTTTTTATGACTTTTTAAACATTATTATACTTAATTATTAGATCATAATTATGCATGTACCATGCCTTGCGGCATGGCAGGAAGACATTTGTGCATGTTGGAAGATGCAAAGCCTATTTGAAAACTATAGTAAAGTTCTGTGTGAAGGGAATCAGGGAATCCCCTTGCTATAGCCTTCTTATTGATAAAGAGCTCTTGCCAGAACCTGGGTGGTATTTCTTTGGAGTGAGCTAACTACAGTGGTTCAAAGGGGGCGAGGGAGCAAGGTAATAATGAATTAGGGCAGAGGAGCAGAGATTCAATACTCAAAACTCTCCAACTGTCTCTTTTTAATGATCTAGAGATACTCTCAGGTCCTAGTCAATCCTGAAAAGAAAAAAAAAAAATTAAAACCTGCTTATTGGATTAAAATCTACTTCTTAGTGTCTTTTATGGAGCACTGACAATAATTTTTTGAAACCTGAAAATATTTTACTACATCTCCAGCTCTTTAAGTTTTGGTATGTGATAGATAAGGACTGTCCTTATTCCTGAAGGGCCTTCTGTCAGACTGAAGGCATCACAAGAGCAAGAATTGAACATTTAGGTACAGATCATGGGTTTTTTGGCTGTATTTTAAAACTTGTTGAAAATTTGATATTAGATTAACTACTGTTTTCTAACTTGTCCCAGTAGTGATATAGTCCCAGTTTTTACCTAATTAAGGTTTAATTTTCTTTGGACTCATGTTTGCCTGATTTCTTAACTATTTTTTATTACTTTTAATAAGGATATGCTATTTCAGAATTTAAAGTGTTCACTTCTTATATTACAAATTTTCCCATCTAATTTCCCTACTGCATCTACAGATTAACCTCGCAGTTGATATGAACTTCAGACTACCTCATTATTTCACTTATTTCTATTTTTTCCCTTTTCTTTTTAAACAGCATAGATTGGCTTGCCATTCCCTGACTGCTCTTCTGAACCTAGAGGATTTTGTTATGAATACCCTGGCCAAAAGGCAGTACTAGAGTCTTAAATTCATTGTGTTTTCATCAAATACCACCAACAGAGTAATTCCCAGATGGATGAGGAGGTCTCTCACAGTTGTTGTGACATTAAACAATGCTCAGTGGAAAACCTGATGATTTATATGGTGAAGTGAACTCTTCTACTCTACACCATCATGACTAGTGGGTGATCCATCAGGCTTTCTGCGTTATTTGAACACAGTTGCAGAATCTTACACTTGAGAGCAGATTTGGGGAACAGCAGGCAGCAGTCTGATCCGTAAAAAAAAATAGGTTTGCGCTGGATGTGAGACCAGCAGGCTCAGGGACGAATGAATGCCAGGAAACTGGGCCACTTCAGGAGTCCTCCTGTGCTTTGAGAAGCTTTGACAGCAACTGGTCTTCTGAACCTTGATGTCTGCAATGGTTGGGCATGGGAGATAAGTAGATCATTTCACATAGGACAATGATGGTTCTGGAGTGTTCATTTGATCTTGGTGTGCAGGCATAGCTGGGGTAGCACTACCAGCCTGGGGATGAAAACTCTTTACAAAAGCCACTTGGCCAGGCCATCTTTTATTTTATTTTCAATAGGAAATGCAGGATGAGGTTGACAATCTGTGTTTATGTTTGTACGCTATTGATAGCAATAGGATGTAATAGAAACAGGAAGCAGAAAACCACAGAAGTGCTTTTAAATTTTAAGTGTGAAATTATTAGATTTAGAGATGAACTTTGTGATATACATACTTTAGGGTATACATTTATTTCTCTAAACATGCTCAAGAGAGATGGTTAATCCTCCCCTGGTGATTTCAGGGAGCTGATTTATCCTTTTATTGGCCTAGTGTTTGTGAATGCTAAAGCAGTGAAATGTAAATAATAACTATTTAATCTCCAAATTTTAAATTTCACCAGATGGGTTTTATTTTCAGATTACTGAGCTGTTACTCTAGAGTGTCCTCAAATAGGAATAAATCTGGAAATTAACTTTTGGTGCTTCGCTGTCATTGTAAATCACTGTGTGTATTCTCTCAGGGTGTTCACTGCAAGGTCAATTATGCTGAACCTTGTGCTTATTCTGAGACCATCTGTTACATATACATATATTGCTCCAAGGCTGTTGCTTCAGGGTGCTACAGAAGCAGCTACATAAGTAAGAAGGGAAATCACCTGTAGAAAATGAAAGTATAAAGTCACACTCTTGCAGTTATACAACCCATTATATGGTGTCAATTTGCCTAGGACTTGTGTCAATATTTGCTCACTCTGAACCTCCTTGCTTATACTTCTCTGCCTGTTACCTCTCATTTGTTAGTTGATGTTATTTGTGAAAATGTCTGTAAGGAGATTGAGAGTCTCAGTCTGGGAGAAATGCTGGGTAAAGGCAGTTGTTCCAAGGAATTTTTACTGCTGAAAATTTCTGCAAAAAGCTGCTTTGTTTTTGATGAAGACAGGGAAAGGAAGGGAGTGTGAACACAGCTATCTTTAAGCTATCTAATGTTCCTTGTTTGGCCTTGGCATTCCTTGTTGGCCTTGAGGGGCAGGATGTTTTCACAGTATACTCCGGCCAGGTGCACTGGGTCAGGAGTTTGGGACTTGGGCACAGAAATTGTTCCCAGGGGGTTGTTTCTGCTTATTTCAAGGCATCCTCTCCCTGACAGGACATCAGAACTAGGAAGCAAGAAACATCTGAGCTCTGGAACTTGGCCAGACACTTGAACTTGAGCTATTCTGTATTACTTTTAACTAAGAATTTTTCTGAGTAGGCTGGATATGACTAACATGTCTAGAAAAAGGCTAAAGGCTAATTTACATTTTAGGTAAATGTATTTGGTTATGAAATTAGCTTTTTCTGTATTCCTGTTATGATAGACTAAGCCATGCCTACAGTTCCACTGACTGCTAAAGTCTAGCCAAATGTCTGAAGTGCAAAGATGAAACTAATCTTGCATTTTCCTCTTATATCACAAAGTCTGCCTGCCTCAAAATCTTGTGACAAGCGGGGTGAAGCTCCCCAGAAGCACATGGAGGTGATCCTGTGGTGAGGACTACTTCAGAAAACATCCTTGCATGAATTCAGCTTTAAGTGACCAGATGTATTTGCTTTGAGAATGCAACAGTCACTAGGCTAAATGAGTATTTTCTCACCTAACAGATGTTTTATGATGTTATTTTCATCATTATAAGGCTGTGTCAGATCTCCCTGATGTCTTGTAGCTGCTCTGCTGCCACCGTCAACCCTACAGCCACTCGAATTATATTGCTGTAGGACTCTACACTACTGGTTGAAAAAAGGAAATGTGTAAAGTAAAAGCTGTGCTGTTGCTCTTCCATGTGAAAATATCTAGTGTTTTGTTCTGACTGAAGAGTGAATTCCAGCTGGTGCTACCTTGTCCATTGCAGCAGAAGTACTGAAGTCTGTACAGCAGGAGCAGATAAGGCTCTTGAACCACCCAAGACATTACCAGAGACTGCAAGGTTAAGGTTGTTCATATTACCTGCAGTCACATCTTTCTCTTGAGAAATTCTAGGCTTGATGTGCATAATACAACAAATGTCTATCCAGCTACACAAGTTGGTACAAGCTGCACATACCATTAAGACCCAGGGTGATTTAGTAACAACGCCAAGTGTACTGGAGAAACTGGAGAATCTATTATTTTCTTCTTTACAAGCACCCATGAGTTCATCTGCTCTTTTCACAAACTGGTATCCAACAGACTGGATTCTCACTGTGCCTCGCAGTTATACTTCGTTTCCTTCCGGTACCATAGCAGAGGGTGAAATGTCAGATGTGTGAAGTGTGAATGCAGACATTGAACTGTTGATGTTGAATCTATTCTCTTGGTATCTGCTTCCTTCCTTGGCTTTGTGAGCTGTGAGCTGTTTGTGAGCTGTTCTGACATCTGACTCAAACAGGTAGTGATTCTAAGGTGTACATCAGCCAGCCAGTGTTTTGCAGTCAGTCTGGAGGCAAAGTCTTTGCTATAATAATATATTAATAGTCGTGAAGGATGAGTTCTGCTCCCTGGTCAGAGATCCTTTTCTCCTTCCTCTTCTCTCTTCCTCTATTCTCCCTCCCTCTTTTTTTCCTTCCCTTGTTTCTCCTTAACTATGAGACCCCTTTCATCTTTCTGTTCAGCTTGCCTCATTTCTCTGTAAAAAGAAGTGAGGACTTACAACAGTCACAAGTAAAATAAAGGCTTGTGAATGCTACTGCATGCCTCTGTAATTAAAGTTTGATTATTGTTCCAGTTATGTTCTCATTAACAGTTATGTAAACACGGATGTGAAGACAAGCAGACACAGAGCTCTCATTATTGCAGATAAATATTAATTGCAGGAACCCAAAGGGAGGTCTTGCTTTCTGGATCAGCAGGGGCTGTGTAGGTTAGGCTCCTTAATAAAACACAAACAGATGCAAAGGAAGCATCACACCAGTTTCATCATACTTGGGCTAGCTAAAGCTGTCATTCAGCCCAGCAGCCATCTCCACAGTGGTTTTCCATCTTTTCAGGCATTAGGCATTACAATGTGAACTAGAGAGAAGCACAACAATGCAGCTGTGCTCTTCTTCACAAGGCTGGGGCAGAGCCTTTCAAAGATAGAGCAATTAAAGGTGTGCTCATCTCAAAAGCTCAACTAGAAATGTTTGTTTGTGATCTTTATCTGCCCTTTGCTGACAGCTCTCCTCCTGCTGCATGCCTTCGACAGCAGCATCCCTCCTCTGAGCTGGGCTGCAGCATGGCTTGGCTGACAGCTGAATGGGTGAATATGCTGGTTTATGTTTGCTGATGCTAAGAGTATGCCTGCCTTTCAGCCAAGGATGTGTTTGCAGCTTGTGTAGATGCTCCCCAGTGAGCTTTTAGCTAGTTAGACTGAGGTATGGGTAGCAGCTCAGCCACCACAGCCTGGAGAGCAGTAGAGGCACAGCACCCAGTTGGGCTGGTCTGCTTCTCCGGCAGGTTTTTCAGCCTGCACTAAGCTCTCAGTTTGCTGCAGCAAATAGAAGATTATGCTATCTAATTTAAGGGTAGCTAAAGTGTAACCCTATAAGATGAAGCAGCATCCTGGCTGCTGTGAGGGCTGGCTCTAGGCGCAGCTGGGTGGTACTGCCCCATCACTCCACTAGCACAGCTTCAGAAGATTCCCATCAGGCTCTGAGTCTGAGACTCTGCAGATCAGATTTTGCATATTTTTCTAAATGTTATCAACCCAGCTTAGCATTTGGTGTGATCTTTCAAGCTTTCTGCTATTTGATAGAAGTTTCTGATGTCAGCAGACATCATACTAAACATCATACTAAACATCACTTTATTTAAAATAATATTTTTGATTTAATAGTTACTTGATAATGTATTTAATAATGTGTAATGAGTGACCTTGAATTGTGACATAATTGCTGTCATGAGCATCTTATTAAATCTATTATTTTAGACAGCTGACACAATTTTTCTTTTTTCTGTGTAATTTTCAAGACAAAAAAAGTTTCTCTGTGTGTGGATTACTTAGGGGGAATGTACAGATCTGCTCACAGAATCATCTTAAAAATACTTATTTAATGACTTGCTTTGGGAATTATGTAATTTCCTTGACATTAAAACTGAAATTGTGGGAAGTTTTCAAGTGTGAGGTATTGGGTGAAACAATGTTTTATTTGAGGTAAAGGCAATGAACTCCTTTACTGATCTCCAAAGTTAACTTTGCAATCTGAGACTGGTTGATTAAACTGGAGTTTATTTAGGGCCTATCCTCACAAATCTTCTGTGATCTGAGTAGTCCTATTGATTTATGGCTTACTCTTGTGTTAAAAGGCTTGAAAAAAAATCTTCCTTTTGTGTTTTATTACATTGTGTTTCATTCCAGATGAAGATGTTTTTGTTTGATGTGTTTCCCTTCTGGTTTTGTCAGGCAAATAGTATCACTAGTCTGCACCTATCTGCAGGTGTAAGTTATTTTCAGATAGCCAAATGAATTTACTATCTCACCTGAAAGAGTTTCAGCTTGAAGAATATGAGTTGTTCAGTATTTTCATTAAATTCTTCTCTTCTTTGTGCATGTATGCATGCAAGAAACGTGTAAGCTAAGTTTGGCACTAGTTTTTGGGTTCTCGTCATCTGTACTGGCCTTTTTTCTCTGGAGTCCAAGTATGGAAACTGCAATGCACTATAATAAGCAGCTCTGGTAAATAAACTGCACATGGTCTTCATATTCTATCTTAAAAATAAATGGAAAATACTAAGAAAGTATAATTAAGTATGTTCTTAGGGACATCTACCAAGTTCTGGGTCTTTTATATGTTCTCTTCCGTCACAAAAAGGGAGTATGGGAATCAATGAATCAAGGTTTCTGTGCAATGTATTGTGAGACTGTTACTTTAAAATAAGACTCATGCTTAAAATATTGTTGAAAAATTATACAACATGTTTGCAGATGAACAGATTTAAACTTCTTTCACCCATTTAAGACATCAGTATTGATCAATATTTGAAACAGACCTGACTAAACTAAATTCTTAAGCTCTTCTTGCAAAGACCTGACTCATTGCTCACAGTCTATTAGCTGCTCACCTAAATGTGATATAAATGTTTGAATTGTTTCAATATACAGTATTTAGCCTTGCTGATGTCAGTGAAGCTGCTTATCCAGCTTCAGAGTCATGTAAATAGCCATGTAAATTTTATTTAAGCACTTTTTTTATACAATGTTAGATTAAAGAAATACTAACCCAACCCATGCACAGAACTGAGCAGGTAGTTCTACAATAGCAAACTGAGATAAACCAAGAAACTAGAACGTAAGTATTGTTGACTTCTGTTCATACATTAAATGAAAACATAGGGCATAGTCCTAGGAGGTGTCTGGTCAGACAGAATTCTGTTCATGCTGTTGTAGGGAGCCTGCAATATAATCTCAACATATTTCTGAGTTTTGAGTTCCAACAAAAAAGTATTTAAGTTGCTCTCAGTGCAGCAGTAGGCAGGAAAAAGCATAAGAAATCTGTGTGAGAATCAGGGCTGAGATGGTGCTGGAGGGAACACTGATTCGTATCCTGAACTGGAGTAGAGAGACAAGAGCAATAAGGAAAGGGATGGGGGCAGTGGTGCCAATGATGAAAATGCTGCTTCCCCACAATCCCTCATCAGAGCTGCTCTGCTGTCCAGTCAACTGATTTCTCTTGCTTTGCTTCTGCTTTCACTGAAAACCTTGAGCTAGAATTAAAGTCCTCTCCAGTAAACAAAAGGTTTTTTTATTTCTTTGCTAGCCTGTGTCCTAGGGGAGAGAATAGGGTTTTTTGTCTCTGCCTGCGGCATCTAACTTGCTCTTGTAAACAATTTTGGTTCAGTACCTCAGGCTAAATTCAGTCTTTCTGCCAAAAAGCCAGAGTTGGGTAAACTATTCTTATCAACAATTTGCTTTGAGAAAGTTTCAAGTTTCATCTTTCCAAATCTATTCAGATTTGAATTTAGTAACAGTGACAAACTAGAACACACACAAAATATGACCGAGGTGCCTCCCTCCGATATTTCCAGCGTAAGCAGCCTTGATTTTCTAGTGCTAGATTGCTAACAGCCCCTTACATACAGTCTGTGGGTCTCACGGGGCAGAAAGGCAATCACTAACTTCACTGTGAGGCTGAGGAAGTGAGACCCCTCAGGTTTGAATTACTTTGCTTGATTTAGAGCAGAGTCCTGAGCTGTGCTCTTGTTTTCAGAAACTTGCCTTCCTTGCTGATTTGCAGAACATACCACCACAAGTGCTTTTCGCTTTCCCCACCAAAACTGTTTTGCTTCATGTAGTTAAACACTTGCTGAACTGATGGAAGAAATTCCATAGCTGGTATTTAAAAACCTCAGTGTGGCTCCTGGGCTTTCCCTTGTTTCTGTCAAGTTACGAAGTGGAGAGTTGATGGCTGTGAGGAGGACAGAAGCAGTCTGGCTGATGTCTGGAGGGAAGGCTTGCTATGGGTGCCTGGTCTGGCTGGTGAAATTTTGCACCAGCCCTGCCAGGGGAACAGAGCAGCTCATCCCTGAAGGGTGCTGAAGACAGGCTGTATGAGTATCGTACACATCAGGCTTTAGGGCATGAGGACATGTATTGTCTCTTGCCTGTTTTGTGAATCTGGGTCTGTGTTTCAAATAATGATTCCATACATGAAAGACGCTGATGTCCAGACATTCTACAGGTCAAACAAAATTATTATCACACAGTCCTGAGAGGATGGTGGTTACTTTTGTTTCATCCCTTATGCTTAAGCAGTGCATCAGAGGCTAAAGCATTATTCATTGATTTTAGCAAGGCTTTCAGCTCCTGCAAAGAGATGGATGCTAGTATCAGAAGGGAAACAGAGACATTAAAAGGGGTCAAGGTGACCATACGTAAGCATTAGGTAACATGTTAATTTAAAATGCTGAATGAAATAGTTAAAATATTTTAATGGTAAACCAAAGTACAAACACAGAATGTCCCTTTTAGCATGGGGCCTCTGAAACTGACTCTGACTGTCAGCCTGGATGCAGGAAAGGTTTGAGGGGGAGAAGCAGGTACACAAAGAGAGCAGCTTTTTCACACAGATTTCAAAGAGGTGAAATTCCTGCTGACCTTGTACAAAACAGTGTGGGGTGGGTGGGCGATGACGCCAAAAATAAGAAAAAGATTGCTTTCACAAAACAAGAGGCATAAGACAAAGCTAAAAAATCACACAGTTTTTACATATGTTTTTTAAAGGATAATGACTAAGTTAACTGACTGTGCTCAAATAATTTTCTCTGCAATGTCCATTTATGATAAATACTGAAGGAGAAATTATGCAAGCTAATGATAGTTACAGAAGGATGACTTGTATTTAAGAGAGCTACTGCTTGGATGTCACAGAAGTAGAAAACCAGTTCTCTGAAATATTAGATATGTGACTGGTTTATGCTAACAACTGTATAGTCTGATTCTGTAAACACTAAGCCATGTGAGAGCAGAACTACTCTCCTTAACACAGTATATTATGTTATTAGAGAAATATAGATTTAACATGCATAATTATCAGAGCCTTCATCTATGTTACAATTTTAAATGTTAGATCTCCCATTTTAGAATCTCCATTATAAACTGTGGGGATATACAGAGAAAATGCATGCACAAATTGGGGCAGAAAAAATTACTGTGTTTTGCTGCGTAACAACAGATTTTTTTCCTTTATATCTGTAGCTTTATAAGGTTTCATTACAAAAATAAAAGTCTTGTTTTTAACTTTCCTTTTAAAAATCTATCCAGAAAACCCTGTACAGCATAAGACAGAACACATTAAAGAAAGTCAGTCTTTTTATCTTTCCCTTCCTCTTTTTCTTCTTTTTTTTTTTTAAGAAGTAGCATAAAATATGTGTGCTGTGTAAGAACGTGTGTTGAAGTTTCATGTTTCAGGTAATCTTCTTTAAAATAATGAGAGTCTAGATTGCATCAGTTAGTTTAAAAACTGCTATGCTATTGGTAGGGACAAAATGGGATTAGAGCCAAAGTTTGACTGTGTTACTGCCAAAGTCTGTATCAGATTTAAGACACATGCTTCTGCAAGCTTCCGTGAAGGTTGTGAAAAAAGTTTTAATACAGAGTTGGATTACAGCCTTTGAGCTCGAAACACTGGCCACTACACTACCATCTTAAAAGCCTGCTGTAACACGGAGCACAGAATAGGGCAGATTTCTTACATTTTCTGGACCACAGATGGATTTTGAATGTCTCTTTGCGTCTTGATGGAAGATGTGTGAACTTCATTAACCGGTATCCATACCTGATCACTTGTGAGCGTGTATGTGTATACATACAGATATATATAAACCCTTACCATGATTTTCTTTCAAGTATGTCTAAAATCTGCTCTAAGAAATGACATTCTCTAGATGAACTTACAATTATTTTTTCAGCAGTAAGGAGCCAGATATTTGCTCTCGGATGTTGGAATCTTTTGTGAGTTTGTAAGAGAAATTCTGGAAGCTTTTCTGTACTGGTGATAGAGAAATGCATTTTGAAACAGATGCCTCTAGCTGTATGACAACATCTGCGTAGTAACCTGTGGATTATAAACATCAGAATGTACAAACTGTGGGCAACTGTGAATATTTTCATAGTTTCTTTTCTACATCTCCTGCAAGGATCTGACTATGAGAATGGATCTGTGAAGGTAGGTGATCTTTATTTACTGTCACTCTTAATAATCCAAATTGCCAGAATTATATACATTCAATGTGCAAAGTGGTGTTGTTTTTGCTGTTTTAGTCGTTGGGTTTTTTTATGTGATGGTTTAGTTGCACAAATATTTAGCAGTCATAGAGGAAAGAGAATATATAATGAAGAACATATTTGCTGTTTAATATTTTATGTCTTAACTAGTTATTATTAAGTACTTGCCATATACTTTGTTCTTATTTAAACTTTCAGTGTCAGCCATGCAAAATAAAAGCAAAATCTAAGCAAAAATGCAAACCAGAGAATTTAGAATACTCATTAAATACACTGTCTTATTTCAGGTATTTGTTATTGCAGGAATTAGTATCCTTGAAAATTTTCGTCTAAAGCCACATGCTCATCACTTGTTCACTTGTTTGCCAGAAATTAGAGAAATATTTTTCCTCTGTTTTATCAGGAGATATTATTGAGGGCTTAAAATAAACATCAACTAGTAATAATAGAGAACATTGCAGGGAAAATAAGCTTTCTTCTGAATATAATAAATGCCACAAAATTTAAGCTGAAGCCTCACCTTGAGAGTAGGATTCTTCAGATCTGACTTTCTGAGACAATGTGAGAACATCCAGGACAATCATTTAGAAAAATCAGAACAAAAACTGGGACAAGTTTCTACATGTGCAGTGGGTCCAAAAATGATTAGTTCGGTGTGTGGTCCAGAGCAAATTTGTTTTTCATTGAAAGAACAAAACAGCTAATATTTTTGTTTTCACTTCAGAAAAACCTCCTGCTTGCAAGAGATGACCACACACTAGTCTGTGAACTGCACTGCAGGCTGACCTGTGTTTTAGAAAATAAATGCTAAGATATGTGCTCAATTGCAGACTGCTGCTGCTGGCCCAAGAAGTTAGTAGTGGTGAGCAATGTGTGCCTCAGAATGACTAATAACTAACCACTTTGCCTGCACACCATTCACAAGCTTTTAATTAACAACCTTAGCAATCAGTCCTTTGAAGGCATTAGGACCAGAGTAATCAGCCTTGTATACATTACCTTTATGCACTGCATGACAAATCACTGGTTTCTTACATGTAGCTGTCACTTTATTTAAACCAGAAAGCACTTTCTAATGTAGAATACTAGCCATTGTATAATTGGCAGTGGTTATAGTTCTGTCCTCACAAGTTTATTCACCACAACAGTAAACTCCTAATTAGTCCTTTAACTAAATTTTGAATCTTATCCACTTTGCCTAGAGTAAGTGGAAGAGCTCTTCTTGCTCATTTAAAATAGTTTATAGTTTATTCACTATGATAGGATTGTCTGTTCACCCTATGTACATCTGTAATTGTTTTCATTGAAATTTGTCCACCACTCTCAAGAAGCCAACTTAGTCACAGGGTGCTGTATACAATAACAAATCACTGTTAGTTGCCACTGTTAGATATACGAAGGTATCGTGTAGATCATACTAAAAAGGGCTGTGTTTCACATTCACTGGCCGCTGATTGCCACAAGGGAAAGTCTGGTTTTCTGCTTGTTCTGGTTTTTTTTTGTGTAGACAGAGATTTTTGGCTAAGCTGATTATTTTTCTTTTAATGTTTTACATAGTATGTTAGATTTCTGGTTTGTTAAAACAAGCCAGAATGAACATGAACAACCTGTGGGCTTTTGAGTGTGAGCATATAATCTACATAAAGTCCTTCATGTTGCAGTGTTTAACAGTATAGAGGGTTATGCCCATTCTTACCCTTTGCACCTGAAACTGAATTTGCAGAACACAGAAATGATGTATTGCATTCACCTACCCCACCTTATTTTTTAAAAATTTCTGTAAGACCTGTAGCAGCATTGCCTGGATAAAAACCACTATGTCAGAATGCAGGTAATATGCAATTAATGAGACCCAAGAAAGGTTAACAACCAGCAACCTGATCTCCTCCCTGTTGTATGAGTTCAAGTAGCTGAGCTCTGCCCTGGACACCTGAAGTTTTAAACGTGGTGATGCTTTAAACCATCAGGTGGTGTCAGTGTGGTATCATGCGGTAGAGTTTCGGGGGGCTAAGGATTTGAATATTATCTTATCTTATATTCTGCAAATATCTTGATTATTGCAGTGAACATATAAGCTGCCATGATTCAGCAAGTATCTCCGGTGTGCTTGGCTTTTCTCACCCTTCAGAAATTCCATCCTCTTCTAGGTACAGGAGTCCTTTCCCCCCAACATGTGCACACCGAGGCTGGTTTTCCCTGCCTGTCAGGCCTGACTCCTTTCTCTCTCCATTCCTGACCTGTTCCAGTCCCAGCATTTGAACTGTGCTCCCTCACCTCCAGGACTTGGGCTCTGTTTCCCTACTGGGCTCCCATTCACATTCTCCGTGTGCTGCTCCCCTTTCTACTTGCTTTTCTGGATGAGGATGTCCTGCTTCTCTCTCAGACTCTTAGGAGGTCTGTCCAAATTTCTCAGAGACAGCCCTACCGGACCCTTTTGCTTTCTGGTCATTTCTGACCCTTTGCTCTTCCATTCCTAGCTTCTCACTTTGTCTCTGTGGTCATGACTTCCCAGCTTTCCTTTTCCTGACCTCACTTTCTAGTCCTGATCTTCCTGGATGCTCTCAGCCTCCTTGGCCGCCAGGTCTTGCCCTCTTCCATCAGTGTTCATGTCCCCTTCCACAAGCAAATCCAGCAGCTTCCCTTCCCTGGCTGCCCTACCCTAGTGGCCTGAAGGAGAGGAAGGGCAGTTCCTCTGTTCTAATTCCCATGGCTGGACCTGCTGTGGCTCTGCTCTTGAATGGAGTGGGGTCAGCACAAACTCCATCTGCTGAGTGTCTAGCTGCTAAACCCTGGCAGGTCCCCGCTGTTGCTCTTGGAGGTTTTTACATTTGGGTGGATTTTTGCAGAGACAGCAGTAGACACATCTGGGCCAACAAAGGTTCCTCAGGTGTCAAAACTTCACATCTGTGATCTACAGCAGGGAAACGCCAAACATTTGCAAAGATGAGATTGCCAGACAATGTTTTTTTGCACGGATGAAGAAGGTACTTCATCCTCAACTGCGGTCAGACCATTTTGGCAGAGAAAGCAGAAAAACTATTAGAATCATTTTGAGGCAGACATCTGGCGTGGAAAGTTTCAGCCTGAACATCTAACGTCTGGCAGCATTTTCCCAGCTCTTCAGAAACAACTGGAAGGCAGTCTCATGGTGGGAAGTGGCGAGCAGACTCAGCCATGCAGGTGTCAGGCAGGGCTCATATTGAGGCTGGCAGCAAGCCCTCTGTCTCACACACCAGTTTCTTGATTCCAGATGCCAGCCTGACATGTGAAGTCCTATTTGAATAATTAGATTTCCACATGGGTTTTCTGAACATTGAGCACTTCTTAATTAATCTTTTTTTTTTTTTTTTTCTTCAGGAAATGCTTTAAAAATTCCTTGTTGAAGTTTTGTTTCGATGGTCTGTTACATTTTGGAAGCCCCTCAGCCAAGGAAACACAAAATTCTCTGTCTCTTTTCCTGTCTCTCCCCCACTCATTTTTCCACTCCTAGAGCAATGACAGACACGGCTACTTTTTCCAGAATTAAAATTAGATGCAAAGAGCAATGTCTTATATTCATCAGAGCTGAGGTGAATTTCTTGCAAAGAAAAGGCAATGATCTGTCAGAGGTGCTTCTGCCTTCAAACACTAAAACCACCTCTCTAATGAGGCTGAAAGGTCTTGATCTCTGAGAATCGGAGTCTCGTTGCTTCCCACCCTATATTGTCCCATATTAATAAAGTGTTAGGAGGAAGGCAAGAGAAGGGGACAACTGGTAGTGCCCAAGTTATAGCAGACTCACAGCCTTTTATTTTTGCAGAGGTCTTCTCCCCATGGTGAGAAGACCTCTGCAACCCTCCTTTGGTTCATTAGAAAATCAGAAATCCACAGCTGCTAGGTATATCACTGAACTAGAAATCTGCTTTCTGATCAGAAAACCAAGGGCACAGATTTGCTTAGCCCAGGAGGTAAACACAGCTGTCTTACATGCACTCCTTTTCCACAGCTAAACCTGTTTTACATCTGCACTAAACACTGATACGGCCTAGAGTGATCATTTTTGTTCTAGCAAATCTTAGATTCAGCAATCTCATACTGCCACTGCGAGCTGGACAGAGGTGGAAGCCACTTTCCAAACACAGCTGCTACAAAGTCCTTGTTCACTGGTGAGAATGAAACAGCACTTACCCATGACGCCCAGGCCCTCGACCACCTAAGTGGAGAATGCCTTGCTCTTGGGAAGGCATGTGAATACTGGAGAGCCATCACACCGTGAGTGGAAAGAATCAGGAAGCTCTTTGCATCTCTCCCTTCCCTGAGCCAGCTGCAGTCTGTCTGTGTAACCAAAAAAGAGCTCTGCACAGAAACCTGAGCAGCAGAGCTGGATGTAACCTTTTGTCTCTGTAATTACTACTGACGTTGTTTTTCACATAGATCTATGCAGCTCTCTAATAACTACTTGCAAATGTTGCTCAGTGTCCAGAAAAGAGAGAATCTATCTCATGGGATAACTTCCTCAAAGGCAACTTCTGAAAGTACAGCAAACTGTTAAACAGCTAGAGAAGGCAACAGTAAAGGTTGTTGGAAACATTTTCTCTGTTTAAACTAGGATTTTTGTCCTCATATCGAGTTTCCTCTCAAAGTTAGCAAACTTTTTTGAATTAAGATCATGAAATTGTGGTTTTTCAGAAGTATTTTATTATCCTCGCTTTGTCAGTGTTTCTTTTGATTCTCTGTGATTACCATCTCTGACAGGCACATGAGCCAAAAACGTGAAAATTTACTTGCCACATTCCTGCAGAAATGACTGTTTGTGCTTTTCCTTCAGGAGTGGGAAGCTATCAGGGAGGTTGTGAGGAAATCCAGTTTGTTCTGACTTATCTGCTACTGCCTTGACAAGGTACAGTGAAGGATAAGAGAACAATTCTGTACTGTCGTCATATCATATGGCATCTGTCCTTGGCTCTTATCAAGCTGGAAAGGAATAAGGGGTTCTAATACACCGCTACTTTATCAAGAGAAGTTCTTGCCTGTGAGAAACAGCAAAAAAAATCCCTTCCAGCTGCTGATCCAGCCCAGTCCATCTCAGCTAGGATTGTAATGTCTGGGGACAGATCAGAGCTCTGAAAAGTACATCAGGCTGTTTAGATTAACCAGATGCACCATTTAAGAAATTCATTGTGATGGTCAGATGTTTGAAATTAAATCAGCTCTAATTAAACTCTGACATCAGTCGTGGCTCACATCTGAAACTCAGTGAAACCAAGGGGAGGCAGGAAGGCAGGTTCAGAGGGCAGCGGACCAACTTTCTGTTAATTTATGGTCTCAAGGCAACTGAAACAAGCAATCCACTCAGGCTCAGGGAGTGCTGCTTGTCTGTTTTCCGCAGCCTACTTGTGCTTTCTCCCTCACAGGCACTTGAGTTGTTTCTAACCACTAATGTGGTGGGATGGAGGCAGGCTCCCACCGGAGGCAAACAGAGAAATAATCTGCTTGACAATGAGGAAAAATAAACCTGGTGAAAACTTTGGCTTTTGAGACCTCTGCTGCTGTGTCTGCAGATTTTGTTCTCATCCACAGTGTCTCTACTCCAGACTAGATCTGAGTGAGGTTTACCTGTGTCTTATCTCCTGTGGACACCATATTGGTATTTGAAAAAAGTAAATAAAGTACAGTTGTTGTAGCTGGTAACTCATTTATTCTTATTCTCATTATAAACCTTGTACAGTAGTTTTTACAGTTATCACTAAATGACTTGGATCTGTGTTTCTTTCAGACCTTTCTCTCATCAGTAATATGTCCAGCTGCAAAACTGGCCATTGATGTTTCTTGGGCTTGGCTTTGAGATATAGTCCCAAAATCACTGTATTGCTCAGTTTCCCTGGGGGTGAAGAAATGACCTGAAATATTTCGCTGCAGGGAAGCAAATCTGATGTGATACCTTCCCTCAAGAGCCCTTTCTTTAGGGATTTCTTATACCTCCCACTATGTGCCAGTCCCTTAACTACTTCATTGCCTGCTTCATACCTCCCCAGCGTGTTTTTCAAATCTTCATCATTCTTGTTGGGACTTGAAAAAGTCTGCATGTCCTCCCTACAGCTGCAGAGAACCCATTTACCCATGGGAAGACCGACCACAATTTGCTTTTTTTTATGTCCTTGTGAATGAGCTATATATGCGCTTCTGTATCAACGAATAGCAGAACAATTGATCAGGGTATTTTAGTTTGCTTGAACTGAGAAAAATCAGCTTCCTTAAGGACACCTGCATATTTGTTCTATTTTCTTCCCCAAATGTGACCTAAAATGTGGGACCCCTCAACTAGCGCTAGAACACAATCTAGGATTCTTGCCACTTCAGCAGAGTCATACTTGAGTATAATGGACATGCAGCTAAAGACATGGGATTTGGCAACCCCATGTTGGCGCCACATGGGTTTGGAGCGAGGTGACTGCTCTCCTTATCATCAGGATGTCAAATGGCTTTGTCTGAGCCGTGCTTCTAGATGGGAAGCATGCTGGGTTAGTTTTGAGAATTCATAGTCAGCGACTGCAGCGTGGTCACTATTTGTGTGCAGTTGGGGAGGGAGTTCTTTTTGAGTCGGGTTGCATTGCAAACATGTTGCATCATGTTACTGTATCATATAGCACCATTGCATGTAGAGAATGTGCCATACAAACAGGCAAAGCTTTTCACTTTAATTAGCAATGTGACTCAGAAACCACATTAGGATAGTTTCCTGAACTGCTAGGGAAATATTACTTAAGAAAAAGTACAATTCCAGGAAAATGTGTGCGTGAGATTGGGGTAACATAAGTTCATTCAGTACTGGCAATGGCTTTGCTTTGTGAAGTGACATTTTAAAACCCAGCCATCCAGTTGGCTAGTCACACTTCCAAAACATTTATTAAAGTGTCCTGGGGCAAACCCAGAAACTGATGAAAGCACTAACTGAAGGAATCTTCATCACATTAAAAAATATTTTCAAGTATTAAAACACACATAGTCATCTGATTTAATTCAGGTCTCTGCTGCTGAGCCATTCCAAAATCACTGTCCAAACCCCAGTGACTTCCAAAGAATGAACAAAGACCAGAAGAAAGTGTCCACAGTCTGGACACAGTCTTTGTAAATACATATAATATGCTATTTTTGACATGTGTACCCTATTACAGTGTTAGACTAGCACCTAACAGTCTGTATGATGCAGTAACTGCTATGCAATATTTCTAGCTGTGCTCTGGGCCGAGCATCATGGCTGCCTGAACAGATTGAAGCAATGCAAGACAATATGAACAAACATACAAGTAGAGGCTCAGAAAACATACTGTAAGACTCCCAAAGCCATCAGTAACATTTGGAATACATCAAGGATTTACCAACCTCGACTTTCATGACAATCCTTAGTGACCAAAGTGACCTTTCACTAAACCAAGCAAATATACTTTAGGCGATCACCATGCGAGGGCTCTAAAGGTAAACTCTCAACGTAGATGACTAGGCTTGAAAGAGGAAGAAACTCCATACCATAGCAGACCTACACTTTTCTTCCATCTGCCCATCTGGCTTTTCCATCTCTGCCACAGAATGATGCACAGGGAATGTCTTCCTTCAAAATGACATTCAGCTGCTGTGAGGATGTTTTCTACAAGAGCCAGAAGGCCTGGCTATGGGAAGAAATATTTGCTTAATGATAATTGTAATTGATTCTCAAAATGTTTGATGGCTGGGAAAAAGCCTCCCTCATTTTGGTGTAAAGTTTTAGCTGGCTAAAGGTCTATAGTTGTGAGAGGTATTTTGATAAAATACTATCAGTCTAGCATTGCTTTGGGCATGAAAAAGAATATTAAATATTCTGAGATTTATGCTTTGACAAAATCATGCACAATTCAAATGATTTCAGTTCTTTGCTTTGAATATTTTGGTTCATTCACACCAAGAATACAGCATCCAAAATTTCTCATCTCTGAGGATTTTGGTAATGTATACATGCTGCTAAAGTCCGATTTGTTTGCTGTAGCACCACAAAAGATCTACTCTAGTTCAAAAGGCCATTCAAAATATAAAATAGCTGTTCTCTTGAAGCCACAGGATAGCTGATGTGATTTACTTATGAATACATATCACCTTCAGCTAAAGTAGAAGTATTTGTCCGCACCTTGACTAATAAGTTTAAGAAATGGGTAAGTCTCCTGTCTTCACTGTAAGAAAGACTGGAGCTCAGGGAAACTGGAAGGAACTTTTTACCACACTGAACATCAAAGGTGGAGCAGTCTAAAAATTGCTTCACAATTTCTGGGTCTTGGTCAAATGCTGTTCTGACAGGGTTTTAGCAAAAGAGGCCCTCAAACCTCACATCTGTATCATTGAGAAATGTGATAGTCTCAGACAAAGGTCTCCCTGTAAGCCCTCTGCCCCCTCACAGAACACCCAGTCAAACTACTGGTTTTACCATTTTACATTTCTCCCACACCTACAAGTAACATCTGTCACTCCTTCTTTCCATGCTTTGGCATTTCTCCACTGCTTTTCTTGCAGGATAGGGCTCTATGCAGTTTTTCTTTCAGCAGCCATGACACACAAGACTTCAGGATGAAGTGGTGTGATCACACAGCCACCCTTCCTGAGAGGATGGATGGCCAGGGCTAACACTCTTTAACTCTTGAGGCAGACAGCGGAGAGGTTTCACCTAGGTTGTGGGTGGAGGAAGCAAAACTTTTCCCCTGTACCTATTCTTCAGTCCTTGAGCTTTTTCTGGGTAAGCAGGCACTGATGAGGGTAGAGATGTGAGCTTCAGGCTTTCCACTCAGGGTACCATTTCCTCCTCCACACACACAGCAGGAGTAGCTGTCTGGGCATTACAGCCAAATGACACGTCTGATGTATATTTTTGCTGGTGAGAGTTACATGGAGTCTCCTTTTGGTGCAGTTGCAGAAAATGCTCTAGTAGTGGTCACAGCTGAAAATATTAGCAGGAAAATCAAGGCAGTAATTCACCGAGGGAGCTTTGGAAAACAGAAGGTGCTGCCCTGGTAATTTGCCTTAGAGTCCCCAAACCCCAGCTTCTTTTGACTATCATATGTCTAATGCAAGTCTCCAGGCTATTAATGCTGTAACTGTGATAACCAAGTTAATGTTCAGTCTGGACAAGGCAATGCACTGAGACAGCCTAAACTGTTTTCTAAGTATCAGAACAGATTTGGGTATTTGTTTAAAAACAAAGTCACCATTTGAAGGTGGAATGAAGTATTGCATGCTCCTAAAACTTCATCCATGCCTCTGATAATGATGGCAAAGACTGTAATAGTTTCTGAAAAATCCCACGACAAACCCATCCATTTCAGGGAAAAATATTAGTAGGAAGTCAAAATACCTCATTGTTTTGTGGTCATGTTCACCATAATTAAGAATAATTTATTATTTATGCACTTATAATGCACAGATAATCAGGCTTACAGAGGGGATACAGTCAGGGATGGTATTTCATACATCAGAAGTTCACAGCTGACAGAGAATCCAAATTCTGATTTTAGTGGAGCTGCTGAAAAGCAGATGTTTATTCTCTCTTCAGAAATGAAATATAATGATGATGATAGAATTAGTGCAAACTATTATGTGTCAGACATGTGGTAGAGTAAGACACCTCATGCTAAATGTTTATGGGGTGATTCAGTTACTTGTTGATAAGGCAGTAAGTCACTCCTGCAAGCCTGATGTTTTCAAGCTGCAGATTCTCTCACTATTACCCGTTATGCAACACCCCAAGGATACAAGATGCTGTATTATAGACAATATTTTTTTAATGATAAAATTTGGCAATGGTTGAGCCCCTGCTCTCTCAAATTCATAGCCATCACTCTGAGCAGTATTTTCTGTGTTTCCTTGGTAGTCCCTTTGGATGAATGATTTCTCTCATTCTTTACTTTGGTTGTAGACATCAGGTTAGGAATCATCTTTGTGTTTGTACCTGACCCCATACTCCTAGGAGTCACAATAATGCTAAAAATTCTAATAAGAATGATGAAAATTCTCAAAAGGAGCTCCTCTCACTGCAGAGACTCCACACAAGCTTGTCATTCTCACCAGGGAAATGGCCAAATAAGAGACCTTCAGGCACCCTGTAGATCTTTGTGCTGGCCTCACAATGGCAGGAGTTGTCCTGTTTTCTTGCCAAGAGAGAACAAGACTTTTCCACAGGAACTCCCTTGCAGTTCCCTGGCCACATCAGCTCACAGTCTGTGCTGTGAGCCTCAGCACGGCTAGGCAACCACCCCATGGCTTTGAGGTAGGAATTAAAATTCTTTCCCCAGTCCAGGCAGCTGCCATTGCTGCCCTGTAGCCAGTCCCAGGCCCTTCAGACCCTGGTGCAATTGTTTTTCCTGGTTGTTTATATTTGTGTAATAGAAAAATTTGTCTCATAAATTGCTTGTGCTTTGGATAAGGACAGGGGATTTCATGTCATTTGGCTGCTCTCAGCTGAACGGGATTCAGGTCACCTAACTACTGCTGAGCTAGTGACCTGCTGGCTCCTCCTTCAGCATCAACAGAGAAAAAGAGGCTGTTTGGAGGAACAATTTATCAAACAGACTTTACTATGAGATGAACATGCTCCCAATAGACCTATTTTTCTCCATTAACTAGAATAGGAGTCTCAGATATTCAGTTCATATTCAGTCAGGTGAAAACTCATAGGATCCTATTTTTTTTTTTTATAATGATTTTGGAGTGGCAGGGAGCTGTAGGCACTCTGTCTCTGCAAGACGAGCCCATGACTACGATCAGCTCATGGCATAAGAACACCTTGGGGAAGAAAATGCCTTCATGGAAAAAAAGGAGGTAATTTTCAAATGTAGCATACACAGCAGGAAAGTTCCTTGGTATTTTCATGTGGTGATGAATCATCTACCTAGTATTTAAACTGTTTTGAGTCTAGTTCTGAGAATAGCCTTTGGGCATCAATGGAACAAAGGGAATTCAGCTCCTGGTTGTGTCAAGTCTTTGTCTTCTATATAAATCCTCTCAAACTGAATGCATCTGCTACTGCTGCATTAAACACAAAACACTCACATAAAGGTTCAAAATGCCCTTACATGCTGCTAGCACCCTTTGCTGATGTCCAAGTGCCCTCACTTCATGATGAACTCCCCCACACACATTGGTTTATTTTGAAAGATTTAGTCTGAACTTAGCTTAACCCTTTTTGGTAATGTTTGTGTTACAAGGGCATTAAGAGAGTCATCACTCTGTTATGCAGCTACAATCTGCTTTCCCTGGCAAGATAAAGCTATTACCTTCTTTGATTGCTTAACTGCTGAGAGGATGGATCATAAAACAGTGCAAGGTTATTGAGAGGTTCCTTAATCATTTGTCCTGGCCTCAGACACAGTGATAATGTTGAACTGCCACTGGTATTTATGCAGCTCTTCCCACAATAGTATCTGTGACCCTAACGCAGAAAACCATTCCTTTTCAGAAAAGCTCTTACATGTGTTCAGCTTTAAGCAGAGGTTTATATCCCACTGTGGATAAAGACTATGAGGCAGAAAGAATGAATTTCGAAAATTAAAAAGAAAGAATTTATAAAGAAATAAAAGTATTAATTTTGGGTCCTAGGCATGTGTTTGTGCTATAGGTCCTCAAATAAACTTAGAACTTCAGTGGGTCTTTCTTTCACTATCGTATTCCACACATCTTTCCTCCATTGTTCAAAATACCTCCAGGAGATCCTGAAACACAGCATTAATGGAAAGGTCATCTATGTCATGCTGCAAAGAGACGCACATGCTAAAAATGGGTATCAGCAAATGTGGTTTCTGTAGACATCAGTTTGCAAAGGGTAGGATATTTTTTCTCAGGCAAGAAACCTAGGAATTTGTCCAGCATGGAGAAAAAGGTGTAAACTTCTGAACACCTGACAGGAGATCATCAGTACTAATTCTCAAGAAGAGGCCCAGTTTAAACAGTGCAGACTATGTGTGGGATTGTGCATCTATGTGACATGATAAGCCAAATATTTCACTAGCATAAATCAATGGGGAATGAACTCAGTGTCCGATTTAAGACAGCATCCAAGGTGGGAAAGGCTACTGAATGTATCACTGCTTTTTCTCTTGTTCCTTTCCAATGCTAACTACTTTTAGGGTTTTTCTGGCATCTGAGATTGCTAGGGAGAAGATAGATAGTCCATTATGGTTTCTTTTGGAAGGACAAAAGTTGTAATTATCCAAAAATCACAGTGCTAATCCACATTATCATTTCCTGATGTCAATGATGCTGCTCATAGCCCAAATAGAGGAAAACAAATACTCCTTTTTGAGTTGAAGAATAGTTCTGGAACATATGAGAGGTCAGTATTACAAAAAAAATACAACTTCATTTAAGTATGAATCTGATATTTATCTCTGGGTATGGAATCCATTCTTAGATAAGATATTTAGAAAAATTATATTAATAGCAGCAGTAAACGGAAGAGGTAAGAATGAACTACTTAAACTTACTACATTGATATTTGTTATTGATGAGTTCTATGTGAACATACCTTGTAGGCAATAACATTATGTATTTGTTTGATTAAAGGGTGTATGTACATTTATGGGTACCAAAAGTTGAGGATATTTTGAGTTTTCCAGTGATATAGCTCCACAGGTAATTTGTTTATTTTGCAAGCATACAAAAGACACAAGTTGGGATGGCGCATCAGCAACTTCTCTGGTCAACTTGTTCCAGTGCCTCACCACCCTCATAGTGAAGAATTTCTTCCTAACATCTACTAAACTTGTAAAAAAAAGCGCAAAGCTACCCTTTTCCAGTTTAAAGTCATTCCCCCTTGCCCTATCACTACTTCCCTTATAAAAGTCCCACTCCAGATTTCTTGTAGGCTCCTTTTAGGTACTGGAAGGCTGCCCTGAGGTCTTCCAGGAGCCTTCTCTTCTCCAGGCTGAACAACCCCAACTCTCCCAGCCTTTGCAGGAGAGATGCTTCAGCCCTCTGATTATCTTCATTATCTGAGACTCTAAGAGGTTCTGTGTTTTCATTTGATGCTGTAGGATGACCAGAAATTAATGCCTTGGGAAGATTTTGTGACAACACACTAGTCAGTGCTGCTGTGCTGTAGCAAGAAGGTGCCCAGCCGGAGCAATTTAGTCTGTGGTGTCTGAGGTAGTAAGGCCATGCCCTGTTGACTCGGGCTGCTGCACTTTGCACATTCTTTTAATTTCCTAAGCTTTTAGTTTTGAAAGCCTTAAGTTGTGCATAGCTACTTTTATGGTTAATGTGTGTAAAGATGAGTGATGTCCTTTTGGATGCTGAACAGTCTGCGCCCTAACAAGTGTTTAGAAGAACATTTATTGTAGTAGTCTCAGAAGAGTCAAATCAAAAACATAAGGTGGTATTTACCGTTCCTGTTTTAGCTCTTGGGTAGTTGCAACAAAATTAGGTGTTTCTCCTCAGATGTTTTATACCCCAGATAACTGTGGTGAGACTGATTTGACCAAAGATCCACCACACTGATACCTTTCATGATCTTTTGAGCCTGGGTTGGCTGGGCAATTTGTCAATACCACTATGATGCACCAATATCAGAGGTATTTTTTTATTATTATTATTACTGGAATTCAAATCCTAATGGAGATGCGTTTTTTTTTTGGTATAAAAATGACTTCTACTAATATAACTCATTCCTCTTTCTATACAATAGTACTTGTGAAGGCATGAGTTAGTTAATTTCAGTGTGTTCAGTCCACATTAGGAAATTGTACAGCTTTAAAAATAAAAAAATCCTTAAACTAATACACATTGTTGCTTTAGATAAACCCAGAGACGTTTGCTGACCATGTAGAGGCATGTATACTTTTTCTGTACCCTTTCAACTTAGGCTTAAAATTTATTTTGCTCACATAATAATCATTAATAACAACTCTTGATATTTAGAGTAAAAGAAATGGAAAAGCTAGTCCTAAGCCAGTGACTCTTACAACAAATGCAGGGATATATCTTCTAATTTACGGAATACCGTCATCTCATTTTACAGCTTCTCTGTCAATGCTGTCTAGTTCAGAAGATGCTGATTCAGCTAGAACACCTTTTTGACCTGAAAGAGAGAAAAAGAGTCTTGCTAATGATTATTAGAGTTCAGTTTTAATATTTTTGCTCCCATTACCATGCAGTGCCAGTTCTATACTCGCATGTTTTGCAAGGTCAAGGAGAAAGTTTGTGAATGGGTGTGAATACAAGCTGCGGTTCTTAGAACAAATGAGTCTTGATGCACTGACCTCAAGCTGAAATTCAGCTTTCTTAGATCAGCAAAATTCCAGATATAGCTGTTTTTGTAAAACTATCTTGAAATTCGGTTTCTAGTACTAAGTATTCACATTTCTTCTGAGCTATTTGTCCAAAACTGTTGAAATTGGTTTTCCAGTTTTCACCACATATGAAGTGTATGAGATATCATTCACCTATGAAAACCAGCCGTCTCTATAATGAAACATGGCAGCTTGCTAGAGCACAATACAATGTTCTGTGTGGGCATAAAGAAGAGCAAATAACTTATTCTAATTTAACTACATAGGGAATTTTAGGTCAGTAGAATGTAATTACCCCAAAACGAACTTGGCCCGTATGTACAGGCTAACATCTGTATCATTGCAAAATAAATGTCACAGATGTTTTAATAACAAATAACAGATGTGCTCAGTGCTTGGGTTTCAGATCTCATCTAAAAATGTTCCTCTTATAGGTGACCCTTTCCACCACCCCTTCCCCAGTCCTACACAGAGCACTTACTTACTAGCTGTTCAGACTACTACACAACTCCTTGCCAGCTTCCTATAGTTCAGCTTTGCTTTTAAGAACTGCCATTTTATTTATGATAACTGGCACTGCAGCTCTTTATATGCAAGTCAAAAAGTACAGTCAACTACATGACCAGAGAGTATAGCTGGGAGCACAGGCCCAGTGCAACACGGCCGTTTACAATGATAATCTTGTACTTGGGTTGAAGGCAACAGTTTTCAGTAGATCTGGGTGAGTCAGTGGAAATAAATACTCAATGTCTTGATAAACACACAAACACAGATGTCAGAAAGCAGCAGCAAAGACACCACTATTGTTCTGGGGTTCTATGCACTACTAAGTTTTCGTTAAACAGGTACTTTTTTAAGAGAATAGCAATGTTAAACTGATGGTGTAGGTCTTTGCAGGGAGTGTTCTTCCCTGGGAGCAGGGGGCAGTCACATATATCACTCAGGTGGAGGATGAAATGACTGTGTTTAATGCTGCTGCGCAGCCACAGTGCTGAAGTTGGACTTGAAGCCACTTTGGCTGACTTGGGCATGACCCAAACAGTAGTCAGATGGGGAATGGCATGTGCGTCCTGTACTTTGCAGCATGTTGAATGCTGTGTTTGCCTGACACATGGATAGGCCCTCGTACTTCGGGCAGCTTCCAGCTGTACCACATACAGTGATGTCTCATGGCTGGCACCACAGTTTTGGCATCCGAGGTGGCTTGCTGCAAAGGCACGTGGCTTGTGCTCACCAGCTGAACTCATTCAGGGTGTCTATAGGGGTGATTTGGGATTCACACTCGCATGGCCAGCCAGCTGAGGCTGATCATCATCAGCAATGCCACTGATATCTGCCAGGTTCCCTGGTGACCAGGGAACAGCAAACCCTGCATTTGTCGAATAGCTCTGAGGGCTGTGATGGAAAAGGTGGATATCCCTCCTTCACACTTTACATGGACACAAATCCTGCAGATCAGTGAGGTGCTGGGCACTATCAAACCCTGGGATATCTCTGTGTGCTACTGTATTCCTAAGTACTCTTGGCTGCTCTCAGTAATGTGCTGCCTTTTTCTGCAAGTGCTCCATGTGCTGCAGTGGTGGAAGGCTGTAAAGGTACTGGCTTTCTAACTTATCCCTTCCCTTCCAGAGGACATCTTTGTCAGCATTGGAGAGGTCAGAACAGCAGATCAGGAGAGCATCCAGCCTGGAAGAGCTGCTTCGCATCACTCACTCTGAGGACTGGAAGCTGTGGAAATGCAGGCTAAAACTTAAGAGTCTGGCCAATTTAGACTCCCGCTCTGCATCACATCGCTCTACCAGATTTGCTGCTGCTTTCTATGATATTGATACACTGAAAGGTAGGTGCAGGTTTGCAGCTGAGTCTGATCTTGGCTTCAGGACCATTGATTCTTGTACAGTAAAGTGTTAAGCACCAGGGTTTCCTAGAATACGCACGTATTCTAGGAATACACTGGGAACAACAGAGCATTGATGGAAAATGAATTTGTATGAAAAAATGTCAGGCAGCAGCGTGAGTATGCCTCCCTGTTTTATGTCCAAATCAGGCTTATTTTTCTCTGTATACTCTCCAAAGAGAAGATGTATTATGTATAGGTTTGTTAGCTCAAAGAATGGAGGGGAAGTCAATGTGCAAAGAGCAGGTTGGAATGGCTGACCAAGAGACCAGCCAGCAGCATTGTCCTAAATCTCAGAATTTGCTTGCAGGCAGAAACACAAGCTTTACCTCTGGCATAGAAATCCCTTTTTTATTAGGTGTGCTCTGATACGAGGCACTGCATCAGCAGCAGAATTGCAGAGTAAGAAGGTATTGCCCTAATATCAATCTATTTGAGGAAGTATGTCCAGAAAGAAGTAAATCTTGAAACAATAAAACAACATCTGAATGCAGGCAATCACAACTATTCCCTCATCTGCTGCAAAAATTAATATTGTTCCTTCTAGGTTAAAGACTCAAGATGCATTATATATTCATAGACATAAAGGTTCAGTTACTACACTTTGGTCTAGCAAATGGATATCCTACAGCAAATCTACCCTGTAGACTAATGAAGGATAGACGAAGCTAGTCATTTTTTTGTTCAGTCTTTACCCTGAAGTGATACAATCAAATCAATTTCCTTTGGGGAAACCAGATATTGCTGATCTTGTTCCAATACCACTTTCACAATAACCACAGCCATATTTACACACCATTACTCAGCTAAATTATGGCCCAGCAAAGGCCTTAATTTGCTTCTCTGAGCCACAGCTCAGAAATGCAGCTATGAGTGCCAGTCTGAAAAGGGTTTTAAACTTCTTATAGAAATTTTGTACAGAAAAAAGCTAAATCCAATACACATTGGCATAACAATAAAAAGGGCTTTAATTAATGAGAAACATTTTGTTTACATAGCTGTACAAGTCTACACAGCAACATTAACAATTTATTGAGTTATTAGAAGTATTATCCAGGATTAAGTCCTGTAATTCTCTACCCACCACTGCTCATTTACTGAGCACTAGCATTTCTGAAAAATCAAAATATTCCTATTGTCAAAACAAGAAGACAACAGGGGATGTTATCAAATGTTACTGAGGAACTGCATATTGCAATGTTTGGGGTTTTTTTCAGTGGCAGAATAATTTAACTGTTCAGGTAATAAAGTCAGATGACTGTTGTCATATAGATGTAATTTTCTGCTTAGAACAGCCATTAAGTCACTTCCTACTTTTCCTTTAGAAGTCTAACTCTAGACACAGACATGTTAGCATTCTCAAAGTCAAGGCACTGAAAGTTAGGTTAAAAAAAGCCCAAGAGGTCATCTTCTCCATTCTGCCATCCAAAGTGGAATTAGCCCAGAACAGAAACTATCTTTGTTCTAATATTCTAATATGTTCAGGGTACTAAAGCTCCTTTTAAAAAACAAGCTTATAAACATGTATTTTTTTCCCCCCACACACCCTTTCCAGTCATTAAGCAATGACCTTTTTGCCAAGGGCATCTGTTTTATTTTAGTAAAGTGTTTTGACAAGAAGGCTGGGTCAAGGCTGTTCATTGCTTCACTGCTAGATCATCTTCCACAGCACCCCAAACTCCTGCAGGGAAAATTCAGGAGTTTCTCTTCCTCTCTTCTAGAGCTTTAAAGATAAATACATGGAAATTTCATGTCACTGTGTCTAACCACAGCCTCCCTGAGTAGCTCAGCTCACCTAGGACTGCAGTGCTCTGATGCTGGACTCTCTATCAGAGCCAAATATCTCAGCAGCTGCCCTGTGCTTGCACATCGAAAATACCAGGTTGAACAAAATGCGACACCCACCTCTTTGTGACTGCCCCTTCCTATAACAGCCCTTCTGCTAAAGAAGTGGTTAATAAACTGAGGATGTGTGCAGTTGGAAAGGTCATCACTGCTTATACTTATTGAAGTGACATCTGAAGTGATTACATGCACATACCTTAATGAGTCTGCCAAACAGTTTATTTTCTATTTTAAGTCCTAGTATTAGATTGCTGGTTTGATAGACTAATATTACCTAAAAACATTACATAAAGTTCTATTGATTTTAGTGATTCTTCTCTTAATTTATTGTAAAGTCATAATTCAGACCCCAAGCTCTTATTTCTTGTGTTTTTTGTACAACTGGAAACTGTAGTGAATCAGCTTTCAGGAAGGACTTTGCAGGAATAAACAAACTGATTTAAATATACATGGTTGAAGAAAAAGTTAAAAATAAAAGGAAAGTCAGGTAGGAAAGATAGAAATAAATGCTCGCCTGACGAAAAAGTATAGCATGTAGATTAAAAGTGCTCCAGATTTTTTTTACATTTTCTTTTTCAGAACTTCCCTGTAAATGTATCCACTGCTTGCACAATAGTAGGGTGGTGGGCTGCAGTGAGAGAACAATTGTCTTGATAGTACAAAAGTTGCTTTTGATCTTTCAGAAGCCTGATGGAGGGGGGGCAGACAGGAAAAATGGTTTTTGTGATTTTAAGAGGGACTAAAGAATAAGCACTGGTGACTTTTAAGTAATTCCATAACAGGTAAGCAAAAGCCAAAAAAAGCAGGGCCACCTCTTAGCAAGACTCAAGATAATATTATGTAAATGTCACTGTTTTCTCCCTCTGGGGTTCAGTCAGTTAATGCATTTTTCCTTCTCACAGTCAGAATTTGACAGATCAATCTAAAATAAATTACTGGTCTACAACAACTCAGTATTTGAAAGATGCCACAGTGTTTTGTACAGATAAATCATGCTTGAATTCATATTCCTGTTATTCAGACTTGAACCCCCTGATGGTACTGAGGTGTGAGAGTGTTTGTCTTGGATTTCATTAGACATTTTGGAAACAGTGTTCGCTGGCTGACATCCAGTAGGAGTATTAATACCCTCTGACCAGAATCTGTTAATCATTAATGTGCTCTTGCAGTCAGGCCCAGGCTCTGCTGAGTCTGTGGTGCGGTACACAGAAAGAAAGGATAAAATGACAATAAAGAGGTCTACCCTGGAGAAAAGGAGAGCAGGGTGGTGGCCAGCTTTGTCAGTCACCGTGGAGATGACTCTCAGCCAGGGGAAATCAATGCGGCTGTGTTTAAACCACTGGAATTAATGGAGATTTTGGTCATCTGCATTGAAAGCTAAAGGCGGATACATGCAAAAACCTCTCTGCCAGTGCAGCTGGTGTAAATTACTGGGATAATTTTGCACTCAGACTCTCTCCAGTCCTTAGATCGATCCAAGTAAGTGCAAATCAATCCAAGTAAGTGCAAATGGCCTGCCAGCACTTAATTTTTATTTATATAATGCTTCTGCCTCACTAATCAGAGGTTTAACTTTGCCATGATTGCTCATAAAAATGGTGTTTTCTCCAGTCATAGATGAGGAATGGCAAAAGACTCAGTGTGTGCCAAGGGAAACCTGTGTGGAAGTTGCCAAAGAGCTGGGTACAACGACCAACAAATTTTTCAAGCCTCCTTGTGTGAACGTGTTCAGATGCGGGGGCTGCTGCAATGAGGAGAGTCTGAGCTGCATGAATACAAGTACAACTTACGTGTCGAAAACGGTAAATGAGGCTATTCATCTGTTTCTTTTTACACTGGCCATTAAAAAAGGGAGGGGAAGGAGGATGTTTGGTTTCAGAGATCCTGTTATGGAAGATCTGTCTGCACTATCATAACAAACAGTAGAATTAATTTTTTATCCATGCAGAGTGAATGCAGGCATGTGCAATGGCAATTTTACATTCATGTTGCAATGTTAAAAATGGATATATATGTGTAGAGATGGAAAATCAGGCCCTGAGAAAGTGACTGCAGGCTCACGTGATGTTAAGAAGTTTAATTCTTTAGTGTGTCACTTGGACTTGGGACCTCTGGAGCATATTAGCTCATGGGAATCCTCTGCACCAAAGGGTTAAGAGAAACTCTGGAAAATTTTGCTGTGTGAGACAGGAGTCTAAGCGCTGCATTTTCAAAATGACCATCAGTGCCAAAAAGGCTGGCTAATAATTTTGGATGTACAGTTTTACCAGCCTAAAAAGGAGACATTTTCAGCAGGAGAGACCAGATGCTCTCAATCTGAATACCTCATGATCTGAATGTGCCAAATCACAAGTCACTTTGGAAATGAAAGGCTTAAAACAGTAGTCAATTACTGCTTAGGTATAACAGGTGACAAATACCTGAGTTTTAATGGCCAATGCCAAAAAGTGAGCATAAAGAGAATAGCCAGAAAGTTTCTTTCTGTAGACTCCCTGTAGTGTCTATGTACAGGGATATCTTGCTCCAGTAGGTGATTGAGCAGAGCTCCAAGTTTAGTACTTTCAATCAGCACTACAGATGAAACCAGCTGTGTTCACACCTGCAGAAAGAGCACAAGAGACTGGTCCTCCTTGATTAATCTTCATTTTGTGCATCCCTACTTATAGTTGATAACACCTTTTGACTTAGAGTAAAACATTAAATTTTACTTACAAAAAAGGCTTTTCTTTAAATCAGGACAAAGATGGAGGGCAGTTGATTTAAAAAGAAAATTGAAGTCCTTATGGGCAGCAAGTCAAATTCATGTCTGTATTGGTTTCAGGTTTGTTGGAATCTAATTCCACTGTGTCTAGTTGTACTGTAATATAGCTTGAGTAAAATAAATCAGGGCCTGTCCTTCTTGCGTCAATGTTCATTAATTGCTTTCATTTCACACCAGAAGGAGAAAGCTGTTACAAGCTCTTGGTCACACACAAAAGTCAGCTGGTCAGTTCAGGGAGCTAGGTCAGGCTAAAATGTATTTATTTCTTTATGTGGCTTTGAAGCAGCAGTTTATAAGTTTGTTGAAAAACTGAAGTTTTGCAGAGTGTAACATTCCTTCAGCATTCTTCAAAATAACCGTTCCCTCAAAAGTCCCCAGCTAAGTCCCACTCTTGGATACACCACCACCAGTCCAGATTTACTCCTCTAAAATGAATGGAATTACTCCCATATTAGTGACAGCATCTTTTTTTTTCCTTGTCATAAAAATATCCTCTGAAGGATATTCATGTCACCTGAAGTCAGACACTGTGACACCTAAATTCAAATGTCCAAGCAGTCTGTTCTAGGAATACTTTTCAATGCCTACATGTGGCTGCAGTGTTAAGCCAAGACATGCTGGCATGCAAAGACGTACCCTATGTGTGCCTTCATTTCCCTGGGAAGAAAGCTGGCCTGGGGAAGGTACAGGCGGGGGGTGGGTCACTTCAACACCTCTGACATGTAGCTGCCCAAGGAACCAGGGCTTCCACAAGGCTAAACAGAGATCAGCCTAAGCAATCTGCAGGCACTGCAGCTAGGCTGCTTGGTTCCTTAGGCTCCTGCTATAATCAAGAGAGAGATGTTTCCAGGGCAATTCCCTGCAAGAACACAGCTGAAGTGAAATGAACTCTATTTACTCCTGTTTCTTACCTCTCTGCAGAGGCTGCGGAGGTGAAATTAGGCCACTAAACATGCATGCTGTGATTATACCCTAGGACAGTTAAATAGCTGTCTCCATAAGCGACTGAAATTCAACTGATGATATAACTGAGGACAACGTTTCCAACCCCTGTATTTTCCATTTGAACCAAGCATTCAGAAGAAATTTTGAGTGTGTTTGAAAATAATTTTGAGTGCTCTTGGGTGTTTAATAGCTGGTAATACAGCACTGGGACCACCATTTTGGCAATTTCCTTTCTTGGTGGGCATTGCTTACTTTTCAAAACTTTCAGTGCCCACTTGCTCATGGTAACTACCTCTGGAAAAAGAGCAACGGTGGGAAAAGTGGTGGCAAAGAATAAGAGATTTTGAATTAAAACTCTAAATTTTAACTGTATAAGGGAAACTGAAAAATAAATGTTATTTCACCCACCTAGCTCTTTGAAATCTCGGTTCCCTTGACAAGTGTTCCTGAGCCCGTACCAATCAAAATTGCTAATCACACAGGCTGTAAGTGCCTATCAAATACCCAGCGCCATCAGTATGCCATCATACGAAGATCTGTGCAGTACCCAGAAGAAGATGGGTAAGTTCCCTCATTTACAGTTTCTGCACATCCTGTGCCTTTCAAAGTATGAAAATTATTTTGTTCTGATTTGGTCATTATAATGGTCCATTCACTTCAGGTTATCCTGATTGTCACTCTCGGTTAGAAAGCTTCAACTAAACCTTGTGAATTAGAAGTGAGTGGATGCCCGAATTCAACAAATAACAGGCTAGTTCAGCAGCATCTGGAGGCAGTAAGACATTTAGGTGCTTGAGTGGGAGCTCAAGGGCACATATTATCACTGTGCTCCACTGGGGCTATTTAGGTATGTGCACATATACTTTTTCAACCTGACATGAGCAACTCTGTTCATGCATTATTGAGGCAGGGCACAAGTGGGCTTGAGTGCTGTGCTCAAACTAAAGCCCTCTGCCAAACCTCATGGCATGTCAGGTAAGCGTCAGTGTGAATCGTGGCTTTTCACTTTCTGGTCCAGTCCTGGTTTGCATCTTTCAGGCTCCCTGGCTGGAGAAAAGCCATCTCACATCTAATCCAAAATATGATATAAAATACCTGTAGTCCTGGTGGGAACAGGCTATGTTAATTTAACAAAGACTCTAGAAACACAGCTTGAGTGACTCACTGAAAGTCAGATGTCTGTCTAGCTCTGCATATAGGCTTGCCACTACAACTGCCCTTCAGGTAGACATCTGGGCTAAGGGAGAGGTGGCATTTCAGCAAAGCCACTTGAGCCTTCAATCATCCTGCTGACCCCTCAGAATTCTCTTTCTACACGAATACAGATAAACCTCAGCCTTCTTCTTCCAGTTTGTGAGTTCCTCTTCCAAAGCAAAGTGCCTGAAAGAAAAACTAGTCCCTCTAAAACTGGGAAAAGTCCAAGGTACATCCTTAATCATGGGCAAATTATAAACTGGAGCTGCACTTCCGGCAGCTTGGCAAAATTGAATACAGTTACATGGCAGAAATAGTGTAAGACAAAGACTACCCTTGTTGGGGCAGAGCTCTTTTATGGGAAAAGGGAGCTTCAAAACTGTAGCTGTTTCCTAGGGATGTAATCTGAAATACGTGCTGTACCTGCTCTTTCTAGTTGCTGGAAGCCAGACAGTTCAGCCCTATCAGCAAAACCACCCAGTCCCAAGGTATTCTTTCTGCAGCAGTAATGCACACAGATGCCATAGCTTCATGTAGTACAAATGACAGACCCAGCGTACCAGCAGGCTCATTTTGCCAAATGACTACACTGATGCTCCTATATTTTATCTTTTATTTTTTAATTCCTATGGGTTTGGGTTTTTTTGTTTTGTTTTGTTTTGTTTTCCCCTTTTCTTCTAGATGCCCCTTTACCAACAAACTTTGTCATAATGGATGGATCTGGGATAGTGATAAATGTGAATGTGTTGCAGATGTGCAGCATCCCAACAGGAGAGAAGGTAAACATGAAATTACAGATGGACACTTATGCTTTACTATCTTCATGCTGGTTTTGTTTCATTATGCTTTTGTCCTATTTTTTAATTGAGGGAGTTTTGATTCCACATCCCTAGATAGACTTGGCTTAGAGTGTAGAAACTCACCTGAAAATAAACACTTGTATTTGCTTATCCCCATCTCCTGCTTTTTTGCTTGTATGTTTTATTCTCTCTGTATAAGCAATCTGAACGAGAAATAAAAAAGTATTAAAAAGAGTGAAGTAGATACCCTGGATAATTTTTATTTTACATGGGCCTTAAATTGTATGATGTGAATTAGGGAAAACTTTTGAACTGTTGAAAAGAATTGCCCTGGAATATATTGCATGGAGAAGGTGCTAATATTTTACTGTGGGAAATTCTTAAGAACAGACTTAACTGGGAATAAGATAGGCAAAATCAGTCCTGCCTGTTAGCTGTAGTTAGTGCAAAAGATTATGTGACCTTTCAAAGTATTTTACTAGTTTTTATAATAATAATGTTATATAGGAAGCTTTCAAGCTGATATGCCATACATACTCAGGAGTATGCAGAAGGAAATATAAAAGGGTAAAATTCATAGAAGCATGAACTACTTCCCTTATCCCTCTGCTTTTCCTGGAAAACTGTAATCTGTCAAAGAAGTTTGTGGGAAATATTCTGGGGTGTAACTATGTAAGTCTAAAGATACTAGCAGTAAACATTAGGAGTAGATAAAAATTCTCCAAACCCTGTAAAAGGTTTTTTAAAAAAAATGTTTTTCTCAGGAAATTGTACTGGTCAAAATAAAATTAACACAGCACTAGAGCAGACAGACACAGAAGGAAGCCTTGCCTTTGTGGTTTAACCTACATGCTACAAGCAAAAGAATAAACCATCCAAGGCAACAGTAAATACAAGCTGGCAAGCAATTCCTGGACTAGCAAGCTAAAATAAAACTAAATAACTTTATAAAGTGGCCTGTTGATTATAATCTCTAATTTTAATAAGCAAGAGATCATTTTCATAGTGGTTTCTGGAGGATCCATTCTCACTCTGGATCAGATCATCTGAACATCAGGTTAGGTAGTTAAGCTCAAGTTAGACTTTTCACTCAAGAAAGGATTAGTACTTTATATTTCAGAGTAAGTCCAAAGGACTGTGAATAGCCCAAGTCCTCTTAAGTCTTAGCCTTTTGTAAGGTCAGCTTGGAGCTTTAACATTTGTGGCTTGTTGAATTATAGCTTTTGTTGACACAGACTCAATATTTCCCCGGATTAAATATCATTCTCTAAAGTACATTGTGTTTGGCAGTGACTGAGACAAAATAATTTAAAAGTCTTTGATGTTGAAACAAAGTGAGACCAAAACACTCTATACCACTTCACACACGCCAGACTTTATCACCCCAAGGAAGGGGTTTGTCTTCCAAGAATTTTGGGCAGATTCCTTCCTCCCTTCCAATAGGACACGGGTTTTATTCTGTCTGGATATTGGTTTTCCAGCATTAAGTAAATAATAACGAAGGTTTCTTTCAAGTAATGTGCAAGCCTCTTCTGGCCACTGAGATCAGAGCTCAGGCTGCAGAGGTCGCAGACACAGGTTACATTCCACATTCCATAGGTTAAATCTAAAAGCTAATTGTAAAACTACAGGAAATTACCTTCCCAATGACACATTATATGCCTTGACCTTTAACTGGGGATGTGCTGCTAGCATTTTAATAAGGCTTTCATAAATTGTGGTCCCTTTTTGCAAGGATCAGATTCTTATTGTACTCCAGATGTGTATTTTGAGGGCAGATAAATGAGGTATTAGACAGTGCAATCACTCGACTGGGGTTTTGTTTCTGAACCAAAGTATTTTCTTCCGTATTCCACTGAGAAGTGTGTATATGCTCCTTATTGAAGCGCTAGACCAGCTTGCACCTTACCAGATACAGCATTACTTTTGCAAAATTTCCTCAGTATATGAATAGTGGAGTACATTGCATGGTGAATGTGACAGTTTGCATGGATGTACATTTTCATCTGGGGCATAGACTAAATCCTTTTTGAGATTTTCTTTTTAAAACCTGCTGTCCAATAAAGATCTGTGCATTCCAAAACCTAACATTAGACTCTTTTAATATACAGCCCCCAAATTTTCTTTTTGCAGGATTAAACCCACAATAAATGGCGATATTAGAGTAAGTGAAATAATCAGTCCAATCCTCTCAAGTCCTTTTTTGCACAGTAAGCTACAACAGAAATTCTGAAGACTAGAATGTGTCAGATAGTACACCTGTGAGTCCTAGTGATTACAAAGAGAGAGTTAGTCTCTTCAAAAGCAGGATTTAGACAAGTAAAGCTTACCACTAATGAGGTATGTGCTATTGCAGGACTCCCTCCTCTTGCTGAGCTGGCTATGTGTGGGCAACATATGGAATTTGATGAAGAAAATTGTGAATGCATCTGTAGACAGAAGTGTCCCACAGATTTTTTCCAAAGTAAAGAGAACTGCAGCTGCTATTTGTGTAGAGAGAGCCAGGAGAGCTGTGCTCTGAAACACAAGATATTTCATGCTGAAACCTGCAGGTAAGTGTTCCTTGGCATTCAGTATCTACACTCCAAGATCTGAATTATCTTGTATAGACACTGAAAGTGCAAGTGCTGAACTAGCTAGGAGCTCCACCCAGGATAAAATACCTTCCTGCAGTTAGGGAGATAATAACAGAGATGATATTTACAGTATTTACTTCATAGAAGTAGTCTAAGGTTTACTTAATTAACATGTTTTAAAGAAATCTGGACAAGGATGCTATTCAACTACCAGTATTTATTATTTTTTCCCCTAGTCTTAAGGGGATGATGTGCAACTGTGCTGTAACTGAAATTACTGTGTGACATAGAGGATTTACAGTGAGATACTGAGTCTTGCATTTGTTGGTAGGTAGAACCCATCCCATGCTCTCTGCAACCGCTGAATTCAGTCACATGGACGTCTAGGGACAAAGGTTCCCTAAGTCGGTACCCACACTATACATTCCTTATTTGTTTTGTCCTCAGAGCAAGTGATTGTCTAGAGCTAACGCAATTTTGTGTACATACAAACCTACTCAACCAGCCATAATTCCACTGAGAAGTAGCAAAATAGTTCTGGAGATGTTATACTACATGCCTTTCCCTAACCCTTTTGTGTAACTAATTTTGAGGTTTCTTTGACAAAACTTCAGTGGAAAATGCCCTCTTAAAAAACCCGTTTTCATAGAATCATAGAATCAACTACGTTGGAAAAGACCTTTAAGATAATCAAGTCCAACCATTACCCTAGAACTGCCAAGACCACCACTAAGCCATGTCACTAAAGGCCTCATCTACACATTTTTTTGAACACTTGGAGGGATGGTGATTCCACCACTGCATGGAGCAGCCTGTTCCAATGCCTGATCACCCTCTCGGTGAAGAAACTTTTCCTAATGTCCAATCTAAACCTTCCCTGGAGCAAGCTGAGGCCATTACTTCTTGTCCTATCACTTGTTACTTGGGAGAAAAATCTGACCCGCATCTCACTACAACCTCCTGAAAGGTAGTAGAGAGGTAGTAGAGAGCAACAAGGTCTCTCTTGAGCCTTCTCCAGACTAAACAATTCCAGTTCCCTCAGCTGGTCCTCCTAAAACTTGTTCTCCAGACCTTTCACCAGCTTCTCTGGAGCCACTCCAGCACCTCAATGTCTTTCTTGTAGTGAGGGGCCCAGTACTGAACACAGTATTCAAGGTACAGCCTCACCAGTGCTGAATACAGGGGGACAATCACTTTCCTAGTCCTGCGGGTCCATGCTAGCTCTGATACAAGTCAGGACGCATTAGTTTATTTTTTAAATTTCTCAGAAAGCCTTGGTCTCATGTAGAGACCCCGGTGCATGCAGCAGCTTGGTCTGAAAGTTTATGTAAGGATAGTCAGCATGCAGTTTCTCCGAGTACCTGGTCACCTACAAGGTCCATTCTCATTAACTTCAGAGGTTCATTCCTGGAGAAGAAGATGTGGAAGAAGTAACCTTTTCATCTTTAGGTTCAGTTTTGAAAATAAGGACAAGCATAAAATAGTTGGCAACAAGTATAAAAATAGCTAAAAGAATCAGCAGAGCCAGAGCTCAAAGTGAGAATACGAGACTTAGTCGCTTCTGTGTTTGAGACAGTTGGGAGGGGATCGATGGAATCATCTGTTGTTTCTAGAAGCCATGAGTTTGGCTTCTTGAAATTACTGCCATCTGGACAGAGGACTTTTATGACCACTATTCCTAGAGAACCAAAGCTGAAGCCTCAGGTGAGTTAAAGTCCTTCACAGAATTTGAGGGGAGCACTATCCACTGCTAACACTCCGGACTTCACTGCTCTCAAGAAATGAAAGAATTGCTTAGGTCATAGATGTGGAAAAATGGACAACAGCAAGACATATTGCTGTAGACAAAAACTGTCAGGCAGCAAAATCTTATCTCCCTGTGTTGTAAGGGTGTTGACGCTTTCCCAAATGTTGTCTAGACAGCACTGCAGTGTTCAAAGATTAAAAAGGTGAGGAACGTGACAGTGCAGGATTTTCATATTACAGTGTTCTATCTTTTTGCTTTTTTCTCTTTTATCAAACAGCTGTGAGGACAGATGTCCATCCCAACCCAGAACATGCCCAACTGCAAAACCAGTGTGTTCCAGGCATTGTCGATGTCCAAAGGAGAAGAGAGGTTCTCATGGGTCCCAAAGCAGAGAAACTCCTTGACTGAGCTCCCCCTATTCTCTGAAAATCCACTGCTTTGCAAAGTAGCTGTCACTGACTTTCAAACCATAGTAAACACAAACATCTTCCACATTAATAGCAGAAGAATGAATCCAGTCTGCATTTATTTATTAATCACTAACTGCAGGTGAATCTTTTGGGACACTGGCAATTGTTCTCTAAGAGGTAGCAATAACCAATGAAGTACTGGCTGTGTCAAAGAAAGAGTGGAAAGCGCTTGCTCAATGTTACTCAATGGAAGATGAAGCTGGTATGTTGGTAAAGAGTCATGGTCACCAGCCAGTCTTTCAGAGATTAAGACTAGATAATCTTAGCCTCTGAATCCTTAGCTAATGCAGTTCCTGGGTGAAACTTTCTTCAGAAATTCAGTGTACAGGATTTGGCTTCTAGTTGGTTCAGCACTGACTTATTTGATCTACTGTCCAGCTTTGATTATCATTTTGAGTTTATTGTACAACTACTGTCAGATGTGCCATATTTAAGTGTATATAAGAAAATAAATACATCAGTTATTCGAATGGTTTTGATCTTCCTCTGTTACTTTAAACCTCTGCCCAACAGAAAGAAAACAAGCAAAACCCCAAGGCCATCTCAAGTACAGCCTTCTTATGTTTGTCCCACTGGGACTGGCTTCTGCCCAAACCCAGGTCAAAACAAGGCCACTTGATCAAATCATTTCAGTAAAAAAGTCATTTTTCCCACGTCTGCTTGACAGCCATGTGTGATTTATTTATTTGTTTCTGCTGTAATGTGTTAATCTCCCTAAGGGGGTAACAGCCACACTAGTACTAACTCTTCAGTGTTTTTTAGAAAGGCATGTTTCACTAAAAGATGGTTTTGCTTTTAGCTTACCATGCTATGAAAATCTCTCTTTTGCACTGAGATTCCTTTCACCGGTGTGAGGCTTGAGGAACAGTGTTTTACCCAAATCAAATACAAGGACAGAATTATTTTCTGAGCCACTGAAGTCAGGACTGAGCCAGCCCAGAGAAAATATTGTCAGCAGTAATCCTGAACTGGAAGTGATGGTCTTGATTACTGAATAATTTTTCCACTTTGATAAATTCTCCAGCTCTGCATTGCATTGTGAATGGAGGGAATAGAGCAAATGAAACAACCACCACAGAGATGGAGAGCTTGACACAACACAGGGAACAGAAAATGGGGTTTTGATGCACACCTCAGATTTCTTCTTTATACTTCTATAGGGAAAAAATAGATTGGTTTAAAATAATATCAGACCTAGTCCTGTAAAATTGATTGAATTTTGAACAAAGCACCAAACAATTTAATGTGTCTCTTGTTAGAGTAAGCCATTTAGGATTTGACCCTGTGTGAGTGCTCTGAGCGCTTCCTAAGCTGTTTGTGATCTAGGTCTGTGCAAACACACTGGCCCGCTGCTTTTGTTATCTGTGCTGGGAACTGGCCTGGGTTCCCCTGGCCAAGCAACACAGTCTGCCCTGTGAGCATGCTAGGTGGAGCCCCTGCAGCAAGCTTACCTTCTGGTCCTCACTGGGCTCACCTGCTGAGGGGTTTCCTCCAGAGGAAAGGCCACATGCAACTAGCCTTCGCTTTGCATGGACGAGGAGAATGTGACCCTAGTACAAACCCAGGTGAATCACCTTGGTAGCAGCACACCCTCACATTTCCCTCACTCCGAGAGGCTCTAAATTCTGACACATGTACATGGTGGGTGAAGCCCCTGAGCTATGTAAGGGTGCATAAAAGGAACGAACTGCCCATCACTTTTCACCCAGCTCAGCTGGGGGTACCCCAGTTTTGTGGTTGGATTGACAATAGGCTACACCATTAGGATATTCCTCAGAAAGTAAGGGAGCTGCAGAGGTAAACCAGACACTTAACTGGTGGCACCAGAGGCATATGGAGTAAAAACTGTACATGAAACTATACAACAGTATTTGCACAGCTAAATTCTGTGGGAAGAGCTTAAGCTTTTGTATTTCCAAGCTTTTATTAAATTGAAGTTCAGCAACTGTAACCCTGCATTAATTATGCCTGAGTTTCAGCAGCATTGATCTGTGGAGGCTTCCTCACTTTTCTGTCCTGACTAGTTAATATTAACTTCTTTCATAAAATAGAATGGCTTCAACTCGAGAGACAAATACGTCTGCTTCAAGTACAGAAGACTTTTAGATAAAGCAGTTACTGAAAGGCTGAAAACCATGTTCGAAAACCATGTTCAAAAACCTTTCCCAGTGAGGCACAGAGGGATTTGAACATGAACCACCTTACACCCAGAAGAGTGCTATAGCCATTAGGATACTCAGGCTAGAAAGGTACCATCACTGTCCACCACTGTGAACCCTGCTCTGAGGTTTTCATGCCTAGACCACTGAAAAACAGACCTGTGCCTGGAGGTCTAATTTGGGACTGAAGATCCCAAAGGGAAAGAGTGAGATCTTGCTGTGCATAGCAACATTTTGTGCTTAACTCTTGCAGATCACTTTGTTAAATATTTGTGTAAATATTTATGGTAGAAACATGCTCAAAGGAGAATGTGTGATCTTCAAAAACACACCTGAAGGTCCGCATAAAATCCAGTGTTATTTCTACATTTAATCCCCTACAGTGTCTTTTACCAGTGAGGGATTTCCATTTTGCAGCAGCAGTGTGCCAGACAGCTTGTGGATTCAGAACAGGTCTTAGGCTTACTGCAAAGGTAGAAAAGGAAAGTGCTTGTGGTGGCATTCACTAACAAGAGTGACCTAAGCAGCCAGCACACTTAAATATTTATCTAGTTTATAACTTCATTGCTCCTTAGAGACTGTTAGCCCTGATTTCCAGAAACCTTATGAATGTACTTTCTCATGCTTTAAATAGGATTGTCGACTCCAGTACACAAAGCTGAAATGCACACTCAGACCTCTGCAGGGTAAGTCTTGGGGCGCATGTGTGCATGCACACGTGTGAATATGCACACACAACGCACACACAACTTCACCCTCAGCTCTTTCCCTTCCGGTGTAGCACAGGACCTCACACAACTAATTCTCTCTCTGTTAACCTATTAATCTGTCACCCAGTCCACGAGGTCACAAAATGACGTGGAGGTGATCACCCACATTGTGCCAAGGCTGGTATGGGAAGGGGAAACTCTTGCTCATGCTGGCATCCCATACTCAAGGATTCCACACACACCAGGACAGTTCTGCAGTCCTGTAGCCTTCCCCTGAAACTCAGCATGATGGATGCACCCCTTCTAACTTCACCTAAGGCACAGCACTGCCCTGGGCAGGAATGCAGAGACACCTTAATGCTCTGAATTGACCAGATTCCTACTTAATCTGCATAGGAACATAAAAATATTTTTCACTAGCCATGTAAACTAATTTCTTTAGTATGAGCACTGGCCATTCTTCCCCTCCTGTTCTGTTGCCTTCTCTTGAAGAAAGGATAGGGAAACATTTGGAAGGGAAAACTTGACCCACCTACATTTTGAGCTGTATTTGTGCACTCCTGTGCTTGCAGGACAGGCATCTTACAGCTTCTTTCTTTTACAATGAATCCCCATCCTAGCAGATCTTCTGCTCCTTAGGCCCTGTGGCAGCCTGTGCATTGCAGCATGCTTCTCTTTTTCATCCTACTCTCCTATAAGATTAGAAGATGACCAAAGCTAGAGTGTATACTGCATATTTGTAACATTTCACTGAAATACTACGTGGAAAAGATCAAGAGTTTAAGCACAGCACTGTGAATGCCAGTGCTGCCTGGTGGTCTTCACTGTCACAGCCCCAAGAAGATCGAGATATCATTAACACTGTGGCATAGACATAAATCCCTTACATGGAAAATGAGGGCTAACAGGAGACTCTGAGAGGAAATGGAAACATGAGCAGAAAATTAGAATTAGATGAGGATTTAAAAAAACCCATAATGTTATTTTATTTGAGAAATTCTAGATTTTTCTATCAATTTAAAAATATTCAACAAACTTTAAAATATAAATGCTTTATGTTATCTTTCACATTGACACATCAGAATTTAATAATATTTACTATAACAATTCAGAAGATTTAAATGAGGTGTATAAAATTCATAGTGGATCTGTTTTTTGACTGATATCATTAGCTCTTAACCTATGACTAAATGACCTTCTCAGAGGGAAGGTTATTGAGCAGAGAAATGGTCTCTTTGAAGTTTGAAATGGCTTTTATTACCATGTTCAGCATGACTTGCTTTTTAAGCATATGGACATGATTTACAGATTTCATAGCCAGAATAATAATGCTAAAAATTCCTGCTATGGTGGTTTTAAAATTTTTATATATGAGGGAGGTTTTTAATGTGATATTTGGATTATGGCCTCTACATAGTCTTGCTTATAATAGCAATGAGAATACTTACACAGTAATTGTTAATTCTAAATGAATACACATGAAGTTTTAAAAAATTAAGTTTTTACCAGCTAGTTTTCACTAGCATGTGCTTTTTCAGGCAGGGGGCAAAAGAAAAGACTGAATGAGAAAAACAGCAAAATATGCACACTGCATTTGAAAGACGAAATTTTTATACATTTGCAAAAAATTACACTTGACTTCCAGAAGGAGAGAGGGATGTGTGATCCTACAAAATGCCAGTGACAATGAAGAAATTCAAGCAAATCCTGAAAGTACGGCTATTATTTATTTCAAAAAACATCATATGTCATTTACTGTGACATTGCTCATAGCAAGCATTATTCATAGGAAGCTTGACAGACCCCATAAATCCTGTCATACTGATATACACTGCAAACATATATATCTGTATGTAACCTTTGCACATCAACTCCAGCTGACTTTTAAGGTCCCTTCCTGTCTTCCAGCCAGGGGAAAAAAAAAAAATGCATCTACATTTTTAGGGGGGTTTTGTTTGTTTGTTTTTCTTGTAACCATTGTAAGTCAGGAGTTACGCTAATTAAATGAAGTTATTTTACTATTTTGCTCTATGTAGTATAAAAAAAATGGGAAACCTTGAAAACCCAACCCAAAATTTGTGGAAGATCCTTCAAATGCCCATTTCCCTTGTATTTTCTAAATATCTGATGTGTTTCAACTTTAAAATATCAAAGAGGTTTTCACCTTCCAATTCTGGATTTAGGGAGTGAATTAGTCTCTCTGGAACTACAAGTGGTTACCAGGAGAAATGAATCTATGTTCTCATTTATTACAGTCTATATTAAAAACCAAACAAGTCAGAAGTTACAAATGGTGTACTGCCATTCATTTTATTCCTGTCAGACTCCTACATCAGCAATTACTCAAAAACTTCAATGAAGAATTTCCACTCGGGGGGGGGGGGGGCAGGTGTGGGGAGAAAGTCTGTTTTAAATTAAGCTAAAAGGAAATTGCTCCTTTAGCCAATAAGGTAAAATGAATACATAAAAGGATGCTGTCAGGGCTTGGTCTGTATTTTGACTTCTATGCCATTAACACCCTTCTTTGCTTCCATTTTTATCATACTTTACAATACTACTCAATGTGAAAGGTCCTCCCAGGTTGAGAGCATTGATGATCCATGACTTAGTATGAACTTCTTAATTTCTTAAACATCAAAAGCTACCTTTAAAATGTTTATGGATGAATAATCAATCATTTGAATGTAGTCTACATTAGTTCATAGTAAATATTCTAAAATGTAACAGTGGTTGCATGAAAAATATCCAGTAATTAAGTGTGATTACAAACTAATCATTAAGAAAAGAAAGTAACAGAGTAGGAAGCATTCCCCCTACTCTTCTGCCCGACTTGTTTTGCTAGTGATATTTTTAATCAGTGAACACTGTACCTCTAATGTGTGGCTTATCACAGGTCCAGCTGAAACTGTGATGCAAGATACCAAGACTAACCCATCAGTTTCTGTCAAGTGACTCACTGGCAAAACATTTATCCAAAACCCAGATCCCACTGCCTTAAGCACATTCATGTGCCTCTTTTGCTCTTTTTTCTTTCTTTCTTAGGAAAGCATTTCTTGCTCCCTAAGAACAGGCTAACTGTTCAAAATTGTGTTTGAATACTCAAATATGGTTGCACAGTGGTTATTTAGCTTCACTCTTCAGAATTAAAAAAACAATGTAAGTGATGAAAATCAAAGAAAAGGTCAGCATATTCAGAACTATGCAACACTTCTTATCAGTACTGCCTCCATAATAAACTGCAATATTTGCCTGCAGCTCAGTTCCAAAGGCATGTCGTGAAAATCCCTTCTAGTCATCTGGTCTCTCTGATCTGTCATTTCCCTGGACATCCCCTTTTGAGACTACCCACAGCTAACTTCTGAAGTTTTCATAGCTAATGGTGCCTAGGCCTCTCTACCTGTCCCCTCGAGGCCAATCACCTGATAACCTTGCTCTGCTCCATATTAATTAAATTAAACTCAGCGCACTTATTTCCAGGCTGCACAAAGTTGAAATCTGTGGCTTCTGTTTCAAACCTCAAAGAAGGGTTTTGCATGCCTGGAAGCCTCACTAAATCTTTCCAACTCTAACAGCCAAATAGAAATTACTGCTTCCTCTGTGGACTTTACCTTCATTTTATCTTTAGATATTTAAGGCTATAATAACACTATTAACTTAAAGAAACACTTGTTTAATTTAATGGATTTAAAAGTATAGTTACAATTAATTATTCTTGCTTTACAGTTTAAATCTGGATAGATGCTATCAAAATACTGGATAGTTCATGTTTAGTTTCTATAAGAAACTTTAATTCAAACTATAGAGAGCAGGCAGGTACTACATTAACGGGTATCATGAGCACAGAGAACAGTGCTGAAAACGGTCAGGAGCATGCATATGGTAAGAGCATTAGTAGCAGGAAATAATACATATCAGACGCAGGTTCCTCAGCTTTTCACTGAGAGTTTTTTGCCTCTCCACCAGGACAAACACATTTTAAGTTTCCAATAGCTCCATCTGCTGTTGTCACTGCACCTTTTTCTTCCTCCACCAAGACCTGTTTTAACTTTCAGTTAAACCTGTTTTGTCAGCATTTTCATACCAAAACCCCTCTGAATGTTCTGTCACTTCAGTTTGGATTGACTCTACAACATAAATTTCCAGGATTTTTTAGAAGAGTTGGTCAAGTACAGTCTTAAAATTACAAACAGGAGACCTCTAAGACAGGCCTTCTCTTCTAAGGCTGCTGAGATGCATGAATGCTAAAGCACTTTGATGTGGCCTCAAAGCTGCAGAAACAGAAATTTAAATCTGCAACTAAATGGACAGTAAAATCTAGCAAACCTGGGGAAAAAAAAATAAACTCAAGTCTAGTTTGGTCAACAGGCTGTGGCTTCGTAACAGCTGATACCAGATCTGTGTGTTACTGCATCTCACTTGATCCAGAACAGACACAGGCAGAATTGAACTTCTGTCAAATTAGTCAGATGACTGGTTAGAATTGATGCTGGTTGTGTACTGGCCACAGGACAGATACCCCTTAGGTCTGCCAGTACAAAGGCTCTTCTGACAGATTTCAAACATCAGGGAGAGCACAGCCATTGCTTTGCATTGTGTGCCCAGTAATTTCTTCTGCCCTGTTCAGGGAGCCCTTAAGCTGGATCACGAACTCAGCTGACAAGGCAGAAGACAGCCAGCATTCAGGCTTTGTTGTTAGGGACGAGGAAGGACACTGAGATCAGGCACTCAGGTGCTGAAATGGTCCCGGCATGGAAGTGGTAAACAGCTTACGTCTAGGTGGTGTAAAAGACATTAATCCACAGCATTGTCAATACACTCCAAGCAGCTGCCCTGTACTGGTAAGGACAGAGACACAATCTGTGTGCAAGCACAGGGGACTAGAAGCCATTCCTGGTATATACCCCCAACTGCTCCCAAGCTTTCCTGCTCTTTGGCACCTACGCTGCCTGATTTCAGAGGATACATGTCCTTTGTGGTGGACATCACACTGAGATTTGAAAGCAAAACAACATCTTAAATGGAGGCAGTGGCAGAAAGGTGCACCAGGTGTTCAAGTCAAGATAGGAGGTGATGAGAACATTCTAAGGCCTGGATGCTTTCTGAACCATTGGTCTAGCGGACAACTTGGTATTTGATGCCATGATTACAACCAAAGAGATCTCTAAGAACATCAGAGAGATGAGTATGAACATGGCTTCACGTCCATACAGGCTTAGTTGGAGGGACTTCATTTAGATCTTCATTATATCAAATTAATAGAACTCTTCAATCTCTAGCTGCTAGCTGGTACCATCCCAGACAAGGCAAAGGAATGTCAGACTATGTTAATATCTAAGCTGACCCTACCAGGATGCCAGAATGACACCAATAATTGGTGACCTATTGTGATTGGATCAACTATTTTAAGGTTATTCTCTAGAATTTTAACAGAAAGGCTGACCAAGGCATGTCCCATTAATCCATGACACAGGGGATTTATAAGATCAGCAGGCTGTTTAGAAAACCTAAAATTATTACCGCTATTAATCGGAAATGCAAAAAGGGAACATCAACCCTGGGAGTTGTTTTTGTTGATGTAGCTAAAGCCTTCAACAGGGTGAGTCATTTTCACATCATCACAGCTCTTAAGCAATCATATTGTTGCCCTGATTTTGAACAATGTTAATACCTACACTGCCCTGAAGAATGAATAGTTGGACCCTATGGGGATCTGGACTGGTGTAAATCCAATGTCTCCAGTATTGTTTAACTTACCTATGGACCCCTTACTGTGTAAGTTAGAGGAGGAGGGAAACAAGATCCAGCATTGCACGAAAATTGTAACAGCTGCGGCTTTTGCAGAATACTTGGTTCTGTTGAGTGGGTGCTGGGAAGAAATGCAGGAAATTATGGAAATTTTAGAGGTCTCCAGTGATCATCTGCCAGCCTGGGGACAGAGTAGCAAATTCAGCCTAAGAGGAAGCTGAGAGGAAGATTACAGAGCAGAGTATATCAGCAGAGAGTTTTCCTGCATTTTCAAGAACACCAAAGTGGTCTCCTTGAGGCAAAACAGTATCTGCTACCAGAACAAAGCCACAGGAGTCTTTTTCAGTGTCCTTCATCTTCTCTCTTCATTAACTAGATTTATTAGGGTGCTTTAGGGAGCCCTGGAGGACTAGTTTAACATCTTTACTCACTGGTTTAACATCTTTACTCTCTGCTTTACATATCCCACAGTCTCCCTCTGACCTTGTATGTGATTTAAGTGAAGGAGTGAATGCAATGAGTTTATTTTAGAAAGGCAGAAAATTTTATTTCCTCTTCAGCTGTTGGTCCCTTCACAACAGCTTCACCTGAGATCAGGGCAGGACAGACTCGGGGTCAGCCCATGATCAGTTACAGTTCTGTGGATACGCAACACAACAACACAGCCAGCAGAAAGTGTGCCATACCCCACCCTCATGAACCAGCCATGGACAGAAAATTTAGCAGTACCTTTGCCAGCTTCACAGTGGCAGATTTCTCTCCTTTCCATTAAGGTTTTGTTTTTTCCTAGCCTTCTTGGTAGACAATTTTTTTGAGGTCATTTGGACACGACAGCTGCTGATATAGGGGGACTGATTTGGACCACTGACAGACACGACATTAAGCACAACTAGACATGTTTAATGAAGAACACAGATGTCAGATGACCAGAGCTAATACATTGGGCCAACGGCAGGAAGGCTTGGCGAACATGCTTTTCCTGACCTCCTTCAGAAAGATGTTCAGAGCCCATGGCCAGCTGCTGGGAAAGCACCAAGCCCTCTCCAAAGCTCAGATAAATATACAGGGATAAAAACAAATCACAACTGCTGTGGCATATAGAGAGATTTCTGAGATTAAACAGATCTGTCCTATGGAAGGTTTTGCAGGTTGGTGCCAGTATTCTGGATTTGCACAGTGGTTGGTCAGCATTGGCTTATGAAATGTGTCAAATACCACTTCTTTTGCCAAAGAGAGGGGCTGCTGTGTTGAATACTAGTTACAATTTCTCTTTGTATTTTTTAAGCTTGCATACCAAGAATTACAACGTCTCTAGACAGCACACAAAGGATCTAGCATATAAAAAAAAAATAAAGAAAGAAAGAAAATCTTCCAAAAAGTATTACAAAGTATTTTGTTTCTGACAGGCTGCAGTTTCTTCTGAGAATGAAGATCCCGATGGCCTCCTGGCTCCCCATCTCTTCTTTCACAGCAGGATACCTGCTACTGCAGGTGAGAAGCCTCCCCACTTCTGACCTCATCAGCAGCTTCTTATCCTGAAATTCAGGTTCCTGCCACCCCAGAGGAGTGCCTCATGATGAAATCAAGTTTGCCAATACTGGTCTTGCCTTTCTGAACACGAGATAAATTCAGTCAACAAGCAATGTTTTTGTTCTTCTGCACACTATCTTTCATGTCTTTTCAGTCCCCAGAATGAAGAGCCTGATTTCCATCTTGGTCCTTCTTGGGATTGGTGTCTCCAAACTGCATCTTGTCCTAACCAGGAATCTAGCCAGCAGTCCAGCTTAGGTCAGCTTATACTGCCATCCATGACACATATTTGCACAGGAGGAGTGATGAATCAAATCTGACAAAATTCGTACCAGAAATCTTGGCAACGAGAAGTAGCTGCCAAGCAGAATTTTGGGCACATGTAGAAAAGGGATGAACAACCCCAGCCCACTGAGGTAACATCTTTCTTGGCAGTCAGCTGCAATCAGGCCAGTGTTGGAGCTGCGAACAGCTGATTGCAAAACTCTTTTGAGAAGACCAGAAATACAAACCCAAGTGATGCCCACCCAGGGTGCCAGAGCACAACTCATACAACCCAAATGTGTTTCTCAAAGCTGACATGCCTGGCCTGTCTGTAAAAATGGTGGTATTTGTATCTTATTTTCATTTAGAGAGAGCAAGCTTCCAGCACCTGTGGCAAGAGACAGTATTTCAGGAGTTTCTGTTGTGGCTGAGTCAAACGCTCCACCAGAACAGCTTCTCTGCAGGGCAGGGCAAAGCCTTTGGAGTTTTAGAGGACACAGCTCACTTGATAAACCACTTCGGACTACGTTTTTGTGCGCACAAGATTATTTAGGGGCATTTTATCTGAAGCAACCTGCCGAGGCTGGCTTCCCCCCACATTAACGACAACGCTCTAGTAGGTGAAAGGACGCCCCGCCCTCCAGTGCCAGGCCGGAGCACCAACAACAGACCTCAAGCACCGCCCGCTGCCCCCTCCCCTCCCCTCCCCTCCCCTCCCCTCCCCTCCCCTCCCCTCCCCTCCCCTCCCCTCCCCTCCCCTCCCCTCCCCTCCCCTCCCCTCCCCTCCCCTCCCCTCCCCTCCCCTCCCCTGTACCGGCGAGTGGGGCCCACCCCACTTCCGTTAGGGCCTTTCTGCTCGCGACGGCTCCGATTGGCGATCTCCTTTTCCCGCGTGATGCAGCGCAGGACGGCGATTGGCTGCGTCGCTGAGCGGGGCTGGAGGCGGGAGCACTGGGGTGCGGTTGCCGTGGTGACCGGGCAGCCGTTTCCGGAAATGGGAGGGCGGCGGGGAGTACCCAGGGAGCGCTGGCGGGCGGCAGGTACGTGCACGCACACGCCCCCTCCCCCTTCCTCCCTCCCCACTCATTCCGCCCCCCTTCCTCCCCCCCCCCCCCCCCCCTCCCGAGACGGCCGCCGGTTGCTGGCGCGATCGCCGTCTTAAAGGGCCCGCGGCGGCTTCCCCTCAGGTGCGTGTTGTCCGGCGCGGGAGGGATGGCCGGGCCTGGCGGCGATGGAGGGGACGTCGGCAGCGAGGGGGCCGGTGGTCTTTTTGTGCCGCCGGCGGCGAGTGATGTCGACTTGTGGTTTCCCCCGGCAGGAGCGGGCCCGGGATGTCGGCCGGGGTCCCGGAGGGGCGTGCGCACAGCGTCTGTATGGTGTCGGACTTCTTCTACCCCAACATGGGGGGCGTGGAGAGCCATGTATACCAGCTGTCGCAGTGCCTCATCGAGCGGGGCCACAAGGTCCTGGTGGTCACCCACGCCTATGGCCAGCGGAAGGGAGTCCGCTATCTCACCAACGGGCTGAAAGTCTATTACTTGCCCCTCAAGGTCATGTACAACCAGTCCACCGCTACAACGCTCTTCCACAGCCTGCCCTTGCTCAGGTACATATTTGTGAGGGAGAGGGTCACCATTGTCCATGCCCACAGCTCCTTCTCTGCCATGGCCCATGATGCCCTCTTCCATGCCAAGACCATGGGGCTGCGAACGGTGTTCACAGACCATTCTCTCTTTGGGTTTGCGGATGTCAGCTCGGTGCTTACCAACAAACTTCTGACGGTGTCCCTGTGCGATACCAACCACATCATCTGTGTCTCCTACACGAGTAAGGAAAATACGGTGCTGCGAGCAGCTCTGGACCCTCGGATAGTTTCTGTCATCCCCAACGCTGTCGATCCCACCGACTTCACTCCAGACCCGTCAAGGAGGGATGATGCTACAATAACAATTGTGGTTGTCAGCAGACTTGTATACAGAAAAGGTAATGAGAAAAAAAATGTAAGTTTATTTTGGTTGTATTTTTCTTTAAGGTATGTCAAGAAAGGTCTTGGTTAGGTACCACTTAAGCTATGTCTGTGGTATAGATTGGATTTTAAATGGGAGTTGGGAGATGGCAGTTCTGTGCTTTTGTGTCTCTCCATTCAAGAAAAGGAAATGTATGTTTCAGTTTGTGCATGTTGTGTTCTGAGGTATATTTCTTTTGTAATATTGGAGGTATTCAAAACTGAAATGTGTAAAATTGAAAGTTTGGCTTACATGGGTGTGGGGTGAGGGGGTGAGGTGTGTGATCTAGGCCCTAATCTATATATTCTGTTAGAAATGTTTTAACTGTTTTTTAATTAAGCAACAGCAACTTCACGTGATTTGTGTAAGAGATCACAAGTTGTCTTCTTTTCAGCATTTTGTGTTCAGCAGTGTATTTGTCTTCAAGAGACTTATCTTTTTTCTTCTTTTGAATATATAGCAGCAGGTTACATCATGATAGGTTCTAAAACCAAACGCATTAATGGATTGCCCTAAATTTTCTACTCTTAGGTATAGATTTGCTTAGTGGTATAATTCCTGAGCTCTGTCAGAAATATCCAGAGTTACAGTTCTTAGTTGGAGGAGAAGGACCAAAGCGAATCATACTGGAAGAAGTCCGGGAAAGATACCAGCTGCATGACAGGTTTGTTACTTGCATGTCTATGACTCTTCAGTGTACTTTAGGTGTGGGGAAAGCAACAGCAACACCCTTTCTGCCTACCTCCTTCCCCTAAAAAGAAAATAAAACCTGAGGCTGAAGAAGATGAGAACTATTGAAGGCAAGGCAGCTAGACCAGATGCTAACTGAAGGCTTAAAGTTGGACTGTGATCATGCAAGTTAACTGATAACAATAGGCCTTGTATGAACCTTCACTTGAGTCAGATAAAAGCTGACTTAGACATAAATTTATCATATTCCTCTCTAAAATAGTGCTGTTTGGATCACAAATGACTGTATGGACTAACATGTTAGACAGCTAGTTTGTGTCACTGCTGCTTATGAGGGTGACTGTTAGTAATTTATTTTATTATTTCAATATGAAACTCTTCAGGTAATGCTTATCTAATATGTGTTCTTGGGGTACTGCAAACATGTTCCCTGGTGCTACTGTGTTATCAAAATGTTTCTGTAATACATGTGCATTTGTATATTTCTTTGGGGTTTAGTTACTGTTTGAAGACAGTGTTTGTGGCAAAGACAAGGTTCTTAATTTTCCATTTCCTTTTCTCTGTCTTTTGTCACTCCTTCTGTACTTCAGTTAGTGATTACTCTGATAAAATTATTTGTTAGTATCTTTCTTATTCCACCTTTTTCTGTTTCACAGTTTCCAAAATAATAGATCCTGATCGTTGTATGCTAAATACAAGTCTGAGATTAATCAAACCTTGCATTGAAATTACAGATAATACATCTAAACAAAGAAAGGGTTACAAATATTAACTGGATTAATCTGTGTTCTCTTACAGAACTAGAAAGCTTAGTAGCAATGTTTTGAAAGCGATTACCATTAAAACAAACAGAGCAGCTTCTCCTCCCAGCTTTGTTTTCAGAAGTTTCTTTTTGTGCGAAAATAAGAAGTAGAATCTTTTATTTCCCTATTGGTGGAAAAATTTAGAGAAAACAGAACGAAGGTGTCTGTATTCCTTCTTCCACTACATAAGTGTAAACCATTGGAATATTTTTCAGAATATGTGTAACACTGTACCCCTTTATATGCAGGGTGCGTCTCCTAGGAGCCTTGGAACACCAGGATGTTAGAAATGTCCTAGTCCAGGGACACATTTTTCTCAACACTTCCCTCACAGAGGCCTTTTGTATGGCAATTGTGGAAGCAGCAAGCTGTGGTTTACAGGTAAAAATAAAAATCTCAACTATCTAGAATGCATGTATCCATTTTAAACAAAGTTCATGATTAAATAATACATGCTTGTTAACACTTGATTTCGTCTGAGGCTCTGTCTTTACAAAGGTGAGCAAATATAATCCCTGTTTACAGATTACCTGGAAGCTGAGACAGAAGGGTTAACTGAAACTGCTTAAGCTCCCAGAAGAAACGTGCAGAATTGGCAATAACATGTAGATCTGCTGACTCTCAGTTTTCTGAACTAACCAGACTGCCTCTCCATTATGCTATTTTGTATGTACTCCTTTATAGAGTTTTGGGGTAGTTGATGTTCATGAAGTTTTACTTTGACCTTATTTTAAGAGGAGGTGTGGAAAAATGGCTTATGAGCATGGTCAGTCAGGCATATTAATAGCCACACTAAACCATTGTACTAGAACTGTTTTCTTCCTGCACCAAGAACTGACAGTTTTTTTCTTACATTAACTGCGGTTGTATCTGCCTTTACCATGTAGGGTTTCAAGATAAGAGTTGGAGAGAAAGAAAACTGTGAAATCCCTTTCTGGCCAATTGACAACCCAGATTGTCAACTCAAAAAAGTTAAATCAACAGCCATCAAAAGCTTAGATTCTCACAAAATACGAAGAAACATTTTTTTAAAAAGTCAGGCTGAGAAGAATACCTAATATACACAAAGTATAGGAAATGCGAGGGACCTTTTTTTTACTTCAGTATCCTTTGACACTAGTTACTGCCTAGTTGTGGTAGTTATTTCCCTGTCATCTGTTTTACTCACTAGAGCTGAGAAAGTTCTGCAATTTTCTTATTGTTGCCTGCTGTTTAGAGATGATTACATAATAGGAGTCTTAATATTTCTTAGTATTCATCTTAGTATTAGAGATGCGATTTAAAACCAGTATTTCAGATTAAAATTACTGAATTTTAAAAGTAATTCTTGTAAATGTTCAGTAGCCTAGAAAGCATAAACCAAAGGCAGATGTGTTAAAACTGTCCTCTCCAAATAGAGGTAAGTTTTCATGAGGGGCTACGGAGAGAAAGTCTAATATCTGGCTACACAGATTTAGTTGATTTAGTTGTATACCGTGACAAATACGTTTAGGTAAGATGTCTCATAAACCACTCATTAGAGTCTTCTGTTTTATCATGCTGCCAAAGAATCATTCTGAACATTGTTAAAGGTAATATACTATGCTGGGTCTTTCTGAGGCCTAAACCTTCTGTAGATTGCATACAGGTAAAATTTTAAAGAATGGTATTGGTCTTTGCCTTCATGGCAACCACTCATTGGATAATTTTTTTTCAGGTTCTTAAGTGCTGCATCTAAATAGTTTAATAGTGTCATCGCTCAATTTTACTGTTTTATTGTTAGGCTGCATATGTGCTATTTCTGTTGTTTCTTTCAAAGGTCGTGAGTACAAGAGTTGGTGGGATTCCTGAGGTGCTTCCAGAAGATCTCATTATTCTATGTGAACCCTCTGTGAAATCTCTATGTGATGGATTAGAAAAAGCTATTGCCCAGCTTAGAGCAGGAACACTACCGTCTCCAGAAACTGTTCATAATAAAGTAAAGACGTTTTATACATGGAGGAATATAGCAGAGAGAACTGAGAAAGTATGTATAACCACTTCTATTAAATTCTCTTAAGTACAGTTTTTAAACAGCTGCTGCTTTGAAACATTACTATGTACATTCTCTATATAACCTTTCAGTGTGATTTTTTTCAGTGTTTTCTCTGTCAAACACACATGGTTTTAAACAGGTTCAGAAAATACTTTTTCCCCGTATTTACATCCCTAGACATGTGCTGTTTTTTTCCTATTTGTATTTTTTTCTGTGTCATAACTACTGATTAATATTCTGAGGAACAGCCTAAATCTTTAGTTACATTTCTACTCATGCTTTAGTTTTGGTTTTTGTTGGTTGGTTGTTTTTTCCCAGTCTTCTTTTTTTGCATAACTGGAAAACATGCTGTGAAAGATGTCTGAAAAGGAAAAGTTCATGGCAAAGTTTTGTCTGCCACGTGTTAACAAGTGGTTTAGAATTATACAAAGTAGTTTAGTGCCAGTAGGCTGAACCTAGCTGAATTTTCATAAGCTATGGATGCAATGAAAATAAATTGTCACACTCCTGGGAATCATATTTCAGAATTACACACTTGAGTGTAGAAAGTCTGCTATAAGTGAAGAATGTTGAGCGCATTAATTTTTTAGCTGCCTGTGGAGATCTGTTGCTTTGACTTCAGCCCCTATGTTTTAGGCGAGACTGTAGCTGAATCACATGCCTCTTAATTACATTGTAGTGCACTCAGATGTCTCTCTAAGTATCCTTGAAGTGATGTGGGCAAAATGTAAGTGTAATTACGAAAAGTATGCATGGAACTTAAGTTGTACAAAAGAGAGTTGTTTGTTAGCTTATTGAGTTACTCATATGATGAAGTAGGCAGAGTTCTCAAGGAAGAAACTTTTTTGAGATGTGTGTAGTGGGTATTTATGAAACATGGGGCTGTATTTTTTAATTTTAGTGCTTGTAGTTAATATGCATATTAAGTCACTAGTAACATGTATTTGTCTTTTACATTCATTGAATTTTAAGCATTTTATTAAGAATTACTAGTGTTTCTTTAAATAAAAGTCAGTATCCTGCTATGGTTTGCTTGATTGTTCAAATACAGACATCTGGAAGATCAGCATCCATCTTTGAAAGTGTGGTGATTGCATGTTCAGACTCTTTTCCTGTGTCTGGTGTGAATGTAAGATTAGAACCCACTCAATTAATTAAAAAAAAAAACCTAACCCCCTCTATAGAATATTACAAGAGACAAATTAAAGCTTTCCTATTTAATGAAATACTCTTGAGGTCTGTCAAAAAACATTTATTTTCCTTTTACTCCTTAAAAAAAAAAAATGACGTTTCTGAATAGTACTTAAAATCTGCAAAGCTTTTTGGGGTTAGTATTTGTCCCATCTTGTAGTAAGGAATAGATAATTTATTTTGCATGCTGAAAACAAAGTACTGCCTGTTTTTCATGATAGAATCGACACTGATTTAAGTTCTTGCTTTCTGTCTTTTCTCCATTTAGGTGTATGACAGGGTTGCAGATGAAGTGGTTTTACCAATGGATGAGCGACTTAACAGACTTATGTCTCACTGTGGCCCAGTGACTGGGTATATTTTTGCTCTTTTTGCTGTTTTGAACTTCCTTTTCTTGGCATTTCTGAGGTGGATGACTCCAGATTCCATTATTGATGTTGCAATCGATGCCACAGGACCTAAAAGTGCATGGACTAAACAGTATTTTTTGGGGAAAAAAAGGAAGCATTAAAGAAGATCTTCCAAGCTCCTGAAGTGCTGAAATTGAGAGGAAAGGATGCATCAGTCACTAAAGGTTTTAATGCTTGCTGATAGAGACATTACTCTTAAAATTCCTCAGTTTCTTTCTGAAGTCCTTGGAAAGAAACTTGGTTAAATGTACTACCTCAATTTAGGATGATGTTTTAATTTAGTTTTGGATTCATACAAATTTATGGACATCTCTTTTGCACTTAAAATTGGAAGAACATGGGGTTTTATATGATTCAAAAGCCTTTGAGACAAAAGTACAAAATTTTTTCAACAACTTGAATATTACAGGAAGTGACTGTACACTTTACTGGTATTTGAAAAAGCAAAACACATGAATTATTAGCTTACAATAGTTTCTGCTAATTCCTCGGATTAACTGTGATTTCTATTTTGAGACTTATTTAAAAATTTTTCATTAGAAACCCAGCAACACATACCTTTTCCCTCCTAAAATGAAAACGGTACTTGAAATTAGTCATTAAGGCCGTTATTGTGGGAATGTTGGAGACTTATTTCCAGTTGTGTCCCAGTGACAGTGTTTTGCCTATGTAGTATTATTATATTAAAGTTCTTCCCTAGTCAAATTGGATCATCCTGTTGCTAAATTAAAACTCCATAATGATTTTTTTTTAATCTTTTCGGAGGTGCTAAATTTGTCCTGTTCACTTACATGTGTGAAAATGATGTAAAGCTGATGGTGTTTGTGTCTTGGTTTTTTGTTTTTGTTTTCTGTTTTTAGATTATATAGGTATAGGAATTCTATTCTTTAGAAGTAACACAGCCTTCAGGAACAACTCAGGCCTGAAAACTCCTCCAGCAGACTATGCCAAAGTGTGAAGTAATGTGTGTGCACACACACGAGAGAGAAATCTGTGAAGGGCTTAACAAGCACCGTCATGCTTTCTTGCTCTCTCCTTCCCCCCTCCCACGCCTTCTTAGTTCCCTTTCCCCCCCCCTTTCCCCCCCCCTTTCCCCCCCCCTTTCCCCCCCCCTTTCCCCCCCCCTTTCCCCCCCCCTTTCCCCCCCCCTTTCCCCCCCCCTTTCCCCCCCCCTTTCCCCCCCCCTTTCCCCCCCCCTTTCCCCCCCCCTTTCCCCCCCCCTTTCCCCCCCCCTTTCCCCCCCCCTTTCCCCCCCCCTTTCCCCCCCCCTTTCCCCCCCCCTTTTTCCCCCCCCTTTTTTCCCCCCTTTTTTTTCCCTTTCTCCTTACATATGACCAAAATGGCATTTCAGTCCATCTCTGGGAGGGACTGTGTTCAGTGTGTGTGATTTCTCCTAGACCACATCAGAGACACTGGACAGGTTCTGCAAATGAAATCCTGGAAAGGTATCTCTTAAATGGAAATAACCAATAGGTATGCTTTCCAGGGTGGGGAAAATAAAAAATTCAAAAGGTCTGGCTTCTCACATCTGTTAGCACTCTTATGTAATGTGTACCTGAGACAATAAGGCAGCACAGCACATTAATGTGTGAGAGAGGCATTTATCTCATTTATGTCAATGACCTCTAACACTTCCCCCTGATGCACTGGGTTAATTTCTTATTCAAGCATCACCGAAGACTAAACATCTCATGATTTTTATGCCTCTGAGTATTATGTGTTGTTGGACACTGTATTAATATTAAAACTGTGCAATATGAAAGTACTGTTTCCAAACCCTTGAAGGGCAGTATTTAAAACACAGCTTGTCAATATTGTGTTGTTTGTGTAGATATAGTTACACTAACATTTTATAATTCCATTGAACATATTTTCATGAAACACAGAAAAGTAATATGAGAGAAACTCCATAAACAGTCTATTTTCTTTTGCTAGATTTTTTTAGACTTTGATATGTAACATACGGTATGCATTGTTATTACAGTTTCAATTTTACATACTACCTTAAAGGTGGATGTCAGCTAAAGTGGTGCCACACTGACTATGGATAAACGGGTGGAATTAAGGTAGTTTACTTTTGAAAGTTACACTCCCCCCCATTCAAATTTATAGCAACTTTTTTAAAGTACTGATTACCCTTCCAGAAAAATATTATATATATTTATAATAGTATTCTCTTGATCGGTTTTTATTGCTTTTTGGTTTTCTGCAATATCTGCAAACAAATTTTTAACAGGATTGTGAGAATATTTAAAATACTTCTCTGTTCTGGAACATTGTGTACTTACAAATAACATAAAACCTTGTATTTACAGTTTTATTTAAAAGTTTATTAACCTTTCCATAAAGAATTAATATTTTTCGTTAATATTTGGGAACATACAATTAGAAAATACAGAAATATACTCCATATTGCTGCTTCCCATCGCTGGTGGTTGGACTTTTTGTGAGAAAGATGATTATTAAAAAATATTTTTTTTTGTATTAAAACACATTGTTTGTTGTGACAAATTGTCACAAAAAATCTAATCCATAACAGGTTTAACTACAACTATGCTGTTTCTAAAGTAATGCAGCTTGTATTACATGTAACTCTTTGCAGGACTGATTAACTTGCTAGCCTTGTGCAGAGGAGTAAGGGATGGTGTCATTTAGTTTTAAAAAGCATCAGTGGGTGAAATAAAATAATCACAGTAATAAACTTCCTGAACAGAGATAATGTGTATTTAGAAATGAGTAAAATAACTACTTAAAATGTCTAAAATGTTTCAGTTGTGCTTATAGGTGACATTTAATCATTGTGAAATACCAAGGAAATGTTACTAAAGAGAGAGTGATACTGAGTAATGTATTGCATAGAGCACAGACTAGTAAGAAGGAGGAAGGAACACCCAAAACCCACTTATATGGAAGATCCACTTCTTATGGAGAAGGTTCTGTTGGTCTACAATGAAATTTAATCCCGCAGGCACAAGGAGAAATAGTATTTCCAGTACCTTATGTGCAGACACTGTGAATTAAGGTATAGATTGCCTGCTGATAGTTGAGAATTGTATGTTAAACCAGAACAGGCATCAAGTAAAATATGACTGTAAGATTCATCTTTAAGATTGTGTTTTAGTGGATGTGGTAGATCTGTAAAGACGGCAAATACACTGTAATGTGCTTATTTTTGTGGTCAGGTTTTTCTGCATCTTTTTAAAATAAACATTTTTTTCCCTGTTTTCATATTTATTTCTCTTCACTAGTCTTTGGTTCGTTTTGGTTTTTTTTTTTACCTATATGCTTAGGCTTCTAAATAATTGTAAAAGTTTTGATGCGCCAGTAAAATACAGATATTATGTAAATAGATAACAAGAACAATCAATCTCAAAACAAAATTATTTTACAAACTTTTTAAAATTAAATAATATTTAGATATTTTTAATGTTTGATTTGCTGTCATTAAACTAGTCTTATCACATCTTCTATGACAGTAAGTAGTAGGTTGACTTCCACAATTTTTCCCAAATGCTAAAGCATTGGCCTTGTCAGATAAAAGGTGGGGCTTTTTTGTTAAGGGATCAAAACTGAAGGCAAGATGTGCTTCTGCATCTGTATTTACCATTGTATTACAATTATGCATTTTTCTTGTAAATGTAGCTGTGACGCGGGAGTCATGGACAACGCAGAGACGATCAATGCGATCAAGCGATTGCCAAATTTATTACAAAGCCTTAACTCCTTATATACTATTTCTTACATGCACTTACAGTGATTTGGCATATTATGATTGGAGACATGTCTTGAAGACCCTTAGTGACTAGCATATAATTGGTTAAGCACAGGTGTGAGAACTTGACCTCAAAAGCTTGCCAACAGTCCACAGTTCTCCTTAACTCAGTGAATTCCAGCTGCTTCTTATCTTGCTTGCTTAAGCTTCTTTGGACCTCATGGCCTTGCTGTATTTTTCAGGATTATTCAGAGTTTATGGACCAATTATCCATTCTCCTGTGAGAACACTGTCTCCACATCTCCCCCTTTTTGTTTTATATATGTTTTGGGTGACCCTACTTGAGCAGGGGATTTGGGCTAGATTGTATCTCCAACATATGCCAACTACAGGCTGCTGGGCCTGCCCCTTTTTTCTCCTGTATGGTTCTCTGACAACAGGGGAGGCCATCCCTCACATCAAGGTCTGGCATGGCATGTGTCTTCACCGCTCCCCGCCTGCTGGGTTGCAGCCAACAGCAGAGCTAAAGGTTCTTCTTGGTGGCAAACACAGAGGCCAAACCAGTCTTGCCCTTGACTGTGGTAGCAGGCATTTTGTCAGCCCCAGTCCTTGCACCTTGTTGTCAATGCACAGTTTCACCCGCTTCATCCAGTAACAAGTCGCTACTACAGCAAGGCACACACAAATTTACATTAGCAGAGTAACTATTACAGGTTGCAGCAGCATGTTGAAGATGCTGATGGCAGCGAGGGACTAGCCAAAAAAATTTCTTACCAGTGGAATTCTCCCACCCTCTTAATTTGTTCCATCACCGGCTTTATAACACTACCATTGTATTAGAATCTTTCCAGCTTTTGCCTTAGCATTTTCTAGCAGCTACTGCAAATTTCCGTACTCTTTTACAAGTGACAAATCTATACAATACAAGGTGTAGTTCCTCATTAGCAACTGGCTAGTAAAGTTTTATACACAAAATCACAGCCTCTGATAATAGCTACTTTACAAGCACACATATTCAGGATGTTACTTTTCAGTTGCCCCCAAGTGATGTTTTGCAATCATTCATTTTTCTCTTCCTCTATCTCATTCTGCTTGGGGTATTCACAGTCAGCTCCTGTAGCTGAGGCATCAGGTTTTTCCATTTGTCTTGTCCAGCTCATGGCAAGGCTTGACCAACTTTGCAGGCAGTCACCATGGACCTGTAGGCAGGAGGACACAAACACACCCCCTCCCCCAGGTTATCAGTTCTTGAGAAGCAGACAGGTTAAACTGCGCATTGTTAACAGTCGAGGAGTTTGCTGCATCATTGCCTCGTTTTGGTTTTTTTGTTGTTTTTTTTTCCTGCCACCCTGATGCTGCTTAGGTGACGGCTCATAAAGCTTGTGGTTGCACTACCCCTCTCGCTTTTTCAGTTAGCAACTTTTCTTACTTCAACCGATCTATCTATTCCTCCAAGTCTTGGATCCACCCCCAGGTTACCTTAAACATACTAAGCAAGGCTCCTACCATGCACCCACTGTGTTGCAGGTGCTCTTCAGGCTTTGTCTGTGGTGTCTCTACAAACTGCTTCAATACCTCAATAGATTGAGAGGTTGGGTTTTGTTGGGTTTTTTTTGTTTTTTTGTTTTGTTGGTTTGGGGTATTTTTGGTTTGTTTTTTTCCTTCACTCCTCAGCTCTGGCGTCCATCCTGGCCGTTCTGCTGGTGGAGCACTGGGAGCTGAATCGGAGGTCAGCTTTTTTTTTTTTGTTTTTTTTTTTTTTTTTCCCCAAAAGTCGCTCACCCTGCTTTGCACAGCTATAAAAGCCTGCCTGCTCGGCAGCAGCTACAGCTGCCTGCCTGCTTCAGCAGCAACCATAAATACCTGTCGGCAACCGCACTTTTGCATTAACCCTTTTTTGCCCGAAATGTTAAACTGCTACCGGTTAAAAACTTTTACATGAACCCAACAACAGAAAATACACAGAACACCGTCTGCCCTCAACACACACACACACACGTATGGGATCCCACAAGCACATGCCACACAACTACAATATTTGAAGCACAAAATCCAGACAATCATTACTCCCACTACAGTCCCACGTACAGAACGTGGCACAAGGACCCTGTGGAGACTAACAGAAAAGCGGCTCCGAGAAGCATCATTGCAGTGCGAGGTGGCAGGCTCATCCTTAGCGGGCGTCCCCACAGAGGCTCTGCCTCCCCCACATCGTATGAGGCTTGGGCTTTTATACTGACCAAAATGCACACTCATTCCGACACAGGTGGCCAGCCTATGTTGGAAGAAGTGGCCAGCAATATCTTTAAAGGTCTCCAAGGGTTGATAGAAACCTGGACATACTTACATTTACCAACTTCTAGTACATGAGTATCACAGAGAAACTGTATCAAATGAGTTGTATATGGGCTCCCAAGTCCACGGACCGTCACAGTATGCCCAATAGCCCTGATAAGAGCATAAGAGAGACCTTCCCACCACCAGAAAATCACACAATACGTCTGTATCCCACGCTGATCTCGCTTCCCTGGAGGTTCAGGGGGGGTGGGGGGTGGTTTTTTCTATTGTGTTTTTTTTCTTTTTTTTTTTTACTTTAATGTAAAATAAGGTTGCTCCCTTCACTTTAAGAAAGGCTGAAAACCTCCATAAAACGGATGTCCTGAGCTCAAATTTCAATTCATTCAATCACTGACAAGGGGGGTCTCCTGGGGTGATGCTGACTCTTTCCAGGGTTTCACCCATCGAGCTGGCACCCACTGCAAACCGGAATCTGTAATTTACACACATATAACCTCAACCAGTTGGTTTTACTTCTGCAGGACCTTTCCAAATGCCGGTTTCCAAATCCTTGTACTGGACAAGAATACTCGGAATTTTAGTCATATAACCTGAACCTAATGCCTGACCATGTATTATAGCAGGGGAGTCATTAAAGTCTCCTGTCAATCGCAAAAAAAATCATAACATATACAGCTTGAGTATAAGAGGATTTTAACGCATACGTGGTCACTGTTTGACAGGCCTCCTTAACTATTTTGAGATCACAAGCTTCCCACTCTTTACCCCCTGCTGTGTATTAAACACAGGATATGCAGAGAGGCCCATTGCAGAAAATTCACCTCTAATAATCGCATCTTTGATTAACCCGTGCCAACAGTGCGCAGGATTTGTGCCCCCCGATACCTCTCCCACCCCCTCCCCCTGTTTGCCTTCTTTAAGGAAGGGGTTTTGCGGAGGATAAGGTGGTGGCACCAACAGAGTTGTCTCAATCCGAGTCTCCAGGGCTTCAAGCTTTTTCATCAATTGTTGCAGCTGAGCGTCTCCAAGGCCACTGAGTAGCTGCTGATAAGCTGAGCAGACCGACCCGGGAGATGAAGAGTCAGAGTCTGGAAGCAGAGGATGTAAATCTGGCTTGGATTCAGGGGACTCGGGGTCTGATCCTGGGTAGAACTCAGGGTCTCCATTGTTCGCAGCTATGTCTTTCTTGTCAGATGTCTCTCGTTCGGTATTTGGCCATCTGCAGACCTGGCTCTTGCTTTCATCGGCTCGGGGCGCTGATTTTTTCAGTGCTGTTCCAGGTACCACAGGAGGTGCAAAAGTCATAGCCGCAGCACTATGAAGGGGGTTAGGGGAGGCAGCCCCTTCTGGAGCTGTGGCGGCAAATACAGAAGCTACCGCCGCCCTTTCCAATTTCATCTCTTTCAAAGTCTCAAACACCAATCTCCAAAGTGTAGAGTGTTTCTGTGCACCTTTGGTCCCTTTACTAACCTCACGATCACGGCACCACTTTAACAGCCTCTGTAAGGCGGCACTGTCATATTGCAGTCCTCTCTTAGACAGAATGTGTTGGAGGAGCTTCACCACCGCCTGTTCCTCTTTGGATAGCAAGTGCTCCATCTCCTCCCCAGCCGCTCACCTGATCAGGGCAAGATTCCTGAAGTTTTGCAGACGTCTGACTTCCCAGCGCCGGGGCAGCGCTGAATTTCGGCCGGCTCTCCGCCCCCTCCTTTTCATCGGACCTTCAAACTCATCTTTGTCGAGTTATCGATCGAAGGGTCCCTGTTCGGGCGTCATGTGTTGACGTGGGAGTCATGGACAACACAGAGACGATCAATGTGATCAAGTGATTGCCAAATTTATTACAAAGCCTTAACTCCTTATATACTATTTCTTACATGCACTTACAGTGATTTGGCATATTATGATTGGAGACATGTCTTGAAGACCCTTAGTGACTAACATATGAGTGGTTAAGCACAGGTGTGAGAACTTGACCTCGAAAGCTTGCCAACAGTCCACAGTTCTCCTTAACTCAGTGAATTCCAGCTGCTTCTTATCTTGCTTGCTTAAGTTTTTTTGGGCCTCATGGCCTTGCTGTATCTTTCAGGATTATTCAAAGTTTATGGACCAATTATGCATTCTCCTGTGAGAACACTGTCTCCAGATGTAACAGGTCAGATTGTTCTCAGATTTTGACTTGCATCAGCACTGGCATAACTCTAGAGATAGTATTTGTGCAGGATTCATTGAATCGTGCATTAGCTGGCTGTCTAGTAGATGCTGGCTCTTAAGCTGGTTGTGGAAGTGGGAAGGACTGATGGTGTGTATCTGGAGAAGGAGTCATCCCTGCTAGTACATGTGTTGAAGGCAGAGTGGGAAATACCTGCTGGAATTTGCAGTCTTCCTACCCAGGCAGCAGCAGAACAGGTAAGCAGACCTTGCCTAGTGTGATGGGTGCTGGGTAGGGCAGATGACTCCTTTGTCTGCTTGTCTGACAGCAACAGTGAGTCACTATATACATTTCTTTTTAAAAGCAGGAGTGTTGTAAGTGTGCTGACCTAAGGATGCAAATGAGACAAGGCTTGTATGAGAAGCAGTGTCATTTATTAGATCAAACTGATGAAAAAGAGATAGCTGGGCTCTCTGTATGTCTTTGTTCTGATCTCTTCCCTTCGAGATAAACAGTTTCTGTCTCCTTTTTTTCCCCAGTTGTCTTACTTTGAATATATTTGATACTCTCAACTATACACATTAGAAATACACTGCTGAAATTCAAGGATTGTCTAGCATAAGAATAGACCTCTTAATTTCTTTGAGAAGGGGATCCCTCTAATCTTTATTTCATTGTCAGATGTGACCAGGAGTGTTTGGCATTTCTTACTATTGACTAAAGTTAAAGTGAACTGTAGTGCAAACAAGTCATCTAAGCTGCACTGCCTTTTTCTTTTGTGCTTATTCTTTGCATGTTTATAAACTAAGTATATATTGTCATCAATTTCCAGTTCTTTGGAGGGTCTAGCTAAACCATTCACCATCTCATGACAATTTTATTGAAGGATTAATGTGTTTCCTGGATTTTGATTTGACAATTTAGTTATTACTCTAGAATGATTTGTTGAGTAATTTGGACATCTTGCACAAGTTCTGAGTAAGACATGTTTTTCCTATGGAGGGCTGACCTGTTCGGTCTATCGATGGAGTGGAATAATCCATCTCATTCAACTGACTATGATGCAGCCCAAAACAGCAAGGGAGAAAAGATGAGATTCCTGGTTTTGCACTGTTATTGTTCTCCTATGTTATACCTATGTGGCGTGGTTTAAGCCCAGCAGCCAACCTAGAACCATGCTGCTGCTCGCTCACTCCCCCTCCCCCCTTTCCTAACCCTGCCCCCAGAGGGATGGGGAGGAGAATGGAAAGAATGTGAGATAAGAGCAGTCCAGTAACTAAGGTATAACACAAACCACTACTGCTACCACCAATAATAATAACGATAAGGGAAATAACAAGGGAAGAGAATACAACTGCTCACCACCTGCCGACCGATACCCAGCCTGACCCGAGCAGTGATCTAACCCTTCTGGGTAACTGCCCCCAGTTTATATAGTGGGCATGACATGCTGTGGTATGCAATACCTCTTTGGTTAGTTTGGGTCAGGTGTCCTGTCTCTACTTCCTCCCGGCTTCCCCTCCTCCCTGGCAGATTATGAAACTCAGAAAGTCCTTGGTCAGAGTAAACATTACTGAGCAGCAACTAAAAACACCGGTGTTATCAGCGCTGTTCCCAGGCTGAAAGTCAAAACCACAGCACTGCACCAGCTACTAAGAAGGAGAAAAATGACTGCTACTGCTGAACCCAGGACATTATGTTATGTTGCTCACTGTTCTTTAGTTTCAGGAATACCAAATGTTTCTGACTAATCATTCCTGATCTTGCTACAGCTTATCTGATTTTACCTGACCTTACCACCTTCACCAGTATTAATGCTTCCCACCAAGCTGTTCAGCTGTCTTCCCACTGATATATATACTTTTTTTTTCTATCCAGTGCTGTAATTTTCCTGGTGTTCTTGTACGCTAAGAGCAGATGAAGAGATTACATGAGATTTTCTCAAATGATTACATCATTTAACTTAAAATCTTTAGTTGTTCTGAAGCCAGGAGGGTGATTTTGCTATCATGCAAATAGTTTGTCCTTCTGGAAAAGTCACATTCCTGTGGCTGCTTCCAGGTGAGCAAACTTCCTCATGGTATTTTAGAACACCTGGAGATCTCTTCAGTATTATTGTAATTTCAGCTTTCTTTCAGGGTGAGAGAATTTCTATGGAAATCACCTGGTCTCCAGTTTCTTGTATTTCCTGAGGGATGTGGTCTTGTACAAAACTACCTAATATCTGGCAGGCTGACTGTGAAAGATCAGTGGATCTCTTTTGAAACCAAAGGCCTATTTTCTGGTCTTTCTCGAAGAAGGTGCTGTTCCTTCTTGCTTAAGTGTTAACGAGTGTCAGTTTTGTAGATAACTATACGAGAAAGATTTCTCCATCATTTAGGCTGGCTTTTTCTTTATAATGATTTTTTTTCCCTCCATTTGTTCCTTTTCTCTGCCTGCTGAATTTTACACCTTTTGCTATTCCTCTGGCTTCCAGAGGAGTATTCTCGTTATTTTTTTTTCTAGGGCTAACTGATCACCCCTTTTTTGGTCCACCTTTGTTTAATAATGCCTTCTTTTTTTTTTCCCATTTGAGCGAACTTAACTGTTTTTCTCTGATTCTTTAACTGAACTTCTCTTGCCATGCAATCCATGTCTTCAGCTGTTTCATCCAGTACTAAAGCGATTACAAATAGGTAGTTTCCCCTTTTGGATTCATAGCTATTATAGCTTCTACAGATATATTTTATTACTGTGGAAGGTAAGGTACATGTAATATTTATGGAAGGTGTTAAGTTATTGGTAAAAATGTAATATACTGGTTTAATTCAGAATTTTAGAAAATTTGGTTCACTTAAAAAGTCAAAAAAAAAGCCAGCTTGGGTGGGTTTTTTCAGTCAGTCTGCATGCATCTTAAATAGTGTTCTAGTGTACCTCAGAGGGCAGTGTGCTGAAGGCAGCAAGATACTAAGCCAGCATTATTGCTACAAACCAAAACAAATTGCAGCCAAAATGTTCAGTTAAATAATTTGCTCTAAAATGTCCTTATGCATATCCACCATCTCCTTGGGATCTCTGAGAGAGTCATCCTGCTCTTTCTCTTGACAGGTGTACAAATTGACGGGTAAGAGAACCTAAGCAAGGAGGGGCTTCAAAGAAAGTAAATCTCCATCCTGCTGTGCAAATAGCAAAATAGGAATCAAGACAAGTTTAAATGAAAAGGAGATGGGGTGTTCTACATAGATTCAATTAATTACATGCAGAAAAAATACTTGTACCTTCAGAAAGAAAGAAGGGTAGTTAAAGAAAGGCTCCTTACACCTGTGAATCAATGATGGATGGTGTAAAAATATTCCTATTATTTTAAAACAGTAAGATGCTGAGTGCAAGAGACATTAATAGACACCATTCTTTATCCCTGAGTGGTGTAAACCACCAGTATGTTAGCACATGTTTCTGGTTACGGAATTTCAATTTTTTTGCCTCCTAGAATATCTTTGACTTCTTCACCCTGACTTTGAAAATATGTGGTTCCATTTCAGATTCTTTCATGACAATGCTTTTCTTTGATATTCTCGCCTTTGTTCTGTATTTGAATACCAGTAAGGCCTGTTGCCAAGATGGGAAAGACAGAACTGTAGTCTTTTTGCAGTATCTATCTATCTCAGAACAATTTCTGCAACTTTACCTGTGCAGCCTTTGTAAATGGAACTGCTACATCAAGGAATAAATGTAATGTGGAAGTACAGGTTTCCAGACGGTATGAAAAGCATCTATCTAAAAATTTATTCCAATTTATGTAGGTTTGGAGAGGATTTTCTGTTTGTTTACTGTATGGCATGGGATATTCAAACTATCTTATCCTTGGTATTGTTATTTAGTATCAAATAGCCTACACCAAATAAAACCAGAATGTATTTTTGGTAACTGAGGAACAGCAGGTTCTGGAGGGTTTAAAATAGATGACATATGATACCAAGAATAGCCTGGTGCAGCTTAGCAGACCTGAGAAACTATTCAAAGAGCAAATCAAAATGGAGGGCACTTCTATACTCCATAGTTTCACTAACATTTATTTTGCTATTTTTGCTTTGTTTTGCTTCAAGCTTTTAATTAAGATTTCTTTGGCTTTGCTGACCCATTTCTACATTGTTAAAGGCAACAGAAAAGAGGCTGCCAGGATAGCAGAAGAGATCTACGGAATAGTTCCAGGTAATGTAAAAATATGGACACTCTAATATTTAAACATACTTTCGCTATAATTTTTCTAAGTTGAGGATTTAAATTATGGAGCTGCCATGAAATGAGGAATCTATTGCTAAAACCACGGGTGGATGTTTTAACTTGAAGTTCCTTCCATTTCTGGGGTCTTTGTGGTATCAGTATGTGTTGGCATGATTTAGGTGTGCAAAATATGAGACACCAACAATTACTCAGCTAGAATGAGGACAACACTTGCTCAAGGCACTATGGTAAACAAGAAGATTGTTCTCGGAAGTAAGGCATCCTTTAGTGGGTGTTACATATGGTTTTACTAAATAGACAGCTTTACTGCCAAAAGATATTTAGGAGAAAGTTTTAGCATGTTGATTTTCTGAAAGGAGATACTAGGAGGATATAACTAATGCCTTTATGAACCCAAGCCAAGAACCCCTGTTTTGTTAAATCAGATGTTAAAAACGAATACAGCTAAAATTATTCTGAAAATATATGGCATGGGAATATGTTGTATTTAGTATGCTATTGAGTAGGTAATTTATTTTTTTGTTTTCCACATGATTTTACTCTTTCATACTGCTGTCACGATAGTGAGTAGACACATGTTTGCGTGCCCGGTAATTCCACTACGTAAAATTACACAGTATTTTAATTTTACTACCAATGAGGATTCTTATCAATATTGTGACATCACAGATCTTTATGTGACTCACTTGCTGGGCACTTGCTTTGTGATGAATAATGACACCATGAACAGGTACATGAATGTGAGCAGAACATGGGTGGTGTGAGGTAAGCCATTCAAAGCAGAGAGATTAAAATCTGGCCAAGAGAAATACTGCAGCAAAGCATTTTTTACAAAACTTTTATACACAGACATGCCTGGGTTATTAATTTATTTGCTGTTCTCTGTAATATAATTCCAATCATTTATTACTGTCATTCTTTTTTTCCAACTGCCTTCGTGCAACTGTAGTCAGACACATGGCAAACAGCATTCTTTACGTTCATGCTGGTTCTTACCTAATTGAAGTTTAGCAGACCAGAACGTATTTTTATCTGCAAGTTGCCATTTGCAAAAAGCCATTAAGGATAATCTTACAAAACATAAGATCATGTGATGCGGTTGCTGGGCATTATATTGGATTACAGGCGGACCTTCAGAGCCTTTTCTCTTTACAGTGAAGTAGTGCAGCAGCAGCAGCAGCAACATCAGCAGGGCTGCTTAATTTATCTGTAGACATTTAGAACGACGCGGTGTTTTCAGTCATGTCACTCACACCTGGGAAGGGAAGATGTGCCATGTATGGAAACTATATTTGCCACATGTTTCAGGGAGGTAGGTTGCTGTGGCGAGCATGGAAGTATACAGCAGCATGTGTTTTCATGGTGAGGCGTGTGTGTGCATACACATGTGTTGTAAAGGCATGTGATGTGCGCTTGCACATGCTACACGCATTAAAGTTTAAATAAGGCACTGTAGCTCTATTGCCGGACTTACATCTGGATCATCCTGCCATATAAGAACCCTAGTTTTTGTCATTTGTAATGTCTTCTGACTTTCTGAACTAAGCTCGCCTATTTCAGACACCAGCATGATGAGGGATGAGGAGGTTTTGGGATGTTTTCAGGAAAGTGTTTCTCAGTTCCTACCTGTTTCCTGTTTCCATCATTTCACTTGGTGTCTCCTACTTGGTCCTTAGGAGCCTGGTCATATCCTTCCATGCCAGCTTCCTGCTTTAGGATCCTAGGAACAGCTTCTTAAATAAATGGGAACAAAAGTAATAACTATAGTTAAAACCATAACCCCATGAGCTGAAGTGCATCCCAGTTCTCAGGTAACAAAAGGAAATTCCCTTGGCGAAGGCTGAGACCTTTGCTGTGTCCTTGGTCTCAAGTCCCCAGGGACGTGTCAGTGCCTCTCACTGATTTCTTCCTGCCTTGCCTAACACCTGAAATGGAGATAAATCACCCTTCCCATTCTCTCTGGTGTGCAGCATAGCTGAAAAAATTAAACAAGACAGGGGTTTCAGATACAGTGCTCATGGGGCTGCTGTACAGCAGAGCATGAAAGCAAACACTGGTATTGCTTCTGTCCTGTGGCACTGTAAATACAGCTGGCCTTTGTAGAAATACTTTCTACATACTGTACCCTCATATGGTTATAAATTTTAATATAGGACAAGCAAATTTGCTTTCTACTTTTTTTTTTGCAGGGATTTAACCTGGGATGACTTACGATGCCTGCAGGGACCTAGCCTAGGGAATTATTTTTTTCTTGGCAAATGAGTAGATTAAGATAAGAGAAAGGGCAAGCTAGCCTACATGAAAGAGTCTGAACAGTTCAACAACTCAAAATGATTAAGGAAGAAAAGTAAAACCTCAGGCAGGATTTATTTTTCCATGTCTTTTCTGAAACCTTCCAGTGAGAGAGAGAATGAATCCTGTTACCTGGTAGGATAGAGGATATTATTTATAAATTGACAGTTCAGGAAATAAAACTACCAGGGACATGCCAGAATTCATTTGATAGACAAGTCACCCCAGTGTCTCCCTGCTATGAGTCTCTTAACAGAGTGCAAGAGATTCTAGAACATGATTCGTGACAAAAGCTTCCTTCAAAAGATGGAGGCCGATACGGTTTTGATAGAATGTCACGGCTCTGAAGTCCCTAAGTAAGTCCCAGCAGCACTAAACTCATTGTCTTTGCTGAAGCATGTTTTTAGCTGGTTTTGAAAGTTCTGCCAAGAAGCTTTTTAGGTCCCTTCATGAGCTCCAGCCCCAGCTTTCTCAGGAGTGCTGTGCCCTCAGCTGCTCTGCTGAAACCAATTCATCAAACAGTTTCATCATTGATGCCACATTGATTTCTGTCCTGATCTGCATTTGCACCTAGCTGTTTTTGACCTGTTTTCCTGGGATCTGCTTTTGCTGCTTACCTGAATTAACGTTTATGCATTTGCTTTCAGGCAGCTGGGCTGACCGATCCCCTCTTCATGAGGCTGCTTTCCAAGGACGCCTCCTGTCTCTGAAAACCTTGATTGCACAGGTAAAGAAAAGGTTTGCAAGCAGCATAGTTTCTTTTGAATTGCATCTGTGTGTTGGTGAGCTGGTAATAGACTGCAGCAGGGCATAAGAAATACAGTTGTATAAATAATATTATCCACATGCATGCCTTTGAGCATGTATTGGTTTACTTAGTTAAGCCCACCACAAAGACTGTTACAGCTTGTAGCTTGCTGTATCATAAGCAGTGATCCTTGGTCTCCTTCTCAGCAAACTGGGCTTGAGAACAGGGACTATATATATCAGCTACTAAAAAAAAAATTAAAAAAAAAAAATCAATAGAAAGCTATAAAAGTACATCTTGCTTTATCAAACAGCAAGCATGGTCTTACTCGAGAGAGAGCTGTCAAACTGAAACCTTCTGCAACAAATGAAAGCAAGAGTTGATGCAAAAGATGGAAGAAAGAATATACTAGAGAGGACAAGAAGTTGGATGTGAAAGTGGGCAGCTGCAAAGGGACAGGTTATGGTACTTCCTGCTTTGCCAACCGTATTCCTTGCCACCTTTGCTTAAACTCGGTGCCCTCAACTGGCACCCAGTCCCACCAGTCAGGACCACTGCAGGGAAATTAATTTTCTGAATGTGAGCTCTGTGACTTGGCCACCAGACTTTTTATATCCAAGGTAAATAATTTTTACCAGTGAAGCCACAGCTCGAATGGACAACATCCTCAAGGAGTGGAGCCGCTGGTCCAGACATCTATCGAGGCATACCTGCAGCTAGGAAGTTGCTGTTCACAGCAAATTTTCCCCTCCCATTTCCTGATCCCTCTTTCCTTCACCTACTGATATCTGAAGTTTCTATGGAAAAGGAAGGAAGTGATGGAACTTGGGGATAATAAAGAAGAAAGCTTATTCATTCATGGCTTTGCTGGTTTTCTGACCTCTTGTATCTGCATTTATGCCGGCCTTACACCATCTTATTAGTATCTTTTTATATACTAGATACCCCAATTATACACTGGAGAAGCACCCAGTATTGTGGTTATACATCATTTAGTTAATCCACCCTTTTCTGAAGACATTTAATTTTGGAGAGGGGGATTAAGGTCCTTGCTGATTAAAAGAGATTAAGGCAGCAATGTTTGTAGAGACTGAACTCACCACAGAGAGCTGATGCACCACAGTTTGATAAATGTAGGGGCAAAGCTGTTCACAGAGCAGCATAATCATTGCTCATTGCTTCTAATATAGTTACACTACTAACCTAAAATTAAATGAAGAGCTATACTTTAGAGAGTATGTTGGTTGCATAAAAGTCTCTGCCATAGGTCTGTAGCTTTCAAGAAAGCCAGTGAGGCTTCTGCTCCCCAGGGGATGCCTGGACATAAGGAGACAATGGAGTGCTGGGGTTTTAAAAGAGCTTAAGAACTTACCAATGCCTGTTCCAGCACCAAAAGAAATTTCATTTTTCACATATATTGAAAACAAGGCTTAACATGACCAATGTTTGGCAAAAAACTATAATGATATCTATAACTCATTCTCCATTTCATAATGGAAGGGTTTGCTGTTTTGCCCAAGATATCAGTATTTCCTCTTTTGCTTGCAATGACCAAGTTTCAATAATTAAATATATATATACATATGAATAATGATGGACAATAGGTCTCCTTATCAAGAGTCTGTAGGAGATATTCCTTCTGAAGGGATATGCTGATCGTGAAGTTTGAGACATCTACACAATTAGAGAATGGAATGTTCTCAACAGTTTTTCAAGGGTCACCCTGGCACTGATGGCATGGGAATTTTTTTGTGACAGCTTTTACATTAATAGTGCTTTCATATGACTGAAATCCGATTGTTTTTCTGCCCTAGAATATCTATCTTAAAGTGATTACAGTGTTTCCATTTAACGCTTATTGCGTCGAGACGAGCTTTTTTTTACAGCGTTATGGGGCTCACAAATACTTTTGCCCATCGCGTTTGCTACAGCTCTCCAAACAGTGCGTTGCTGCCATCTTGTGAGCTGTTTCGTTTATAGCATATCAGGTAGAGACCAATGATGTTACAAAACATAAGACATTCCGCAAAAAAAAAAAAAAACACACCCAAAACCAAACAAAAAAAAACCCAAACAAACAAAAAACTGAGCTGCTTCTCACACATGGTTATAAAATCTTAATTACTAGGAGATTTAGCTGCATTCTGGAGAAAACGCATGTGACAAATGCGTTCTCCTCTGTGAGTATGTTTGTTTTCTGTTTGTGCAAAATCAACCCAAGAACTGTCATCTAGGAATAAGGCATTTGTAAGTCACAGTTCTTTCTTCCAATGTAAAATGTTTCCTGGGTGGTCAAATGAGAGGAACTGATTCGTGGGTGGGATTTGTCTCATCTACCTTATGGATTTACCAGGTACTTACTACCGCTGAGTGAAACACACTGGGTGCACTATATAGTCAGTGGAAGTATTTTTAGGACACAGTTCACCTGACTTACTACAAACAGCTGGTTTAGCATGAAATGAATCATATCCTAGGGGGGTTGTTTATCTCCACTGAAGGAGACGACGGCTCCAGCAGAGCTGCTGATACCTGTGCCAGAGCCATCCCCAGTCAGGGAGGTGAATTCCACCAGCTCTAGCTCCTGGTGCTGGACTTAATAGCAAAGGTAATGCCACCCTTTCAAGTTAAAGAAAAGCAATGCCTTTCCTGTGACTGACTGTGCATTGTCATAGAAGAAGAAGGCATAGAAATAGAAGGCATTTCTATGCCTTCTATTTCTATAGAAATAGAAAGCATAGCTTGTCCTTGCTTACTTTAACCCAATCACCAGCTACTGTCTTTGGGCATGAGCACTGAAGCACTGAACAGCATTAATCCAACCCATGCACCTCCCCTGGATATGCACCCATCAAGGTGGCTCTCCCCTGCCATGGTCTGACCTCCCTTTGCACCCAACATGGCGTGGGGGGAGACATGTGGTTTGGGCAGTGCTTTCCCCTCACACCTCTTACCCTGCATTGCAGGGTTTCAATGTGAACCTGCTGACAATGGACCGTGTGTCGGCTCTCCATGAGGCCTGTCTCGGTGGCCACGTTGCCTGTGCAAAAGTGCTGCTGGAGAACGGTGCTCAGGTAAGCCCTGGGGATACTGGCAGGGATGCAGGCACCTGGAGAATGGAGCTCAGGTGAGTCCTGGGGATGCTGGCAGGGATGCAGGCACTTGGAGCAAGGATACTCCTTCCATCAGTAGGGATGTTGGATGGACTGCCCGGGTAGCAAGGCAGGGATGCAAATGGACAGAAGTATCTTGGGCAGAAACAGGGAAAAATAAAACAGCTCTCTGTTTCTGTGGGTGTTGTATTTGCCTTTCCCCAGTGGCTGCTTGAGTCACCCTATTCCTCTGTTTTGTTTTCCCTCTGTATCCGAAATGTAGTTGTAACTGATGGAAAAGGAACAAGGTGCAAATAATCTTGAAAAAATGACTTATCCCCTTCCTTCACCCATAATGATCACTGGAATTGCCTCTGGTTTTCTGTGGGATGGTTTAGAAATCTCGCATAAGTAAAAATAGATGTGCTTGAAGCAATGAAACATTTTATCTGCTACTAAAATAAGATTTCTCCCAGTTCGACCTAAGGTAGAATACATGTTAACAGTGGAGATAGAGGAATGGATGAAATATGTGAGAATATATTTCAATCAGCTTGGTTTTCAAGTACAATTTATATGGCAAGAAACTGAGCGACCCAGAAGCAGTCAATCAAGCTATCTGCAGAAGAAAATATATTAACTTCCTAAACTGTATACCAAATTTAAATTCTTTAGAAAGATGAAAGGAAAATCTCTTTCTGCTCAGTTTTACTTATGTTTGGTATATTGATAATATTGTCTTTTTATAACTCAGAGAATCATCTCTGAACTACCTGTTGATTTCCTAAGAAATCAGACTGTTCCTGGTATAATATATAGCTGTGACATTTTTGGTTTTTGCTTTCCCTCTGCTCTCTGTTCATAAATAAAGTCAGCAGGCTGTTGTCTAACTTCTGGGAAAACGTGCCATTCTGCTGCTCTCCTTTCTTCCTTTGTTCTTCTTTATTTCCATTTTTTTACCAAACTACTTACTCCACACCAACTGTCTTCCCTATTTTACCAGTTAAACCAGTATCCAGTGGAGAAGGGAACCAGGGAAGTCAATTTTCTTCATCACTTATCACCTTTCTTACCTGTGATTATCAGCTTGCCTGAATCGCTGGCGTGGTTGTGAAATGGTGCTGATTGATAGACTCTCAAAGTGCTTCCATCAGCTCCAGCCACATCTGCCCAATAAGACTGGGGTGACATGGGAGGTAGCATGTAATCTGTCTGAAACACAGATACTCCCAAGGCATTAGCTATTTCTTTCTTTTTGCTGTTTTGCAAGCTGTGCAGAATAAGGGATAGTTTAGATCGGCAATTAATAGGAGGGGAGGAAGATCAACAAAGAGTCTGGGATCTGTACTGACGATGCTGTTGCAGTTGCAATTGGAGCCTTGCAATTTCAGGAAGAGCAAACCACATTTTAGGCTCCATAATCTGAGCAGACAGATGTCCCCTATGCTGTGGTACCTAGTGTCACCCCATATTGTGCTGGCTTGGCTACCTCTTGGCCCTGTCATAGAATCATGGAATGGTTTGGGTTGGAAAGGACCTTAAGATCATGTAGTTTCAACCCCTCTGCCATGGGCAGGGATGCCTTCCACTACACCAGATTTCTCAAAGCCCCGTCCAACCTGGCCTTGAACACTGCCAGGGATGGGGCAGCCACAACTTCTCTGGGCAACCTGTGCCAGAGCCTCACCACCTTTACAGTAAAGAACTTCTTCCTTATATCCAACCTAAATCTTCCCTGTTAAAGTTTGAACCCATTACCGCTTGTCCTGTCACTACAGTCTAGACAGATCTGGTCTCCCCCCACTGTCTTTCCATGAAGGTGAGCAAGCAGAGAATGCACCAAAGAGCAGGGGCTGCCTCCTCCAGTGTACCTGCCTAGTCTGCAAGTGCAGCTTCCTGCGGGGGAATGTGGCCTTGCATTGGCAAAGACTGAATCACTGGAAATGGCAAGAGCTGGCTTGTAATTGTGGGAAAAGCATCCTATGAGAAAAGGAGTTAACGCACACAGCATTGCAATCAAGTTAGTAGTTCAAATGAACAAAAACCAAAATGTTACCTAGGAAGGTATCAACTGCAGGCGGTCTGCTGCTAAATTACCCATGATAAACCAATACGTTTCCAAACAACACTACCTTTCTCTGCTTTAAAGGCAAAAATACCTTGGTTGTTAACTTCTGTGAGCCAAGGTATTTCTACTCCATATTTCCAATCCCTTTCTGATGCAGCTGTGTGCTTGCACAAGTAGCAAAGTTCTGCAGCTTCCCTGGTGGCCCTGGAGTTCTCCAGCCTTTCCTCTCCTGTCTCTTTTCTCCCTGTTTTGGGAGTCACGCAGATCGCCATGTGCAATAATCCATTGCCCTTTTCCAGCATGCCACAGACATGCAGATTTGCTGCATAAATTGCCTCTGGGGGTGTTATAAAAACCTAGCCAATCTGTTTTAATTGATTTTTATTATAATTAATATTGAGAGACAACAAGCAAGCAGCGCTGGGTGTGCTGGGGAGTCTCCGCTCCGCCCGAGACGCACAAGGGGAACTTCTGGGGATAGTCTCTTATACTTTTTGGTTTCCCGGGCTTCTTGGGTTTCGGCCAATCCTGTTGTCTTCTTTTCCGGGGCCTCTCCACCTGTTGTTGGGGTCTTGTCTCCGGGTGAGAAACATTACGTCTATCACAAGTCTGACCGCCATCTTAGCCCCCATAAATTCCACTCCTTATGTGTTTATTTGTTCAGCGCACAACGTTCTGTAACAGGATGTATCTCTAAGTTACCTACCCCCCCCTTCTAAGAACATTCATGCAATTTAAACAATGAACAATGCACCCATACACACCCATGCATAGGAACACAAATGTTTTCAAGCTCCTTTTCTGTTTGGAATTAAGACTATGTTTCCATGAAAATTCCTTCTGCTGGAAAAGTGTTTTCAAGTAAAAGTATTAAATGTAAAGTAAATGGTTTTCTTTAAAAACAAGGCCCTTTTCATCAGAGCATACTCTGGCTTTGGGTTGGTGCAAACAAGACAGACATGCAGATACTCCAGTTCTCCACATTAAAAAAAAAAAAACAAACAAAAACATTAAAATCTGATTTTTCTGAAGAAATCTGTGAGGAGCATGGACAGCAGGCAGTGTTACTGCCTTATGGCACTAGCTGCCTGGGAAAGAGGGCAGACTTTGCAGGACAGTGTTATACATGTTGTGCCGCAACATATAACTCTGAAAGCTGTTAACAAAATCAGTCCTGAAATTAAACAAGACAAGCATCTTATCCTAGTGTATTTCTGGTGTGCACAAGAAAAATGCTGCAAGGGCGTTCCCCTTAAATTGGATTATTCTGAGCATGTATTGCTGTTCCAGGTCAATGCAGTCACCATTGATGGGATCACTCCTCTGTTTAATGCTTGCTGCAGCGGCAGCGTGGCCTGTGTCAACATGCTGCTTGAATTTGGAGCCAAGCCACAGCTCAGGAACCACCTTCCTTCACCCATTCACGAAGCGGTCAAGAGAGGTAATGTTCAGGCTCCAAGTGAAGCTAACAATAACTGAGGAATACATCTTTTGTTGATGTTAAAGTGTTTTTAAAACCCCCAACTTGTCCATGCTGGTGCGGATAAATAGGCTTGGCTTATTCCCAGCTCTTCTGCCTCAGTGGTTGTATTGGGGTGTACTCTGCTCTGCAGCACTTCAGTCACAGCTCCTCTTCTCTCCACAGGTCACAGGGAGTGCATGGAGATCCTTCTGGCCCATGAAGTTGACATTGACCAAGAAGACTTGCAGCATGGGACCCCGCTCTATGTGGCTTGTACATACCAGAGGACAGATTGTGTCAAAAAGCTTTTGGAGCTAGGTACACCTGGAAAAGGGGCCAAGGGACACCTGTGATGGTGTGAGCCAGCGCTGCTGGTTTCTCCAGGCTGCCACTCCACTGCAAACAGTATGGGTTATTCCTGGAAGAGGTGCTTGGGAGCCTCATTTCAGGCTCCCAAATGAGGCTGGGAGTCTCATTTCAGGCTATTGAAAATTTCACCTGCCTTCAAGAAGATTTTATCACTTCCTCAGGAAAGAAAGCCCTAATTACAGAGACCTCCCTGAGACTGTCTGAATGTGAAAATAAAATAAATAGTTCTGGTTTTCTAGAATGATAACATGAAGCACAGGCAATGCTGGTTAATACTAGTGCCCAGAATCAACTCGTGATTATGATAAACTGCCATGCTAAGCACTTCTCAGTGGATGATGAAGACTGTTTGAAAGAATAATCCAGTTTGTAAAGCTGTTTGAAAGAATAATCATTGCAGGTCCAGGCAAAGTCTATGAGCTAGCACAAATTTTTGCTGTCAGTGTGCATTAGCTGACCTGCTCAAAATGGGGCCCCTCCTAATGCCTGCAGAGCCTAGGGAAGCATGTCGCTTGCTGTGCTCCCAGAGTTATTAAAATTAGATACCTAAAGGGTTCCTCTCTCCTCAGTAATTGAATTAACATGATCTATGTTAGATTTTATGTTATTAACAAATATATGTATATGGTAGGCTTCAAACATCCATTGGGTTGGGGGTTAAACTGCTCAGTACTGTCCATCGCAGACAGAGTTTGGTGGCTCAGAGGACCTTTACACAGCAGGTATTTGACCTGCTAAGTTTTGCACTGCTGCTATTGAAGAAAATGAAGGAGGTCTGTGTGCCATCTGTTCCCCTTCGGTTATTGAGGCTACAGGTGGAAACCAGCCCATTATGTATGTTCAGACAGTCCCTGCTGCATCCCAGATCTAACCACATGCTCTTGTTCACTCAAGGAGCCAACGTTAACATGGGGAAGCGATCAGACACCCCCCTCCACGCAGCAGCAAGGAAATCCAATGTGGAAGTAGTTGTCTTGCTGGCAGACTATGGTGCTAACCCAAAATGCAGAAATGCCGAACTCAAATGTGCCCTGGATCTTGCCATACCCAACAGCAAAGTGGAGCAGGCACTTTTGCTTCGGGAAGGTAATAGTTTCCTTTCTTCTTTTTTTTTCTTATTAAGTAGAACAACATTTATTTCTTTTAGCTAAGTACATTGTCTTAACTGCTTTTATAAGTGATGCTCTATATAAGTTCTCTTGTTTTCTCTACCAATTACAATTCTGCAGCGTGTGACACACAAATGAGTTAGAGATCTCTGTTTTGCTGCTAAATCTGTCACCAAGTGTTAGGATTTCAGTGGGTAAATTGGTCAGTTTTTCTGTGCTTTTCTGTCTTCTGAAGCAAAATGATATGTATTTACCTATGGGACTCTAAGGATTAAAAGCTGCTATAAGAATTTGTTCATAGATAATGTGTACCTGCCCATGGCAAGGGGGTTGGAACTAGATGATCTTAAGGTCCTTTCCAACCCTAACTATTCTATGATTCAGTAATTCTATGATAATATTTTAGTACCATTATCTTGTGTTCAGCCTAACACCATGGCTTAATGTCCTGCTTCCTGCAGAAAATGAAATACGAATGTGGGTGCCCTCAGTTGCCAGGAGAAAGCAGAGCTATTTGCCCAGCGACTATCCAGCTTCATGGCACGGAGCTCTTCCATGTGGTTCAATGGGTTGCAACCCCAGCACAAACCAGCAGTGCTTCTTGCAGCTTATTTTCAGTCTCCTTGAAATTATTTTTCCAGTCTACTGGAAGAAACTTCTGAGCAGAAATGATCTTCTTGTGTCATTTTCACCTGCACCACATACAGTCAGAACTAGCAATATCCCTGGGATATGGGCATGCTGAATTATGTCACCCCTCTCCTCTAGCCTCTGTGTTTCCCAGCTCACTAGTACCCTGTTAGTTGATCTATCACTCCCTGGTGCTTTGTCAACATGGCAGGTAAATGGTGCTCCCCTATGCAGGCAGCTTTCCACCTTCCTGAGCCTGCTCGCTCCCCACCAAAGAGCAAAGCATGATGTGCATAGAAAGCCCTCTTCCAGCTGCAAAATAGCTCTTGGATGGTAAATTAATACTGTCAATGTTGTATATTAGGCTTTGTGTCAGCTGTCTGCACACAGGTGGGTTTTATGGAGGAAATGACACATTGGCTTAATATCCTCCGTCCTACTCATTTTCCCTGTGGCTTTTCATGCAGAGCTTCAATTTGTCATGTTTAAAGCCTTCTGGGAGGACTTTTACTTGAATGCTTCTCACCTCTTGTGACTTCTGTCCTTGTATCTGAGATGTTCCGGACTCAGCAACAGCAGGGTATGTGAGCAAAGGCAGTGCTTGCAATTGTCCTGCTCCAGTTGCCCTGCATGAAGAAGAGTTAGTGTAGGTAAAGAAATATCCCAATATTAGTTATTTTATCTTCGTGAGCTTTCTTCTTGATTTCCCCTTTCAGCTTGTCACTCTCTCCTCCCTTACAGCCAGAGGAACTATAGGGGCACGTCAGCTCTCGCTGCTTCTTCACTTTTCAGAAATTCAGTTTCCTCATTTTCCTCACCTGTCCCTTCAGTTTTCTGTCAGGTACTTTGCAGCTCTAATATCTGCAAGTGCCCTTTTCCCACATTTCTGTGTTTTCTGAGGTCCTTCTCTTTGAAATAAGCATTCTCAGGTAGAAAAGTTTTCCTTCTACTCCCTGACTTCTCTGCTGCAGTTAGTCTCCCTTTAATTGCTTCTCTTCCTAGCTATTAAGTGATGTGAAATATGAAATACTTCTGTTTTCCTGACTGCTCTGGGAGACAGAAGATCTTTCTTCACTTCCAGTGGCAGTGGTACAAGTGCTTTTTTCTAGATATCCCATATTTTTCTATCAATTTCTGCTCAGAGGGGACATTGTCAGCCTTTTTAAGCTTCTAAATTTTCCTGTAGTAAAAGCATAGGTTACCTGGAAGATATAAGTATGGGGTTTTAGCACACATCTCTACCCATTGCTTGTCAAATACTGCTGTGATCACTACTGTTTGGCCAGAAACTGAGAGGGCTCAAAAAACTGAGCATGTCTGAGTAGGAGCAAAGGTTCAACCTGAAGCAGCTCCAGCAAGAGAAAAGCAAAGCGGAGGCAGGGACACATTTCCTAGCAAGTTGCATTTGCACATGCAAGCATGCAGTTGCGGAAGCAACGGAGCCTTATTTCCAGTGGGTTTGTGCCTGATGTGCACCTCACCTGACCCGTGGTGGGCTGGGGGCATCTGCCTGGTCATCCCATGGGGAAGCCACTAGGGCAGCATTGCTGCCCAAGCTGGCCTCACCATGGTCCCAATAAGTCCTCTGACAGCTTTCCTACAAGTGGACTCTCTGGTGTTTAACAAGAGTTTTTCACATGCAGCAACCTTTCCCCCAAGGCAAGGGAAGGGCAAAATGACCTCTCATCTTTTATTTACTTATTAATAAGTTGATCCTTTTTTTTTTTTTTCCACTCTTTGTGCCTTTTTGCACAAAACTTTTAGAGACTTTCTGTCTTTGAAAGATAGAAAATAAGACTTAATTAGAATTCCATGGCATAATAAATTATTTTGAGGAGCACTGATAAACAGACCGACATACATAAATATTCTGAGACAGTGTGGTCACGTAAAAAAGCTGCAGGTACCTGCTGAGACACAAGCAGTTGGTGTCTCTGTGCATATGGACAACTAACTGTATTTGCCATGTCCACCCAATTATGGCTGTTCTACACCAAGCACCTCCTCTGCAGCTCCCTGTAATCAGTCTTGTCTTTTTCCTCACAAAATCACTGGGAGTTTTCTTGTATCTTGAGCAAGGGCTATGCACACTAGTGCTCTTTCTCAAGTGCAGACACTTTAATGGTATTTTAAGCTTTTGCTCAAGAAAAGATGCAGAAGAGCCTAGCCATGCATGCAGAAAGAGGTTTTTAGTGCTTATAGTTTTCAAGTCACTAAACCAACTTTGACAACAGATATTAAATATGAACAATAATATGTTTAGCTCTCCCTGACTTCAGCAAGTCATTGGGTAGTGCTTGATATGGTATGCAAATCTTGCTGGTGTTTGTTGCTTTCTGACTTATACTGGTGGTGGGTTTGGGGTTTCCTGTTCCTTCCTGTTTTCACCTCAGGTCCTGCAAGCCTTGCCCAGCTGTGCCGGTTGTGTATCAGAAAACATCTGGGTCGGTCGTGTCTATATGCAGTCCGCAAGCTGCACCTGCCTGAGCCACTTGAGAACTTTCTCCTTTATCGATAAGTCTGTGACTATCTTTACACTGGAAAAGAAAGAGGAACAAATGTTTGTTTACTCCAAAATCATTATATCAAAGAAAAAAACAAACAAAGACATCATTTATTGTCTGCTGCATACATCAGATGCTGTATGACAATGCAAATCGAAAACACCTTTTCACAGATGGAATGATATGGACATAGCTCCCTCATGGTCTATTGCCACATCCACTTATGCCAGCCCAAGAAGCTGTAGTACATGAACAGCTAGCTCACTTGACATGTGTTTGTAGATGCACATGCACACATCAACCCACAGACAGAAGTTTCCCCTGTATTAGTGTATACTTATTTATGTAGTATCTGTGCACTTTCTTCCTCTTTTCTATCCAATCTCACTGTCAAAATCGAGTTAGTGGCTGTTATTCTTCTGCTAGCGAGAGAAGGAAAGCCCACAGCACCCAACATTTGCCATATATAATATATTGCACATCTTTTCTCAGCTTTGACTTTACAACCTGACATCTTTTCCCTATAATCTAGTGAAGTTGTAGCAACTTCCAGCAGGCTGTGGCTATGCAACCACCATACCTCTTCTTGCCTGGAGCCCAGCTGCCCCGAGCACTAACATCTTGTCCTCTGAAGTTCAAGTGATGTTACCAAAGCACGTGTGGATGTTTGAAATAAGCCCACAAAAATGTGTGAAAGTCTTAAAAAGCCCTCCATCTCTTCTAAAAATATCCCTCTAATGCTCTGGAGATCTGCCTGTGTTTATTCATTACATGAATAATTTTTCCTGCTTAATTCAAGGACGGAACTGCAAATGTTTTCATAGGCATTGTAGATCAGCTTTGAATGTCTGTCCTTGGCAAGACAAAGAAAACCAAATGAGTGAGTTGCTGCTCTTTTAGGCTGCCTATGCTTTGACATTTCTCAAGTCCTCAGAGTGTAGAGCAGGACAGAAACAGGGCCTCTAGGGATAACTGCATCACTCATGTTCTCCTTGATGAATATTGCTCACCAAACCTGCCTGCTTTTTCATCCCCTAGAATCACTATTTCTATGATTCTACTCTACAGTGTTTCATTACCTCCCTAGGAGAAGGAATTTTTAGAGTGTTCTGTCTTTGCCTGTTGTGGTATTAGTTTAAATATCACCAGGGTTAGCAGCCTGGACAGAGTAGAGCTAAAAATGTATACTTCTTTAAGGTGAAAAATGTGGGATCAAGTGACTGGTACAATGCCTGTGTGGCTCTGTAAAGGTCTGTTCATTTGTCCTCTGGTGTTCTGAGGGGAGAAATGTTTCTTCAGACCTGAGTTGTCATAAAATTGTTCTGTGAGAAAGGTCATGGTGTTTCAGTAGTAAAAGGAAAGTAGAGTTAAAAGGAGAGTCTGTCTCCACTTAGCTCAACTTCACAAGTCCAAGAGGCTGATGATGTGTTTTCAGGCTCTGAGATGTAATGGCTTTTCATTATGAACTAGTATGCATGCTGGTACCAATTTTCACTGACCGTACGTCTTAAGTCAGGGAAAATGGGGCTGCTGGAGCCTGAATATGGGCCTGGATTCCATCAGCATTTTAGTAACTATCCTTGCTTCATCAGCAGCCACCGCTCTGGTTAGATGAAGAGATTAATCTCTTAATTTCCCCATGAAAGCTTGCCTCTCTGAGAGGTAGGTCTAATATTTCCTGTACTCTCTTATTATTAATTCAGCAGAAGTAAGATAAACTATGCTCCCAGAAGTTCAGGAGAATGGACCTACAATGCTGCAGCGAAAAATGAATGTAGTTTTCAGCCTGTGTTTGCACATATTGAATGCTATCTGATGGCAAGAGATATTGTCCATAAAGTTGTCAGTGACATGAATGACCTTATATAGCACAGTATATCATGAATCTCAGGGATTCGAACTCTAAATTCTCGAGAGTCTCTGAAAATCAAACACTATCAAGAAAGAAATGTCTGTATTAACCTTATGTCAGCAGATCTCTCTCAGTCTTATCTTCACTGCCAGCTCACCTGCTCTGCTTATAAGGTGGCAGTCAGGACACCATCTTCTATCTAGATAGAGAAACAGAGGCTCAGCTGTGTGGGTTGTCAGACTTGCATTGCAATCAAAGCAGCTAAGGCAATTTATGTGATCTATTTCAGAATTTGTAATACTGAATTTATTTCCTACTGCAATACCAGTGAAAACAGTATTTCACTTGCAGAGGAATTTAAATTGAGAAAATGTATCTCTATTAAGGAAATGCGAAGTCTATTCAGCCTCTCAGAAAGGTTTATGGTAAGAAGCAGCAGAAGCTGCTCTATATTTATTGCTGATACTAGCTTCCAATCAAAAAATCATCTAACCTTTGCTTCTTCCTGGAGACATCATTCTTCCCGAATTTCTGTGTATCAGACCATCTGGGAGGGAACAGAGACATAAGAAATCGGAAGAGAAGCTCGGAAGTCCTGATGTTAAGAAATTTCATCAGAAACTTCACCTAGACTTTCTTGCTCTATGTTAAAAGATTGAGTTCTCAGTGACTGTGCTTTGTGTTGTAACAGTGCAAGGAATTACTAGTGAGGAAATAACTGGAGGAGGTATTTAATTTTTTTTGCAGCTATGCCATATTATATAAGGATAGGGAAAGACTACGACGGTTTTCTAGGAGACTTCTGAATCTTGTTGGTGACTTTTAAGAATGAGTTTGAAAACCATCTGCCTGGTGTGGATGCAGCTGCTTTTCCCCAGGAAGGAGAAGGGACAAATAATCTCACAAAGTCTCTTTCCTACAAAACAGGTGATGTCTTCTCAGTCATTCTAAGATCATTGACAGAAACCAATTGTTTGGCTAAAATATGTGTTTGTTGTTTTTTTTTTTTTTTCTGGAAACACAGACATTTTTCTGTGCTGTAATATCCACTCCTATACCACATCCCTGGCAGTTCATCCCCAACAACTGCCACTACTATCTGCTTTAGTGAAAAGTGCTGCACATCTCAACAGGAATGATTACACAATATGCTGGCTATTGGAAAAGCTTTTCTGAACTATGAACACTTACTCATTCTGAGTACAAACACTGACTTGCAGTATAAAACACAAGCTTGGGCTATGGATGGTCTCTAGCCATAAAGTCCCTGATCCTGAGTGTATTTTGCAAGAGTGGCTTAAATAGGTTACTGATCTGCAGTATACACCCAATAGACTTCCTTTTATTGATCTCAATCTGTTGGGCCACTTTTCAGCTTTCTTACCCATTTATTATGAGATATCCAGTGTGGGCTCAGAAATGCCAGTGATGAGGACCTCACAAATGTGAACCTCATCAGATGCTGACCTCAAGCTGTCATTCATTACTCAGTGTATGTCTATCATTGCTCATGATCCAGAGAAAAACAAAATTAAATGGTCTTTGTATCAGCACTGTCTTTATCTTTAAAATAAGCAGTCTTAATCTTTAAAATAAGCAGTTTTCACTGGTTCTTTCTACCAGCAGATGCATTCTCATGTCTCCAAACATCTTTGCAATCCTTTGTTTTTATTCCTGCTGTATCTTTTCTGACACGACTAAGCTCTTGTTCATAGGCATGTCTTTCCTGGTCAGCTTTCTCCTGAATTCACCTATTTCTTCTCTGTCACTAAGAAAACGTTTTTTAGTTTCCTCCTTGAGAAGTTTTATTCTTCAACAGCAGGCATCTTAGTGAGGCTCAACCTATCTCCTTGTTGGATGTATTATTTCCCTTGCTTACCACGCTGCTGTGTTGGGTCATCCTCCCCTCCCCACCCCCTTCCAAACCTACACATTTCAGCCCTCACTGCCTTCTGTCTAATGGGCCAGCTTCTCAGGGACATACAACAGTTAAAATAAACACACCACACATTTTGAAAGGGTTTAATGACGATGTTTCTCACAGTAGGAAGGAAAAGTCACATTTTAAGTTGGACCCTAAAAGATGTCTGTTTTGATTTCCTGACCAATCTGCCGGGTTCAAGATGACTTTGTCTCTTACAGGGCAACTCTGCTATTAGCATTTAACAGCCCTCCATCCTCTCTAGGACTCAGCTTTTCACAGCAGATGTGCTAGTTCCTGATTTTCTGTCTGTCTGGTTGAATCTCCCATTCACAGACTGAAATTAATAAAATGGGTAAAATGCTGAGCTGCTGAAACTCGTGGTCATGCTATAGGAGCTGAAATTCCTCACATCTGCCTTGGGATGCCAGCATCCCACCTTCCTGGGCAGATGCAGGCTCTGGGGGAGGCTGTTCATCCATCCATCTTTGTGCTCCCTCTTCTTGTGACAGGGCATGCCCATGACACTTCAGGCAGAGGGACCAGAAACTCATGCTCTCCAAGCTCTGTTTTCCCCTCAGGGAACTCAAGCCTGGTCAATATACACTTCATGGCATTTAGAATTCTTCTCACCATCAATGTTAGAAATTGGTGTTGTGCTGTGGCTGTGCAAATCGTTTCAATGAGGTGAGTGTCCCCTCCATGCCACTCTCTGCCCTCCACTTGTGGTCTGCTCTGTGCGGCAGTAGGCACAGGTTCTGCCCGACACCTTTCTGTCCGAAACCTGACCACTGTCTCCTGCAGCACAGCTCTGCTGCTGGCACCTAACAACCCTCCAGTCCTTATTTAATTGAAAATACTGGTGGTGTGTCCCAGCAGGGCATCAGGGCAAGTTTTGAAATAATGAAATAATACTAATAATGAAAATCAAACACATTCATTGACTCTTAGTTGAAAAATCTGGCTGACTTGTATGCTGGGCTGACAGTTCGTGATGTCTTTGTGATTTTTTTTTCAGAAATTCAGTTTTTCCATACACCAATTGCTCCTCTTTCTGATTTTTTTTTAATGTTCTGTGAGAGATGTATAATATGTTAATATAAAATACAGATTATTCCACACAGATCTTCTAATTGTTTTCTGTTTCATAAAAATTCCTTTATCCTTAAATTTTATATCATTTGTAGAAACTCATGATGCACATTGCAAGCAAATGGAAAACTATGTCAGGTTTTGAATTGAAAAATCTTCAATAGAAGTTATAGGAAATTGTGGAAGAAAGCGTACTTCACATATCCAGTTGAGAATAACATCCACGGGGGGGGGGGGGGGGGGGAGGGGGAGAGATGAATCAGCAGAGCATGTTATTCTAGCAGTTTGTTTAACAAGTCAGTTAAAGCAACACATTAGTCAGCAAAACACTGGAACTAATATATGTGCTTACTAGCACTGGATAAAATTGCACATGTATGAAGGATTTTGAACATATTTTTCAGTGCCCAGAGGCACATACTTTGCTTGTTTGTATTTCATTATCCTGTAAAGAGATGCTTGCTTCTAATAGTTCCAGAAGGTGAGCGCCTGCTGCCTGTAGCCTGAGATGTGTATAAGGATACTTTGGCTTTGTGGCCCAGGAGTTTTGTGCCTGTCATCACTGAGTACCTGTCAAAGAAAGATCACGCATCCCCAAATATCCCAGAATGGCTGCTAATTAATGAGTGAGACCATTTTGGTTTGCTATGTGTGCTTTCAGGGTTGCTACAGATTTACAGAAAGGCATACATGTGAAATCCTGAATAACTGCAACGACTGAGGAACACATATTTTGGGTTGGGGTTTTCCAAGACTGAAATGAAAACTTTTTTCTAAAACAATGCCAACAAGTAATGCCAGCCTGTTTCCGTAAGCAGGTTCCCACTCACTGTTGGTGTAGGGTGGGTAGGAAATTTCACCCTGAGCCTGACACTGCTTTTTTTTGCTTGACATGCTTTCCAGTTCTGTCCCTAAAGCACTCCTCTCCCATCCGCTGCAAGCAGCCACAGTAACAAGGTACCACAGCTGCTCTGCTAGATGGGTGGCAGCTTGTTGACATTTGTGAAAGACTTTTGAGCTGAAATGATTCACTTTGTGCAGAAAATGTCCCTGTCTGCTATCCCTGTCCTCCTATTGCAAATGGATAAGAAATGCCTAGGCTTTTCATGCTTGCAGCAGCTTGAGGAAGAAATATGGATTTGTCACTGACCATGAAATCACTTTGTATGGATGTTGTTTTTTTCGGATGTGTCTCAGGCTTGGCACCTAAAAAGGCTCATCCTTGTGGCAGACTTTGCCTTCATTAAAAAATGATAAGCTGAGCGCAATGGTTGCTTCAGGTCTTCAGATGCCTGCCCCAGTGCTGTCATGAGGAGAGATGGTGAGAAAATAACATCTGGGTGCAATGCCCTCACCTGTCTAAGATGGAGAATGATTGGGAGAACTCTTGTTTTGTGGTCTGCAGCTGCAGGAGCTTCCAGGTCTCCTCTGTAGAGAGCAAGTACTTGAAGAACTGGTCCTTCCAAGCAGTCTGAGGGGGTGAGTAGGTCGGGAGGATGCAGGTGGGTCTGGCCCTGCTGCTTCCCTGCACCCTTGCCAGGGTGAGAAATAAGTGCAAACCTTTTCCTCACTACCACCAGCCAAAGGGCAGTCAGGGTCCCAAGGATGAGCTCTCATTCCTTGTTTGGAACACAGGGGATGATCCCAGGACCTGATGTGGAGTGGCCCACGTGCCTTGGGAGAGGTCAGCTGGATCCTGCTGTGCACAAGGAATGTCCCCAGAGGTGAGTGAAGAGGAGGGCTAGGCAGTCCTGCCACACAATTTGGTCTTTATGCTTCAGTTTCGGGTAAGCGTTGCACTCTGTACATCAGTTTCCAGAGGTGGTTTTCTTTTTACCTTCTTTCACAACATTAGATATTCAGCTAAGTGGCCAGGCTGGATGAGTGTAACCAGGACAAGCTTGTATACTTGTCACTCTGCTCAGATCATAATCCTTTAGGAAAGGAAACTTATTTCTACAGTATCAGCATTGTGAATCAGCATCCGTTAGCTGTTTCAGAGGATTTCCAGCCTCATGCAAAACAAAAGCCAAGCTGTGCTTGGGGACAGCAAAGGAAACATCTATAAAGGCACACTATTGCTGCAGATGGGTGTTTATTGCAGCCCCTACTTCGCATACAGAAAGTATGGATAGCTACTGATCTGAGTAGTTAATCTGTCCAGTACCAGGAACGTGGATTTCTTATGACTGAAGATCATGTTAGGAGCAGTTCAGGTCCTATGGGCTTGACATAGGCTATTCCACAAGCCCTTTTCTCCACAGCACTGCATGCCATTTTCTGGGAGCAGGGCAGGGTAAGTAGGTTGCTCAGGACAGCCTTGGAATTTCACCCATTTTAGAAGTTTGCTAATAATCTTTTCCAAAAGAAAATGAGAACACCTGCTATGCCAGGGAACAGAAACAGATGCGAGGTTTGGGGATATTTTCCTCTGTCTGCCTTATTTCCCAAGCAGTTGCACTTGCAGTGTAGTTTTCTGCAGGCCATTTTTCAAAGCCAACAGAAGCTCCTGGTCAAGACAAGTGTTTAAGGGAGCATGGGCTAATTTTTGTGCAAGTCCACAGATTGCATTTTATAGTAGTGACAAGGTGGCAGTAACTTTTCCCATGGGGAAGTCCTGGAAGGCTATGGCTGCGAGAACAGCTGGTGCATGCTGTTCCCATCACAGGCAAAAGTGTGAAAAGATACATCACATGAGGGACATTTCCAGAGGTAAGATCCATCAGGGTCTGGAAAGCAGCCCATGAGTGTGGTGGAAGAGCTTGTTGCAATGCAGTGTGCCAGAACAGAGAACATCTAACGCCATTGAAAATGGAGAAGAGAAACACCAGAGCAGAGGAGCCCCTTAATTAAATACCTCCGTCCCATGAGCTTTTTCTCCCCCTCCTGTCTGCCTTTCCTATACTCCTCAGCTGTTACTGCTGTTGCCTCCTGTACTGATAGGCAATGGGAAGAGAGAGCAACTAAGGGGACACATGGAAATTTGCTTGGTTTGGTAAAAACCATCACAGGCCTTTGGGCTTGGGAAGATGATGCATTTGCTGGAGGCCTGCATAATGGAGAATATGCTCTTAATGGGACCAGCCACTATGGGTGCTGCTTAGCAAGGCAAACTCAGCTGACTTCAGTGATGCTGCTCTTGCTTGTGATACATTTGTTTTTTTCCATGCTGGTCTAATCACTGGGATTGATAGAAAACTATCATTAACTTTTGGTTTTTTTGTTAATGGAAATTGGTTTTCTGACAAAACTAATATCTTTGTGGAAATTATTTTGCTTTCTTCAGAAATGGCTTATACAGGAAAGGCTGGGAACCAAAAAAAATTGCCAGCAAACCAAAGAATTCCCACTGTTTTTCAAAACTAATAATGAGAAGTTAGAAAAGAGGAGGAAAGAGAAATTGAAATCTTCTTGATGCCTGGATTTGGGTTTCACTTATATTTAGTGTTTGGGAAGACTACCTTACGGTTAGCCAAAATCTAGGAGACTGTAGTAAAAACCATCATAGCTCTCAATTACGAGGTTTAGGGTTTTGCTGTAGTTACACCTATTATCTGCTTACTGGTGTGTATTTGTCACATGAGAACATTTCACCACACTAGTAACCTAGCAGTGTTGCCAAACCATGATTACAATCCATGAAACAGGACAAAAAAACCCAACCCAAACCCAAGAAAGGCTTGGAATTACAATGATTTGAGAAAAAATACCAAAAAACAAACAAACATAAAAAACACAACAAAAAACTTGTGGGGTCTGTATTCTTTCTGCATGGACTGTAGCATGTAAGTCTTAAAGCCAGTTTAGAAAGCAATGTCAAGATTTATTTTGTAGCATATGAAGATGCTTGTGCAGGTGTTCGCTGAGACACATCTGGCACCAGATAGTGAAAAACAGTGTTGCTGCTCTTCTCGCTGTGAGGAGGATGCCCCTCATCCCCTATCTGCCACAAACAAAATACAAGAAAGTTGTGTGCAAGCTCTCATGCTGTTTGTCCTGCTCCCTGGGAAATCTTGATGCTTCTGTGTACCTGCAATGAGTTAAAACACAGATCTAGGTGGTACTGACACCAAGAAGTGTTTGTTACTTCCTTCGGGGTTTGTTTGCTTTGATATAGAGACTCCCTTGTTAAGTAAAACTGCCAACCTGCATAAGGAAACAATAGTTACTTGCAGAAGTCTGTCTGGTCTCCAGTCAGGCTAATGGGAAGTTTGCAAAGTGAAGTTTCTGTGAGGGTGAGAGAAAAGGAAAATGAAAACATTGCTTACTCAGAACACTTAGAAGAACAGCCTCTGGAGGAGAGACTTGCTTTGGGGAAAGGAAATTAGGGTTACAAGAACTGGACAATACTACAAATTTCTCCAAGGGAGAACTTCTTTACTTCACATCTGCTCAAAGATTTCACAGCAGCTTTCCAAAGAAAACCCAGGTACCTCTGGAAAAGACGCCAGCGATTTAGTATTCCTGCGGACAAGCTGTGGCAGATTTAACTGCTGTGATTTAAAACATGGGTGTCCCAGATATTTGCCTTGCTCATTGGCTGGAAATTACTGCCTTAGAGGAGAATGTGACATGTGATAGTGTCTCAGGGCTCAAGTTTACAGGCTAGAGAAGAAAATTGCTTTTATTTGCGTTTTGAACTAGCACAGTGGACTATGTATGAAGATAGTTGAAGCATCAATTTGTGGCCCGTGCTGCCATCCCTTGTAAGGGTGTGGGTAATCTTTGCTGAAAGTGAGGAATGGGAAGCTTAGACAGGCCAACAGCTTAGACCACTGCAGCTAAATCTGCTAGAACTGTCTGTCAAAATCCTCCCCTTTGAGGTATAGATGCTCCAAAGCCAAGGTTTCATGATTCAGGAACTGGCCAATGCTGGCCTTCTGCTGGAGTGAAGATGTTTCACCCTGTGCTGTTGCATCCAGACGCTGTGCGGCACAAAGTCCAGAACACTGCTGACGAGTGGGTAGGGTCCAGTCATTTGGATGTGATTTATCCATACTCTTAAGGTGGGTTTCACTGTTTGAACATACACACCTACATCTCTGTTCACCATTTAGGGCTTCCTTTTAGAGTCAGTGAAGGCTGACTCTAAAGGCCTAATCTGTACCCTCTCAAAGCAGGCATCTAAAATAGGTGAAATGAATCATGGTCTTAAAATGCCCATTTCTCTTCATTAGCTCTAAAGGAAAGTTAAGATTTCTGGCTCTGTCTCTGAAGGTAAATTAAATGAACTCCACATTTTGTGTTCAATTTCCAAATATTTTCTGCAGTTTTGTGGTTTGCACCCTCAGAAACCAATGCTGAATTTGCATGCTATGACATTTATCAGCAGTGCGTTTTTACTGTTTGCAGCAATATTTGTGCAAATAAGAGTAATTAAAAAGTTTTATACATTTTTAAAGTATTTTCTATGATGAATAATTGGTATGCAAAATTTAAAAACTGATTAACAAGTGGGAGAAAAAAACAAGGTAGTAGAACATTTATTTGAATTACTTATATAAAGTTAAATTTTTGAAGGAGAAAAAAATGTAATTTTATTTAGAAGATATGCTGCAAACAGAAAAAATAATATTCAGCGCTGTAGATTCAATGTTACTGTGCACCTTTTTTGACTGTGAGTGGTCACATTTGAATGATGATGAAGTGATTTCTGTAGCTAACTACACTTATGTAGAACTTAGGGATGTAGGTGCTATTTACATGCAAAATAGTATTGCAATGACTAAAAGCTCTGGTGTGTCTCTATGTTGTGTAAGCTGTTTCTGATCTGCATTTGAAGTTGTGTGGTGTTTATCTCGAGATCCAGGTTGATGTTAAAACATGTTCCCTTGTAACTGGAGAATTTTCTACTTGCTTCCAAAAATGATTTGCAAACTACTCTCTGATGTAGTCTCACTGCATATATGCAGTATACGGGCTACACTCTCAGCTCTGAGCATATCTCGCATCTGCAAATTAGGTGAAGCAGAGCTTGGGCTCACATTAAAGCAATATTTCAGGGCTTGAACCTTCTCTCTGAAGCTTCCAGGAGCTCATTGATCAAGGGATCCTTGCTTCATTGCCGATGTAGACATAACCAATAAGGCTTTACTCTTGGGAAATAATGGTATGTGTCTTACAGGTTTTAGGAACCTCACATGCTGATTTCCTGGCTGCCCATACTGTTGTGGGGAAAATCACAGCAAAGAGAAAGGAGTACAATTTGTGCAATTGGGAAGAAAATCAGCATGTTTTTCTTTTTCACTCTGTTCTCCGTGTTTCTAATTCAGCCTTAATAAAACTTGTAAAGTAAAGTAAAACTTGTGCCTTTACTACAAACTCAGCAGAGTTTAAAATGAGACTCCTTACAACTGTAGGAAGTATGAGCCTTGTTAATGTGCGTGACACAGAAAATTGCTGAAAGATAAAATCTGGCAAAACAGAAAATAATTCTTTTTGGAGAAGGTGTGCATGTGCTAGAGAGGCTGTGGTAGGTACCACACAGGACGAAGACAAAGGGTGGGGAAACCCAGGAACCTGCATTTTCACAAACTGCAAGAAAGCTATTTCTGGACCTGTGACTGGAAAATAATGTCTCAGTATCTAGTTATTTGGGATTATACCATGATCTAAAGTGAAATCATAGCCAAAGAGTGAAATTACAGAGTGTGATTCTGTAGCCCTGAAAGGAGTCGCAATTCTGAGGAATGGATGTAGCAACTGGATCCTGCACTTGTTGTGGCTTTACCCCAGTCTCTGCCACTCTGGTGCTTCAGAAGACAAGCGTGATCAAAACAGAAACTCCTTTTGTGAACCCTGTGTCATCTACTCCCTCAGATACAAATACATGTGGACCAGGACACCAACAGCTCAGCATAAGCATGCCCGTGGATTACCACCCTGCTGAGGGGATCTTGGAGACACCCTTTCAGAAGGGGTGATGAAGGGCAGGGATATCTGCCACTATGGAGGGGGCTGCAGGCTCTTTAGCACCGTTAGGTGCTCTGTACACCCTTACCACCCTCTGGGAAGATGTGGCTACAGCTCATCTGTCAAGGCAAAGGCTGATGTAGCACAACATGATCAAAATATGTGCAACCAACAACAGACTATTCAATTACCCTATGAGTCGGTAGGCCTCTTAGTCAAACAATAAAATGGCCAAGAGCTCACTCTGTGACCAGGAACCAAGGAATTTCTGTCTTATTCCTCCATCTTATTGTACATGAATTCAAAGCTCTTAGCTAATACTTCTTCACTTACAAACTTATTATTGCATACTTAGATGCATATGCTGATTTTTTTTAGTGGTGGAATTGCTGCTTGTTTTTAAATACTGCTAAATACTGCTAAAAAATACATGCATAAGATATGGCAACCTAACCATCAAACTCAAGCAACAGTAAAGGGGAATTTTTTTTTTCCAATCCTCATTTTACATGTTAACAATCAAACCCAATATTTATACCACTTTTTTCATTTGCATGTTTTACCCACAACTCCTTTAATACAGAAATTTCAATGACTAAGGCACAGACGTAATTTCCAGTCAGAGCAAAGTGTTACCTTGAATCCAGCATGCAGAACTAAACCCAGGAGCCAGGAGGAATTCAGAAGGGGACATCTCAGATTTCTTGCATGTGATATAGATAGGAATAAAAATTAAACCAAGTTGCTTAGACTCAGCTGAGGTAGGATCAGGCTTAGCCCAGGATTAGTAACTTTATATCTCTAAATACACAAATACACATTCTGCTCTAGTAGGCAGAAAAAAAATCCCTGCAACAGCTTAATTTCTTATTAACATGGTTTAGACTTTTGCATGGAAGCTCTTCATTTGTATGAAAATGGGCAAATATTCAGGGACAGAAAAAGGATTTTGTGCCTGTGAATTATAGTAATGTGGGGAAAAAAAAAGGTGCAAATGGAAATGATCCGTGAGAACAGAATTTTTGTGAACAGATCCAGACAAATGAGGTGGAAGCCCTCCTGACAAAACGTTGCCATTTGTTTGCTGGTAGGTCCATGATGCTTATTTTAGACAGATAAATTGCTTGAAAATAAAAGGACACTGCTTAGTTAGGAAACTCTGATGTGACTGTGACTCAGTGAAATAGATTGAACTAGGAGGGAAAAAAATAAGCCTATGCGGTGCTGTGATTTCCACACCGTGCAGAGAGCACAGGGCCTCCAGTGGGAAGTACAGCTCCCCAGACATGTGGGTTTAATATCTGTAGGGTATGCAGTAATCATTGCTGTGCAGCAGGCGTTCGTCTCTCCTTTTCTTGCATACAATCAGAGGTTGACAGATAAGAGGGATGGTTTCGCACGGTGAACAGTGTCCAGGGAGGCGTGCAGCAAAGTTGCCTGCAAACATCTTGCTCGGAAGTGGTGCAGATCAGCACACGCTCGTATCTCTGTGGGTTTTATTTGCAGATCCCCTGCAGGCAGAGTTTGCTTAACTAGTTGAACTGGCTCTTTCTGTCTTGTTTTTTTGGCAAACTAAGAATTTCCTTCCTGATAAAAACGGACGGCGGGCGCCCCGATTGGGTGCAGGGTTGGAGAGGATGTGACATCAGGCACATCTCTCGCTTCGCCGGATCGCTGGCTGCCTACCAGGGCAGCCAGGGAGCTGCTTCGTTAAATCCCAACCCAGGTACTCGAGTTTCTGCACAAAGTGCTGCCGGCACCATGTACTGGTCTGTTGCAAGTTCTGTTTGTCTCGTGCATGCAGAGTCTGCTTAATAGATCACTCCCACCACTGGCAGCTTGCCGGGGACGATGGAATTTGAACTCTTGAGACCGACCACGAAGTGAAAAAACAGAAATTGGACACACGGGGCTGAGATGGATGATGAGGTAGCAAATCAAAAAGGCAGCAAACTGCAAGGAGCCAGAGGCCAGGCATCTGCAATGTCTCTATCAAACCCACTGATGAGGGGTAAGTAATGCTCCTGCCTTGCCACAAGACTTCACCTCTGCCAGTGGCAGCAAAGGGTTGGGTCAGGCTACAGTGGTGTGCTGCTCCTGATGTTCTGCTTTCAGGGCAGGTCCAAAGTCAGTCCTACTGTATGTCCCCATGCCCCCTTACTTCAGATGGGATTTTAATAAGCTATTCCTATTTGATACTGTATTTTTGGTGGGTTTTAGTGTATCACAGAAAAAAAAGTGTCTGATTCTGTACCACAGTTTGTACAAGTGGAAACAAATGCAACACTTACACCACAGCACACTGAAAAAGAAGTTGCAATATGGCAGCTCAACATTGGCTCAGTTTCCCTTGTTTGTTTTATTTTTCTCTCTTTTCATTCCCTTCCTCCTTCTTTTCCTTTCTCCTTTCTCCTTTTTTCTTTTTTCTTTTTTCTTTTATCCTTTTTTTTTTTCCTTTTCCTTTTTTCTTTGACTTTTTTTGTCTTTATTTTTTTGTTTGTTTGTTTGTTTAGTTTGGGGGACCTATATATTTTTTTTCTATTTTTCTACTTTTTTTTTTCCTTTCCCTTTATCATTTACCATTTGTCCTTTTCTTTTTCTTTTTTTCTTTCAGATGAGCAGACCTAAGTATTGTTCCCCAGGCTGAACCACTAGCCCTAGCAGGTTTTTCTCCAATGGCCAGGGCTTTGTGGTCAGTTGTGACCAATGCGGTTGTAGTCACCAGTGAAGAGTTATTTAGACGAATGGCCTCACTTTGATCATTGTTCTGTTGTCTGGCCAAGAGCCATTGAAAATATGACATAGTGACAAAAGACAAGTAATTTAGATTCACATAACAGTTTAGCTGGATGTGTTCCCTGTAGTTCTGTTATCTGAGAAGCTGCTCCTTCAGCTCATGGTGAGTGCAGAGGGAATGAGGTAATTAAGATAATGTGACTTTACACTCACTCCTTTACTGGGCTATTCAGGATGCTTCCACTCACACCTCATAGAAAATTAAGACCCTAAAACCACAATGCAAAGATGGTCAGTATATCTGCTGTGTAGTCTGCCTTTCCTCATGTGTGTCACATATGTACATCCTGAGGCTGGGGTGGGAGCTAGGTTATTAACAATATGAATTGAATGACTTCCACACTGGAGATGAGGTCCAGCAAAACGGAGGCTGGAAGGAAGGGAGCCCACATGCCACACTGTTCCACATAGATCGTTTGGTCCTTTGAAAATCAGAGTTCATTCCATTCCTCTTGTGCCTGCCTGTTCCTTACTGGAGTCAATAAGCTCTGCTAGCAACTCACAGCAGGAATGTATTTATTTGTCTCAAGCTACATATATCATAAACTTTAGAGAAAGCCTTAAAATACGAAGAATACCATTTGTAATACTGTTATATCTAATGCCATAGGCATGTGTATATACAAATATGTATGCAAGAGCATACCTCTGACAAAATGATTTCAAAGCCCATTGAAGGCTCCACTGTGCATGACCACTATGGAAGGAAACTAGCCTGGGGACAGGCAGGGAGTGTCAACACCCTCCACCTGATCAGGGGCTGGAAAAGATACTTTCAACCATCGCCACAAAAATGAGTGCTCTGCTATCCACACAGAGTGGTCAGGGTTCGAATACTTGTGTGGCTATTGCTACAAGGCTCCCTCTGTGTACAGAGCCCTGCCAGTGTTCACATGTCCAAGTGATGGCAGTGCAATTAAACAAGAGGTTTAATGTACTTGCTGGGATTTTCAGTAGCAAAAGGGGAGCTAAGGTGACCCAATGCCACTGAAACAGTGGGTTTTGAATGTCTAGATGCTGAAGCTATTGAGGCTTGGCTCAACTTGCCTATGGACTAAGGTGTGGGTAAACTTAAAATTGGGATAAACGGTCTCATTTCTCTGTGAAAGAACAGTTGTACATGTTTTTGGCAATGAGAAATCCTTGTTCCTGTGGTAATACACAGCTCTGCCACCCACATACACTAGCCTCTCTACTCCTTAGGCAGCTCTGGTGGGCAAAGTTTTTTGAGGACTCTCCAAAAAGTCACTATTTTAGAATTGAAAGTCCATGGCATTAAAAGTCCATGGCATTTTCTTAGGCTTTAATCAAAAGCCTGTGTATGGTATAAATATGGATCATTTGTACTACTGACTTGCCTCCTGTGCTATGCAGAAGAAGGGAGTGAGACCCCACCATCTACTTCAGCCTTCCTCCTCCTCCAGCCAAGGAACATCAGTTCCAGCCTGGAGCAGACAGAAAATAGAAACTTTGTGGTTTGCCGGAGCGTGATGCCTTGGGTGCAGGAACTGAGGAATCTTTCCTTCCCCTGCAGGGAGGTTGCCTCCCCAGTGTTGCTTCAGAGTGGAGTGCTTGCTGCAAATGGAGTTAGGGCAGGAGAGATGGCAGCTTGGGGCCATGCTGGTCACGGCAGCAGATTTGGAGGTATGCCATGGCAATTAGTCATCAGAGAGGCCCTTCAACCCCCTTCCCAATGTATCCAGGGCTGGTGTGAAGCTACCATAGCCCTCCACTTCCATTTAGGATGAAAGTTCCTTTCAGTCCAGAATTCCCAGCTGGATTACTGCATGTTGGTGCATGCCTCTTTTTATTTTCCACTGACATTTATTTTTGATGCATATGAGTCTTTAACATCATTGTTAAGACTTGGCAAAATCGCAAGCTTGTGGCCAGTCCTGGCCATAGACGACTCTGGTCTGGCTCTTTTTAGTTTCAGTAGAAACCTGTCTTTTCTCAAGAAAGTGCTGGATGGAAAAATTCTGCACATGGTTGTGATGGCATGACTGTGTACCTCCCTTTTTGTCACAAGACTGCTGACACAATAGTATAACAACTCTAGTAGATTGCATAAAACCCCACCTGTATTTGTGTGGCCAAAAAAAGGTCAAGCTGCAGCTCATAAAACTTGTTCTTCAATCTAGATTTTTAGAATTATTATAAAGATGCTTCCCTTACAACTCATGCAGATTGAGCAATGGCATTAGCTTCTAAATGGGAAAATCAAAAGCCTAGTTTAGTCCATCAATAAGCCATTGTTCAGAGATGGTAAGATGTAATGTGTACATGTTTGCAAAAGTGTGCTACATCAAGTAACTCAAAAATGGTGTATTGTAGTAGCAGAAATAATCCTTTCACCTATATGAACAACTCTTGGCAAGTATATTGCACAGTCATAAAAGAGTCTTGCAAGAATAACTATAAATCTATAGCAGATCTTTTGCAGCCACTATCCTGGCAGAAAAATATCCCTCTACCTAACATAGTTATGCAGGCAAAGATATTCTGCGTGTGATAAAAAACATGTTTCAGACACCACCATCCTCAGGTTGCAATTTACATAGTGCAGAATTTTCCAACCACAAAACCATTGTAAGTCTCACTATACTAGATCTTATCTTGTTTAAAGTTCATGTCCTTTACTGAGTATGCTTGAAGATGAGAGAGCAGTAGCGCAACAGGCTGGGACATGGCTGACACAGTTGGTTATCACCCTGCTCCAGCACACTGTATCTCTCTGGGTTACAGTGTCTCACCACCCTCACAGCAAGAATTTTTTTAATGTACCCTCTTTCAGCTTAAAGCCATTCCCCTTTGTCCTGTCACTACATGCCCTTATATAAAGTCCCTTTCCAGATTCCACTGAAATTCCCCTTCTATTCATATTTCTACGATTTATACATGCTATACCTCACTTTGTGGCTTCAACGATGCAGAGAGTACAGTTATTACTTAAAATACACCACTTCAGAGGCTAGCATCAAACACTGAAAACTGCAAGGCAGAATCTACAGCTTGTATTTTGGTACCTTCCTTGTCAGGTATTGTTTGACTCCAGCCCAGCTCTGAGCAGAGGTAAATGCCTGAGCAGCCATAACGTCTTCAAAATGTGGTCCTTTTGCACTAATTGGTTAAGCGTAATGAGCTTGTGAATACAAAAGCACTGGAAATAGTTCAATGTGAAGGCCAAGCTCAGTCAGAGCAATGCAATTTTCTGCAAATCCCTCTGTTGTCTTCTGAAGGGGAGTGCAGCTGCTCAACACCAGCACAGGATGAGTTAAAAACACATCCAGAGAGAAGCTATCCTCTTGTCTCACTCTCTCCTGATAGCTGTTCCAAGGAAAACTTGGCAGCTCAAGTAATAAAATAGAAGAAGAGAGTTTTGCTGGTGTCATGCAGTTGAAGTAAAAAGTATGCTGATGTGACAGTCCATGGAGTTGTTAGCCTTTTCCCTGTCTTTCTTTTTATGCAGACTTTGTTTCAGACTGGTCTCCTTTACACGATGCTTCTATCCATGGACGCCTGTTTACTCTGACGAAACTCATCAAACAGGTACCCTTTCACGGGTTAATTTTTCTACAAGCAGTTCTTTGTCTAGTGCAAGCTCTGTACACTAAGCTGATGGTGTATTGATATACCCTGGGTCGTACTTTAATTCTAGTGCGGGTGATGAGACCCTGGTTGCTGGGGTCTCCGGGCAGCTGGAGAATTCCTTCTGCAACTCCTGCACCTTCAAGCAGTGTTTGGAGCCCTGGCTGAGGAGCAGCTCCAGACTAGGCAAGGCTCTGGCTGAGACTTCAATTCAACCTCACATACATCTGTTTCTGAATTGCCTGAGGGTACCAGGGCCCCGGCTCCTGCTACAGCAGGGCAGGGCTGGCGAGAAACTATTCCTGAGCCTCACTGCTCCATTTCTTTGAAATTCTTGGATTTAGCCTGTGGAGGAGTTGATGGGAACGGAAGGATATTTGAGATTCTTCCGGCTTAACCTTCTGGACCATCAAGCATGCTAGAAACAAAAATTCCTGTAGAATCAAACAATGGTTTCTAATGCAGGGGCTGGCTTTCCTTCAGTGTGCCTTGCTACAAGGAGCAGAAAACACCACAAAAGCATTTCAGTGTTTGATCTAGTCAAACAACCACAGCCTCAGCAGGGAGGAAGTCAGAAGGCTTGAGCAGTGATGTAAAAATGTGTCAGTCATGACCTTGCTAAGAACCCTAGTATCAATTTTTCATCTTGTTTTGTTATTTCAGGTTTTGTTATCCATGGTGTGGTAGAAATAAAATCATTCTGAGTTCCTAAAAGAGTGTCTGTATTGTCCCATTAGACAGTCCACTGCCTACAGCTTTTTGTGCTGATTAGAAGTGTGTGGAAGGCTCATAGCCACTTTCTCTACTTATTGAGATGAGTAACTCCAGGCAGTTGAGAAAGGTCTGATTACATAAATCTTTAAGGCTAAAAAGCTGAGTTGTTTTGTTTTCTGTAGAAGGATTTTGGTAGTTGGTTGCAATGATATTTTCCATTATTCCATCAGGGAAGTGATGTGAATCTTGTTACAGCAACTCAGGTGTCTCCATTGCATGAAGCCTGCCTAGGGGGTCATGCTGCTTGTGTCAGTGTCCTATTAAAACATGGTGCTCAGGTGAGTATATGATAGACAGACCATTATCTCTAGTGTTAATATATTTTATGATCGTATTTTAATGCTAGGTGACGTACTATTTCATGCCAGCATATCACTGTGATTTACACCTTGTATTTAGCTCTGCTTAAGGTGCATGTTATAAAATGCCATTTTTAATAATTCAGAAAGCACAGATATAAATAAGTTACTGCTGTTCTTTAAATAACTTGCAGTGTTCTCATAATTTACTGAAAGAGTAAGGGGAAGTTCTTCTTGCAAAGGTTTTATAATCCTGCAACAGTTAAGGATGCACAAACTAATCTCATTGGTATTGATATGAAGAGCCTCAAGTAGAGGTGCAGGACTGTTAGGATCAACATGATAAAATGGGAAGAAAATTGAAAAAAACATGCAAGTAAAATAGTGAAATAGGTGTGTCTTATGGCCTCTACTTTTCAAGCGAATGTTGGAATTATAGTGAATAAGAAAACTCACTGTATATTTATTACCTTTCAGTTTAAAATTAAAAAAAAAGATAAAATGAGGGTTGCACATTTTCAACTAAAAATGCACTGTTTCAGGAGAGGACTACAGGCAGGTAGGTTTCAGCTAGATTACAGAAATGGGCGTGCATTTAACTTTGTAACTTGGTAACTCCTGAGAGAGCCCAGAGTGGCACTGGTACATTCTTTTGCAGGAGGAGAGACCTAGAGGCAAGTTTTCAAAAGATTTTCTTAATTATCTTTTTAATAAAAGTTTGTAATCTTCCTAACCAACAGGCACTTTTTTTTTTCCAAGAAATTAAATAAAAATTGAAAACCCTGTTTTCTGTTGAGAAACTGGATAATTTTAATCAGTTTTGAAACACTGAGAAGACCAAAAAACCCCAAAAAAGCCTGATTGTGCTATTTTCCCTCAGGTGAATGGAGTTACTGTGGACTGGCACACTCCATTGTTCAGCGCTTGTGTCAGCGGCAGTGTGGCTTGCTTGAATTTATTGTTGCAGCATGGAGCCAGCCTACACCCGCCCTGTGACTTGGCATCACCCATCCATGAAGCTGCTAAAAGAGGTAATCTCAAAGGCATCACCACTCCTTTCCATGTTGCTAGAAATGTGTTGAAGTGGAAGAGAGAGATAATTTGTTTGACTTTGGTCATGTGAAATACTTTCCTAGTTGGTCTCCTCACAAGTGATGCAGTTCCTCCCACTCCTGGTGCTTATCGAGTGCAGCTCAGCTTCGCTCCTGGGGCCTCTGAGTTTACAGGGTGACACCTGGAAGGAGATCATAGAATGGTTTGGGTTGGAAAGGACCTTAAAGTTCATCCAGTTCCAGGCCCCCTGCTACGGGCAGGAACACCTCCCACTAGACCAGGCTGCTCCAAGCCTTGTCCAGCCTGGCCTTGAACACTGCCAGGGATGAGGCAGCCACAGCTTCTCTGGGCAACCGGTGCCAGTGCCTCACCACCCTCACAATGAAGAATTTCTTCCTTACATCTAATGCATTGTCCAGGTCAGTCACCTCTGATGTGGACATCTGAAGCACAGTGTGATTCATCTCATCTTTGGTAGACACCTGAGTCAGATAAAATGTGAGGGATTTGGCCTGTTTTTTCTAACAGTGGTTTTACACCTCCTGTTTTCCAGGTTGGAAACACTGGAGTGGAAGAAAGTGTTAAACTACTATCTCTTGACAAAACAAAACATTGAATCATTGCCAAATTACACCACTGCAATAGGGAATTTGACTTTTCCTTTATCCCTTTTAAGGTCACATGCAATGTGTTGAACTCCTCGCATCCCATGGGGCAAATATAGACCACAACATCAAGCACCTGGGTACTCCACTTTATGTAGCTTGTGAGAATCAGCAAGTGAACTGTGCCAAGAAGCTGCTTGAGTCAGGTAAAGAGAAAAATAGAGGATTGTGTACTTTTGTTTCCTGCAACAACTATCTTTGAGTTTTCTATGCATTGAAGATTTAGAGAAGTTCCTACTCTGAGACCTGAAGATGTTTAGCTCTTAATGGCAGCCCTGAGTCAAATGGGGTAGCAGGGTAACCAGAGTCTTCTTGACACCAGAATTCAGATTTACAGTTCCCAACAAATGATGGGTGATCCTGGATTTTACATGGCCACTGGTGGCTGGAACTAACACCATCGTTTCCAGTGTCTGTGTGTGTGATGCCACAGTTATTTGACATGGACAGAAAAAAAATCTCTTTTTTTCTTTTCCTCCCAGTTTACCCAACACAACTGGCTCAATCATTTTTACATAGGATTTTGGAAAACATTTTACCTACCTTTTAGGTAGGTAGATCATTATTTAGCACAGTGATCTTTTAGGTTTTTGGAAGAAGCAAAATACAAATTAATCTAAATGTTAAATGTTTGGCTATTATTTTCTGGTGTGTGCCACTTTGGGGTTGTTTTTTTCTGTGTTTTTTTTTAATTTATTTTTTTATTTGTGTGGGATTTTGTTTGGTTTTTTGTTGTTGTTAGGTTTTGTGGGTTGTTTTTTTTTCAGTCTCCTATAGAAGTGTGTGTACTATAAAAACATTGTGAATAATTCAGAATTATTTCTGCAGCTCACCCTTCTTAGGGTGTTTTAGGAGCCATTAGCCAAGGATAATAGATGGGGGAGCACTCATCAGAGGTGCTTATTTATTTCCTCCTCTACCTGCCTACTATGCCTCCAGAACTTTTCCATCCTCACATTTTTTTCCTCAACAGATAATTTGGCATTTGAAAATCCCACCAGTTTAAGCCTCCAGTACAGAGCAGGTTGAAACCCTGCATATATTTTAATGGAATGGGGCACTGGGATGGGGAACAAAGGTGGGCCATAGGTGAAACTGTATCTTTGTCCTGCTTCAAGATATTCATGAGCTGAACCGTGAATGAAGGACTTCATGCACAGTTCCTCTGGGATCATATTCTTAGTCACAACCTCACTCTTCCTCAACCAGTGTGAGTTGTTCGTGTGCAAACTGTAGTACCAAGCCCCAGTGTAAGGAAATCCACTTCTGGTGGATGCTAGAGCATTTATGGATTATTCAGAGAAATAGCAGCTAGTGTGAGAAATGGAAGATGGCTACTGTATAGCCATTATTCTTTGTCATTATTCTTTGTCATTATTCTTTGTCATGTCTTGGTGTTCAGGAGCAAATGTGAACAGTGGCAAGGGCCTGGACTCCCCTCTGCATGCGGCTGCCAGGAATTGCAGTGTGGAGCTGGTGACACTGCTGATTGACTTTGGAGCAGACATTTGGGTGAAGAATGATGAAAGAAAGAGGCCGATGGAGCTGGTCCCACCCAGCAGTCCTGTGGGGCGACTGTTCCTGCAGAAAGAAGGTGCACCTTAACACTCGTTTTATTCTTTTAGTCAGGAAATGTTAAGGAAAAAACAGACAAACTGCTGCAAAAGGCTATACTATTCCATGCTACTCGCACTATAAAACTGAGAATAGCTAAGTGTATTCCATTCACTAACATATGGACACTGTGTTTTCTAGTGTCAGAGTATAGTGGAACACTAGCAGAGATAACAACAATAACTCATCTTTTGACCTCTGATTTGTGAATCTACTGCATTGGAGAACAATCATATGGAGCTTGTAATATAATGAAAAATAGAGTTTAGGGTGAAAAAAAACAAACAGAATACTCCTTAGATAGATATTAATGGTAGCCTTTTCTGACTACCTAAAGCACTGAAGTCAGCTGGAACTTCTCAGTTCCCTTGTGTCTGAGACAGTAGACCCAGGAGTGTTATCTGGAGTGTGCTGGCAAACAAGCAGCGAATCTTCTCTGATGGGAGTTGAGACTAGCTAGTGAGTGCTAGGACTCAGATCTTTGGTTATACAGTGTGCTGACAATCAGGTGTGTGCCAGACACTTGTCTCAGAATAAATGCAAAATTGCAAACAGAAAATATTCAATGCATAGAATCATAGAATCACAGAATGGTTTGAGTTGGAAGGGACCTTAAAGATCATCCAGTTCCAACCCCCTTGTCGTGGGCAGGGACACCTTCCACTAGACCAAGTTGCACAAAGCCCCATCCAGCCTGAGCTGGAACGCTTCCAGGGATGGGGCAGCCACAACTGTGATACTCATACTGAGATATCAGCATGTAACATTGAGGAAAGAGAAAAGTACCTTGAAAGACTGATCTTCTAGTTCTTTGCAGTTTACTTTAATTGCTTGGTCATGTTCCTATGTAGGTGCAAAAGTATCTTTAAAATAAAAAAATGTGGTTTTTTGTAAGGATTAAGGAAAATTGCACAGAAATTATATAATGAATATATATTTATATATGTATATATATTTATACACTAGTCTGTTTTTAAAGGTCAACATTATGTGCTGAATCATCCAACAGTATCAAACTGTAAGCTTAATGTTTAGGAAGAGCTTATTTTGTACCTGTAAAAGAAATAGTGCCAGGTAATTTTATGTTATAGATTATGAATATTTTAATGAATTACAGAGGGAAATTTTATTTACTATTCTTGAGAAAAATTAGAATAAGTTCTCTGGTGTCTGCTTGTTGTTGTACTTGTGTTCTCATGCAGTCAGTAAGCTATACGCATTACTAAATAATCTGGATTTTCGTTATTTTAAACAAGCTGATGATGGTGTGGTCTAGGACTCTGTTGTGCCAGTTAGATGTTGATGTGATTTGTTGTCAGAAAAAGTTTACACCAAGGTAAAACTGGAATAACAAAGTGATGAGTCAGGCCCTGTTTGAAATAATGACAGGAACATGAGAGCATAAAAACAACCGTGCTGCACATGTTATGTGTGAGCAACTGGTATTTGGTTTCACAGTCCAATCTGTGGTGCACAGTGGTGTTCTTTTCAGCTCAAATCCCTGCCGTGATAGACTCCCAGCTCCTGTGGCACCACGTGTGTCCTGTTTATTTGAGATAGAATAATATTTCAGGCACACCCTATGGAGCTGGCAGGAGAACCGCTGCTCAGGCTGAGCTAACAGCTAGCGCAGTAAGGAACTTTTCTAAGTGAAATTCAGCAATTGACATCAGAAACTATAAACATCTGAAAGGCATTTTGCTGCTGAGTAGTATTTTTCTGGTGTTCTCCAACATGCCCTTCTCTGAGTAGGGTCATGCTTGATGGATGGCTGATGTCCAACTTCTTTTGCTGGCTGAACTGTCAGTTGCAACCCATGATAGTGCTGTAACGTTACTCCTCTGGTTTCACACAGAGGTTTGGAGATGTGCTGTGGGGATCAGAGTCACCCTGCCAGCCCCACAGCCCCTCAGCACTGGCATGAATGAGCTGCTGCTCTCCTGCCCGTGTCCCACACATGGCTCCTCTCCCCCCATGCCACAGTTTCTGGGGGCAGCATATGCGGCATTTTTTCACCCCAGAGATGAGTTGGTGAGTGTCCTCACCTAGTCACCCTAGGACTAGCCCAGAACAGGTGTAGTATATGTGGTGGTCTCCCTTCCCATTACTTCATCATCCTGCCAGATCACCGCATACCCTGAATGCATTGCAGAGAAAGTTCTACTTGTGGGCTGGAGAACTAGCTGATGATCCAAAAATGCACTGTGTTTTTAAGGAGTATGCTTGGGCTTGCTTAATATTTTCCAGTGTTTTGGTAAGTCTTTAGGTTTGAAGTAATTCTTATTTTTTTAATTGAAGCTTTTTAAAATGAAATGTTTACAGGCAGGGCATTTATCTGTGGGATCAGAATGACCAAAGACACACACAGCATGACACTACAATAGACAATTTAACTTGTCCTATATTAGCTTGCCTTGTTTTGTACCTAGCCTTTGGGCAACTAACTCAACTCATTTGTTGAGTTCTAGCAGAAGGGTGCAGCTCTTCGTACAGCCCTTCCTGTACAGCAGTTTTCAGCCTTGTAGATCTGCTGGAAATGTGGTAACCTGCATGAGGGAAGTCTCAAAAGGTGATTAAAGCTGTCACCTCACTACATTTTTGCTGCAGCCCCTGTTCTTTCGCAGTGCATCCCTGGCAGCGTTCAGGTTGGACAAGACCTTGGGTGATATGGTTTAGTGTGAGGTGTCCCTGCCCATGGCAGGGGGGTTGGAACTTGATGATCTTAAGGTCCTTTCCAACCCTAACTATTCTATGATTCTATGATTGTACTCCTCCACTAGTGCTAACACTTCAGCTCCCTGGTCATTGCTATCTTAGCTGCCTAGCAGGCAGGCATGTCATGTGGTACCTAAATTGTCCTTTCCCAGCTCACCTACCTCCCTTTTGCTTCCTTCAGTGCCTTTTCTTATCTCCTCTCCACTCCCAACACCCCACCCTTTGTCCACGCTTGCTGGTGCTGCCTCCTTGCACCCTTCTTATCTGCACTCGTATAGCTCCTCTGTGACTGTCAGTCTCAAGCAAGAAGTGGGTTGCAAACTTGGGTCTCCCTGGAGAAGTGAGAGGGAAAGGACTTTGAAGGAAACATCAATCATCTCTTCTTAGACAACACAAACTGTTTCCCTCTCATGCAGCTTAAAAGGGAAAGACTGACACTGCTAATGCTATTTGCAACTGTGTAATGACAGAGTGACTAACTAGGCTTGAAGTGCACTGCAGGTGGGCTGATGTCCTTTGGTGGGTGCAGGTCTGGTCTTTCACTTCTGAGTATTCTGGGGCCCATGCACCCCTGGCATGAGGTAGGTTGCAGGAGGTGGGGGGAGCAGTGATGCGCAGCTGATGTTTCAAGTTAACAGTTTTGGAGTGATAAAGCCACATGCGTAACTTTTTTCCTGCCCCTTTCTCCAGGGCCGCTGTCCTTGATGCAGTTGTGCCGCCTGTGCATCAGGAGGTGCTTTGGACACAAGCAACATCAAAAAATAACTGGACTTCTCCTCCCAGAAGAGCTGAAACATTTCCTTCTCCACGTATAAGCCTTACATGTTTGAATTGGTGCCTTTAGTAACACAGCAAGGTTTGTTGAGGAAAGACTCTTTTCTGATCAGTAGCATTGCCAATGCCTCCAATGTTAATTGCTGGTCTGTAGTAAAACCATGAAAGGCCCAAGAAACATGGGACTGACCAACTCGCTCAGAACATGCTGTCACCACCACTAGCAAATCTGTCATTTTGGAAAGGAAAAATTCTCCATGATTGCATGGTGAAGCTTGGAAATGTGACTTGAGAGCGCCCTAGAAAGTGTAGAAAATGAGCATAGCATTTTAAAATAGATCTCTTGATTCTCTGGCACAGGTTCAGAGGGCTCATGGTTCACAGCCCTTTACGAAGAAAACACATAGCCCAGTGCAGCACTGTTGTATATATTGAAGATCCTGAGGATAGCACTCATGTGCCTGCCATCTGTGAGGGCAGGCACACATACCCACGCCATTGTATGGGTAAGGAAAAGGAACCCAACTGAATCTCCTTGCAAAGCAAAAGAGGCCCTCTGGCAGATGTTATTTATTTTCTAAGTGTATTACACTGCAGATGGAGAGGCATCAACCACCAATCATCTGCATTTAGGCCAGAATCTGAAACACACATTTCTACCATGACAGCAAGTAGGTCACTGCTGATGGCAGCTCCCTACAGTGCAATCATAGTGGGGGGAAAGTTTTTAATAATCCATTAAAATCACTTATTCCTGATGCTTTGAGACATAAGGGAGACACACTTCAGAACTACATATTTTCTCCTTGCAGCATATCGTTTTTCAAGGGCACAAGCTATCAGCTGCAGGCATTAATTGCTCCCCCTTTCTGCCCTGAAAATTAGTGATATTTCCTAAGTATTTCTCAGCATGTGTCAGAAAAACAACAGCTTCTGTCCCCTTACCCATCCAAGAAAATAGATAATTTTTCTCTTGGAGAGATGCTACTTCATTCATAGCAATTTTCATGGCAGTGGTAATAATAACACCTCTGATGTGTGGTCATAAAACAATTAAAATACTGAATTAAAGTCCATTAAAAAGATAATGGATGATTCCTGCCCCCCAAGTAGTTGCTGAGCTGGTGGCTCAGTGTGTGTCTCTCAAACAAGCATGGCATGTGGTTCTTATTCCACTGAGGTCACAAGAACAAATATTCCCTCCAGCTAAACTTTAACAATAGTGTTTTTCTTTCCCTCCTAGAAACATGTCCTGCTGCCACAAACCAAATTGCAGTTATGACCACTCTGTGCTCTCCCGGGTGCTCCCCCGGGGGATATCATCTGCCTGATACACACAGAAGCGAGGATGCTGAAGCTTTGACTCTCTCGCCCACCTCCCTGTCCCCTCTCCCACCTCTGAACCATGGTGCATCTGCATCACCTGGGGGCAGCAGCACACCACTTCCCCTGAGGGGGTACTGCCATGTCACTCCTGTGTTAGAGGGGCAGAACATGCACTTTGATGATTTTGGAGATCCTTTTCTTTTTCACTTTGCATTAAAGACTGCTGCAAGAGTGGGCTTGGTGTGTGAAAACTGTGATGACGTTGTTAATGCCAGCAATGAGATTATATGGATTCCTCATTTCCTAAGTGAACAGCAGTCTTCAAACACACAGTTATTTTGATGTTTACTAGTGTGCTGCTGTATGCTGTGCAAGCCTTCCTTTTGCACATGAGAAGTTAAAGAGGATGATTCAAAAGCTACCTGGATGTTCATATTTGATACAAATTGCAATTCAAATCCTCAGCTGGACATGTCTGCTGGCTATAGGTATCCAGTATGATGGTTTGATTTTTCTTTTGTGCTGACCAAACACATCAAGAGCAGTTCTGTTGGTATTGTGGGACACTAAATTGTACCCTAACAGAACAAAATTACAAACACAGTTAGGTTCATAACTCCCGTTGTGACAGAGAAACCTAGAAATCCTCACTTACCTGACCCATTCAGCACACATAATTTGAGTCATGTAAAAATTCACTGGATTGTTTAAAATGGCCTTCTATATTTCTTCCTTCCTCCTGGGGAAGAAAAATAGACATCTGTCTATGAGTTGAATAAAAGCAGGTTTTTCGGGTGGAAAGGTGGATCCTTCTAAAATCGGTATCTTGGATAAGCTGGATCTGCATTGAAAAGGCAGAGAACAGATAATGAACCTAGTGCTTAACATTTCAGGATTTAAGCGTAAAGAATCCCTGCTTTGGTGACATATCTGAAAGATGAAGGTCCAGCTTATTATATTTTAGATTATGAAGAACCATTTTTTTAATGTATTAGTTTTATAATTTACCTTTAAACATCTTATTTTATAAATTTAGCCAATGGGTTTATAGGAGTAATGCTAATATTAGGAGAAAATTGCTCTGAGAAGGTGGTGAGAGCATTGCTTCTAGATTGCTTTTCTTTTGGAAATTTCATAGTGTGACTGTTTACTTGAATCCCTCTGATCAAGCATAATTAGGATGAATTCTATATGCTTGGCTTGTATCATCTCAGTATGTTTGCTTATTTATTTTAATACGAATTTTGATCAACACTGGCAAATTACAGCTTTATGCATCGACACTTATCCAGTTATAAACTGTAAAAGTTGTACAAGATGCAAGCTGAATAAGCTCCTTATAGGTGAGGTTTGGATTTTTCCTATATTTGAAATCATTCCAAATGTCATGCAGGACTTGAAAGATTTTCAAGAATCTATTTTACCAGATTCTTTGCTATTACTTTGTTAGCAGTTTAATGGTAGTCAAGCCACAGTTGTATAGGATATTTGCTCAAAAATAAATGGTTTATACTCTTTATTTTTTGCTTTGATTTTTTAAATTGTAGCACTAATTTTGTGTATTGTCTGATACTACGGAATTTTGGACTGAATTCTCATTGTTTGCAATTCTGCCTACAGGTGGTGAGCGTACAGAATAATTCCTTCAAACTGACCTATAGCAAAGATAAGGCTAATATGCAAATACTGTGCATATCTTGCCTTTTTCTCATAATTTAAGGTAGAGTTCAACTCTTCCAACTTTTTCTACTCACTTAAGGGTTAGTGAAAAGGAGCTGGAGATTTCACAAGAAAAAGGAAAGGAAAAGATGTAAATTAAGGTATTCACCATCTTTAGTTTGTTTTGGGATCTTTTACTGATTTGCATGAATTTATTTCCCCCATCTCCTCAGCAAGTGATCTGGATGCCCCTGTGTGGGCCTTCACTGGAAGTGAGTGTGTGAAAACCTTTAGGATCAGAAGTTCAAGGGGTGTCTGTCAGTATCCACCTGAAGCTGGAGAAACATGAGAGAGCAGTAATTCTCTCTCCATTAGATGCATCTCTGTGAGTCTCTGAACACAGAGACCAGCTGAGAGGGCAATAACCAGCAAGTGGCTTTATAGGATGTTTCTGTTGGATACAGAGCTGCTTATGAAAAGCATAGAAATGAACAACCAACACCTCAACAAAAGAAGACAACTGATTTAAACAAGAAAATTATCTTTTGATTTATTGAAAGATGTCTGGCACTACAAATTATTGCAAAATTGTTTGGGCTCTACAGTAGCTGCTAGGTGGGACCAGCCATGTCCCAGGACTCAGTTCTTATTCTGCAGTCACGTGCAGAAGTCCACAGCTGCCCTGCCCATTTCTCAACAATTCATTTCTTTCTCTTAACTGGAAATCACAGACATCCTAATCCAGCAAACATAATACGCAGCTTTAGAGCATATGCAGAGAATGTTCTCTTGCCTCTCCACTGAATGAATTCATTTCAAGGTGACTAAAAAGGAAATAAATTTTACTTTACTAGTTTAGCAAAATGGGACAGACCAGATGCAAAAGATCTGATAAGTGGTGCTAGAAGAGTGAAAAGAGTGTGCTTGTATCCCTAGATTAGCATATACTCATTTCTCCTCAAACTCATGCTCTTGAGAGCCACAGTTGCAGAACTTAATGCCCTTGAAGCCACTTTTTCTTGCTTAACATATGCACAGTATGTGTTAAAATGGAGACTTCTTTGCCCTGCAGACCCAGCCTAAACCCTGCTGACTTTGGATTAAAATTCCTGGGAGTTATTTCTCTGCATATCGAGCAATTGACATTCCTTGATACACTTCTCAGCTCACTGCTCCAAGGGATACTCACTTTCATGCACACAGGCAACATTTGACGCCTCAGGGAGTCCACTTTTCTTTAAAATGGCAGCAGTGAGCTATTGCTGGGAAGACGAATGTTTCAAATTCTTATATCTTCATTCAACATGGTAACCCTTATTCCAGCCCTACCTGAGTACCTGGGCAGGAAGGATACCTGGACAATAACTGGGTTATGTTGCTGTACAGCAAGGTCTTGTTTCTTTTCTATGTCAGGTGAAGCCTTTCCTTTCTGAGCTACTGCCTTTTGCATTTTTAAACAGTTTGAAACTCATTAATCATTACCGATTCAAGAGACACAGGACTAGATTCCTGGCTTTAGTGCCTGTGAAGTAAAATTGAGTTTGTATTCTGTCAGCTGACTCACTTCACAAATTAAACTGTGGAGTCTCTACTGAGTTTGGGGCTTTTGAAATCCCTAGAGCTTTTCTTTATGACAACTTTTCTCTTTCTGAAAAATACAGTGGTAGCTGTTACAGCAGCTCTTTGTATTGTGACAGCACTCTGACTCTGAATCCTGAAGTTTCATACAGACCTGAAAAAGATGTTACAATACCACAAGTATAGGGTTGCCTCCTTGTTATTGAAACTGCACTTTTTATTAAATTATGTATTTTGGGGAACAGAGGTTGTGTTGGTTTTGTATTTGATTAACTAGTTGACCTGAAACAAGAAGTGTTTGTGTTGCAGTCTTCTATGTGGTGCAAAGTTCCCAGGAGCTGCTTTGCTTTCCCCTGTTCTCCCTGAAGGTGCGTCACCCGTGTACCCAACTTCTCTTTTACACCCTCCTGACAAAAGCATGAGGGCTGAGGCTGACAAACTCTTTGTCCCTTCCAATTATTTATATTTAATTCTTCCTATAAGCTGGTAGGTGGCACCTCTGTCTTTCCAAGAGTCTTTAACAAGAGCTATAGACATTCCTTTCTGAAATATCTCTATTCATATTCATGGGTTCGACTAAGCAACAGATGTATTGAGCTCCTCAGCTAATCAGACCTCAGTGTGCACAAGGTGTGAGCGTATGCTCACATATATGCTCCAGCCCTGTCAGTGTTTAAGGCCAGGGTGGACAGTGCTTTGGGCGACATGGTCTAGTGTGAGGTGTCCCTGCCCATGGCAGGGGGGGTTGGAAATTGATGATCTTAAGGTTCTTTCCAACCCAAACCGTTCTATGATTCTACGATTCTGTATCCTGACTTCCTTTGAGTTAAGTCTATGAATCTGTCACATAGATTAGGTGAAGCTCTCCTCAGGTGCTGGGAGTACTAACTCTCTTTTTTCACTGACTGCTGGAGGGGTATGGCTTTGCTCACAGCTTGCAGCCAATTTTTTAGTCAGTCAGACACCCTACCCAAAAGCTTTTCCTAATAGAGCAAAGGTTAAAAAGTAGCTTTTTCTCTCTTTCAAACTATAATTACTTTTATTATTTCTAAGATTAGAAAATAAACAAAATCAACCCCAAACAGTTCAATCCAAATCAAGCAAATTGTTACACGAAAAATATTATCCAAAGGTTGGGCTACTGGGACATATTATTTAGAGGTGATAGAAGCCAATTCAACCATCCTTCTAGAATAAAATAAATTCAGTCTTTCTTTCCTATCCCTGGAGAGAGATCCTCCTAATTTTTGGTGAAAACAAGCCTCTCTCTAAACCAGTTTGTCCAGCACTACTGTCTGACTTGAATTCACTGATAGCTTCTCACTGGCAGTGTCAGTGCATAAGAGTGTAAGACAAGATGTTTGCATTAGAACATCCCTGGGGCAGAGACTGGCAGCCCCAGAGGGGATGAGATGGGGCTCTGGGCTGAAGGCAGGGTGGGGGGTTCCCCGGGGATTGCCATGGTACAGTAAGTACTGGTGGCGCCCTCAGGGCCTTCATGTCTGGGTAGCCATGCAAATTCACAGCACCCGTGGCATCCTATAAAGAGGAGACTATAGCTCCACCACGTATTTTGTGTATGGCTAATTCTCTCCACTTGTTCTGTGAGGGTTTCTGGTTGATTTTATCTAAGAAAATGAAAAATTGTTTTGTCCTCTTCTCTTGGTACTCCCTTGATACTCTGTCTTATCCCTCCCTCTTGTAGCTTTCCTTTTCACCCAAGCCAACAACTCCCAGTCTCCACTCCTTGGACAGAAGCTGGGTGCCGGAAATATGGTGATTCTGTCTGTAAATAAAGTATTCCCCGCCACCCCCCCCCAAAAAAGATATAAAAAAAGAGGAGCCTTCTAAAGCTTCTGTCCTGGGTTCAGCAGTAGCAGTCATTTTTCTCCTCCTTAGTAGCTGTGCTTAGCAGTGCTGTGTTTTGACTTTTGGCCTGGGAACAGAGCTGATAACAATGATGTTTTGGGTTGGCCAAGGACTTTGTGAGCCTCATGCTTTGCCAGGGAGGAGGGGAAGCTGGGAGGAAGCAGAGACAGGACACTTGACCCAAGCTGACCAAAGAGGTATTGCATACCACAGCACGTCATGCCCAGAAGGTAACCGGGAGTTAGCCAGAGGGTCTGATGGACTGCAGGGTTGGAGGAGGTATGGGTCTGTGCTTGGTCGGGCTGGGGGGGGGCAAGTTCTCAGTCGGCTGGTTGTGAGGTGTTGTATTCTCTTCCCTTGTTATTTCCTTTATCATTGTTATTACTGGTGGTAGCAGTAGTGATTTGTGTTATACCTTAGTTATTCAACTGTTCTTATCTCAACCCATGGGAGTTGCATTCTTTTCGATTCTCTTCTCTGTCCCTTTGGGAGTAGGGGGAGGGCAAGAAGAGGGGGAGACAGTGAGTGAAGGAGCTCTGCCTGGTTTTAAACCATGACAGCTTCCCAGCTGCATTCTTTATGTGCCCTGCAGGGTGTCTCAGACAATTCTCCATTCTTGGATCATGCAATCAAACAGCTTAAACCAAAAGAAATACCTACCGAAATACCCTCAGTTCATTTCCTGAAGGGGTTTTGAACATGCTCTCTCCTTTCAGTTATCTCATTCCATAAAAATGATCTCAATTGTTTTGCATGCTTATCCCATATTAAAGGGGAGCTGCTATGTGCAAAGCTCTGGCAAAGGGCTTAGCACAGAGAGTTCTTTTTCTGAGGTATGGCAAAGAGATCATGCCTGATCCCTGCACACAGTCTGCAGTCTGTCTGCTCTTCCATGTGCCTGCACAGCTGAGGTGGTCAGGCATTTCTTCCTTGTTAAGCACGATGGTTAAAAGCCCCCAAACCATATAAATTAAATGCCAGAACTTTGAGGGACATGCAGGAAAGGAGTAACTGAATACATTTCTGGCTGGGGAAGATGAGCTAGTGATTTGCTACCTTTCTCCAGCGCTGCCTGCCTGCTGCCCCAAGCACAAGAGCCCTCCTGGGGCAAGAGGGCAGAAAAGCAGCCACCATGGGGACTTGAATCCCAGCTGCCTTTACCCACTCCTCTGGACAGCACGAGGTTTAGCCAGCAGATGGTATTCCTGGCACACAGAAAAGTTTTGCAAGAGGAATAATCAGTGGAAAAACTGAGCTCGTAGAGTAGAGGTTCTGGGAGTTAATGGACCCTCGGGCTCACATGGACCAGGAAATCATCCATCTTTGCTATTTCCATCCAAAACCCATGCAACTTTTTTACTGTCTTATTATTGCCCAACCTTTCTGCATCGATTGTCCAAAAGTGGGATCCAGGAGGATGCAGTGTTTCTCTTAACTGACGGATTAACCGTGCTTTCTATTTACTTTCCTTTTATGGTAAAAACCAATATTTTTATCATTCATAGATGATGTGAGGAAGGCACTGGAGAACCCTGGAAAAAAACAACACAAATATGCTCAGTGCTTGGTCACTGTTTGTAAATGACCCGGTAATTAGAGGTATCCTGCAGCACTCCCAGTCTTAGAAAGGTTGCTCATTGACTTAGTTTTTTTTTCCATAGGAGTTTGCTTAAGACATTTTTCCTTCAACACCATTAACACTTGATAGAAAAAAAGAGCATTTCCAGAAAATGGAACATCCATACTGAAATTACATATAATTAACCAATTAGACACTGAAATGTGCCTTGGTGTTCAGAATGAGTACTTACTGGAGTATAATACCCTTCAAAACCCTTTCTTTCTTCTAAGGAAATAATTGCTACTGCCAGCTTCCTAAATTCACAGGCTGACTGTTACAACTTTCTATATAGCAGCTCTAGCCAAAAGTCCTTCTCTTAATTTATTTCAGGCAAGAATACTCCTTGGAGATCTTTGGAGCCTTCTCCTAAAAAGCATTGTCCTGGGTTCAGCAGTAGCAGTCATGTTTCCCCTCCTCGGTAGCTGGTGCAGTGCAGTGTTTTGACTTTCGGCTTGGGAACAGAGCTGATAGCGATGTTTTGGTTTGGCCAAGGACTTTGTGAATCTCATGCTCTGCCAGGGAGGAGGGGAAGCCAGGAGGAAGCAGAGACAGGACACCTGACCCAAACTGACCAAAGAGGTATTCCATACCACAGCACGTCATGCCCAGGAGGTAACTGGGAGTTAGCCGGAAGGGCTGGGAGACTGCAGGGTTGGAGGAGGTATCGGTCGGAGCTTGGTCGGGCTTGGGGGGCGAGTTATCAGTCAGCTGGTGCTGAGGTGTTGTATTCTCTTCCCTTGTTATTTCCTTTGTCATTATTATCATTGGTGGTAGCAGTAGTGATTTGTGTTATACCTTAGTTACTAAACTGTTCTTATCTCAACCCGTGGGAGTTGCATTCTTTTCGATTCTCCTCTCCGTCCCTCCGGGAGTAGGGGGAGGGAAAGAAGGGGGGGGGGGTGAGTGAACGAATTGCCTGACTGGGTTTAAACCACAACAGTTCTTTTTGGCTCCCAACGTGGGGCGCAAAGGGTTGAGATAACGACAGATTTGACTGGATTAATAGTCACTCGTCACAATGCTGATTTATTGGGTACCAGAGTTGTTCTTGTTGATCTCACAGCTTCAGACCGTTGTAACTTACGTAGAGCCGGTATTTGGTGTGTTAGTGTTTATCAAGTGTGGGGCCTGGGCTAAGGTTCTTGTCTCACTGTGCTTTATGGCAATGGCTTGTAATACGGGCGGGCTCCAGCAGCAGGGCGGGACGGACGTGGCCGTGGACTTGTACCTGGCCGTCCGGCTGCTCTTCACCGTCCTGGCCCTCACCCTACTCTCCATCTTCGTGAGGCTGCGGGGAGCCGAGGGGGAGCGGCCCCGGGAGCCGGCGGCTGCTGAAGCGGCCCGGGAGAGCGGCCCCGGGGACCAAGCGGCGGCGGGAGCGGGGCCGGAGGCCGCGAGGGGACGGCTGCCGGTGGAGGAGGTCGGGGCGGTCGAGGAGCAGAAGGAGGCGGCTGCCGAGCAGCGGGAGAAGGCGGCGGAGGAGCCGAGCCCCGCGGAGGAGCCGAGCCCCACGGCCGAGCCGAGCCCCGCGACGGCCGAGAGCATCCCCCGGAAGCCGCCTGCCGAGCCCCAGGAGGATGCAGGAGACCACGCAGCACTTCCCAGCAAGGCAGAGGAGGAAGAGCTGGACTCAGGAAAAGAGAAGCTGGCGGTGGGAGAGCCGGCAAGCACAGCAGCTACACCAGCCCCAGTGACAAGTACAGCAGCATCAACTGAGAGTTCTGAAGGTTTTGAATGGCCTTTGGGTATCCTTGGGACCTGCCTGCTGATTGTGATGGGGATCAGCATGTTGGCACACATACAGAGTGTGTTCTACCCACAACCATTTTGTCTGATCTCAAAAGTTAAGCAGAGTCGGGTTTGGGTCTTGTCTGGGGTTAGACGACAATATAGGGTGACCAAGAGATTTTCCCCAAAGCTGGACAGTCATGAGTGGCAGGGTGTGTGGGACAGTATGGGCAAGTATCTAGTCCACTGGGCCCCTCCAGTGCTTTGGAAGCATCGGAGATGGAAGGCAGCTGTATGGAGTCCCCAGCAACAAGCTGCAGAAACTGCTTAAGGGGACAGTGAATTATTTTAAGCCTGGTGGGCCCATGGCACTTCAGGCCATCAAAGCAGAGATGCAACATAGAGATGGACTCATGATCGAGGGGTGGACTTAGCAATGGACACTATTGCCCAGGTTATTCACAAGTGTGAACACTGCACACAGTCTCTCCTGCTCTGGAAGACTGTTACAAGAGATGGAGCCTGACATCATGGACCAGATGGACACAGCAGCTTTATAGGGACTGGTCCGTGCACTAAGATAAGAGTGCACCGAGATAAGAGTGATGGTATATTGAAAATGTGGGATCTGAGCATGACGTGAATGGTATGGAATAAGGGGTGGATAATGTCCTGGGTTCAGCAGTAGCAGTCATGTTTCCCCTCCTCGGTAGCTGGTGCAGTGCAGTGTTTTGACTTTCGGCTCGGGAACAGAGCTGATAGCGATGTTTTGGTTTGGCCAGGGACTTTGTGAGCCTCATGCTCTGCCAGGGAGGAGGGGAAGCCAGGAGGAAGCAGAGACAGGACACCTGACCCAAACTGACCAAAGAGGTATTCCATACCACAGCACGTCATGCCCGGGATGTAACGGGGAGTTAGCCGGAAGGGCTGGGAGACTGCAGGGTTGGAGGAGGTGTCGGTCGGAGCTTGGTCGGGCTTGGGGGGCGAGTTATCGGTCAGCTGGTGCTGAGGTGTTGTATTCTCTTCCCTTGTTATTTCCTTTATCATTATTATCATTGGTGGTAGCAGTAGTGATTTGTGTTATACCTTAGTTACTAAACTGTTCTTATCTCAACCCGTGGGAGTTGCATTCTTTTCGATTCTCCTCTCCGTCCCTCTGGGAGTAGGGGGAGGGAAAGAAGGGGGGGGGGGGGGTGTGTGAGTGAACGAGTTACCTGACTGGGTTTAAACCACGACAAGCATGCAGCACAGAACTTTAGAAAGCCATTTGGTGTCACAGCCAGGACTTGTCACATCTCTACTCCATGCTGTGCAGTGACAGTGACTCTGATTTTAGGGAAATGTCTTATTTCCACATCTTCTTTACCATGCTTTGTTTATCCAGCTTTTCATGTTCTACAGCCCAAGGGATATATGCGTTGCTTATGATGATCTAATTCAGCTTCATGTCTTAGAAACAAATGCCTTCACCTGACTACATGTAGATTAGGCCTTTTCAATGTAATATGTACCATGAATAATTATGGCAAATTTTCATGCATCCTTCTAGATAAGGTAATTCAATAAGACATAGAAGTGCCTGCCTGGAGATGTGCATTTGCCATTTTCCTTGTGTAAATGAAGGCAGTTATTTTGATGGTGCTCTCATTTCTGTGAACGTTCTACAGGAGCTGCCTAGAATATTACAAATATCAGTGAGAAAAAAAAAGTAGGGTGCAGAAATGGAATCACTAACTTAGAGTGTTTGTGCTACTTTGTGCAGGAAATTGCAGCTGGCTGGCATACATAAGGTGGACAGCTCCTTCACCACTTTCTCCTGTCTCCGTAAAAGCCATAAAGGAAAGGAGATAGAAGCTCTGCTTTGCTCTCCATCACCTGAATGCCTCTGGGCTTGATCTATTAGAATTCACCTCTGCAGCCTGAGCCTGAGAGGGGGAGTGCTGTAACCAGCTGGGTGGGAAGCATGCACCACAGATGTCTAAGCGCTGTAGAGTTTTTGGTTCAATTAGTAGGGCCCTGATCTTAAGTGACACATATTTTAACACTAAGCTCCAGTTATGGCCATCGTGAGGCTGCTGTTCCCTCAGCAGCGCTGAGGTTGCTAATACGGTGTATGTGGGCTGGAATGAACAACCTCATTTTATATCACACACCAGCCTTTGAAGCTACTTCAGATGACAGTAAAAGCACAGTGGTTTAACTACCATTTTGGCTATCTCAGACTTCTATTAAAGTCCAGATATTTTAATATAACCAGGGGAAAAAATATTGCTTGGTAGAGTTTTGTACAAATTACTTCTGTCCTCTTTTCTGATCACTTCAAACAATTTTCACATTCTTCCTTTCACTAATGCACTTACTGACTCATATCTATTGAAGCACCTTGCCTCCTGGCTAATTTTGCTGGATCATTACGTGCATTTATTACTGCATTTCTCTGAAGCAATTTCATTAAGTTCTGCTTTATGGTTATCACAGAAATCTTCTGTTAGCATACAGTGTACTTTCATGCTCATAGCAAGTGCAAGTTCATTTTGTCTCTTAAATTTTATTAATCTCAACCATTTAAAAATAAAAAAAACCAAAAACAAAACAGTTCAATTACTGCAGGATTTTGCCTCTTTCCATTAAGAGAAAATAAACCTAATTTCCTCCAGCTTTCTGCTTTATAGCTCAAAGCTGTGGTGTGGATTACTTTTTTGAGAGCTATTATGATTACCCACAGGCAGAAAAAGTTCAGTGAAGTATCAGCTGCTGAATATCCAAAGAAATATCTGTTGGGGGAAAGCCTGCAGTTCTTTTCAGCCTTTTGTAGCTACTGAAGAGGCATTTCAGTTCCCTCAGACTCATGAAAGGTGTCTGCTAACATTAGTATTTTTAAAGTGCTACAAGTATGAGGCATGAATGTGAACATTGTTGAGGGATTTGGAAGGCACTTTTGGAAGAGTGCAAAAGGCAGATAAAAAGAATTGCTGAAAATTACACATTGGCTCAAAACACTTTTGCATCTAAATACAGGCCACAAAAGCCTCCAAAATAGACACCTGTAATTTCTGGTAAGTGTTGTTCATGTTCCAAATGACACAGTCCCTAAACTTCCCTTGACATCCAGATCTCAAAGCTATTTAAATGTCATAGTACACAAATCTTGCTTGGACCAGACTGTGAATAGAGGTCCTACAGACTCATGAGTGGCCATCCTTAGTCCAGTAGCATGTTCGCTACCTTACACAATCCTAATGCATTTTCAAACACATCTCAGGAATTAGTTGCAATTAAACCCTCTAATTTCTGTTACTCCACAGTGCAAGGTGTGCAAGCATACCATCTATCTCCGCAGTAGTTTCTGGGTGCCTTACAATCAGCTTCCATGGCTCCTGGAGCCTCCTTTGATGTGTAGATGACCTGAGGATTCAGGTTCACAATCTGCATTTGCATGGCAGCATTTTGCCCATATGCAAATGCAGTACATGATGAAACTGCAATTAGGGATTCCCCTCTGGTTTTTCATAATTGCTAAAAAGAAGGATCTGTTGATTTGGCTTCACTGAGGATGAGCAGCATCTGGGTGCCACAGCATAACCTGATTTCTGCTTCAGCCATTGCCAACATCAAGGACCAGGCTGCAGAATGCTTTTGCTTCCTTCAGACCACTGTGACTGAGTTTCTTTCTCATAAGGAGGAAGGAGAGTACAAAGCAGAGATAATATTTGTCTGAATCTCACTCACCAAGGAGGCAGAATGATGTTTCGTGCACATCTGAAACAGCAGCGTGGTCAGATGGTCAGATTACAGATGTTATTCTCAGTACAGCTGAGAATTATACGGTGTTCTTCACAGCTCTTACCCATCTAAAGACTCCAAAGTTTTTGTGAGCTTATTTATCTGATAGGTGGGTAAGTAAGGAAAGAGTTCCAAGTTGTTAAAGGAATAAGAACAATTTGGCTGGTTTGTTTCATGAAGTATCGGGTGTCGTGCTTCTCCCAGAGAAAAGAAGTAAATATATGACAAAAAACATTGGTGGAGAAATGAAAAAAGAAGAGAAAAAAGCATCTGTCCTACAACTTTGTTGAAGAAGAATGTCAACGAGGTAATAAGCACAGTGTAATGCATCTTCACACCCTTCCCTTCTTCTCCCCAGTGTTTATAAAGAGAAACCCTGGAGGCTTTGCTGGTGATTTTTGCCTTAGCTATTTCTCAAAAGCATGTATTTTTACCCAAGATATTCTGACTTCAAGGCTGGGGTTTGGATTAATGCACTGGGTAATACAGTCGGCTCTGTTTGGAGAGTCCTCAAGCTACAGCTGCTGCAAAATCAAATTGCCCAATTGTTCAGCAAAGTATGGACACTGAGAGAATATAGCAGCACTACTTTTGAGACAGAGCTGGCTTCACCTGATCTCCAGATGCAGTTCAGGATACTGAATTTGGTGTTTAAAACCTTAGGTTCTAAGGCCCAAGGTGCAAAGTTGGCTTGGCATGACTGTTTCCAGTAGCACCACTCCTTGGCCACCGAGAATGCTGTGAAGCATGTTCCTGCAGAGCTGAAATTGTGGGGCTTTTTCACACAAGGACATTTACTACGGGTAAAATACAATAAAGAGTGTGATTTAAGGATGTTTTTCTGCACGGATGGTAAACGTGTTAATGGGGAACATTATACAAACCTAAAGAATACACTTTTTAGCACACAGATCCTTAACTCAAGTATCTCATAGGACAGAGACCTCAGCTCCCCATTAGCTTTTTTTTTTCTGGCATTAAAACTAGAATAGAACAGAATAACATTTTGCAGGACAAAGAACTGCAGATGCAGTGAGCAAGGCAACAGATTTTAAGGAAACTTTTCTATCTATGTAAGAAAGATTTCCAGTGACAAGTAGATCCCACGTAGCAACAGCAGAGGCAACCTGTTCATCATTTTGTTTTGTTTTAATTTGAAAAATATGCTTATATGGATTTTATTATTTTGCAAGCATGTAATGTGGTATTGCCACTGCTGGTAATAGGCCATGAACTTTTTATTCAGTTTGCAAGATCTCAGCACTGAGGCTTGTCAGTCTTGCTCTGTATGAGTATTTCTTGACCTTGCCTGCAGCTTTTTTGCTTGGATCCTGGGGTGAAGAAGAAGAAAACATCCATGGGAACATAGGAACATCATGTTCTTCCAGCAAAAGCCTTCAAATGCTGATGACTTGTAATCACTCCCCATTATCACTAGCATGAAACCACCATGGGGTCCAGAGGAGCAGCAAGAGTCAGCATAAGTCTTCAAAAGGAATGAAGATTAGGGAGAGTTTGTTAAAAAAAAAAAAAAAGTATAACAGTTCCTAGTTTTTAAAATCCAGATTGCAGCTTGTCACGTACTAATCACCAGCAAATTCACAGACAGTAGATGACCTTAAAACCCTATTTCCATGACTGCAATCAACTATAAACGTGGTAGTTCTGTAAAGTTCTCTATCAATGCAGTTTCCATAGCTCTACCACATGTTGTAAGACCATAACTATGAGACATAATTATTGTTTTAAACTGAGTCCAGTTTAGCTCTCAGGTGCTGTTTCATCTAACAGTCAATATGTAAGTCGCTCATAGTTATATTTGATGACTGTTGCAAAGACTAACTTGTTTTCTAAATCTTCAAAAGCAATACTTGGGTTTCTCTACTGTTCTATCACTTTGCTGAGCTGTCAGGAAAGAGCAAGAGATGATTTGTAAACCAAATAAGACTGTTGTACATTAAGACTTCCCAAGCAGGTGGGCTTTGACAAAGCTTAATGCAGAAGCCTGCAAACTTTTTCATAGTTTTTCTTTTATTTCTCTCATTGGATAACAAGGAAAAAAGTTGGGGCTGAGGTGGAATAGCTACTAGAACAAAAGGGCAGATCACCTTTACCTTAATAGACTGAAAGACTCACCATATAAAATGTCAAGACTTCTTTCAAGGACTTTATCGAGTTCAAGTCATTTAACTGGTGAATTTCTGACACTGCATCTATCTTCAAAAAGCAGAAAAGTATGATTTGGATAACAAAAGAATTGATATGTCCTTTCTCCCCAAAATCACTGTCCTTGATGTTACCTGAAATTGCATGGAATATTCTCCAGTGGTTGAGGAGGTGGAACATAAAACAGTATTGATTGTCCTCTTAGCCCTGTGTCCGCATTTTTCTGCTACCATTTCTTCTCATCCCTGACAATAGGGTGACATTGTTACTGTTGGGAAGTTTGGGCTCTGTAAGCAGTTTGAGATCTGATTCATTCTGCTGGATGAAGGTCTTGCTGAGTAATACCTTCTCTGAAGGGCATCCTTTGTAGAAAAAGGACTGTGGTTGTGTAAGATGCCCATTCATGCCAGATATTCTTGAAGAAAGCATCCCCAAAGACAGGTTGTGAGTCAAATTGTTCCTTTGCTAATATAAGACACTTTAAAGATATGATCTCCTGTTTACACAAGTGTGATGCATGGGGGTTGAATGACTTCCTTTCTCTTCTGGTAGGACATACATTAGATAATACCCACTAAGGGAAAGGCAGAAAGGAATTTCTCTCCAAAATCTGCACTTGTTAATTGCAGTCCTCAGAGGATCCCTTTGAAATTTATCAGGAAACACTCTAAATACTTGTGATGTAAGACACTAGTCTGCCTTCACGAACTACTCTTTCTGGAGTCCCTACTTTTGGGAGAACAAAGCATTATGTGTTTCTCAGTTGGTCCGTAATTTACTCTGCCACTAAGGCAATAAAGAGGTATAATATTAAAGAAAAAAAAAATAAAAAGAGTTTATACATTGAGACTTCAATGTCAAGCTTGTCATTGCAAGGTAACCAAAGGTTATAAGTTACACAAATGCATGCAATCTGAATTGTTTATTAATAACAGGGCTCATTTTCTCTTACCTCATAGTCCCAGGATGCATCGTGGCCAAAAGAACTGGAGGTTTAATACTAGTGGCAAGAGCCCCTCTTCTGAATGGTGCCCTCAGTTGTTATTTTAGAGTTTCCTGCAGGGCAGCCACCTCAGCATCTTCTCTTCTCTCCATTTCATTATTCAGATTTGGAGTATGAATGCAACTGTATTTTATGGCTCTGTCTGGAAGCTTGGAAGATTCTATCACTCATGGGTTCATCCCTGAAATTGCAGGGGGTATACGGACTGTGAAAATGAAATGTAGGTGCCTTCTGGAGGTGGACACAGGATGTCACCCCATCCTCTGTAGTCTTGCTATCTTTCTTCTGATGCACTCACATGAAATGTTATGCAGGCTGATGGTTGTAAATGTATTCAGGCAAGCTTACAGTTTCTGATATGTTACTAGTTTTCTACACAGAATGCAGCTGGGCATGGGTGACAGGTTATTAGTTACTCTGTCTGAGCATGTGTATAGGAGGGCAAGCACCCTCTGCTCTGCAACTGTTTCATGGGACCCTATGTCATAGCAACTCGTTTTCTTCACTATTTAGCTTCCACAACCCAGTTTCTTATATGAGAACAAGACAAAGTTCTCAAAATCCAGGGAGCAGAATCTGAAGCCAAAGACTTCTACGAAAACAGGGTTACCTTGGAACAAGCTGCAGAGGTGCTTGTTCAAGCAATGTTTGCCTTTCCTGATCCCTTGGCCTGCCTTTTCATTCCCAGGCTCTACATGCGCACCAGTGGCCAGGTTAGGGCTCTTGGAGGAAGCACCTGTATTCCACTGCTGCGGGGATAATTATCCTTGCAGTTCAGAAAATGAGGACTGCAGTAAATTACTTTTCTGTACTTTCCAAGTATTTTTCTCAAAATGGAAACTAGAGGAAAACTCTCAGTCTTTACAATTAACCTTTCTACTGGGAAAGTAGAAAAGCTGTGGCAACCTGGAGAAGTGATGTCAAAAATAAAATTGTTAATACTTTTTACTGTGTGGATGGCCGGGCCCTGGCACAGGCTGCTCAAAGAGTCTGCGGGGTCTCCACCCTTGGACATACATAAAAGCTGTCTAGTCATGGTCCTCGGCAACCAGGTCTATGTGCCTCTGCTTGGGCAGATGGGTTGAACTAGATCTCCTCTGGAGGTCTCTTCCACTCTGTCATTCTGTTCAAGTCACTGCTGTGCTTGATGCTGACCAAAACTTGCTGACAGGCTCTTCTTACACTGATTTCCCAAGTCTCAGGTCTAAGGTTTCTACTGTCTCCTCTCCTCCTGGACTTGTTTAACTCTTTACCAAGGACTCTGTATAATGCGTGAAAGGTGGGTTCATAGAACAGATGAGAACCCTAATCATAAAATTGTTGACCTTTAGGATGTTCATAATACATCTTTTCCACCAGTGTCTGAGTAGAAATTCCAGCCTATCAAATGTAGCTGATACACTTTTGTGAGAAATCTTGCCTTCAGATCACTAGCACTCATCTTTCATCAGAAAAACTCACAGTATGCTCTATTCCTGAGTACCTTAAAATATGTAATTGATCAAGACTTTTATTTTGTTTTTGAAGACTACCCTGTGTGAGTCAATGCACCTCATGATATGAAGGAAAACTTCCTTTATATCAAGCCTGTTTCCCTTTCCAGAATTTTGCCTTGTTAGTGCAGGATCTACTTCTCTGTCCTTTCTTAGACCTCTCAGCCTGCACATGAATTGTCATCAATTGTAGGGGAAAACACAACCTATGTCAAAGGGGAATCCAGCAAAATTGTAAGACAATGTCCATTCCCAAAAAGAAAAAAATCAAGAGAGAAAAGAAAAAGGGCCTACTGTAAGGCAAAAGAAGTTTCTAGAAAAAAAATATAATGACTGGGACAGGTCTTGTTCAACATCGTCGGTGAGATGGACAGTGGGATTGAGTGCGCCCTCAGCAAGTTTGCCAATGACACCAAGCTGTGTGGTTTGGTTGAAAGGAATGCCATCCAGAGGGACCTCAGCACGCTTGTGAGCTGGGCTAATGCCAACCTCATGAAGTTTAACTATGCCAAGTGCAAGGTCATACACCTGGGTCGGAGCAATCCCCGGCACAGTTACAGGTTGGACAGAGAAGAGATTCAGAGCAGCCCTGAGGAGAAGGACTTGGGGGTGTTGGTTGATGAGAAAATGAACATGAGCCAGCTTCAGTGTGTGCTCGCAGCCCAGAAAGCCAACCGTACCCTGGGCTGCATCAAAAGGAGAGTGACCAGCAGGTCAAAGGAGGTGATCCTGCCCCTCTACTCTGCTCTTGTGAGACCTCACTTGGAGTATTGTGTGCAGTTCTGGGGTCCTCAACATAAAAAGGACATGGAACTGTTGGAACAAGTCCAGAGAAGGGCCATGAAGATGATCAGGGGACTGGAGCACCTCCTGTATGAAGACAGGCTGAGAAAGTTGGGGCTGTTCATCCTGGAGAAGAGAAGGCTGCGTGGAGACCTCATAGCAGCCTTCCAGTATCTGAAGGGGGCCAATAGAGATGCTGGGGAGGGACTCTTCATTAGGGACTGTAGTGATAGGACAATGGGTAACGGGTTCAAACTTAAACAGGGGAAGTTTAGATTGGATGTAAGGAAGAAATTCTTTCCTGTTAGGGTGGTGAGGCACTGGAATAGGTTGCCCACGAAGGTTGTGAATGCTCCATCCCTGGCAGTGTTCAAGACCAGGTTGGACAAGGCCTTGGGTGATATGATTTAGTGTGAGGTGTCCCTGCCCATGGCAGGGGGGTTGGAACTAGATGATCTTAAGGTCCTTTCCAACCCTAACTGTTCTATGATTCTATGATTCTATAATTCTATGATTCTATGATTCTAACCTTGTCAATGTATTGAATAGTAACACTAATAGTGATTTCAGCTGTTGAATGACAAATAAAGTAATATTACCCTGGAAGGGTGTACTCTAAGGAGCCAAAAGAGGAGCTCAAAATCAACACTGTGTATTAATGATACAGAAGGTTTTAAGTCTTAAGAAAAACAACTGTGTACTCAAAATTTGAGCTTGCCAGTGTAAAATAGACCTGACAAGGTACGATGAATTGTTGCTGTGGTAAATGTGTTGTCAAATGTGGTTTCAGGCAACTATGCAAGATCAACAAGACTCCTTTTCTGTCACATTAAAAGTAGTCTCGAGGGTGGTTTTTAAGCTATATTTAATTATATATTTAAGCTATATTTAATATATATTAAATATATTTAATTATATATATTTATAATCATGATTGATAACTGATAGTTAACAAGTCATTAAGCAAACAGTTTTACAGTCAGCATCACCCATCTGTTACAGCAAGTGGTACATGTCAAGAGAGTGGGTAGTGCCCAAGGCACCCACACTTTCTCAGACTTGTACACAATTATTCTTGATCTTAAAATATCAGTAGTTAAGCAAAGATGAGCACAGTATTAGTTGGTGAAAATAAGTAGCACTCTGCATCTGCTGAGGTTCAGTTCATCCTCATCATGTTTTTTTCTTTAACCTTTACACCACATGGAAAATTCAAAGAGAAGTGTTCAATAAAAAGGAGAAGAAAGGTGATTGCTTTGCTGGGTCACCTACTAGGTGTGCTTTCCTCTAAATAACCTTCTGCTAGGATGAAGGTTTTTACACATAGGATATGTAGAAGCAGGGATAAAGGATCTTTCCTTTTGTCCATCACAACACTCCCTTGCAGACATCTCTGATGATAATGGTGACCTGGGCTCTCTTTGTTACCTAAGAAGATTAAAATCCTTCACCTTTATGTCTTTGGATAGATGAGCCTGCCTATGACAGAAGATGAATGAAGGGAGGAAAAGGAGAATAACTTGCTTCTTACCTGCCTTTCATCACAGGGACAAAGCTTTTTATCTGATAAACTGAAGTGGGATGTCAAAATATGGCATTTAGCTTTTTGGTCAATAATAAGTGAACTTTGACAGAGGAATCAATATTCTGCTGTTAGGCATCTCTCAAAATATCATCCAACAGTTGTCATTCAGCTGTATTTGGAGGGGAGAGAAACAGACATTTGGGAAAACAGAGGATTCCAGAGATTCCAGCTAGGCTTCGAAGACAGCCTGTATTATTTTGGCCACTTTTTGGAAGGGGGAACATGGCTTGTAGCAAGTGAATGCAAGGAAGCCTGCTTAAGAAGATACACATTAATATTCTGGATTCTGAAGCATATACAATATTCTGCTAAGCTTTCTCATGAAAAAAAGAAAAAATAACATTTCTATTCAATGCAACTCACCAATACAGTTCCCAAAGGAAAGAGCAATTAATGGAGAAATAAACAAAGGAGCTGGCCTCACAGACACACCAAGGAGGTCAATATCTTCTGAAGTGGCATGCAAAACACTTGCATTTACAGGCAATCCCACCATGTTCAGAGGGTTTATTCAAAGAGCTGAAAGTTAATTAGAGGAAGTTGAAGGGCTGTCAGATAATGCTAAGCTTCATTAAATGTCTCCCTGGCAAAACCGATGAGAGAGACATGATAGATTTAGTTTAATTGCTTTATGTTTTTCTGTGCATTGGCCACCTTAAATATCAACTGCCTACACAGATATAAATAAGCACACATAAGGCACAAGGCAACCATCACCGTCTTGACAGGGGTTACACTAAGACAAAAAATGTCATTAGTGAACTTATTTTTGTTTACATCAGGCAGGCAGACATTGTAACAGCAAAGTACTCTTGGTACCCACTAGGTCTTTCGTAGAGTTGAAAATCAGACACATGTAATGCGATGAGCAGAATTAAGCATAGTTTTTCCTCCAACTTGAATAAAATTAACCGACCTTACTTTCTTTAGTCTTATTGGAACTTTTTTTTTCCTCTGTGTACGAACCATTCTCTGCTATGTGAATAAAACTTTGGGACTTTGGAGAATCCAACAGGATTTAGATGAAATTTGTATTAAGTGGACAAACACTAGGCCTGCCGAAGACTAAAGAGGGTAGCAAAACAGATAATAAGGCATGAACTCAGAACAGTCAAGGAATGAGAAATAAGGTAAATTGATTCAGTGTTTTTTAGGGCTCTCAGATCCATAAATCCTTTTCCATGGCTATTTCTACAGCATACAGATACAGTAATTAGGAAGAGCAAATAATTTCTAAGCAAGCTGCTGTACAGTACGGAGAGGCTTACTGAAAAGTATTCAGGCAACTGCAGGTCAAAAAGGTTGCAAACCACATGTATAGTCCAGACTAATGAGCAAAGCAAGAGTGAATGATTGTCTTGGTTCCTTCACACTTTTGTGGCCGCAGTCCAGAAGGCCAATCTTTTCTTGGACTGCATGCAAAGGAGCATGACAGGCAGTTCAAGGGAGATGCTTGTCTCCTTCTACTCTGCTCTCATGAGACCCCACCTGGAGTACTGTGTTCAGCTCTGGAGTCCTCAATACAAGAAAGTTACAGACCTAGTGTAGTGAGTCCAGAGGAGAGCCACAGAAATGATCTGAGGTCTGGAGCACCTCTGCTATGAGGAAAGGCTGAGAGAGTTTGGGTTGTTCAGCCTGGAAAAGAGAAGGCTCCAGGGAGACCTTAGAGCAGCCTTCCAATACTTAAAAGGGGCCTATGAGAAAGATGGGGTGAGACTTTTTAGCAGGGCCTGATGCAATAGAACGAGGGATAATTTTTTTAAACTAAAACAGGCTGGATGTGAGAAAGAAATCTGTTACAATGAGGGTGGAACTTTACAATGATACTGGAACAGAATGTCCAGAGAGTCAGGGGATGCACTATCCTTGGAGACATCTTAAATGCTAGGCTGGATGTGGTTCTGAGCAACCTGATTTGGTTGAAGATGTCCCTGTTCCTTGCAGGAGGGTTGGACTAGATGACCTTTGAAGGTCCCTTTTGACCCAAACTATTCTATGATTCCATGATTCTATGAATTCTGAGCTGACTGACTATATACACTCATAGTCAGCCCTTATAGAAAATTATGCCTTTATTAACATACTCCTCTGACTTGCAAATCATTTCTTTGTGGGATATCATGCACTGTTTTTAGAAAAGGAATAATTTTTAAACCTATAAAAGAGCTCCTATGGTAATCTATCAGTACAAACCACTTTGAGTGTTTACTCAGCAACTCCTGCATGAAAAATCTTGATGTGGTTTTACTCAACAGTCCCTTCCAGAGAGATTTGAAATACAGGGGAGAAATTTTCAAATGACAGGGAATCTGCCACATCTCAGCTGAGTTGTTGCAATGCCTCACTGATGATTAATTGCACGTCCATGTCAAATTGAGTTTGCCTAGCTTCTGCTTTCACAAGAATGTATTTTCCCAAGGCCCACTTCCCCTGCTCTTTCCAGAAACTGTCAATTACTTCTTTTAGTAACCAATTCAAAGGACTTACTCAAGATGTTGGGATTGGGAGTGGGTGAGGAGCAATCAATACTGTGTGCTTTGGGAGGAAAGTGGTCTCAAACCTCAGAGACAGTGCAGAAAATTGCAGCCTCAGCTCTGAAACCTTCACAGATAAACTATACCGCAGTAAAGCTGTGAGCTGCAGATTTGACTTTTTCTTCCTATTTGCAGCTCTGCCCAGCCTTGCCTTTATCAATAAGCATCATTAAGGAGTGTGTGCAAATCCTGTTATTCAGTCAGAATTAGAAAATCTTTTCTGGCAGATATTTTGATCAGGAGAACAATCCCCCCTCTCTTATGATCTCTGTACAATTTGTCTAAAGCACACAGTATTTGCTTACAAACCTCTGGTCATCACCATCTGATTTTCCTGCCAGGTACAGCTCTGTTACTCTTTCTGGTTTGAGATGCAGGACACACCAATCCTACCACAGTGAAGCAGGTGTCTCGGAGAGACTTCATCCCTGATAAACAGCACATACCTGAAGCAGGCTCCCTCATTGCTGGCCCTGAGGAGGGATGGAGAGAGGCCACACAGCCCAGAGCATCCCAAGTGGGACATGCTGTGCCTACCAGCATGACCTGGTGCTGCAGGGCCAGCCTGCAGCACTGCTGCTCTCCTGAGGTTATTCAGTAGCTTCTACAGCCAAGTCCCCTCCAGAGAACTGCTAAGAGGCAGTGCAGACAAAACCACTGAGTTTTACATATAAAGTGGCTACTCTCTGGTCTCTATTGGCAAATTCCACTGCTTGCATGACCCTAGAGTGAGAGGGTTACTTAGACTTCTTCCCTTCTACCAGGGAAACAGGAAAATGAGAGGGAGGACATGGTCTTCTGGATATCTGGCACATTCATCCTCCAGGCTAAACAGCAGAAAAGTAGCAAAACTTCTGGAAGATTATCCCAAGAAAGACTGGCTCATCTTGCCTATGTGCAAAGTTGACAAAATTACTCCAGTGCTTTTGATTTGAGTGATACATTTTGTAATTCACCCTTAATTCAATGGCTAGCGTCCATTCAGAGGACAGTGTCTTACCAGGATTAAATTACCTTGTGGAAGTGGGGCTCAGGAAAAAAGGAGAATTTATTTTCTAAGGAAAGCCAAAGATCTCCTCATATCCCTAGTCAAAAGATCCTTGCATCCAGAGTAGCAGGGCTGTGGTGATGCACACATTTCCATGGTTACAGGGACATGCACTCTCCTGGCAGGCAAGGAGTCATTCTCCCCCTGTTTGAACAGTGAGGCTCTGCCCTTGGAGATCTTCCCTACCAGTACCAGAATAGGGGGCTCAGATCCTGTGGCTCATCATTGTGTAGAAACACTGTGCGCAGGGAGTGCTCAGGATTGGGCTCTCCGCAGGAAGATTTTCGTGCCAGCTTTAAAAAGCACAAGTGGACTCTGGAGGGCAAGCCTGATCATGCCTGCCATGCAGCTCCCAGCAGGGACCTGTGATTTTACTCGAGTTACGCCAAGGACCTACCTGCAGTCCAACTAGAAACATACTTCTTGATCTGGAGATGGCATTTTTTCACTCTGAATGACTGTGAGCTTCTTGTTTGCCTTGTTACACTGTCATCATTATCAATGACAATCTGCCCTTCAATAATCCCCAGAGAAAGTCCATGTATAGCTGCTTGCCTTAATAAGTGGACGAATCCATGCATGAATTAATTCATCTGAGCATTATTCAGAAAAGCCTGTGGAGAATATAGCGCTCAGAGTTGTCTGAATGTCTTTCTTTTTCTCAGTCTGTTCTGTTTTGTGATGCCCTTCTCCATCACCAAAGCGTGTTAGGTGGAATTAGAGGAATGTTACGTAATTCTTACTTTAAGAATAAAATGTGGGGTTTCTTTCTCAGTTTCCCAGGTGACGAGTGCCTTGTGACACGCACTGTGACACACCATTGGGGAGATGTGTGAAACCCCCTCTGTCAGTTCAGGTGAGTTATCCTGGAAACTTGGAAAAAAAATGGTTTTCCCGAAATTTAAGTCAGATGCAGGGTGGGGTAGGTGTTTGTGCCAAATAAAGTGTCTGGAGCTTGGGAATACAGGTTGATAACTTCTCCTGTGTTTTGCCTTTTTCTTTTTCCTGAGGGTTGCATTAGTTATTCAGTCTGTGGTGAACCTCATACTTCCTGGCTGCTGAAGATCTCCAAGAAAAGCCTTCTTGTAGACCTCTATGTGTGGATGCAGAAGAGGTTTGTTTGAGGGTATATATGGTAAAACAGAAGAACAGTGTAGATCATTTGTTTAAGAGTTTAACAAGACAAGAATATTCTACTCATATGCTGGAAAACAGGGAAAAATGGACAATACTTTGCAAAGGACATTGTAACTCTCTCATGTATGTACCTTTTTATGCTTAATCTGAGTTGCCTGCTTCTGCCAGGTTTGGAATAGTCAGTGAAACCTCCACCAAGGGCTGATGTGCAGGCACATACATGCCCTTTTTCTGCCATGCACATCCTATTCCAGCACATGCTGGTGCTTGCCTTGCTGCGGGCAAGTGCACTGCCAACATTAGGTAAAGGGTAGAAATAAGGCTCAGAAAAATTTTGGCAAAGATTTTCTCCAGGGTAAGAGCCGCCTTGTGTTCAGTGTGAGAAAAAGTTACTCCTGGGCTCTTTTGTTTTAAAGGATTGGATGTCTCTAAGCAGACAAGAGGTAACTTCATCCATGGACAGTTTAACAGATGCCACTGCATAATGCCTTCTCCCCCTTTCCCCTCCAACACTATCTATTTTGTAGTCTGCAGTGATGGTTTCTTTGACTACTGGCACATGAAGCCATAGAAAGCCTTCAAAAGAACCTGGCAAAATGCACTGAAAACAAGTTTTCTGGTTTTGTGTAGTCTTTTTAAAGATGGGGGTCTCTTAGGTTTGGTTTTTTGTTTTGTTTTGGTGTTTGTTTGTTTTTTTGGTTTGGTTTGGTTTTGTTTTTCTGAAGCACCACACAAAGGATAACTTTTCTGGATTTTTTTTTTTCCCTAACTTTTTTTAGGTTCAGAAAATTCCTTTTCTATCTTTTCCTTGTCTGTTTAAAGAATCAGGGCAGGCTAATGTTCTGTGAGCCTGTATTCATTAGAGATTGCATTTTATTAGATAACCTTCAATCAAGTGTCATCCAAGGTCATGGATGAATGTAGCTTATGTCTCCATTTCAGTTCCCAGTGAAAGTACTGATAGAATAGTAGAAAAATGTGCAGTCTCAGAGCAATATAATAAGGAACTAATATGTTGAACAATGAGACACTTAATGACACCACTCAGAAATAAAAATCCCAGACACAGGTCGTCAATCCCAGCCTACCGTGGGACGCAGGCACTTACCTCTTGGCCCCAAGTCCCCACCTGGCAGTTTCATATTGAACCCACACCTCAACTCCTCCTTTCTCCCCAAGTAAATGCTTAGCCAAGATTTGCCCTAAGAAATAAGTTGGATCATCAAGGCTTAATATCTTTCTTCAAGGCAATAAGAAGCCCAGCATTGGTTCAAATTCATCTTTTACTTTTTCTTGTTGGAAATATTCCTTTAGCCTAAAAAAATACAAAACCCAAAAAACAACCAACCAAACAAAATCATTATGAGAATTTTTAAATGTTAATTTCTAATGCTCATAGCTACTGGCTTTCCTTGTCCAGTATATCCCAAGTCTCTAATCCAAAGATGTTGTAACATTTCAGAAGTGAATCAGCCAAGGCACTTCCAGGTTGAGATTTTATCAGTGGGTAAGTAAGTGAAGTTGTCCTTTCAAACTTATTTTAATCAAGGTACCCTAGATTGAATATTAATATAAAGAATATAAATACTGGCAATAATGGCAAGTATGACCATTATGTTAGAAGATACTCAAGTACATGTAATGAAATGCCTTTCCAACTCTTTTCTCAGGCCATGAGTAAGTAAACTCTTTTATATTGTGAAAGCAGGTGAGTGACAAATGTGGATGACAAAAAGTAAAAACAAATTTCCTAAAGAAAACAAAAGTAGGAATTGCATTGTTTCAGGTTATCTTAATGGTTTGCTCTGTATTAAAGTACTGGAAAGCATATAATGGATAAATCACACAGCCTGAGCTGATTAGAAAGTGTTTTGATGCAGGAAAAATTCATTACATACTAATGAATATACAGATTTTATAGGCTTCTGGATTAAGATGGAAGAAAAAGCCAGCCATTAAACCTATTATTTAAATGATTTTACTATAATATTCCTCTTATTCTAAGTTACAATGTGATATTCCTTCAAAATGTGATGATGGCCAGCAGATATTTTAACACTATCATTTTTAGATGGCTGCATCAAACTACCATCAATTATGTTGTTACTTTTGTTAATGGGATTTTTTAGAAAGACTAAAATATGCCAATAATTACTGAGAGCTCTCTTGACAACAGCTGAATTCACAGCCAGAAGAAAAGGCTATAAATGAGTCTAGTTTTACCTCCTATGTATCTGTGATCAACACCAACACGTGAGTAGAGCATGTTTGCTCTGCCCATCACCACTGAAGGTCAGCACATTGACGCATGCCCTGGAATGGCAACTGAAATTGTGCTTCATGGGAGATAACTACATCTACATAGGATATAACTACATCTGCATGGGAGATCCACCTTGAATATGGATCTGCACTCAAACACACAGTGCACAATTTGTCATAGAATCATAGAATAGATAGGGTTGGAAAGGACCTTAAGATCATCTAGTTCCAACCCCCCTGCCATGGGCAGGGACGCCTCACACTAAATCATATCACCCAAGGCCTCCTCCAACCTGGTCTTGAACACTGCCAGGGATGGAGCATTCACAACCTCCGTGGGCAACCTATTCCAGTGCCTCACCACCCTAACAGGAAAGAATTTCTTCCTTACATCCAATCTAAACTTCCCCTGTTTAAGTTTGAACCCATTACCCCTTGTCCTATCACTACAGTCCCTAATGAAGAGTCCCTCTCCAGCATCCCTATAGGCCCCCTTCAGATACTGGAAGGCTGCTATGAGGTCTCCACGCAGCCTTCTCTTCTCCAGGATGAACAGCCCCAAGTTCCTCAGCCTGTCTTCATACAGGAGGTGCTCCAGTCCCCTGATCATCCTCGTGGCCCTTCTCTGGACTTGTTCCAACAGTTCCATGTCCTTTTTATGCTGAGGACACCAGAACTGCACACAATACTCCAGGTGAGGTCTCACAAGAGCAGAGTAGAGGGGCAGGATCACCTCCTTCCACCTGCTGGTCACGCTCCTTTTGATGCAGCCCAGGATACGGTTGGCTTTCTGGGCTGCAAGCGCACACTGAAGCTGGCTCATGTTCATTTTCTCATCAACCAACACCCCCAAGTCCTTCTCTGCAGGGCTGCTCTGTCCTTCCCCTGCAGAACACTGCTGCTCTGATTTTTACTCTTAATTTTGTACTCTGACTGGTACCAAATTATATTTTTTTCCCCAAGTCAAGTCTGTTTTGGCTGTGACAGTAATTAGTAAGTGATCTCCTTGTCCTTATCTCGACACTTGAGCCTTTTGTTATATTTTCTTTCTTGTGTCAAGCTGAGGAGGGGAATGATAGAGTGGCTTTGGTGGGCACCTAGCATTCAGCCAGGGACAACACTCCACAGTGCCCCAGCTCTCAATGGCTTTTCCGTCTTGTAATTTCACTCTGGGAGACAGCCAAAAACAATTCTCATATTGATCTTATATTGTATTCCATTGACACTTCAGCACACACAGTGAGACGAATCAGGTTCTGTCTTCTGCTACTTATGGCTAATACCTGATGTGCTGACAATCAGGTCAGTAAATTGATGTGGTGGGCAGATTGTGACCCACTTCCTCAAGAGTTCTTCACTATTAATTAAAAGTCTGGGGTGATATAAATACGCACCAAAGTGATAAATTTGTATCTGCGTGCATGAGTATATATGCGTGCACATATCAGTGACATACTCTTCTCACCTTAGCTAAACCTTATTTTGCAGCTAGAATGAATGTTGATTTAAAACCACACAAGAAGAAAGTGGGAAAGATTTGAGAAATTGCATGATGAAGGGGTGTGATAATTTACCGACCTGGGATTAATGTGAAGTGTTATACTGCTAATAAGACAGCTTATTGGAAAAATAGCATGCTTATATTTCATAATCACTGCACACTGTTGGAGAATAAAAGAGTTTTCTATCCCTCAAGCTGCCTTTCTGACTCTCTAATGTCTTGTTCTCGATATTCTCCATTCCTCTTTTCACTGTCAACTAACATGAGGTCCCTCTGGCTTTTCCTGGACTGCTTTTATAATGGAGTTTTAAAAATTATTTTATAGTTTTCTGTTCTACTTTTTCTTCACTTCTCTGGTTGCACTTGTTTTAATTCAGATCTGAGAAGTTTAGCAGTTTTTAGCAGTTTTGTGTTAAAGTAGAAAGTATAACCTTAGACAGGAATGTTTTAAACTAATTGGTTGTATTCTCACTTAAGATATGAAATAAACTTGGAGTAAAACACATGATAAGTGTTCCAAATAGTGGTTAAGGTTCATTGAAATGTATAAAAACCTATCATTCATAACTAGATTAACTCTGTCAGCTTACTTGAAAGAGTGCACATGGCAGAATTACAAATGTAACCCATGGTGCTAGAACAGAAATTATAAATTTTTTCACCCACAACATTTCAAGGTTTTTGGAGAATATTTGCTCTGTGCTGACCCTGAAATACTAGTGAGGAATTGGATCACCCCACAGAGAGTAGGCTTTTATGTCAAGAAAAAAAAAAAAGAAAAATAAATTTTTGATATAATTTGGCAAATTCAGGTGCTACAGCAACATGCAGAAAATGCTCAAAAATAATGATGTGCCTAGAGAGTGCAAATGAAAACAATTCTAAAAGGAGAAAAGTAGTTATATAAAATCAGAGATACCCAATATTTTCAAGAAATTAAAAAGAAGAAAATATGCATTTACACGTAAATCTTCTGCCTCTTAATTAAGTTCAGCAATTTAATATTAGTGATGATACATGCAGATGAGAAAACCTGCAAGAGAACAGGTTCAAGCACAGAAACATAAAAATGATTCTGGTCCTCTCTTTCATTATGTCAATCAACAGTGAGATACATTTTTATAAGGTAACTGGATATGATCAAGCCATTTCATCTTAGTCTAAAAAGGTAAAAAAAAAGGTAAAAAACATTCTTATTCACTGTTTGGCATTCAGAACGTTTCTTTTAATCTATTGTCTATAAACAGCCCTGGCTCATCATTGTTTCATGCCTCTATAATATATTCATACTGTAATCACTACTTGGTATAAGTGTAGCTAGATTGATGTATGCTTCCTCTAGAAGCAATAGAAGATGTATGCTTACCTCTAGAAAGCAAAACAAAACTGCTAAACTACTTATACTTGTAGTTATTAAGTAATGTTTTTTATTTGCCATTTCCTGTATTATCTCATGTTTATTTCCTTGTCAGCTGAAGGAGAAAGGCTACATTCATTTCCCCTGAGCTCCAGGAGCATGAATCGACAGCCGTAAATTAGGGAATTTGCAATGCAGACTTCAGCTGAAGTCTCCTGCATCTCAGAAACACATCACTCAGTGGGCTGTAGATCCTGGCCTACAGAGTAGATAGGTAGGTAGGTAGGTAGGTAGGTAGGTAGGTAGGTAGGTAGGTAGATAGATAGATAGATAGATAGATAGATAGATAGATAGATAGATAGATAGATAGATAGATAGATAGATAGATAGAAAAACCTGTCTCTAGATACAGGTGAAAACCATTGAGAGATGGTATATGTGAGATGATACTCAAGGGGAGTGGGTCTGAGGAAGCAGTATCAGGGCAGAGAAGGGATTTATCATTGTAAACGTCTTGGTGTCCCCATGATACTCTCATCTCTGAAGGTCATTTTTGTTGGGTGCACTTTGCTGGCCAACAGAAGGGCATCAAATGGAAAGTGCCTGTACCTGAGGGCTCAGACATTTTCTAGAACCAGATTCGGAAATCAGCAACTAATTCATACACTTGGACAGGAGAGAACTTGCTGCTAGAGGATGTGTTCCTTATATGTCAGGTTATTCCAGCTTCCATGCCCATTCTGCAAAACTAACAGTGTCCTCTCCATTGCAGGAAGCACAAGGAGTGCTCCCAGACTCCTGACCTAATACTTGATTTAGACAGTCAATGGCGCTGCCAAGGCTGACAACAGTTGGTATGACCAAAGCACACTGTCAAAGCAAATCCAAAATGTTTTTATTGGGTTATGAAATTGTTGGTTGACAGAGGGAGGTATGATTATCTCACACAATACATACAGGTAGAGCTTTTCATCAGTGAAGGAGATCATTTATACTATAACCTTTGGCTGAATGATTCAGAAGATGGAATTTAGTGATGGTGAATGAGGCATGTTTATACAGAGAGGGATTGCCATGCCCTGTGTATCAGTCTTGATGATGCTATTCAATATAGTTACACAGATGATAGATTTTTGAAGGAAAAGGGAGAGGAACGTGTGGTAGCCTGGAACTAGCCAAGGGCTAACCTTGCTGCTGTAAGAAGAGAAGGTCAGACCCTGAGTTTGAGAAAAGGGACAGAAGCCTTTGAATCTATATGCAACAGGTTTCTACTTTGAGGAATTAATATATTCCAAGATAGGAGCAAGGGTTTTAATAATCTTTTAACCTGTGTTAGGGAACTGCAGCACTTACAAGTAAAATCTATTGCCTATGATTCAATTACATTTCAGGGCCTGTGGGATTATTTACCTTTCAGACAAAAAAAGGGCTCTTGCACACAGCATTTCAATGTACCAGCATGTAGGTCTTCTCTCTGATCATTAAATTACTGTGTGACTCTTCTCCTATAAACTGGATCTCAACAAGCTTCTCCATGAAAGGTTACTTTCATTTTCTAGTTTTCTTAGGAAAAGCTTAACTTACTTGCAAAGTCAAAATGTCTTCTGATGAGAAGCCATTCCAGCAAGATGTTTCACCAGATTTGCATACCATACACTTTTAGTTTTAAATATAACTTTTTTTTTTTTTAGGCATACACTTTGACAAAAGCAATTGTTAATCTATACCAAACAGTAACAGGATTTCTCAAACACCTTACTGGAAAAGATTCAGTCATGCATATTTCTATCTCCTAGCTTCAGCTTTCAGTATATTAAGTCTTTTAATCCCCCTCTCTCATTCAATGTCCACACCAATTATGTCACCTGATTCTAGATCTTTATTGAGTTTTACATCACTCGTCTATAAATCACTGGTTATTGCTGCACAAATTGGACCTCTGCCCAGGTCCTTCTCAGACCATGGCCATCATTTAACCCTGGACGAATTCCCTCTACATGTCCACCAGTGTATCCTAAAGACAGGCAAACTGGCAGTGAGAGAAGGCAATAGAAGTGATGCAAAAGGAAAGAGTTGTTTGCATTTTGTAGCTGAAGTTAGTAAATTGTATCTTAAACTTTCATAGAGAACTTAATCTAGTCTTCAGGGTTTTATCACTACACTACAATTCCAAATAATTGACTACATTAAAAGGCCAAAAAAAGGATTATAACTGATATCATTTCAGGTATTACTGAAGTACTGCATTTCTTCTGTTATCTGCTCCTTGCAGGACAAGTGCCTGTTCATGATGGCTGGAGGGAATTTTTTCCCATAGGTCAGTACTCAGCAGCATCAACCCTTCACCCCAGTCCTTTGTAAATGGGCAGCAAATGGCCTCCAGGTCCCTCCAGGAAAGCATTATTTTTATTCATTGCACAGAGGGAGACAATGTGTTCCACCTTTATTAGTTTCACACTACTTCTTCTTGCCTCCTTTCTCACTCTCCTCTCAACAACACGGGAAGTCTTAATGGTAAAGACAAAGCCAAAATTTGTTTGCCAGAACTGAAGGACAAACTCTTTTGGGTGGGAAAAAGATTGCATACGAAGCTGCTTTTATGCAAGTTTTAAAATCATGCCTCACTGCAAGTTACTTCACTATCTCTTACTCATTGTTCCTTCAGCATGTGCTAGCTGCGAAAAATGTGTAAGTTCTCTCCAAGCCTTCCAGGTGACAGCCTGAGCCCTGAATGCTTCCCCCTTGCTTTTTTCCAACCTCATAGTCCTTTAAGTTTTGTTTAAATCTCTAAAGCTCAGCGTCTAGTATAGTTATCTAATGGAAGGGAGGATTGGAAGGAGCACCTCCAGCACTCTGAAGGCATCAACTGATGCTCTTTTTTTGGACATGCCTATAAATCTTTGCCTTCTACCTTCCTCACGTCTCAACACTTAACCAACTCCTTTGTCACAAAGACAAAAGAAAGCAATATGGAGAACTTGTAAGCTGAATAGCAGAAGGTACATTTTTGCCAAAGGTGTGAACTGCAAAATCCTGAAGTCCTGGATGCTTTGCCTATTCATTGCACCAGATTTTTTTTTTTTTTTGATTTTTTTTTTTCATCTTATGCAGTTTCTCTGTTCTTTCAGTTCTGGGTTTGGAGGTAGTGGGAAGTTAGGTGCACACAGGCAGGTAGAGGCTATGTATTTTAAATTCACTCCAGTGTATTTTTCCATCTTTCCCCACTCCAAATAAAATTAGAGTTGGTTTTGTTTGGGGGTTCTTGTTATGCAGGGGTCACCTAAGAAAGTTTTTCTTTCAAAAGTCTGTGCAAATTTAGTTCAATTTCAGTAAATCCCTATGCAAATATTCTTTCAGGATGTAAGTCATCCCAATGGACTTAGTTAAGTCACTTTCAAAATCTATTATACTAAACCAAATTAATTCTACTTTAAGTCTGTCAGTCCTGTAGGCAATACAGTAGTACATCAAGGTATCCAAGCTTGGATGTGCTAGTACATCAAGGTATCTAGCTTGAGTGCTAAAAGACGTGTAATCATGTCAATATGGAACTCTGTTGCAGACAATTAGCTTCACTGAGAAATAGCATCTATTAGCACAGGTGAGCTGCTGTGAACTGTGAGTGCAGCAGTATTGCTTCTGGATCGTGAGCCTAGCTGAGGCATGCTGTGTGGCATCACTTTGGGCAGAGACAGGTGCACCCCTCTAGTTCTGAGAAAGAGTCTCAGCTGGTGTTTAATGAAGTTTAGCTCTGGAGTCCTCAAGCTCTGAAGATTTGCTTTGCAGTAATTTCTTCATTTCCATAATTAAGAATGAGGGCATCACCTCAGTATGAGAATGGCAAATTACACTTATCCAGCTTAAATTCAAGCTTAATTTTACACTCATTCTAATTTAGACCAGCTTTGCCAAGTGTTCCTCAAGCTTACTATGGAAAAAAAAAAATTGTGTTCAAAGGAAGAAACTGCTTTAGACAAAGTAGCTGATATCTCCCTCCATCATGTTGATCTTCCTATGGAGAGTGAAATGAATCAGAGGAAGGAATGAATAGAACAACTTCATGGGGACAGAGTACAAGAGTGCCCTATAGTCTTCCCTACCTGATGAAAAATGAGTAAGAACTAGCCCATTGTTCTCAATTTACTTGATTGGGTTTGGACTATAGCAATAATAAAGCCTTTCAAGTCAGGCATCACAAGCATATGAACATGGTTAGCCTGCTTGACATCTCTTGCTGAAGCTAGTTAAAAGGCAGACCTTCTGTTGACACTTTGTTCTGAACTTGAAAACATTTTTTTTTCCTTTTTCTTTAGAAAAGTTTTGTTAGAAGAACATAGAAGTTAAGTCTGAGAACATGTTTACTTCTGAAACAGGCTCGATACTAGAGTACTAGAACAGCAAAGCCAAAGTGCCCAGGTTCCTGGCTACATAGCAAAGAAAATGGAAGTCTGATAACCACCGGGAACCTCACGGTTCCCAGACCATGTGCTTGTCCATGGGGACCTACATCCTACTTCCTGCCAAGTTTCTCTCCAGGTGCCAGCTCAACAGGACACAGGGTTGTCAGGCATGATCTGCCCTTACTGAAACCATGCTGGCTGTCACCAATCACCTCCTTATTTCCCATGTGCTGTAACACAGTTTCCAAGAGGATCTGCTCCATGATCTTGACTGGCCTGTTGTTCCCTGGGTTTTTTTCCTTTTTATGCTCAGGAATAAAAGCTAGGGGTAGGAAGGAGAAAGGGGTGATACATGGAGTTATGCCAGTTGTCTTCCCATGTCAATGTTACATGTAATGAAGCCCTGCTTTCCTGGAGATGGCTGAACACCTGTCTACAAATGGGAAGTGGTGAATGAATTCTCTATTTTGCTGTGGTTGCATGCACAGCTTTTGTTTTACCTGCTAAACTGTCTTTATCTCAACACATGAGTTTTCTCAGTTTACCCTTCTGATTTCCTTCCCCACCCCACTGGGGGAAGGAAAGTAAGTGAGTAGCTGTGTGCAGCTGAGCTGCCCACCAGGATTAAACGATGACATCAAATAATATAGGAGAGCAACTGAACAGTTGTTCAGAATGGACAGTTTATATAGGACAGGAATGGATTTTGAAGCCGAAAGCATAAACTGTTCTTACTGGGCACCCAATACATTTTATGCAGGTGATTTTACTTTGAGATAATGACATGATTCATCCCTATGAAGAGAAGCTCACCATCATTTAGGAATGATGGGGTCAGAGAACTGCTTTCCCTCATCAAGCTGAAGTGGGCAAACTACAGGCAGTACAAAGTATAGCTTAACTGCCCTGGAAATTGGGCAGCTCCATGAATCAAACTGGGGCTTATTAAATAATTCTTTTCGGGTTTATTTTTTCTTTTTCTAAGTCTGGGGTTAAAATGCCAGCTGTTTTGCAGTGGTACAGCAGCATAAGGTAGGGCACAAGGCAGGTGATCTCAGCTATTCCCAACAAATCACCAAACCACAGATTTCCTCAGGTCTCTCCTCCTCACCAACTTGGCTCTATCACCTGGGGAGTTTTAACCAGAGGGTCAGCGGATCTCTGTCTCTTTCCACTTACAGAAAAAGGGCATTTGAGCCATATGAAGAGGGAGGGGAACACCAGCTAGTAGAAATGAAGAGAGCGGCCTTCCAAACAGCCCCCAAAACAGAAGTCCCAAAGAACCCTGCAGGCACCTGGCTTCCCTGCAGCTCAGTTGGTGTTGGTGCTGCAGGCATTTCACAATGCTTGTGGGCTGTTGGGTGATGTGAAAACTATTCCCCACACATGCAGATCAACATATTTCCCTTACAGGACAGCTGTACAAGCATTGCAATTGCTGCAATTCTTCGGACTTATGCATTATTAACACAGTGGTTCTTTTTTTCTAAATTAGACAGTCTCAGAGCTTGTCTGCCTAGCTAACAGGCTATTGAATTGTGGCAATAGCAAACTGCCCTCTTTCCACTCCTAGAATCACCATTATCCACTAATCGCCAAATAGGTTTTGCACACTTGCCTTCAGCATGTGCATGCCAGGGTGTGCAAAGCGGATTCCCCAGAGCAGCCTGAGGCCCGGGAGATGGCACTCTTTCCTAGCTTTTGTACGCACCTGATCTGTGCTGCAGCTGCTAATACAGCAGTCAGAGTAAATAACTTCCCTTCAGAAGTGATAATTTTCTGGTAAAATGATCAGCAAATGGAATTCTCTGAGTTCAGAAGTCTTAGTGGAAAAATACCAGATGAGTCTGAAGCTTTACCTTCTGATGCCAGCACATGAAAACTTTTCCCTGACTTACTGAATCCATTTCTTTACTAACTGGTGGTGTAGAAATAGCTTTTTTCCTTATTGGCAAATAATTTCCTCAGCTGCTAGTTTCAGTTCAGTGCCCAAGCTTGCCTGTTGCAAAAATATTCTTGCAGATAAAAGCAAAATGGACTGCCATGGAAGACACAGTGGGAGTGATAAAAAAAGTTAAAATATATGTTGTCTGATTTGTTACCAGGGGCTTAGTAGGATTTAACCAGCTAATCCCCATGTTGGTTTTGTTATCATGCCATTACAGGGAATGTGTTCAGGTAAGGCTGCAATAGCAGAAGATAAGGCACTCTCTGAAGGGGAGGAAGAGCACAGAAGCTGAGCTTCTGACCACAGGTGAATGGGGGATCTGGGGACCAGGGGAACAAGTACCTCTATGTGTCTGTGCTGGTCTGGGGTACAGGCAATGCTGAGCATAGAGACTCCTCTGTGCAATCAGGCAGAGTAACAGAAAATGGTATTTGTTTGCTCTGGTTACTCTACATAGGTGGTAGGTGCTCTGTTTGCCAGGCCAGAGCATCCCTGCCAGAGCAGCTCAGGTGTCAGGCTGCAGCGGTACGCACATCTTTGGAGGCTTATGCCCTTCAATTCTGGGGCCAAGCACTGGAGATCTGTGTTGAAAATTTAGGTCTCACCATGCACGAAGCCTGTCCTGTTGACCAAGGGCAAGATAGCATTGCAGCTTGGGAAGGGGGAGGGGGCAGCTACAGTAAAGAGAGAGATCCTATACACACAGCACAAGCACTGGCCTTTGTGCTTTCCAAAAGGCTTTGCCCATCAACGGCTTGTGGACAGAAAGCACGGAAAACTGCCAGAACCACATGGGAGGCTCCATCCAAATTCATCACCCAGGGCGCGCATCCTCATCCTGCTGCCACCTGTCAATGTGGTTCACTTGGCTTATCTGGGAAAGCCTTCACTTCAGTCAGTTGAGGGTGACAATCCCAATAATACACAGCTCTACAGAAAAAGGAAAAACCAACTGATTCCCCTCCCAGTGAAACGAACATAATTTCTCCTTTGCTAATTTCAGATACTGGGCACAGTCTGAATGAAACCATCTGCATCTGTTTCTTAATTAGACCACAGTTTTTCAAATGGGGGAAAATTAGCCACTGGGATACAACTCTTTCCTCTGGGGCAGTTTCCTGTCTTTCAGTGTTGTATTCTGTTGAGTGCTATAAAAAAAGCTAGTTGCCATCCTCTGTCTCTAGCCTCTGAACCTATTAAAATAATCCATAAAAGGTAAATGATCGACCTGTCCTCTGCCTCTGTCACATGCAGTATCTGCTCATGCCATGTTCTGAAACAGAAGATAGTGGTAACATAAAGGACAATTAATGTGGTACAGCCCTAACTTCAGTTGAGTGATACAAGACTAATGTACCAACTATTTGGGTGTTTTCTTTTTAATAAATCCCTGTTTTAATGAGAAATTCTGAAAAAAGCTAAAAATAAGATTCTTGAGGACAGTTGCAGAATTCCTGGCTTACACTTACTGATTTCTTCCCATTCAGCATCAGAGGAGACATAAGCTACCAAGACTATACTTGCTATACAATCAAAACTCATTTCTATGCACATCACATTCAATACTGCATTGCAAGAGTGCTTTTCTAGACCTTGCCAACTTTTTCCAAGGCCACAGGAACTGAAACAGTGTCATTGCTCCTGAATTTGTAAGTAAAGATTACTGCATTTTTTTCTGCATTTTTTCACTGTCTACACCTTTAAGAATCAAATGTTCAAACACCAGCAGAGAGAGGGAGTGACCATAACAGCTGAACGAACACATACCTTTGAGCATGTAATTAGGATATTGTGTAATGTGGGATCCCCAAGAAGGCATGTACTATATCTTTGTGGGTGGGACCTCTCCTGTTTGCTACTGACAGTAAGTCTGCTCTTTGGGAGGTAAATTTACTATCCATCTACTCTTACTGTTGTGGCTGAGAAGTGCCGGAGAAACCTGTTGGTCTATTTTCCTTGTGCAGTCATTACCAGTTCTGTAGTGTAAATCATGGGATCACAGGCTAAAATTGGTTGGGAGGGACTTCTGTAAGCCACATGGTCAAGCCCCTCACCCATAGTGGGCCCAGCTAAGGCAGGTTCCTCAGGGACATGCCCAGTTGCATTTGAGTATCTGAGGATAGAAACACCATAACTTCTCTAGGCTCCTAATCTGTTGTGGGTTTTTTCCCCTCATTCCAGCTTGTATTCATCATCTCTCATTCCATTAACGTTCACCTCTAAGAAGAGTGTGACCATTTCCTCTGCGCCCTCCCATCAGAGACTTCTAGGCATCTGTGAGATCTCATCTGAGCCGTTCCTTCTTAGACTGAGCAGATCAAGCCTTCTCAGCTTCTCCTGTGTCCATAAACAATAAACCTTTTGTAAAATTTGATTAACAGTGCCTTGCCTCTGCACATACTGGCTTTCTCATCTCCATTCCTGATTCACTCCCCAGTATTTCTTACAGAGCACCTCACCCTGCTAAACAGGTTACAAAACAAATGTACTTCAAAAAGTTGATATTGTGTTTTTCAGCACAAACGAAAGTGGCCTGGAATGGCAGTAAGATGGCAGTAGTAATGCAGTCAGGCAATCCAACTCTGTGTAGTCAAACTGTTAACATCTAGTGAAAGTCACTTCAGTTTGGTATTATTTCTGCTAACAAAAGATCTAATTAAAAAACTATTAAACATGCATCAATTAATAATTTGAGTCCCTTAGATCATTTCTGCCAAAATTAACATTTCGGTTGAAACAAAGATCTTTTAATGAACCACCACTAACAAGAACGTCTCTCTAATTAACTCAATGTCTTTAAAACAACAAGGCAATTTTTGGAGTGTTTTGCTCTTATCCCTGCATCAATTATGCTCAGAATTCCAAGATTTTGTAAGATTGGACATGCCTGTAAGGAAATTAGAAAAAAAAAAGTCAGACATTAAAAGAAAAATCATAGTGAAGCTCCTTTGGTTTTAGTACTTTTCTGTTGATTATTAAATAATACATGGTATTTGTGGGGAATTTTAGACAAAGATGAAAAGGATTCCAACCAAGTCTGAAATTTACACTTTGCGAGAAGAACTTCCAGGTAGGAAGTGTTCAAGGGGCTGGAGGCTTAAGAGAAAAATCACAGGTTTTGGCCTGTACAAAGGCAAGAGGAGGTGAAAGGTACATCTCTTTTTCTGACGGACCACTAGATACCTTCATTTGGTCTGCAGTCTTTTGGACTCAGGCTATTTATCACAGCGTAGGTCTTCCAGTATCAGAAAGTTTTGTTTAGATACAAAGATCTTGAGTCAGAGAAGTATCCTCATGCAAGCACAGTGCTTCAACATACATCAGCTCCTTTCTCAAGGCAGTAGGATGGCTTCATTGCTTTAGCAAGAAGCTTTGCAAGCCTTTTCTGCTGCTCACTCTTTACCTTGACAGCAGGGTTGGACACGCAGCCCACTTGCTGATGGTGTGAGTGCCTGTGGGCAGCCCATCCTGGTGTGCTTGGCAGCTTCTAAGCTAACAACATGCTAACAAGCTGGTGTGCTGCTGAGGGATTTGCAGGACATCATGCAGCCCCCACGTGCTTCACCAGTTTAGATAGAAGGGAAATCTAATCATATAGTAGTCTTGAGATCGCTCAGAAAACCCAGACTTCAAACATAGTGCATTCCCTTTCCAGATTAATGCCCAGGTGTGCTTCTACACTAAGACTACTCCGCCAGGTTGATCGTTCCAAGGTTTTAAAGATCAGAGGCATATTTGAAGAAGGCGGCAATGTTCAGACCAGCAAAGAAATGCAAGCTGGCATGGAGATATTTTTTTTTTCCCACCACTACTTATTTTAAATTGAGTGATAAGAGCCTTCTATGAAATGAAAGGGCTGTTAGCAACCTTTAGTTTCTTGTTCAGTTCCCTGGCAAGGCATTACCATTTTCTGCTTAACACCTTGATGCTTTGATCTTGAAAATACGTAATTTGAGGGACCCTTAAAGACATGAAGTCATCTAAGCAGAAGTTTGCACAGACATTGTTGATAATTCAAGCCCTAGTTTAAGTGTAATTAATAATCCCTTGAAATGGCATCTACTTCCTTTGATATCCTCCCTTTCACAAACAGGGTTTAGCTGATGTCAGCGCAACCATGGGTCACTTGATTATGAAAGCCAGGAAGATTAAATACCTGTTCCCCAATAGCTCACACAGCTGGGTCCCTTGACAGCAGAAAGAAGTCAGAAACTAAGACAGTCTAATAAAAATTCCTACATGCACTTCTTGAATATTGCATGCATTGCAGCTAGATGAAGCCTATTTCCATACAATCACCTGCTTCTTTTCAAATTTCTTTTCAAAATCACTACAACCAATTCTTTCATAATTCAAGGTCTGCCTATGAGCATTCTTCCTAAAACTGCTCATCCATTATCCAAACACTTTTAAAGGCTTGCATTTGAAAAAAAATCCCCCCAATTCACAGCTTCATTTATCTCAGACTTTTTATCACTGCTTGGAGAGTAAGACTTTAAGGACAGGAGCTTTACATATGAAGGACACTTTCTAAAAGCCTATCAAACATATATGGTAAAGGTGTCTCTTCTATATTTTTCTTAAGCCCCACTGGGGCTTGCACATTATACATGGAATAGATTACATTTTTCACATAGTTAAAATCTATTTGTAAACAAATGCATCAAAATATTGGACCAGCTAACTTATAGGTAATGGAAAGGAGAAACAGAAAACATCCAAGCAAGGTAAGGAAAACACCTGAAAGAAGATGAAATAATTTATCTTTTCCCAACTCCCACACAGTGTACTCCAGTGTCCTCATTCCCTACTCCTCCTTCCCACCCAGTTTGATAACTTTTGCTTTTTCACAGAACAGCAAATCAAAGCAACAATGATAAAAATAGCACAAAGAAATAGGCAACTAACAAAAGCCTGGAATACTTTGGAAAATCTCTTCCCTTTTCTGCCAGTTCAGAATGAGCTGCCCTGATGGTTTCTTCTACTGTGATGTTGCACTTAGGCAGAGAATGTATGCTAGAAAACTGAGAGCATGCCACTTCTCAAAAGTCTCGCTGCCTGGACTCAGGTCACTGACAGCCAGACACCCCAAGCAGTCATTGAGGTTTCAGGTCAACCATAACTCTTTGACCAGTACTCAGAAAGCTGATGTCAAGCACCACTGCTGCCTATGGATCACGACTGCATCGGTCTTGCTCTACAATATCTTATTTTGTAAGCTGTCAAAGGCAGTCTGAGTGAGCAGCAAAGTCCCAGTGGCTTAATAATGGAGACCTCTGCAGAGATGCAACTGCAGTAGCAGTCCTTGAGTAACCATGAAGTGGTGTACTGACAAGGAATGGTGTAACTTACCAGTCAAATGCAATAGGTGCTTTGGCATATGACCACCAGCACACAGCCTATCTTAACTATTGGCACCCGTCAGCAGGCTTACTTTGACTGTCTGAAAGAAATGCAATTTCTTAACCCACTTTCATAAAAATTTAAGCAAAGGGGTTTTTCTTCTCCAGAAGTGGGGGGCCGGCACCCACACTTTTGGTAAAGCCAAAGTTGCCACAGAGTTTAGAGGAATGTTGGTAACCATCCTTAAGCATCATCTGAGGCAGCATGGGCTTTCTGTATCACACAAGTCATTGTCATGCTTCTTTCACCACTCTGCCTTGTTCCAGTCTGATCATAGCTCAGCTAACGAGCAGTAAGTGATTAGGAGGCAGTAATGGGATGCATGCTCCCAAAATACAGCATATCTCCCTGTCCCTGCTCTTTAGCACTGCAACAGTGCTGGATAGAGAAAAAAGCTGCAGGGATGAAGAACCTCAGTTCTGCTCAGTTGCTATGCAAGACTGTTGACATGTCTCTTCCCCTAAACAAACAAAAAGATGCTTTGCAAAACTTTTTTCTCCTCACATCCTGCCTACATGTTGTGTGGACACATGTACCATATACCTTACATCTCTTACTTGCTGTGTCACAATTAGGAGACAACTGCAAAGAAAGAAACAAAGGAAAATAAGTTTTCTGCATGACCAAGCGAAACATTTCTAGGAGATTCTGGTCCTGTTCATTTTCAATAAAATGTGGTAAAGCAGCAAAATACAGGAAGAAGGAAAAATGCTTCTTCAGACATTTCCTGTCAATTTGCAGTTAAATTCAGGGTTCTTCTCTATAACACAAACCACCGGTTCTTTACAAAAAAAAACAAAAAACCAAAAAACCACACCTCAATTTCAAAAATACTAGAACTAACTGCAGAGAAAATAACTCTGAAGCTGTGGCATAATTTCACACCTGTTGTGCAGGCTTGGCATTTACCTAGGTTTCATCCAAGACCTATCAGTGCCCTCTGACATGTGATCTCTATCTTAATCTTATGAACCAACACTAATAAAATTGATGGATTTGCTGCTAAGCGTGCCTCAAAGAAACGGATCACATCTGTCCTGTGCTCTGTCTGGACAGGAAAGACCTTTTTAATGACATTGCTATCTCATTGTATAAGTTTCATGTAACCGGCCCAGACTGTGGTTAGGTTGTTAATTTCATGGCTTTCTCAAAAATGAGCTCTGAAGATCGATGTGTTGTAGGCATCTCACTGAAAAGTATACAAACACAGCCAGTCAGCTGGGCTGTCTAGGCCAAAGTGTTATAATTAACATTCAGGAGAGCTCTTATTCACTTGTAATAAAACTATGTACTTAAGGCTATATTTAATTACCAGAGCCTTTAGTCCCTTCTGCAATAGGCATTGATGTTTCTCCATGATCTGCTATATATTTCCTTTCAGATGTTATGGGAGAGAGTTTTCTGACATTTCTGCTTCTAAAGCCTATCATTTGAGAAACAACATCTAAGGTGTCAATGGCATGTTTATTTATTCTCCTTGTAGCGTCTTCTGTTGATTTCTCCAAGAAAATGACCTGAACTGAAAGTCTGCGGGTTACCAGAACTCCCTGATGCCATCAGCAGCAATCCAATTGTCATGTAAATAATGAATTACTGTTATGACATCACTATATGCTTGATTTTAAAGAGGTTGTTGTGGCCACAGTTTGAAGCATGCATAAGGAAGCATTTTTAACATGAGGTCTACAGTGAATGGAATTTCAAGTAGTCCCATTCACATCATCTCAGGCTGCAGTGACCCACACTGGGGCAGGGACAGCAGGGAGCAGAGTAGCAAGAAGTGGCTTAGCACAGTCTGGAAGGAAGTGCACGGTGGCCCCTGCGGAGAGCACAGAGAAAGAGGAGATGTGGGGAAGATTTTGATGCCCGCAGGAAGATGATCTTTTCAATACCCCTTGCAGAGCCCAGACTCAGAGATGATGGAAGGAGTCAGGCAAAGCTCTGATACAAGTAGACACAAATGCGGAGAACTGCGTGGTAGCACCTTTAAACAATAACCCCCATGCAGCCCTTCAGGTTTACAGCAAAGCAGCCTTTACATCTGCAAAGATTCGCAGGTGTGAGCATATGTTTTCCTCCTGCTCTAAAGCAGTCAGAGTCCTGACAGATGACATCCAGCTTTCTCACAGACGATGAATTGAGTTCATCTTGTGTAGAGCGAGACACGGCGACGCTGAGTGCCCCAGCATACTAGAAACGTAAGGAGTCAGAGCTTCCCAACATGGAGCACAGGTTGTGGCTCCCTCTGCAGGCCTGGATGAGTGTCTCCACAGTTCTTCCAACTGCACGAACCGGGGCTCTAAGGGTTCTCCTCTCGCTCTCAGCTGCTGCTGTATTAGAATAGCCCCAGTTCTGCAGATTACCTTTAGGCGCAGTGAATCTTGTTCACAGCTTAAGCAAATATCTCCAGGTTGCCCCAGTCCTTTCCCACACTTGCGCTGGCAACACCAGCATCTGCTTCTACACCTTCAGCAAACGCAGTGAATGTGAGGCTCTAAAAAATAACTTTAGAATGGAATGTTTAGAGCATCTTATCTGTCATTAAATTGTTTTAAAGTTCCTTCCAACCCTAACCATGCTATGATTCTATGATTAGCAACCCCATCATGGTAGGTTAAAAATATTCCGTCATCTGTTCCCTATATGACTGGTACTGAAGTTTACTATCTTTGCTGTTAAGTACCCTGCTCTTGCATGTGCTATCAGACTGTGTCCTTCCTGCAAAACTTGTGAAACTAAACTCCTGCCAAACTTCCCAAAGACAAAACAGAAGCCAAGACCTTGTTGTATTCCTCCCCTCTGGTATGGGTGAGGTGACGTGGGAACTGCGCGGGGCAGAAAGACAGGCTGAGATAGAAATTCTCTGCTTACTTGCTGAGCACTGCAGCACCACATGAGCTGGGTACATGCAGGGTCTATTGTGCTGTTTCTGCTATATCTGCGCAAACAGGTAAGCTCGATTTTACACTGTCACTGACTAAGGGTGTAAGACTAAGTACATCTGTATACATATACACACATAGACACACGTTCCTTCACTTCTCCAGCAAGAATTTTATGGAGAGGTAGGCAGAAAGAAGCAGAGCCTTTCCTTTGCCTCAGACTTTAAGACATATGAGGATATATATGTAGATTCAGACATTTTTTTACAGAGCAGCTTTCTATGGAGGCAAGATGATCCACATGTGTTCTTTCGCTCCTGTTCATGGCAAACCTGACCTTTATCCTTAATGCAATGTATGAAGCATTAGCTGTTTTAATTCTACTTCAAACACCAGCTCTAATGCAAAATTTTCTGTATGAGCAGGGGACTGAACCTTGTGCTGAGGAAGCAGAAGACAAAAGAAACTAGGTGCAAGTGCTAAAGAATGAATCAATCAGCCAAGAGCCCATACCACCAAGGGGAGACAGCAGCATCTGCTGATTAGAATGAGATAGGAACAACTGATAGATAGTAGGCTCTTTTTTTGTCTTTTGCATGTACTTCCTGTGTGGCTTTCATAAATTACGTTATTAGTACGACACAATAAATACCCTCAGTATTTCCTTTGTCTAGGTCCTGCTGTGATTTCCCCCTTGCTCTGAAGTTTCAGGCTACATAGGCTGCCAGAGGCAGCTGTGCCTCTGCATGTGAACCTACAAAGTCCTTCACCTGAGGAGCACAAATTTCTCATTTTCTTACAACAAACAAGATTAAGGATAGGCCCTTTTGAAAAGTGTTTTAGAATCTTAGTTCATGTGACTGGAAACTTGAAAAACATTTTATATTACTCACTGTTTCCATTTTCTAAACACATATCCTGCTCTGGTTTACAAGCAACGTGAAGTCTAAGGGAGTGCAATAAAAGGCATGAAATTTCTGTTTAACCTGTGAAAAACAATTAGTTTGGCATTATTTAGATTTTTATAATCACTCAAATTTTAGAGGCATTGCTATCCGAAATATAAATGCTGGTACAATGAATCTGCCATCTTTATTTTTCAATTGTTTTTAAATTCCCTTTTACCACTGCAAATTAAATAGGACTCTAGAAAAGTTAATAAAGATAGCCAGATGTAAAACAAAGAGTCATGGAAATACTTAATTGATTTAACTGTGAATAGGAGAATCTTATGATGTCTTCACATGAATTTAATCTAAATGGAAACTTGAGGACTTGCTGTCAGATGTTTGCACTGGAAGACTACCTTCCAGCTCAGAACAACAACAGCCTGAAGCCAGGCTAGTGTGCTGGAAATTCATGGTAGCAGACCATAGATCATGCTGTAGCCACATCCTGTGTATAAAGCAACACGTTTTTCAGTCTTATTTATACATTGATTTTGAACCCTAATTATGACAAAAGGGGCTGTTGTTTAATCCCGCAGAGCTCTTGTACATGCAGAACTGCAGTAACCGGCTTCGTTCTGACTTGGTCTTTCTTCTTAAGCACATCAAATTAGCATGTATTCTGTGACCAATCTAGGTATGTACTTACACTGCTCAATAGGAGACAGTCTCTTTTTGCTATGACAGAGCAAAAAACTGAAAAAATGAGCAAGTGTATTTTTCAGACAAGCACTGACACTTCCTTTTTGTTCAAAAGCCACAGGCTTAGCTGGGCTTTTTCAATGGTTTTAAGCTATAGGGTTTCTCTTGAATGATTTTTTGAAGCCACTGAAACAGGTTGCCCAAAGAAGTAGTAAATGCCCCATCCGTGGCGGTGCTCAAGGCCAGGTTGGACAGAGCCTTGGGTGACATGGTCTATTATGAGGCATCCCTGCCCATGGCAGGGGGGTTGGAACTTTATGATCTTAAGGTTCTTTCCAACCCTAACTATTCTATGATTTTGAAGTCACATGAGAGAAAAACCTTACCCTTTCAAAAAAGGGTGCCTCATTTTAGAAGACTTTAAAAACAAAGCAGGTGTCATAATACTGTGAGACTTAGGACTTAGTAACTGGAGCTGCAACAAAGCTTGCATCAGAGAAGGCAGCAGGTGTGGGACAAAAATTGATAGGTGCTAGTATTTACTCCTGGGAAGCACCTGTTAATCTTAAAGCCTAGCTTGACAGAAAGCAGTCTCATGCCACATAGAGATATTTCAACCTGTTTGTCATTAACTAGTTTGGCTACTAGAAGCAGGACAGCAATGGGGTAATCACAATGTTTCCGTACTCTGAAAACCAGTAAGCTAACCCAGGAAGAACACTACATGAGGAAGGGCTTCTTCCAGGATCCAGGCTACTTTCAACCTGGCTGCATATTGGCATGTAGCACCATATAGCCTTGACCTTTCTCCTGGAGGTCAGAAAACATATATTTGGTGATAACAGCAGCTATTCACTGTCCAGCTTTCCCCCTCTGTGGGGACAGATAAGGAAAATCCTACAGTGGGATTTCTCAGTCCTGCTGCCCTAGGTGACTAGTTAGTACTCCTTGAAATGGTGACACTAGAGAAGTCCTTCTGAATGCTGTCAAAGTGCTGTCGTAGGTAGCAATGGCATATGAGTTGATGTTTTCTCTAATATGCTTCCCACCTCACAGAGAGGTGGGAAGAACTCTGGAACTCAAGAGAGCTCAAGAACTCTGGAAATCAATCCAGGTCAAACACTGGTTTTGGTGTCAACTTTAATTCTAACTGTATAACATGATGGAAAAATTGTGCTGGTGCAATTCTTTATTAAAACATCATGAATTGTAATATAGCCAGGTCACAGATAAGTGTTTAAAAAACGGCTTGATTCCACTACTAGTTCTTCAAAGACCCGTTTTTTCAGCTTGTGGAGAATGTGGCTATTAAATTTGAAGCTGTTAAGAAAAAAAGAGAAATGGGAACTTTTCAGCCATTATCATCAAGTAATTTCTGAAGGTTCATTACTTACAGGAGCTATGCTTCCTGTAACATAAATCTGAGCAAGCAGTGAACATTTTGAGCAGATTCTGGATGACCCTGCATTACCTGTGGCTGAGGAGAAAAGGAGGGGAGGACACACGTTTGACTCTTTTAGTCAACTTACTCTGCTGACAAGCTTTTTCTTTATAGTGCTCAAAGACTGTGATGATGGAATCCCTTCAGTTCCAACACATCCTTTAAGGTCCTTTCAAAACTTAGAAACAACTATCAGGACTTCAGCTATAGCTTAATAATATATTGTAATAATAATTTGGACAGCAGCATGTCTGTGAGGGTAAAGAGTATTCTTCCTCTCCCTTCCTCGGTGCGGCTGTGTCTACTGTTTCTGAAAGACTGCCACCTTGCTATTAGTGATCTGGGGGAAAATTATCCATAGTGTTAAGCTCACTGACTTCATCAATTTACATGTAGGATGAATTTGACTATTTCCATGTGAATAATTATCAGAAGACCTGCTGGCCTCATGTATTTTATAGACACACATCTTACATAGACAGTAAACTGTGCTTGGGTCTCAGCTGTGACGAAAGGTACCACAGGTTGCCATGGACTAAATGATGTAAAAAAAAATAGTCTTACTTTCATCCCTTTATATACAAAGCTGGCAAGCAGAGCATACTAATCTAGTTGAAAAATGACTGATCTACATTTTAATTTGTTGCCTTACTGTCACTGCAAGTCTATTTAATAATCTATTACAAAATGAAGTCTCTTATTTTTCTGCAGTGACAATGTCTAATGTGCGTCTGTTATCAAATTAAATGGACGAACCAAGAGTAATTCTGCCCAATTTACTAGGAGGCTTTGGCTGTTATTTTGTCATGGTCTAGTGAATTTTCAGCCTGCTAAGACAAATTAATATGTGCCCAAATATGGCATATACCCCAAGACATAGCTTCCAGTAGTGTGCATGCATGCCAGTCTTGCACAAAAGGACTCGAGTGAAAGCAAAACCATGGGTGCAGGAGATGAGATTTTTCTGATAAAAAATACATCTCATGTTGCTTTGGGATTTTGTCACAGGTTTAAAGTTTCCTGTACATGCCAAATTTCTGTCTTTCAAGGGCTTGGTTTTTTTTCAGTTGAGATTGTTGATTTTAGACTAACAGAGTATAACCACATGACACTGCCATCTACTAGGTAAGGTGCTGAAATACCAGAAATATTTATATATTAGAAAAAAAACTGCATACTTGACCTCTAAGATAATTTTCTTTGTTTGTGCCAAGTGTTCACATTTTTAGCTAACTGCTGAGCTCAGCAGAAAACATCACTGATTGCATGAACAGGTCAAAGTAAAGCTGCTGTGTTCAGTTTAGTTGAAAGCATTGATATTTCGCTTTCACAAAAATGTGTTTTAAGCTGTGTCCCCCTAATCCATGCTGCCACTGCAAACACACATGCACAAGCACTTTTTCCCTTTATCATGGAAGTGGATTGTAAATTAATGCATTCTGGTATGGTAAGCTATATGAGTTGCACTTACTTGTTATTTCATGTATTCTCCTTGCATCCAGATATTTGCTGTTTGGAGCTAGCTGTGGTAGCTGAATTTTTAAGTGAGTGAATGCAGGAAAGGTTCTCCCTGGAAAGTGATGCTTCACCTTTACACGTATTCCCACAGAACAGGCAGCAAAAAGAGACATCATCATTACTGCCTCATAACAAATGCTTTGCACATCCGACAATATTTCTGATGAGACCATTTCTAAAGCTACCACTCTGCGGGAAGAAGTCCCCATTACGTGACACACTGAATTAATACTCTCCATTTATAGGCTGACCCCATGTGTCGAGGAGCATTGTATAATGCATGATGCTGCATAATTGAAGCTGAAAACTGGAGCACAAAGTATGGACAAGAAGAAGTCACTGGCAAAGTGAAAGAGCTTTTCCAGCTTTGCTAGTATCTCTTTTCTTATAAATGTGGGCTCAACTTAAATAGTAATTCAAAAGCCTCATAAAAATGCTCAGTCCATTATACTGATGTAACAATGATGATGCATTGCCATGTACAAAGTTACTGCCCTTCCATAAAGCTGTATGGACTTGTTAGGATCATTACGTGACTTTTAGCCTCATAATACCTCTAACATTTTAAGAAGATGTCCTCTTCCAGTTTTCACAGTGCGGAACTGCGGTTCAAGTTTGCAATAGTGGCCTGGCCACATTCACTTTTATTCAGGTCTCTCTTTGATGAAGTATTTCAGGAGCTACAGAGCAGGCTACACAATGCTGTAATCAAAAGGCTTGCATCAGTCTTTTCATAGTGATGTGAGTATGTGTTTTTAAACAGCTGAATCAGGGAGCTTTCATGCTGTTATTTTCTGGCTAAGAAAGGACATTAGCCCTTCTGCTCAGCACCTGACTTTCTAGAGAACTACAGGCTGATAAATTCATAATTCGGGACTAATATGTGCTGGTCTATAGGACACATTATTTCATTAGGAATTTTGGGGGGGGATGATTTCTATAGTACAGATATGAATATCAACTCTTGTGTAGCCACATATTTGTTTAAACAGTGTGATTTTATGGGTATAGATTTCATTTGGGGATGGGTAAAAAACAGATAGTCATGTGTCCTGCTGTGTTCTTTGTAACTTCAAAAGTCTAAATTTGGTCAAAATCTTCTGTCACTGTAATAAATAAAAAATATATCAAAATACCACTCAGCATCTTACTGAACTTTTGGTCAGAAGCTCAGTAGGGTTTTATGGTATTGTGAGTCTCCTTTTTCCCACCCTGCTCTGTGTTCCCGAGCTCCCCAGATGCTCTGATCAGGCCAAAAAAAGCAGGTCCTTGTGGTACTTCTTCCTGTAATAGACACCTCAGCATAAGGAGACATGGAACATCAACCTCACGTCAATGGGCTCACTTAGAGAGCCACTAGCCAAGTGAAAGAGTAAAAGCATAGCCCCTTTGGTGTCCTTCCCTCTGAAGAGCTGGCGCAGGAAATCTATGCAGGTATCTGTGCCCAGGGTCAGGAAAACTGATGGAGCAGGGCAGGGGTGCAGGGTGGTTCATGACAGGGCTAAGCTCTGCAGGGAGAGGCAGAGAGGAGTATGAGATTCACGTTGCATCTCCCAGGATAACTGTAGCTCTTGATCACCTTGGCATCCAGTAGCATCACCAAGGTTTTGGCAAGTGATATTGCCATGGCATTGGTATGGCGCTTATCACTGATCTCACCGCATTCAATGGAAACAGGGAATCTCAAAACTGGCTGATGCAAAGTCAAACAAGGGATTTGCCAGATCTGATGATGCAGCCACCTCTCCTCTTACTCACAGCTTGCTTTCAGAGCCTGCTACTAAGCAGTTTTATGCTGAAAACACAGCTTATATTTTCTTAATATACTATGCCATGACCTCTAAGGGTTAATAAATTTGGGAAATAATTTGTAAATAAAACCAATAAAAATTGCATAAGTTATTTATAATCAAGATAGTTATTACTGTATACATAAGTGTTAGGTGATTATGTCAGAAATTATTTCTCGTAGGTATTCAAGCAGTAACTGAAAATGGCTTTGATTAATTGGATTTTATCATTTGATGAAATAAACCTATGTATGAAAAGACCCTGTTTTTCTGAAATAACTTTTCTTCAGAAACAAACTTTGTTCATATTTTTTTCTCCAGTGACATGAAAGAAGGACTAAGTGGTGGTAAAAGTCTGCTTTTTGTACTTGATTACACACAGGTTCCAGTCTAAATGGAAAAAATGCTAGAAAATAAGAGTACTGAAGGTCAGACCTTCATAAAACTCACTGAGCATACAATACACAGCAGTCATTAAAAATCAGCGTATATGAATAGAGGCAATAATGCAGATTGCAAAAACGTAACTTCTACTTTACAGAAAAGAAAAAACCTTCATGGGATCCCCACAACAATCTATGCTCATTAACCTATCCTATTTAATGAATTCTTATTAAACATGTCAATTACCACTTCTATTATGTCAGCTCAAAATCTTATTCAGGTAATTAATAATTTAAATTTTGTTTTATTATCAGACCTTTAACACTGGGCAGCAGGTGAAAGCAAAGGGTGAGTCCCAGTGGAAGGGAAGTGAGCAGTGAAAATCTGAGCAGAAGTTCTGGGCACTGTACTGTGTTTTTTTTGGTGTTCTTTATTTTTTGCATAATTGATGCTCCATTGTCACAGAACATTAGAAAAGCAGGTATGAAACTGAATGTCAGTCTTGACAAAAGTATATCTATCATTGTCTCAGAATCTTCCAACGAAGAAAACCTAACACCTTTACAGGAAATCAGCTCCAGATCAATCTCCTTACTGTAAATTAGCTTTTCCTATAGTCTAAAGAAAACCTTTCATCCTGTACTTCATGACTGAAAGTTCGTCATGACTGAAAGCTCATGACTTTCAGTCCCATCCACGCAGGACATGGAAACCAGCTCATTTCATTCCTCTCTGCAACATATTGCTCTTACAGAAAGACTGACCTGGTTTCTCACTTCAGTCTACTTCCCACTTAAAACCCCAATTTCCTCTATTTGCCCTCAGATATCCTAAGTTGTAGACCCAAGTTTGGATTTGTTATTTTTGTCCTAATTATGTCTTCTCTGAAACCTGAGTCTCAAAAGTGTTTTGGCTGATGTGTACCCAGTACTAACCAGAGTTACAGGATTACTTTTTTGTGCTTTGTACACTCTATACTCAGATACATTCTGCATGAGAAAGTTTACCTTTTTAAGATGTATGTAGCACTGTCAGCTCATAATCATCTTCTGATTTACTAGAAGTAGCAGCTTCTTTTTCTGCAGGGTGCCTTTCTCCTGCTGTTTCTTTGCACAGATTCCTAAATCAGACTTGGGTTTCATTCAGTATTTTGGGGCCATAAATCCAACTGATTAAATTTATTTTAAATTCTGATCCTGTTCTTTAATATAAGGTCAGAGTACTCTTAAAGTTTAAGAAGAGCGTTTTCTACTTCATCATTAATATTTTCTTCTGCATAATAAGTGAAAACAAATAGTTCACAAGAACTCTGTAAATCCCTACCTAGTACTTATCTTTAGTGCCACAGTGACCTGTTGCTATCTATTCCCTAAGTAGTTTATATGAAGAGTTTTGAACCTTCTTATGTTAGCTTCATCTAGACTCTGTTTCTCACTCAACTTGCAAGAAAGTCAGATGAAATAGTGTATAGAAGCTTACTGGAGTCTAGTAATGTCACATTACTGATTTTTTACTTTTCTTTGGACTTGTTACACTATCAAGCAAGTAAATTAATAGTTTAATATAATATGTTATTTAGAAATTAATCTTGGCTCTTCGTTAAACATCTTGCTATTTTCCCAGCATCTGTAGTTGTTTTTTAAGTAATTCATTTCAATAGTTTTCCTGGCTCTGAAGTTGAACACATCTTCTAGCTTCCCAGCAATTCCTGTGTCTCCTGTTGGAAGATGATGCTGTAATTATTCATCATCCATCTTTTGAAATGTCACCTGCCCTCAGCAGGCATTCTCAAAGAAAGTCAACTCTGATTGTTCTGAAATTATTTCAGCCCATTCTTTAAATATCTTACAACAATTTTCATCAGGCCCAGCTGGGCTGAAAAAAATGCAGCAGTCTTTTCTAAACTTTTCCTTTTGTATTTTAACTGGAGTTCTTGTCCTTTTGATGCTGGTCTGAATTCAGTTAGTAATCCATTTACAGCAGCATTTTCTGGTGAAGAGTGGAGTTAAAAAGACACTAAAACATTTCTGCTCTTTTCCTGCCATCCATCAGTAGCTTTAGCTTGCTGTTGAGAGCCATCCTCCTGCAGAGAAGCTAAAGAGAAAAGGACAAGGGTCCATACTGGGTATCTGTCAAAGTCTTTCTACTTACTCTAATAGACTGGTTCAAAATACGGTGCTATTCCTCACCTCACAGAAATGAGATAAAGACATTAACAAGCATAAAGGAAAATGAGGGGGATTCTGTAGAAATTTCACTCTTGAGGTTAGAAATATGAATGCATAAATATATGTTCATCTCTCTCTTTTCTATTTCATTTTCCAAACTAGATTAAAAAGGGTATTTTTTTTTTATTTCTCCCCTTTTTTGGAAAGTGGCCAGAGGGGGATTGAAAGGTTTAATTTCAATGACATTATACTTCATTAAAAATAATGGGAAAAGAAAGGCAAGAGAGAAGAGGAGCATCATCTTCCAGTAGTATGATCCAAGCATCAACAGATCCTTGAGTTCAAAAGATAAAAGACCTAAGTTTGAACCAGTGTGTACAGATTATATATTCCAACTAATTTTATCCCCCTAGCCCATGGCAGTGAGAGGAATGCTGGAAAATTAGCTGATGTTAGTGACAATATTCCCCAGAAAGGAGCAATGAAAAGTGATACCTGGAATATCACTCTTTTTGGTCTGCTTTTTCATCTTCAAAACATCTTTTCAACTGAGAAGTAGCTTAACTATGTCACTTCAGAGTGTGCATGTAATGACCAAAAAGACTTTATGCCAACATTCCCTAATTAATTTTTCATGCCTATTTTTATTATGTAATGCATTGGAAATCCATCTTACTCATTATATCTTGGGCTGATTGAGAAGACGATAACAAGCAGACAGTTAACAAGAACTGAATTACAACAAAAGCTAACCATAATTATTCCCCAGTCCTTAGAGTTTAATAATCCTTGGGGCTCAGTACTGTAGCCAGAATGTATGCAGGGAAAATAGAATCATAGAATAGCTAGGATTGAAAAGCACCTTAAGATCATCTAGTTCCATCCCCCCTGCCCAGGGCAGGGACACCACACACCGTGTCGCCCAAGGCTCTACCCAGCATGGCCCTGAACACTGTTAGAGATGGAGCATTAGCAACTTCCTTGGGCAACCCATTCCAGTGCCTCACCACCCTCACAATAAAGAACTCCCTCCTTATATTTAAATAAAACTTCCCCTGTTTGTTTTAACCCATTACCCATTGTCCTGTCACTATAGTCCCTAATGAAGAGTCCATCCCCAGCATCCTTGTAGGACTAAAAAAATTTAGGCTGAAAATATTTGCCTAGTGTCAGCAAAAGAATTATGACCATGAAATGTATGTAATACCAAGTCGTTTCTGAGAAGCAGTTACAGTGTGGTTGTCCATTAGAAAAGCAAAATCATAGTCATCTATTAAATTAAACCTCCTACTTTCTTACTAATAATCAAAAGCAACAGTAGGTTTTAATAACAACACAAACATGGTGATAAAACAATTAGGATGGATATAGGTTTGATGTAAACATAGTTGAACGATATGAACAGCCGTGAAGACTGACTAAAGATTTTGCCAATTGCAGGTTGGAAAGTATTGGAAAATGAGTAAAGTACATGAAATATTACATGAAGGAATGCTTAAGGAGAGAAAATGATGATTCCATAGCACTTTTCCAGGCCCCTGTTGCAGGATAGCAATTATAACTTGTCATTCTCCTTTGATGTAATTTGAACTTTTTAAAATAAAAACTGTTTGAAATGAGTAGGGAAACTTTCCTCAGCTCAGTTTCTAGTAAGTCAAATCTGTGGGCTCCTGTACTAATTTTGGATGGACTTTTCCTAAGCAAAACTAGCTAAAATAACAAGTACTTAATTGCTCGTCTTCAATCTGAGATATCAGGGTGTGTGCAGGTGGTAGGGCACTTTTCTGCAGCCCAAAAATGGCAAGCCAGAGACTCTGCTTGAGGAGTATGCTCTGCGCTCTGCTGCTTACTGAGCATGTACAGATGTCCATCCGAAGGAGACTGCTTCTTTTATGGTGAGGTTTAGACTATAAAATTATTTTGCAAAGGCAGCCTACCACCCCACAGGAACATCCCTGGCCCAGTTCATAAGCTGCCTTAATGGAAAATTAGTGCATATTTAAAGAAAGTACCTATCTGAGGAGCTGAGATGTTAAACAACTGTGGCAATTAATGCCAAACTGCAGTTTGTGTATAGTAGACATGTTTCCATTAGGAAATGAACTGAGTGAGAAATTATTAATTTCACATGGCCCACCTGATGTCCAGCATGCAGTTTCTTTTTCCTGTCAGTTGCACAAAACATATACATTTTAATGCAGTCCACTCTTCAAGAAATTTGCAAAGAATACCCCTTCCATGCTGTACATTATACATAGTCACATCCAACCAAGGAACCTGAAACTTCACAGCTTAATATTCAAAAAGCAAAAGGCTAAAAGATATTGCTATTTATGAGATGCAATGAGAAAAAAATACTCTTGTGCAAGGTGCCCAGATAGAACTGGCAGGCAGATCAATGTATTATCCAGCACTTGAATTGAGGAGAGGTGTATTTGTTTCCTACAGAACTTCAGTTGTAAAAATGAGTCAGAGAATCAGTCTGTCCATACTTTTATGAATATTTATTATCTTGCCATATGGATCCTGCTTCTATTTATAAGATCTTTTAAATATTCAGTACCCTCTAAAGATGCCTACAGAAATGTAGAGGCAAGCTCTTTTTATATACCTCATTCTATCATATGAAATATTTTTTTCACAATAAAGTAGAAAGAAAATTAGAATTACTTCTAAATTGAAAGTGGATATAAAGAAAATAATAAATGACTGGTGCCTTAAACAACTCTTTTTCATACTGAATTATCTCTAGTCTCACTGAAACTTTTGCAAATCAGATATTTAAATTAAAGGGGATTGCACTTTTATAGGCTGTGCTTTTGACAGCTTTTTTGTGGGGTTTTTTTGTTTTTTTTTTTGTAAAAACCTAGGAGGAAAGACTCAATCACAAAAATGTGTTCTCTGTTCAAAAGTTCCGTTACACTTTGATTGAAAACAATACCATCTGGTTGCTGGGTGTCCTAGTTTCCTTGTGAAACACGTCGTATTACAGATGATGTTAAGAGCCCAAGCTATAACAGAGCATGTTTGACTCTTTTTGTTGCAATGCTGTTAAGAAAAAAATTGAGCCCTGGGAGGATCCAGAGCCATAGGTCAGCCTTGTTGCTGGACTCATTTTTCACATAATGAGTTTATTAAGATTTGTAGTTGCTTTAACTTCTATCACCTTTCACAGCAGAGAGGGTTATTGGGCTGTGTCATGGTCTAATGGTACTTTGAGTAACTCATGATCTGCCCCTTCTGGACCTCCCATGCTCATGTACATGAACCGAAGAAGGCATCACTTCTGACTTCAGAATCTGTGAAGGTCTTCAGTGGCTGCAGTGTGTTCCACGTTTGTATTTCTGCAGTGGGTAAAGGTGGGTCTTATTCACACCAGATAGTACTAATTTCTAACAGAAAAAAAAAATCTGTAAATTCTTATGTTAATTTGTGTTACCTTAATGAATTCATAAGCATAAACTGTGAATGTATCAGAGGAGTCAGATTATCTAAAACCTACTTCACAACAGTATTTATAGATACAAGATCGTGAGTTAAATCTGGAGGTCATAATATTCAGAGGCTTTATGCTGATTTGGATCAGCTTAGGGATCTTGTCCTTTGGATGAATTCCACTGTACATCAGAGAGGAAGGTACTCATTTCCCCAGGAGTTTGCTCAACTGAAAGCTATAGATCAATCTATGCTCACTCTAAAAAGCAGCACTTTTGATGCTGGTTTCAATTCAAAAGGTAGCAGGAAGAATTTTTTTTCTGTATTCGATTGTCCCTTAGTTTAAAGCTCAGTAATTCACCCTAATTACAGACCACTTTAAGCCTGAATCAGGTCTCTTAAGTACAGAACTTTAAATTGCTACATGTCTTTAAAACAACTGTCTTGATTTCTGAAAGTCCAGATTAAAGAACATAAAAGAATACTGCAGATTTTTTTTTTCTTTTTTCCTCACTTCTCTTATTTTATACCAACATAACTTCACTGGACCTGTCTATCATCTACACTGGTGACAGAGTAAAGACAATCACGGAGGTTCTGCAGGTATATGAGGGAAAAGATAGGTGACTGAAGTGTACAATTTGTGTTACATTCAGAGCTGGTGCAAGAGGAACATATTTTGCCAAAATACAAACCTCCACCAACAGCCTGTCTTCCCAATTGCATCATTTTATACCATCTTCTGCCCATCAGCTGTGAATTGAACGCCACTAGCAGCTGCTATAACTTCAATTCAGGAGATCAGCAGAGCTATAACTGGGAAGGAAGAGCTCAGAGGTACTACCCAGGTACCAGCAGTGATTTATAGCAGATTACCTTGGGTTGGACTCATATGTCACCTGAATTCGGGTATCCATATGTGAGTCTGGTGTTCAGCTTCTTTTCCAGGCAGTGAAGTCAACTGGAGCATGCTAAACTCTTCAGCTCACACCCAGCCTTGGTTCAACTCGGCAGATGTAGGTACCTAGCCAGCACTCTGCAAGGTCCCTTTGGTTTCCTTCCTGGTTTAGCTGCTGCACCAAATATATGGGGTCATCCTATTGGCCCTGTACTATGCTTGAGAGTCAACTAAGGGCACTTCAAGCACTCTAGGGCTCTTCAAACAACACTAGAGAACCTATGAATCACAGCCCTTTGCCTTGGCAGCTGAATAACCCCCCTGACTCCTGTAGGTGCATTACCTAGGGGTTCAGTTTGGTTCCCAATCACACATGTGCAAGGTACTTGTGAAGTCATGATGTATACACATGGGCTGGCAAGTGAGGCAAGGATGTGTGCCCTTCTGAAATGGGAGCTACAGGGGAGAGGAATCCTGGTGATCCTTGAGACATGAAGCTGAGGGCACCTACCTCATCCTCTGCATTTCCTGAGAGGCATCAGGGACACCTCGAAGCTGTGATAAGGCTTACACTGACTTCTACTTCAGTGTCCAAACTTGGAGCTGAATTACACCCTATCTGACAGCTGAGCAACCAAATCAGTGTGCCAGGGAGGCATTTTAACTATGTATCCTAAATCAGTGCTGGAAAAGTTGAGAACATGAGTGGGCAGTTACCATGTATGGGTTCTCTATCAAGTGGCATTTTAGGGCACTGCCTTCCTATCATCCTGTGGACTGTCTAGAGGCTCTTTGTAGTCCCTATAGTGTTCACACAAAAGAGTAGACTGGGTATCAAACAGCTTTAAACTGTTAAATCTGTCATTTCAAAGTCAATAGGAAATAGTAAATCACTTAAAGCTAAGCAGGTAATCCACTTCGGCAAGTATGTCTTCAAAATACCAACACAGGCAAAGCAAGAAGGAAATGTAGCTCATACCAGCTTAGTACTGTGATATACTGTCTCATTTTTTAAACAAATAAAATATGAGAATTACATTAGGACTAAAATAAAATAAAATATTAGGATTAAACAAAAATTAACCACACACAGTAATTGGAAACCTGGTAATGTAACAAGAACCAGAGAGTTTTACTAGGTGTCGTCATACAATCTCCGAAGAATCCATGACAAGCTCATACTTATCCCCCCTTTTAATGAAAGAAGCACTATTAAAGAGTCAAGTGCATTAAAGACCTCATAGCAGCTTTCTGACAAGACTGTTTCAATTTCAGAAATTTTATGATAAACAAGAGCTATATAAAGATGATGATAGCATCCGCTGTTTCTTCTTTTTTTTCCAAATGGTTATTTAAAATATCAGCCTTATTAAAACAGCTGCAGACATCTCGTAAGATCCATACTGAAATGCCTTCCAGGCCAATTTCTCATTTGGATCCTTAAGACTTGCACTTTGCCAGAAGGATTGCAGAGTCTGCATGGCATTTGTTCATTTTTAATTTTAACATTGGCATCACCTCTTGAAAAGAAGAAACAAAAAGGACAACCCTTGGGGATACTGTTATTAATAGCGGTGTGTAAAATCTACATTTTAGTAAGATGAAAGGTGGTTTGAGTACACTTAGGTACTTTGGGTGCCAATGATCAATGCTCACTTACTGATGTATGGTACTTGTACGATGGAAGTACACAAGTATGTGACTCTAGAAGGACATTTCCTAGCAATAGGAACGATATAAACATAAGTCTGCCTAAGTTATGTTCTTCAGTTTTGCTTTGATGACTTTAACCAGGACAAAATCTGCAGGTCTCAAAGCACTAGCAAACACAAGGAAGTGTCTTCAGCTGTGGCATCTAAAGAATACTGTAAAGTTCACTCTCTAGAGCTGCTCAGAAAACCTTCATGTCAAGGGGGGGTAAGGAACAGAAGGGTATTTGAGGCTTCAGGAAAAAACCCTGAGGTTGTAGCACAACTTTCCATACAGTAGGGTGCAGGTGGTCAGTGTAGGCATGCCAGTGCTGTTGCAGCCCAGGGGGAAGGAGAAAAAGCTAAATTCAGGAATTCCCTGGCTGCAACCTCAAGAGCTCTTTGCATTATTCCAAGCTTCCATTTAGCTTCTGGTAATGGTGAGCCAAGTGACCCTCTCTGAGGTGTTGGGACCTCAGTGGGAGAAAGCAATTTAAACCTACCCAGCGGTGCTTACCCCCCCAAGAGAGAGGAATATGAAAACCAGCAACTACAAAACCCCAGATGTCCAGAATGTATCAGAAATAAGACCTGAAAAATACCCATCGTTTTCAAAGGGCAAATAGTGGTTTGATGTTCTTCTAACCCACTGTTCACCCTTGTCTATGTGCTTTCCACCTACACTCTGTCCTCTCCTGGAGGCTTGCCCTAAGTCTGGGAGAGACTGAAACAAGATGTGATAGCTGCTCACTTGCTGTTAACAACCAAGGGCCTGAGCTTAGCCACTTCTGTTCTTTGGAAGATATCACATCCTTGGTCCTGCTGATTAGAGACAGCTAGGGGTGATCCATTTTTTTCTCCTCAACTCTCCTATGCAGCTGTTTCTTGGTGTTGTATTCTTCCTTTGCCACTTCTGTGGGGCTCTGTGGTGTTTGAGCCTCTCCTCCTCACACCAAGGTGCTAGTTTCCACACATCCCTCCCAAGCTCATTACCCCATGAGGCTGTGTCAGCAGAATGACCTTCTGGGGCAGGCACAGGGGGATGTTATCCCAGCACAGCCAGCCAAGAGCTTCCCAGGGCAGCAACTTCCATGAATCAGTTAGTGTCACCACTCCTAAGAAAAGCCATCAGTAGGGTTAGGAAGTATGTGAATTTCTTGTGAACCACCCTCCCCCTCCAAAAAATAACCCAAAAAACCCCCCTCACTTCCACAATAAGCTTGAGCTTACATTCAGCACATATATAAATACCTAGACTTCTTCTGAGAGGCAGAGAGGGGCTGGAACATCACTTCACAGCAAGGAAAGGAAGAGGAGAAACACTAGTAGGAGCATCTAACTTCTGAACAGTAGTGTGACACATCAAGGACAGCTTACATGCATGTTCATTTTCATGGCAACACATTGCTCTTGGCAGCCCAGATTACAGTACATCAGACTCTGCTACTAAGCATACTATTTATATGTGGCCATTTGACTCTACTCGCTTGATTGCTTTTATGTCAGGTGGAGTTCTTAGAACTCCAGGATGAAGAAGTACATAGGTGATTTTATAAGAGTAGACAGAATGTATCTCAGGAGGAGGCACTGAATTTGATAATAGTAGCAGGGTTTTTGTGATGGTTTGTTTTGTTTTCTGGGTTGTTTTTTTTTTTTGAGTTAATTTATAGCAATTTATAGAAATAATATCAGAAAAAACAGTATTAAGAAGGGCAAGTTTCTGTTGCTGCTGTTTTTCTCTGTGTTAGCACACTGCAGATTCTCCCACCCAGTACGTTACCCAGTCCAGGGACTGATTTTATTGTCAGAATTTGAAGTATTGATTAAAGCTGGTGAAAAGAGTTCCCTGGTATCAGAAAATCTTTGAGGAACAGCATAATATGAATTCCAGTCATGGGCATGCCCTTTCACGGTCTGTTATAGGCTTGATGATAGCAGTATCCCCTAAATGTGCATTAGCATTGATCACCTGTTAGATCGCCACATATGACACCTCTAATTGTGATAAAAGAAAACTTTCTTAAATTATTTTCCTCTCCTGTGGTAATGAGGAATAACAACATTCAGTGTTCACGGATCAAACAGATGTGAAATATACCAGAAAACAAGGGCTGGTATTTTTCTTCTGATTTATTTAAAACAAATAATCAACAGTAAATATAACTGTCCTTCTCTGATATACATCCCTCTGCTTCCCTTCATTTCCCAGACAAATTCAGGCTATTTCTTCAGACAGTATTAACTTAAACTAATATCCACAATTCTTCACTGGTAGACATCTTATTACTGCACCCCCTCCTGCTTCTGGCTCTGCTACTGACAAGGACATAGCCAGCCAGGGTCTTGGTGCCTTCTGATGCAAACATTAGTAATTATTAACTCTCTATTCACACAGCATATCTTTAATCACTGTGAATAGAAATCCACACGCTCATGCTCGGTTACACTTCAAAAAGTATGGTAAAATGAGACTAACCCCATTCTGTCTTCTTAAGTTGTAGGTCCATCTCCATTTAGGGACCATGCAGGTCTATCGTCTTTCTTATTTAGCACTTGTCTTTGTGGAAGTCATCTCAAAAAACTTCATGGAGCTACAGACAACTCATTTGTTTCTGGGCCAGTAATTGCCAGGCTCTTCTACAGTGAGCATAGAGAAGGAGAGACTTTCAGGGGTGGTCCATTTAACAGAAATGTCGTATGCTTCAGGATGTGAAGAACCAGTGTCTTGAGGTTGCAAGACAGACCTCACCATCCTGTCTTTATTTGGTCTTAGAGACCCAGAAAGCACCCAGAAGGCACTTGTGCTCTAAGAAGCATCATGGAGGAACTGCATGGAGAAAATAGTTCCCCAGAGTCACTGAAGATCTTAATTCTGTGAGTGGACTACAGATGGCTAAACAAGTTACTTATGATTAGTGTCAGATTTTATGTTCTCATTTAGCCTCAGAAATAAATTAAACTGCAAACTGTGTCACTGAAAGCCATGGCAATTCTGAAGAGGGGACATCTTTTCACGTAGAAAAGATTGGTATCATAAAAAAAGCCTTAAACTTACTATCTGTATTTAAACTTGTGAGGAACTGTGGGTAGCCATAACACTTGTGTGTCTTCTATGCACCCCACCTGAGACAGGCAGGAGTCTAAACCTGTTCAGCTGGACTCTTCAGCTAGACTCGGCCTGGGTTATGTTTCTCCTAGAAACAGTGAGATGGACCAGATCTGGGATTTAGCATTAAAATAGTTGACCACAATTTAAATTAATTTGACATTGAAAGATAGAATTTGTTAGTTCTTCAAGACACAGTATGGGCTTTGGTGATATTTAGAGAAAGCAGAGGTGATGTATCAAATGCATAGGATTTACATTTCTTATGGTTGTTCTTTTCAGCGATATATATAATGAAAGTTCTAATGCATCAATCCTTAAATTGCTTAAGGAAGGAAGAAGGCATTTTGCTATAACTCAGCACCTAGCAACCTGGTCTTTACATGTGAAAAAACTTTATGTATTCAATACTGCTGATGAGTACCTTAGATTTAAAAGCAGTGCCATTTTTAGTCAATCACTATCCTGAATTTTTGGCTTTCACTGCAGAGGATGAATCTAACCAAAGCAATAGGATGAGAGTTAATGGATTAGTCTTGCATTGTTCACCTGCGTTCCTTCATTCATTTTCAGATCACTCACTCACCTTCTTGATATTCCTCTCAGTTCAGCCTGGAAAATATCTTCAATTCTTTTGCCAAAGTAGACTTTAAGACTATTTCAGCCACACATTGATATACATTGTTTTTCTTTTGGACTCCTTTTATTTTGTCTTTTAGCCCTTACGTGGAGCACACACTATTAATCTGATACTTTGTGAAGTCAGAATATCTCATCATCTTGTATTTATAGTCTCTTATCCTAGTAGAGCACTCTGCCTTTGAAAGAATGTCTAAGTTACTTCAGAAAGACATCCATTTTTGCCATTGAATGACAAAATCCCACTACCAACTTAAATGCAATTTAAAAATAGAGATATGGATTAAATGAATCTCGAATCAGAGCACATTGCCAAATGAGATGTCTGCCAGTGCATGGCGTGTCAGATAGGAGCAGCTGAGAATAGGAGCGGAAGAAGTCAGAAACCTCCACAGAGGCAAAAGCAGTAGGTAGCTCTAAGAGAATGACTGTTTTTTCTGTCAGACATGAACCCGTGAGTTCTCACTCTGCAACAAAGCAAAACAGACCGTGCTGTGGCTGTTGCAGACAGAGGAGGAACAAGCTCACTGTTTTGTATGCAAACATACTAAACCAAATCCTTCAGGAAAACTCACCAATAGACTGCACAGAAAGATAATAGGATAAAGGACAGGTTGATAAATTAAAGACAGTTATCTTAAAAACACTGGGTACCACAGCTATTACTTTGGTTCCTGCAACAATACAATTTCCAAAATAAAAAGCCTTGTTAACTGTTCCGTGTTCTTTCTGACCTTAGTTAATATTCTGAAGATCAGTAGGGAGCTTTTTCCAGGAGAAACCCCAGTGGATTTAGGCATTGCTGATGTGATCAAAGGTGTTCAGCTGCAAAAAATATAAAAAAATTAAAAAATAAAAAAAAAAGTGCTAGGTCCTGTTTTCTCTGGACACAGCACAGAGGACAAGTTCTCTGCTCCCAGCCTCCCACAGAAATTATCCCTTCGGTTTTTCTCAGCCCCCACTGCTAGCACTTTTGTTAATGCATCCTGTGCTTTTTGCTACCATTTTCCACAGTGGCAGACACCCTTCCCTCTTCCTATTATGGATGGTAGGCAATCACAGTTTCAGCAATCAGTTCTTATATGCCTGCATGTGTCTTGCCCTTCACTACCAAATGATTCATCTTGTTCTCAGTCTCTGCAGCATGCAAGACAGTGCTTGTGACAGCTTTCTTATCATATCTCCTACCTGGTTGCACAGAGCAGATGAATGTCCCCTTTACATTTCTCTTGAGTAAAAAACATCTCTTACACTAAGCAACTTCAACAACATTTAGCTCGGAAACTTCTTATTTAACAGTTAAAGGTTACATAGGCAAGCCCTAATGTCTCTCCCACTTAAATGAGTTAGATGCCTTTGCCTTTGCTGGGGACAGAATTTAATTTTAATATGTAAAAGTTCTTCTCTGAGGTGAGATGAGCTATTCTAAAGTAATTTCAAAATCTGCCTGTTTAACCAGAGAATATGCCTGAATTTTGCTGCTGTCATTCCCTGCTGTCAGATTCTGAACCCACTGCATAAGCCTATGATAGATCACTTTGTCAAATACTGAAATGCAGAAAACACTTAAGTGGATGCTTAAACTGAGCTTCAAGGGGATAATCATTATTATAATTATTGTTAGAATATTATTAAACTCTGTTATTGTAGTAGCATTATATTAGACAGGTCTCTAATTAGGATTTTTGCCAAAAATCATGCCTGGATCAAAACTTTCCCTTGCAGTTACAAAGAGGAATATCTATAATATGTATTAAAATTATTAATAATTGTATAAAACACATATCAGCTTTTTATTTTGTATTACTCTATGTTGGTTTTTCTGCTTTAATCACAGCAGGAGTTACAAGCTAATTTAAACTGGCAATGACAAAGGAACCTGTTTTATTTTTGTCTCCATTATGTATCTCTGGTTTTGTAAAGAAACTGTAGTCCTAAATTACATCTTGCATTAAGTTGAGGGTTCTTCTAAAGCAGATGGATGCTAAAGAGAAACAGAGCATTAGAGCCTATATTTTAGATGTAGCCCAGGTGTGTAGGGTTCATTTCATCATTTAAAAAAAAAGTAAAAAATCCAACCTTTGCTCTATTTCTAAAGTAGTTTTTATGTGGATAAATTTTCCAGCATTGAAATTAACTTTTAATAAATGAGAAGGCCGAGTCTTTTATTGTGCTTATAAACTTACAAAAAACTAACATATTGCTTTGTTTTTCAGTATCAAAAATACAGTTCTAGTGACGTCAATACGACTGTGAAAGAGTATCTTGTTAGACAAAAAGAAAGTAGGTCTCTGTCAGTTGAATGCAGGTGTGTTTATACCTAATAAATACAGATTTATTCACATTACTGAGAGAACTCTACTTTTCCACCCACCAAAGGTGGGCTGCTGTGCTGTAAAGTTGCTTGTGATGGAAAAGAACTGCCTTTTTTCTTTTGTTTGTTTTCATTTTGTACAGCAACAAGGACGTTCCTTGATCATCACCATGGATACAAAGAGTAGTAATATTCATATATTTTTACCAATTTTGTACCCTAATTTCATGTTCTCCCTGTAAGCTAAGTATCTGCCTGTACAGAAAGACATCCTTCAAAGCTCATGCATCCACAAAACATGAATCTTTGTACACCTGCAAAGGTCTGAAAAGATGGTCTATGTTTCCTGCACTGCTACCTTCCTTTCTTTTTTTTCATTAGTTCACATTTAACCTGATGGCAGCTGCTGTCGGCTTGTAAAAATTTTTGTCAATATACCTGCGGCAATCTGCTCCCTGGCAGTGATGGCTGATGAATCCATTGTCCCCATGGCTGACCTGTCAAGGCTAGTCTCTCTCTCTCTGCAGCTCTGTCTGCACTGTAACAGAGCTTGGATGCTTTCAGCCTCTCTAAAGAGCAAGACACACTGACAAATAGCCGCATGGCATTTTCATTGAAGCATTACAGCTCAGGTCACAAATTCCTGCCAGTACACCTCCCAGATGCTTCAGCCACAGGTGATAGGATGGGGAAATGTGTACATTAATTTTGCAATGACACTTGCCTTCCAGTTAAGAAGGGAACATTGTTCTTTGTTTTGTCTTCTTCCTTTACTTCTAAATCCCTTATCATGAAGTAAAAAATAAAAATTAATGAAAACAGGATTTTTTTTTCAGTATTTCAGTGCAGAGGTTCTTTGAGGAGGGGTCAGAAATCTGAATTTCCTATTTTAGACATATCTGCATCTTTGGTGAGAGAAAGATCAATTTTCCACTCTTGCAGATCATTGCAAAGAGAACCCTCTCCTTTTGTTCTTGGGGAATTGACTGACGGAACCAGACACCTATCACTCCTATCACTTAACGTATTTAACCACACCAGAAACAAATGAGGAGCTTTCATGCTAAAATTAATGTCTTCAACACATAGCAGTGCCATTTGCAGATGTCTTAAAAATGAGAGGTTCACACCAGCTCTAACAGCTGTCACTTGAGAGGCATTCTGCCTGAGGTGTGTAGAGCTCTGCTACATACATGCTACTTTAGGCACATGAATTACATATTTTGTCTACAACTGCTGTAGCCATCACAAAATGCAGCCATTGCCTGTAATCAACTTGATATGCTATTTTACTGAGACAAATTAATTTTTCAACGGTTACAAATTAAATTACTTGGTTATATTGTTACATTATTACTCCACAATGAAGTAAGATAGGCTGAATTAGGTTAGTTAAAAGAACAGAATGAATATGAAGAATAAAGTCTGTATGATTTATTTAGATTTTCATTTGATAAAGAGGCTTTCAACATCTTATTTGAAGACTTATTTTCCGATGGACTTACCACATTCATGGAAAACTGTCCTAAAGCCCATACAGAGTAACCATATAGGATCAAACATCAAGTTGAAGGAATCAGCCATAGGAGTATCCCAACGATGTGTTTTGTTTCCTACTGATTTTCAAAAAAGAGCAAACAGTGAATGGAATTAACTTCAAATAAAAGGAGTAGAGTACCAGCATTATTAAGAATAATATAAAGGAACCCAGAACCTAAACCACTGGGCAGAAAACAACAAAATGAGATTATTCCTGATTAAATGTAAGCCTGTATGGGTGAAGAATAAAAATTCAACCTCCCAATATGCCTTGAAGATGCCATAGGATAACTTACATTTCCTTTTTAAAGACCTAATTGCCCAGAAGGTTTAGAAATGACAGGCAGAATCATGACATCAAGTTTCCGTCCACTGTCAGTTCAGGGACTCAGGATAGTTGCTAGTACTTGGCCAAAAATAAGGAGTGGGGCAGCGCTAACTCCCTTTTTGTTTCAGCTAGAAAGCACTGTTAACTCAGTGCTTCTGACTGTTAGCTCAGTGTGATGATACTGGCGAGGCATACAGCCAGTACTAATTCTTTACATGAGAAAGAGATGAGCCAGGAACCAGCTCTGGATGAACAGTGTTTCATTTCACCTAATAGGAGTTGTGTGAAGTCTGAACTTGTTAGGTCTCCATAACAGACCTCTGCTAAAGATGATTCATCCTGCATGCATTAGTTTCCCCACTCTTAATGTTGAGATAAATCACCTTTTAGAGGTCTCTATATTTCTTTATGGATTACCGCATTTTCTTGATGACTACTTGGTGCCTTTAGTGCATGCTATGCACCTAATTCGATTAACTCTCAAACTGATTTAGATGTCCAAAATTATGAGATTTGTATTTCACTTATAAAGCATACTTATTTCTGGCTTGCTCACAGAGCAGTAAATCTGAATGCCTCTGAGACTCATGGCAAACCTGCACTTCAACATATAGATCAAAACACATCTGAGCTCTTTCACCCTGTGTCATGCATTTTTTTTAAATCTCATCCTGAACTTTCATAGAATCACAGAATCATAAAATCATAGAACAGTTAGGGTTGGAAAGGACCTTAAGATCATCTAGTTACAACCCCACTGCCATGGGCAGGGACGCCTCACACTAAACATGCCACACAAGGCTTCTTCCAACCTGGCCTGCGTTCAAGGCTCCATCACCCCCAGGGATGGAGCATTCACAGCTTCCCTGGGCAACCCATTCCAGGGCCTCACCACCCTTACAGTAAAGAACTTGTTCCTTATATCCAAACTAAACATCCCCTTTTTAAGTTTTAACCCATTACCCCTTTTCTTATCACTACAGTCCCTAATGAAGAGTCCCTCCCCAGCACCCCTATAGCCCCCCTTCAGATACTGGAAGGCTGCTATGAGGTCTGCACGCAGCCTTCTCTTCTCCAGGATGAACAGCCCCAACTTTCTCAGCCTGTCTTCATATGGGAGGTGCTCCATCCCCTGGTCATCCTTGTGGCCCTCCTCTGGACTTGTTCCAACAGTTCCATGTCCTTTTTATGTTGAGGACACCAGAACTGTACACAATACTCCAAGTGAGATCTAACAGGAGCAAAGTAGAGAAGCAGGACCACCTTCAACCTGCTGGTCACACTCCTTTTGATGCAGCCCAGGATACGGTTGGCTTTCTGGGCTGCCAGCACACACTGAAACTGGCTCATGTTCATTTTCCCATTGACCAGCACCCCCAAGTCCTTCTCTGCAGGGCTACTCTGAATCTCTTCTCTGTCCAACCTGTAGCTGTGCCTGGGATTGCTCCGACCCAGCTGTAGGACCTTGCACTTGGCATGGTTAAACTTCATGAGGTTGGCATCAGCCCACCTCACAAGCATGTCCAGGTCCCTCTGGATGGCATTCCTTCCCTCCAGCGTATCAACCAAACCACACAGCTTGGTGTCATCGGCAAACTTGCTGAGGGCGCACTCAATCCCACTGTCCATGTCAGCGACAAAGATGTTGAACAAGACCGGTCCCAACACCGATCCCTGAGGGACACCACTTGTTACTGGTCTCCAGCTGGACATTGAGCCATTGACCACAACTCTTCACATGCGGCCATCCAGCCAGTTCTTTATCCACAGAGTGGTCCACCTGTCAAATTGATGTCTCTCCAATTTAGAGACAAGGATGTCGTGTGGGACAGTGTCGAATGCTTTGCACAAGTCCAGGTAGATGACGTCAACTGCTCTACCCCTATCCATCAGTTCTGTAGCCCCATCATAGAAGGCCACCAAATTGGTCAGGCAGGATTTCCCCTTAGTGAAGCCATGCTGGCTGTCACCAAGCACCTTGTTGCTGTTCATGTGCCTTAGCATGCCTTCCAGGAGAATCTGCTTCAAGATTTTACCAGGCACGGAGGTGAGACTGACTGGCCTGTAGGTCCCTGGCTCATCCATTTTCCCCTTCTTGAAAATGGGGGTTATATTTCATTGGGAACTTCACCTGACTGCCATGACTTTTCAAATATGATGGACAGTGGCATAGTAACTTCATTTGCCAGCTCCTTCAGGACACATGGATGGATTTCATCAGGTCCCATGGACTTGTGTATGTTCAGGTTCTTAAGATTGTCTTGAGCTAGATCCTCTCCTACAGTGGTCCCAAGGTCTTAATTCTCACAGTCCCTGCATCTGCCTTCCATTTCAGATTCCATATTCCGATCATTGTAAGAATTTAAATATGAAAATCACCTTATAAAAAGAGAAACGAAAATTACAGCCCCAACACTGCAAAGTTTATATATGTGCATAATATCACTAATTTTATTTTTGTCATTGGTTAAATACTAGCAGGATGTAAGCCTGTATTTCAATCAAGAATACACAGCAATACTTCTTCAGACTTTGACAGAGAAAACAAACACTGAAAATGTCCTAATGTGCAGGAGAAATATAAATTTATAGAAGAAACTAGCTAATAGTGATAGTCACTTGGGGACCTCCTAGAGATCTTGTGAAGAAAAGGGAGCATAGTGGTAGAGAACATGTCATGCCATGCCATGCCACTCTTTACTAAAGCGTGTGTGTTGATATATGAGAGATATAAAACTCACATGGACCTGTAGTCTCACTGGGCTTGGTTTGCTTATTTCTTTGTCCTTGCTTGAGAGATGATGCAAAGGTCATACTCTGCACAGAGAAGCCTCGTTAAGCCTAGCCGCAGTAGTGCAGATGGTAGGAGTACAATGCATAGCAAGTTGATAAGGTTTGCATCCAGAAGTCCCACTGCAACACAGCTTCCCTTAGCTTGCTCTTTACTATAAAGTATTAATTTGAAACTCATGGCAGGCAAGCTCTGGTAAGAATTATCCTCTGCCCTCAATTATTCATTCTGTAGTGATGGGAAAGGTAGTGAAGAATGGTTCATTAGCAGGACAAGGGCAGTATTGTCAAGTTTCTCCAGGGCCTGTTGATGACTGCAAGTTATGTTTCTTTTGTCTTCATGTCTTTAATATTCAAAGCCACGATGTCTTTTAAACTTGCTAAGTAGCAGCTTCTCAGTGGCATTCATATTCTGGCAATCTGGCTCAGACTTACAGAGTATTTTAAGCACAGCTGCTCCTGGGGCTTGATCCTGTAAAGATCAAGCACAAAGTACAGCCCCTGCAGAAGTGAAGGTAAGGAAAGCTAATAAGCAGGAGAAGGAGTTACAGGGAACTCAAAACCACATTAATAAACCCATTGTATACCCCACCAAGGACCAGAAACCAGATAAAAATGGTTTACCTGCCTCCTTAGAGTGACTGAGCACGTGTAGATTATTCATAAAAACTGGCTTTAGCCAGAAGGTCTAGTTTCCTTAGGAACCTTTAACAGCCCTGAGGTGATTGCACCTGAAAGTAAGAGACTACATCTAACTGTGGGTACTCTCAATACCCCTTTAGTCCAGGAATCATTCTCTTCATACAGGCTATAGAGAAAGCCTGAGGAATTACTTCTGCATATAGTTCCCAAATTTTTAAGCTCCATCTTCAGCTAAGACAGTACTCCCATTTTATTTCAAATATCTATGAGCAAACAAGAAGGCAGGGCAGCACCTTGAAATTCATTGCTTTTCACATTTATAGTGAAATTTTCTAATTTGCCTTCCATAGTCTGAATGCTGTCTTCTCATGTATTTTGATGGCAGGAATGAGAGTTTAAAATTCTTTGTTCAGCCCTGCTGCTCAAAATGGGCATTAACAACACAGTGGAGAACTGCAGACAAAAAGTAGTAATTTGTTCATGGGAAATAAACCTGCAAACATCAGTTTGACACATTGTCTTGAAGGTCAATCCATCTGCATGTGTCCACTTGGCACAGTGAAAGCCACAAGCAAACGTGAGCAAGCCGTATCTAATCCAAGAGAAGTGTTGTGCCAAGATACTTTTACAGCCACAAGTTAAATGCAGTAAAAAAGCTCAGAGATTTTTTGACTTAAAGCACTAATATTTTTGGATTTTAATAAATGTCAGGCAAAGTTCATTTGGCTTGTAACATAACTGGGGCTGAGAGCCAGGACTGGACAATTCTCCTGGTTTTGGCTGCGATAGAGTTAATTTTCCTGACACAACAAGGCTGCTCAACAGAACAAGGCCAACAACCCAGTGTCAAGGTCACTTTATTGTGCTCAGATCCATTCCTATCTAGGCCATCAACAGATAGATGAAGAAGAAGATGTGGTAACGCTTCAATGATTTTAAACATCTTTTTTTTGCCAATAGATCTGTAAAAAGTCAAGCAGATTGTAGAAACCTATCCAGTGAATTCTCCTTTTCCTAAGCTATTCTTGTTTCCATAGCAGTTCAGTTTCCCTGCTGTGTGGCAGGAGGCTGCTTATATTTTCTGCTCCCTTACTCTTGCCTTGAGATGAGTTATAAAGATGTTGATGTGAAGCACATGTAGAAGAAAAACAAGTTATACCACCTCTGAAGGGGGTCTGGCTGTCATGCCAGCTACTGTTCACCAAGGCAATTAAGTGAGGTGCTACTTCTTTCCTTAAAATTAGGTGACATATTTGAAGCTTGAACAATATCCAGGCACAGTCTTTCCATCACTTTCAGACAGAGATAATGACATCAGCCAAATCCTGACAGAGTTGTGAATTTTTACTGCCTCTTTAATAAACTGGTGCAAAGTCCTGCATGCACAGCAGAGTGCTGAGGGCTTGGGTTTGATGGAGTTTCTTTTCTAAAATGGGGTTTTTGAAACTTTTTACTTGAAGCATAGAATAATAGCATGTAGTCTGATTAAAATAAATTGCAAAAGTGCCTCTGAAGCTGAAAAATAGCTTCATATTAAGCACATTTGAAGAACCAATTAACCTAAATTTGTCCTAAATTCACAAGAAGATTATTGGGAAGACAAGTCATCTCCATCAAGAGTCACATATCTTCTTGTCATCAACTCCAATTTTTAAAGTGTCACTTACAGAACCAGGAGTCAGTAATTTTTCATTTTAAAGATCTCCCTCAGCTCTAAAATCACTGGCACTAAAGTATTAACTAACAGGGTACCAACACTGAGGTATTCAACAGCACTGAGTTGAGTAAGTAAGAACAGCACTGAGAAACTCTGAGTTCAGAGTTTCCCAATTTATTCTTATTTACATAAAAATATAACCAGGTCCTTGTAAGGCAGCTGAGTGACATAACTGGAATAAAAGAATTCCAGAATTGATTTTTTTGGTGTACAGCAACCTCCCCAAGCAGAAGAAAATAGGGAATAAGATTTCTCTACTTCCTGAACACTCAGAAGTGAGTAGAATTTTTGTCACGATAGACATTTTCTTCCCTGATGCATGAATGAACCAGTCCACTATTTTGCAGCTCTTCGGTACTAAGCTGCTAGCAATTTCCTTAAAGAGCCAGGAATCTCAAAGCTACTTCTGCACTGAAGAAAAAGGAGGGAATCAGAAATGCAGTGAGTTCAGGTACAGGAATAAAAACAATAATAACAAATTCTGGGGTTTACGCTTTTAAAATATCTTTAATTTGCAATGTAATTTTGAACAAAATTATTTAGAATGCACAGTTCTTGTTTACAGGTAATTTTATTAGCTTGTTGCCAATACCAGACTTTTGCTATGTTGCACAGGAAAATGGTTATAAACACAGGTCGGTTTGTTTTTGTGATTAAAATCTGAGCAGATGACTGCACACAAGAGTAACCACAACTTATATGCAAGAACTAAGAATTAGTTGACTGCAAATGGAATTTCTGAGCCTTACTGTTGGCTGTTTAACCATGTGAAGCAGATCATTTCAGAACAAAAAGCAGTTATAAAAAAATTACATCAGAGTACAAAAGCAGCCCGTCAAACTTCATCATTCCGTTCCTATTTTCACCCGCTGAAGATCCAGCTGTTGATTTTAGCTACTCTTCAAGATTTCAGACACTTCACCATTTGTTACCTTTTGGCCACAAGCCCAGCATTAGCTTTAGGGAAATTAGGTTATTTTCCAGCTTCTATCAGCACAAAAGTTGCTTGGATGCTAAACTGCATGACTTTTGCTATGCTTCAGGAGCAGTGAGAGCAGCACTCAGAGCACATCTTTCGTGAAGTCATTAAGGTTCTGCTTCAGTATCCCAAAGTCCCCTTCCACAGATGTACTGCCAAAGGCATTGCTGTAGCAATTACAGAATATTTCAATAGAAACAGTGAACTTGTTTTTCCCAAAACTTGTCTTTTCCATTGCAAACCAATTCAGACACAATCAGAGTCAATAACGACAGTTGTTGGACTACACAAAGCAATACCTGAGTCCAGGCAGGAGCAGTAGATAAATATGAGGCTCTCCATTAAGCTTGGAGTCACCCCACTTAGGGTTTAGCATTAACAGACAAGCTTGCTCAAGCCTCTGTCAAGTCTGGCTGACATGAACATTTGGAATTGGCTCAACATGCACTGAGAAGATTTCAGCAACTGAAGATTTAAATGATTATTTGCAAACTTGGATATCTCAGCTCTGTAAAGCAAATAAATTCATTCATCTGTAAGGAATTATGAATAAAACCCACAAGAATTTATTACTTGACTTTTTCTTAGGAAACATTCTTCACGTGACTTCCTGTGTCTTCATGCTAATTACTGCATGGCACATACACAACCTGCATAATGATGGAGTACTTCCTCCTGAGTTCTTCCTTAAATTAAACCTCAGAATGTATTTTAAGCATTTGTTTAACAAAACAGGAGACCGTCCTTTCTCTATATATTTTGGAGCACAAAAAACATTTCTGCAATAGAACAACAAAAGTGAAATTTTCAAAAAGGCATAGAAGAGTTACAAGCATGAAATGAGAAGTGATAGGAAAATCTTATGACACATTTCGTTCATTGGAAGGAACCATTTCATTGGAACAAACACATATCAGGGTAACATTAAGTTTTGTCAAAAGCTTAATGCATACATTGGTTTTCTCATTTCATATCACCAATGCCATTTTGCTGCAACAGGGTCATCAACAACATTAAAGTGCTTATTTCTTTATACATGTTTTTGTATTTTATTCTTGTATTTGCAGAAGTCCCATTAGCTATGTCAATATTATCTTCAGCAATTGTATTCAAAAGTGTTCCATAGTCTCTCAAAACAATTGATAAGTCATGACTCAAACTGTACCAGAAGTAGGGGTCTAGCCCAAACACACACTGTTCTCCAACCTATCTGCCTGCAATTTGCCATACATCCTTGATTTTCTGTGTGGAAAATCAAGGGACAACAAAGAAGCATCCACTGATATTCTAATTTGATTAATTAACCTTATTATCTTAATATAACCTATTTTGTTTCCTTAAGATGATTTAGGCAATGGGGTCTAAAGAAGTCATGCTAGTTTGGATTTTAAGCAGAACAAAATGAAATGCCAGATCTTAAAATTGTTGGGTGCACAGTCAAATGCACTCTATTTGATTAATAGCTTCATTTTGTCCATAAAATTCAATGTTTCTAACAGCGAAGACAATATGAGAAACCACAGAAGAGCAACATGGAGCCAAACTGAAGAGCCATCCTGGAGCCTGAAACCTACTTGATGCCTAGCTCTATGATAAACTTTACAGAAATATAAACACTCAACTGCCAAATTAGGTGCCTTAGTACTTTTAAGGACCCGAACTTTGTCCAGATATTCATTTAGGGTTTGGGTTTTATAATTCTGCTGGTTTAGATTTGGCAGCTGTTCTGTCTTTCTGTGAGTAATGTGGAAGGAACAGAATTTTTGGGGAACTAAAGTGAGGATTTTCTATCATCCCATGAATGAAACATGCTTATTTTGCATTCAGATTATACTCAAGTGACACAGTGACCCAGCCAATTCCTGATACAAGCACATGGCAACGTTTTATTGCTCTTCTACTCAGTTTCAGTGATGCAGCTTCCACTCTTGATTTTTACTGTGTAAAACTGCAAAAAGAGTACCCGCATATTGGCTGAAGCATTTCTGCAAGGAAAACTTCATTCTGGGAGAACAATGCTAACTTGTGGATGCATATGAGAGACTCCTGATTGCACTGAAAATACTGGATCTGACACCATGATGTAATTACCCTGTAAACTGCTTGTATATTTATAAACATGTGCATGCATAGTCATTGTCAGGGGGATCCCTCCAGAACCAGTCCAGGAGTCACTCAGCTGCATGGGCCAGAGCAGGTTTGGAGCAGGGGCAGCATGATCCCATGCAGGGTAAGGCAGGGAAAGCCCGTATGACCTGCAATGCATTTGGGCCCTGACTAATACATTTCCTATCTTAATCTATGCTGGAGGAAAAAAAAAAAGCCAAAACAATCCTGTAGATTAAAGTGAAGGGTTAAGAATGTATTGATTTCAGGGAAAAAAAAAAAGCTCTGCTTTCAGAAAAAGTAGAATTTCTTGATGAATTAGCTTTTCTTCATCCTTGTGAAATGACTGTCATTTTATTTGCCATTCCTGCTGCTGATTAAATAGAAATGCAAAGAACAAGATATGTTTGGGGACTTTGTATGTTCATGTTTCAGCACTATTAAACAAAATGTATACAAAGTGTTCCTATGATATTTCACTTGGCATAGATATGAAGAAACCATCCTTTATGTCTTGGTTGAAGCAAACATTCTGTACGACATGAAAGATGATGGTACGAAAGAACCAATTTCTTCCACAGAGCCAAAGTGAAAGCAAATTTTCCTCCCGTATCTGAACTATTGAGGAAAAGAAAGAGGCAGATAGGGTGGCAGAGTCCATCCCCCAGCCTTACAATTTCAGAGGAAAGCCCAGTGCTCCCCTGGGCACTGGATCCTCTGCACTGCAAAGTTAGCAGGAGGTCATAGACTGCTGTCCATCAGCCAGTTAGCGCTGGTCAGAGAAGCATTATCTGGTTTTGTCCTCTTTTAGATTTCACTTGAAAGGGCAAAGGGAACTACAGGCTAATCAAGAGCTCACTTCAGCTCTGTATTCTAATCTTTTCTCACTCACTTTACTGGCAGTTTGTCAGAGGAGATGTGAAGTGGCTTCAAGTAGGAGATTACAGTCAGTCTGCAGAGTGGGATGCCTGCAAGTGCTCCTGCTCGCTCAGCATCTGTTACACCACACCTGAATGATGACTTACATCACCCAGAACACACAAAACAAATAGCCATCTCTTCTTTCTGAAACAGAGTTGGAAATAGCCGTTGTACTCTTGCTACTCATCACCTAGTCTTGACCTAAACATACACATTGCCTTTTTTGACAAACCCCAGTTATCACCATCGAATTGTAGAGAAAGAAAAAAGGAGAGAAAGAAGTCTATCACCACCACAAAACAAAATAAATTTGGAATCAGTTTGTAAAAACTGAGGAAAGGCATTGCTTTGCACAAATGTCAGTCCCACAAACTCGCTGCTTGGTTGCACTCTTGACTGGAAACAGTTACAGGAGCAGACCAGAAGCACAGTATTAAGCACTTGGTTTTAGGCTGTATGCCAGGTAGTAACAGTTTTACATATCTTTTAGTCTAGGGAGAAATAAAAAGACTAGACAGTGTTGGTAACTGAGGTTCTGGATTTTTTCTCTTTTTTTTTTTATGCGGTGTCCTGTATATAGACTGTTACTGGTCCAGGATAATTAAGAAGAAAACAGTTTGATCTCTGTCCTGTGGTCCTTTTTGAGACAGAGCTTCATTCTGGAAACATCTGTTGAACCACCTTTATTCCAGGACATGGAGTATATGAGCAATAAATCAAAATTACATTTGGAATATACTTGATTGCATTGCTGATTATTCTTCCCCTGGGGCATCAGCCTAGCTGGCCTGAATGTCTGCAATTGCGTATTAAAAACTAACAGCAAGGGGTAAACAGGACACACTTTTCAAGAGGAGGTGATCAAACCATCCAACAGATTAAAATATATATCCCTTTGCTCAACATTAGTTTAAGAACCTTCATTAATTGAATCCAATCATCCAATCTGTTTTCAAAAACTCCTTTACAAAACCACTGTAACAAAATCACCCACTTCAAGGTATGCCTGCCAGCTGCAGAAGATGTTATTATTTTAAATTAAGAGGGACCAAATTCTATGGCAACAGGTATGCAGATATTTGTATAACAGGAGGCAAGCTGAACTCTCTTTCAGATGATGTCTTATGAATTTGAAACAGCAGGTACAAGGCAATGTAGAAAATTAAGCATGCTTCCGGACTCAGTATCTTTCTAAAGGTTATTCTTTTGCAATAAGGAACCTATAGGCTAAAATAGATTACACGTATTATAAGATATTGTAACCGGACAAGGAAAGCTACTAACAATTTGTAAGAGGTATCAGGCAAACAGACCAGGATGTTGCAAGTAGTGACTTATCTGAATTTACTTATTTCAAACTCTGGGTGTTTGCAAGAGTTTATCATGGAACTGTCCACTTTCAACGAATCTTACTCTGTTTTTCTATTATGCTTCTGATACTTCTAAATAGCCTATACTGAGAACGTAATTGTCTACACTTGACTATACTACCTTATATATTCTGAGGAATGACTGCTGAATAATATTTTAGCTTTAGCCCTTAAAATTACAAGTCTATTGATTCCAGTCAGGGGTCACGTTGTCCTTTGCCACTAGCAGTGATTTTCTATTGTGCTATCTTACACTTCACAGTGGGAGGCATTTTATACAACCGACTTCTGTCATAGAATCACTGTGATTCTTATAACACTCAAAGACATTCTAAATGTTTTTATTGTGTTGCTGCTGGTGTGGCAAGTTTGGGTGGACAGCAGTAACAATCCTTACTGTGAAGAAAATTGGCTCCCACTGACATTTCTCTTGGCAGACAGCGAGAAGAGTTTCTTATTGACTGTTTCTCCAGTCACACAGTTATTTCATACTTAAAGAAGAATGAAGCAAGAAAAGTCCTTTAAATTCAGCTTTTTATTTCTTACAAAACAGCCCTGTGAACAAAGTGAGTTCCACATCTTCTACAGGGTGCACTGGGGAGCAACACCTCCCCTGATATCACCTTGTGTAGCTGTTCACAACTGGCACAGGAGCATGAAGAGAACTGTCACTCTCTGGACAAGAGAGTGTATGAGTACATGATCATATGAGACATGGTGTGACCATGTGAGACATGGTGTGACCATGTTCATCAAGTCAGGGTATTACTTTTAAGACAAGAAAGTCCTGATACGTGTCTTTAGCCAAGGGATAGCTACTGGATAGGACAATCTGCTTCACCCACTGAAAGCTGAAAAGTATTCCAAAAATGAAGGGGAGAGACTCCCATCTTTTTTTGGCCTAGTGTTCCCTCCAATAACGTCTCTGAGTTGCTCACAGGCATAGCCTGCTGCTCCAGCTGGTCTTTCCCTCTGTCTCCAGATCTCCAAATCTCCCACTGTCAAACAGTGACTTCCACCCGGGCACACTGACCAAACTCACTGGAGTGACTCCCACTACTGGCCTCCTCCTGAGCTGTTGCAGCTGCCTGAAACATACTCACAGACAGCAGGAAGATGATCACTGAGTGACAGTTGTAGCTGATTAAGTTTTGATCACATCACTTCCCCATGTATTTCCTGCTGTTCCTCTGCTTTAAGTTAATGCTTCAGTAACAGAGCTGCCTTACTCAAGTGTTTGGCTTGGTGGGAGTGTTTACACCTGGCACATATTTCTGCAGCATTTATCAATATTCCCATGCATCCTATATTCTTCCACCTGAGAAACCGTTTTGCCTTCTCCCTACTGAGAAGGTAGGATTGGAAACTCCAGTCATCTGCTTCTGAGCTCACGTCATTTTCTTTGAGGCCCTGTGGGGAACCTAAGGAAGGGATTTTCTACTCTTTGGCTTCCTCCAGAAGTGAATAATTACCCTATATAGTGCAGATTTGCTATTATCATACTCAGCTTTGGCAGGTTTGCCTCTGCAGCTGTTTCCCATTAAAGCAGAAAACACTCCTCAACTAAGCTCTCAACATGTAACTGACCTCCTAAGGCTCACCTGATGAGAAGCAGCAGTGTCATTTATCAGTAGGTGCCAGAGCATTTTAGACTTCTTGTTCATAATCTTTCAAAGAAAACCCAGCCAATTTAGGCAGAGGAGAGATTGCAGAAGAGGGTACTTCTTGAACCTCTCTTTTATTTAGGCCCACTGATTTCCAAAAAATCCCATGACAAATTCCAGTCTTGTTCCAAGTTTTTCTCATGTCACTGGTTTCCCATGCCAATGAAGTTCTTATTAAAATCAGGGAGGAGAAAGTAGTTGGGAGAGGAAGGAAATAATATGGTATGTAAGAGCAGCTTTTAGCCTGATTTGTTTCACTTTCAAACCTGCATACCTAATTTGTTCTGTTAATCACATATTGGCAGTGTTGGCACACTGAAACGTCTTTTTCTGTGTGATCACACACAAGCAATACCTGCAATCTAAATTACACACGAAATCATGTGCTTATAGCTTTAGATGTTTGCCGTCAAGGAGATACATAGAATAGGGAAAATCTCTAGTTATAGATGCTTCTTTGGCAGAAACATATCTCTTTCTCTGCCTTGCACACAAACAGCTCAATTGTTCACCAGTCTACACAAAAGAACCAGCAATTTGAAACCAATTAGACATGTGAAATGATGTATACAGAGCTCTTCATATCTTTGAAATGAAGAGGAACAGGACTCCCAGCATTTGAAAAGACCATTTCTGTACTTTGTGCTGAGCAGCGTCCTTGCATAGATTTACACTGACAGCAAGGTATCATGTATTTTCTGACTGGTTCAAAGAAAATACTGTACATAAATGGAAACATATTTCCTAAATTTGAGGAAAAAAAAAACACCAACAAACCAATAAATTCTAGTACCTGACATGATCTGACCATATAAATATGGCAGTAAAAGATACATCCATGTACTTATAACATACAGATATGGCAGTGAGCCTTATGACGTTTTGCTTTATACAGTGCTGCTTCAATGGAAACACAGTTAAAATTTCTCATGTCATCAGGTGTGTCAGCAGTCCTGACTCAGCTTTTGCAGCCATCAGACCCCATCTCTCCACTACCTTTCTTCTACAGCATTCACCAGTATCCAGACACATCTAATCACTGTAATTTAGCTGGGTTAAGTAAGAAATCAACTACAGCTTTCCCCTTGAGCCTCTCTCTGAGGGTGTACGGTACCGTTTTCCTCAGGCAGATTCCCTCTAACAGCTGTATTTTGTGTTTCAAGCCTCCCAAAGGAGAAGGATGCAGGGGGGAGGAAGAGAGAGGTGGAGGCTCAGGGGCCTCAGCACAGCATGCATTTTGGCAGTGACTGGGCATGCTGCCACTGCCTGGTTGGTGGGCTGCTGGGCTGGAAAGTGAGCTCCTGCCCACCCTTGGCAACTTTTCTGCAAATTGGTGTTGCAAGTGAGAAAACAAACCTCCTGGGGGGTTTCCCTGCTGGGTATGAGGGAGGACATGGTCTGGCCATGCAGCTTGCAGGCCCAGGGCAACAAGATTTTTATCATTTTTATCCAATTTTATATGAATTTTATCATTTGAGAGAGAAAAGGCAAACTGGAATGAGGCCCAGAGTGACAAATTCCCTTTTTTTATTTCTTCCCATGGTGACAGAGTAGGTCAAACATCAGCCCTTATTACAACAGAATGCCAACAGAAAGCAGCTGTGTGAGCCTTTTGGTGCCCTGTTGGCATGTGCCTTGATGAAGCTGCCTTCTGGCGTCAGAAGCATCTTGGAGGCAAACGGAGTATTTGCAGTGTCCTGGCACAGCGTGATCCCCTGCCCTGTACTGAACAGCGCCTCGCCTCATAAGTGAAAACAGAGAGCAGGACAGGAACAATATTAATTACATTTCAACACTGGGGTGGCCATATGATCTTGCATTGTCTGACTGTAGCCACCCAGATCCATCCAGATTTGGAGCGTGTCCGATGTACATTTTCCTCAGAAGCACATTAATAAAGTATCAAGGGCAGTGGTGGTTGGTCAACATATGAAAACAACTCAAAGTGAAGCACAAAATGCAAAGGACTGCTAAAGAAAATGTTGCCTGAGTACAAAGCTAACCGGTAGATCCTCAGCATTCTGCATTTTATCTCCCATCAGAGGCCTTGCCAAGCCTGTGACAAAAGCGAAAAGGAGTCAGTCTGTTTTTTTTGTGGAAGACCACAAGTCTGACATGCGTATCCATAATCTGTTTTTTTTTTTTTCAAAAGCTGAAAAGTTTACTGCTACTTTCCTGAAGTGGACGAATGATGCTATCTCTCTTTGCAGCATGACCAAACAGTATATCTGAAATATGCATCTTTATTTGCATACATTTTTAAGATGGATGTTAGGGACTTTTTGTAAAGATTTAAACTTAGAAATATTTTCTTTCAAGTGTTTATGACAGGTAAATAAATCAACATGAGAATACAAATAATTTCAAAGCTATTCCATCCTGCCAGATGTAATATTCTTGGGTGCTGTTGGATCCTCAAAGCTGTTGGTGGCACTTTTCCCTGCAAAGTTCACAAAAGGTTCAGATTCATTAAATCTGTGTAATGTGGGGGAAACCACAACTCTGCTTAGAATAAAAGTGCCTCCCTCCGCTCCTGATTTCAGCACTTCAGGTGTCATCCTCATGGGGTTTTATGAGAGCTAATCCTTGCAATTCAAGGCATGGGCCTCATAGAAAGACAAGTCCAAGAAAGGGTCCAGTTCCTGGTACACCTCCTGCAGCTATGCACCTCACGTAATTACTTAAGCTAATGTTTTCCAGACAGAAAAATATGGAGGAAGCATTAAGAAAATGTGGAACCCACGCCAACTGATAGAGAATAAAATACCTATTTTGGCAGAAATTACCTTTTTTAAGTGGCAAGTGTGAAAATGGAGCCAGTTCTTTATTATCAAACTGTGAACATATACAGAATTTGCCTGACATGTAGTACTTTACTTCTTCTACCCATGCAGTTGACTCCCAGATCCTTTTCTTTGTGGTAGTGTGATGCCATGGATAGAGTTAACCTCATGTTTGTGGAACCAATATGCACAGATAGTCACCCTTGGCTCCCTTTACAGTCTGTGGAAAGAAAGAGGTGCCTATTTCTCTCTGTTGACTGTTAAAGGAGATTAATATGACCAGCTCAGATGCAGGCACCTATGCTTGTTAAAATAAAAAGCTAAGGTAGGTTAGTCAATACTCACGTGAAACACAGTGCAGAAATTCCAAAGTTAGCAGTCCACACAGCCATTAACTGCCTGCAAACCAGCAGCAAGGCAATATGAACAGTAAAATGTACAATCTAATACAACTACAGTGAAGTCACATACAATGGCAGTTGAGGGTCAGCAGTCACTGCATGTTTTGAAAGTTCTTACACTCTGGCCAAAAAGATTATATGGTAGTAATTATCAGTGTCATATTGCAATATTGAATGCACTAGGAGGAAACTGAACCAGAAAGTGGCTTTGTGGGATTGTTGACTGGAATACACTTCTGAGTATATGTTTTTGCTGTATTACACAAGGACCCAGAGCATTGCATTCTATTACAGCAGTCCATGTTCCAGAGACTAATAGAGCCTGTTTGATGGAAACCTAATGTCAAGAGACCCTGTAATCAGAGATGTCCTTAATACATTTTGGCTATTTAAGTTCTGTTCCCCACATAGTGGATGTTATTGAAGGCTGTTCCCTTCTTTCAAGCTCAGTTTCATGACAATGAGGACAGAGCTGAATATGGCACTGATACCCACTGCAACACTGGACAATTGTAAAATAACAGGAAAAAGTAGTTTCTCAGCTGCATTAGCTATGTTTTCATGCTTCTCTGATTTTTTCGGAGTCAGAGGTAGATTAGAATAAAGCTCCCAAAGATTATTGGTCTCATTTTCAGGTATTGAATGTTATTTTCTTGGTGGTATGAAGTGATATTCAGCTGTTCTGTTTTCTTTCTCACCCAGGTGTTGCCTAACCTTTAAAATTGTATCCAGTGTACATGTGCTTATCCCAATGTAGGCTGGGATAAGCCTAAGGATAAGCCTAAGGATAAGTCCAAGGGAATTTGTGAGACCCTGTCAAGTTCAGACAGAATGGTAGCTACTAAAGTGAGTACACCAGAAATCTGAAAGCAATGAGTTTATAAACACACCATTTCTCCCACATAACATAAGCTCATTTCCTGTTCCCTCTCTGTTACTGGTTAATACTGTTTCCACTTTGAGCTTGTTTTTATGGGAGAAACATCTTGCAAACATCAATAAAATCTTGATCATAGTAGCCATGAGAATGAGGAATGTATACTGCCCCCTGCCTCTTAGTGACACAACTAAGGCACAAGGTATGAGAGCACCAGGCATGAGTTCATTCCTTGAGATGAGGAAATAAATTAACTAGTCTTTTATTTCTATAACTTAGTACACCTATGGTTTTATTCGCATTCTCACTACAAGGTATCACATGGAAATTGGACTACTATCATTGAGGATCTAAAGGAATAGTAGGTTCCCTAACCTTGCCAGTGCCGTTCATTGGGGTATCTGCTTTATCTCACAAAAGAGAAGGTTGTGTGCAGCTCCTCTGCTCCTCTCTCCATTGCTGCTTCTGTATCCACATATAGCCTGCAAAGCTGCTTTGGCTGTGAAGTGCAAAGGACTAGCAGAATAAAAAGTTTGCCTTGTTTATAACTAATGTGCTATTTGCATAGAAAGTTTTGGAAGTAGGAATAAATTAAGTGGGATGGTATTTGAGTTTTCTGTTGCTGAGAGACGGAGAATTGCAGACATCTTCATCAGTAAGACAAAGGCCCTTAGTCATGCATCTGCTACTGAAGAGGCAACTCTGCTCCACGGTTGTCATGACAACACTGGTTATATAAAGAGACATATTAGAAGAAAGATCATTTGCTTTGTGCCATATATTTCAGTGTAGCAATACATCCTCTCTGCAACAAATCTGTTTTGTTATAGACAAAACTGATGTTTCTGGAAAGATAAGTTACGCTCCAGAAAGCTGCCTCCTGGAATGAAACAGCTTATGGCACGAAAAGACTGATCCCTTTGCTTCCTTGCCAATGGCTTCATCCACCCATTTCCTAAGCCTTGGCTTTGCAGTTGGTGCTTGAAGAAGTTCTTGTCCTTCTTTCTGAGGCACTTTGTGGCTGCAGTACCATTCTTCAGGTTAGACTCCATAAGGGCAAAAGTACCTAATTTCTTCTTAATTCAGCCAGAAAGAAAGCTACTGCTTCCGTCAGCTTATGTCTAATGTCCAGGAATCAAGACACACTAGCTGTCTACTGCTAAAGCAGAATCACAGTACTGGTTTACTTGAGTGCCTGTGTGCTGACCATGGTAGAGGATGTTTCTTTGCCTACACTTTGGCTGTCTGTATAGATGCACTGTGCTTCATCTTTTATCCAATAACAGAGACCTCAGCTGGCTGAAGATTCAGAATTTGCCTCCAACCATAAGCACCGGTTAAACTGGAATCTGAATCCACAGCTGCTTTATATTCTCCTGACATACCAGTGACCAGTTATGAGGGCTAGTGATGAAATTATTCTATTCTCTTCCCGCTGGTAAAACAGCGATGCAGCAGCCACTGACCAGGCTGACGCTGCACAAGTGTGCATGGTCCCAGCATCTTCTGTGCTAGGTCTTCTTAACAAAAGACATTTGCTGTTTCCTCAATCTTGGGGAAGGTGTGACTTCAAAATCACTTCCAGCTTGGCAAAAGAGGGCCACAGTTGAATCTTACAGAAGTGTAATTTTATCTTTTTGAGAAAATAGGTTTAAGTCTAGTTCTTATGCTATTCCTCAAGTTATTCCTCAGCAGTGTGATATCAGCAAGTAGTCCAATACAGGTCATTTCAGGATGAGATAACAGTTTCCTGCCTACTCATAATGTTTCTTAACCATTAAAACAACCCTCTAGACAGCTATCTATCTCCTTGATGTTCTAACTCTTCACGAAGTTAGCTCTATTTTCCCACTGACCCTTTTGCTATATAATGGCTGGTGGATTTTAGTGTTTAGTGCAAATGAACTCAGCAGAAAACTTAGCTGCTGAAGCCTGCCTGGAAATGAAAGGCTCTGAAATTAAAAGTCTCCAGTACAGCAAGTGAACAGTGCAGATGGGAGGTTTGCTGGCACAAGCAAAAAGCCTGTGCCAGGATAAGTTGATGCCTCTGGGGTCATCACATCCCAGCTCATCAGACAAGTAAAAGGCATCTACCTCACTGGTGAAAGGCAGCCATTCAGCATTGGAAACCTTAAAGACAGTTATGGCAGTTGTTTACACTCCTCGCCCACTGTTTTCTGTTAAACACACAGTCGGGGTGTACTGAATGTGAACTTACTGTGTGTAAATCTCACAATTTCTTTTCATATACGGGCATGCAGTGGTCCTTCATTCTAACTCCTTAATTTGCTGTAAAATATATGGACAATGCCAGCTAAGAGCTATAACATGTTTTCTTGCCTGACTTGGCTTTGTTATATGATCATTACATCTTCAGAAAAACTGGCACCTTGCAGGGGCTTGCTAAAAATAGGAACTTGCTTTAAACATACATCAGAAAATATGATCACTGCACAAGGGGTTTTCTTCCTCCCATAGTTTCAATTGCAATTATCCCATCCTTCCTGTTGCCATATTTTTGAGCAATATATCACACCTCCATTTTCATAAAGGAAAATCTGCGCTTAAGCACCAGTGGCTTACAGTACTAATTCATTATTTGAATGCAATGAAACTGATAATGCCCTGGTGTTGCAGCATAATCTATCACTGGAACAAGTACACTACTAAGGTGTGTACCCTACAAGGTCCCATAACAAGCACAGAAGATTTCTGCTTTCCAAAAGAAAAAAAAATATTAAAAAAAAATTACATTTTTCAAGAAAGCATGCTTTTTACTTGAAATTCTGTATCTCTCTGAAATTCAGGGAGATACAGAATTCATATTACATCAGTATTTATATTATGAGGTAAAAAATCCAGACCTGCCATTAAAGGTAAACATAAATAATTGAAAACCAGATAATTAAAAAATTAGTGGAAAATATCAGAGCTTTGCATAGCGAAACATATGAGAAGATGTGTTCATAGAATCACAAAGTGGTTTGGGTTGGAAGGGACCTCAGAGATTATCTAGTTGCAATCCCCCTGCCATGGTCAGGGACACCTTCCACTTGACGAGTTTGCTCAAGGCCCCATCCAACCTGGCCTTGAACACTTCCAGGGGCATCCACAACTTCTCTGGCCAACCTGTGACAGTGTCTCAACAGCCGCAGAGCGAAGAATCTCCTCCTTATATCTGATATCCCCCGTTTCAGCTGAAAAACATTACCTCGCTGTCCTATACCTACAGACCCTTATAAAATGTCCCCCTCCAGATTTCAGGCCCCTTTAGATACTGTAAGGCTTCTCTAAGGTCTTCTCTGAGCCTTCTCTTCTCCAGACTGAACAACCCCAACTATCTCAGCCTGTCTGGAGAGGTGCTTCAACCCTCTGATCTTCTTCATAGCCCTCCTCTGGACTCACTCCAGAAGGTCCATGTCCATGTGTTCCCTCCTTATTTCTCTTACTTCATACATTATTATCATCACATGAATGCTTGAGAACATAAATACTTTCAATCTGACAAGGGCCCTGTGCAGTGGGGATGGGGAGCCCTTGCCTCAGGGCCAGGGCCTGGTCTGGGAGCTCTGCTCCGGCTGCCTCGGTGGTGGCAGCTTCGGCACCAGGCAGAGCCGATGAGAGGGGAGGCTGCAGCGTGGAGCTCGGGGTGCAGAAAGAGCCTGCACGGGTCTCGTGAGGCGAGGGTGCACAATGGGCAGGGCTGCGCTCGGTCCGCAGTGGTGGAGGTCCTCCTGCACTGGGGGCTGAGCTGCGGGGCACTGTCAGTAGCTGAAAGGTGTCAGGGAAGCTGAGGGAGCTGGACTGCTTGCTCCGGGCCCAGACTGGGCAGGGGCCTCAAGCGTCCCTCATAGCGCACACAGAAAAGGAGGAGGGCAGTGATCCCGGGAGCTGGGAGCTAGTAACAAAAACAAAAACAAACCAACCAAAAAAAGGAGGAAGAGGTGATTGTGCTGCTGTAATCAGCAGCGGTGCAGGCTCACCTTGAGTACTGGGTGCAGTTCTAGGCTCTACCATTTAAGAACATGAAGGTCCTTGAATGCGTCCAGAGGAGGACAGCAAAGCTTGCGACTGGGCTGGAAGGCATGGATGGCAGCAGCTTCCTGTGAGGAGCTCCTGAGGACACTGGGTCTGCCTAGTGTGGAGGAAAGGAGGCTGAGGGGTGACCTTTTTGCTCTCTACAGCTCTTCCCAAGGGGAGGAAATGGAGAGGGAGGTGCTGATCTCTTCTTGCTGGGATCCATTGGCTAGGACGTGTGGGAATAGTTCAGAGCTGCGCCCAGGGACCTTGGAAAGCATTTCTTCACCTAGAGGGTGGCCAAAAACTGGAACGGGCTTCTTAGGGAGATGATCAATGCCCTGTGCCCATCAGTGTTTCAGAGGCGTTTGGACAACGCCCTTAATAACTTTTGTCCAGCCCCAAAAGTGGTCAAGCAGTTGGACTTGATGATCACTGTTGGTCTCTCCCAACTTCAGTTTTTTTCTCCCTAGTTCCTTCTTTCCCTAAGAGTATATGCTGAGGAAATACTGGATGACATTTCTTCCCAGCCCTGCACTGTATCCATGGCAGAACGGACTGAATGGGGACCATGTCCCATCACAGGCATTGGCTCTGTCATTCTGTGGGAAGGAGGCCTGTGCCTTCAGATGGGGGTGTGAGATGTAGATTGTCTCTGGATGATTTGCGTGTCTGAACAGATTTGCAAAAAACCCGTGTGAGCTGGTTTTTGAGCCTTCTGTGTTCATTCAGTTTATTTGGGTTTCCGCAGGGTACCAAAAGACCACATCTGTGACATCTGTGAGGCTCAAAGATCAAGCCCTCAGCCTGAAGGAGGATGTGTTTCTGAACTAAATGGCTGCAAATCTTTCTTATGCGGGCAATCCCTGCTCATGTCCTTGTGATTTCCACCACCTCCCAACCCCACCCCTACCCCAAACACTGGTTTGTCAAAATGCCTGAGTTCTTTCTCTTGGAGATACATAACAAAACACAAGAGCCTGAGAATGATGTCACTCTGTCAGGGCTCCATCTGGCCCAATACTCTCTCACCAGAGGAAACCCATACGTGTCTAAAGAAGAGTATATGAAGAGTGCAGTTCTACTGTCAGGCTCCAGAGGGTGTTCACAAGCCTCACCACCTGGGACCAGCCTCCCTTGGGACCTGCACTCTAGATAACCCCTCAGACCTACGTTAGAGCTTGTCATGCGGAACTATGTGCATAACATATAATAGCTCTTCTGTTCTGTTCAATTCCATTCCACCCCCTTCTGTTCTTTTGGATTCCACTCCATTTCATTCAATTCCGTTCCCTTCCATTCCCTTCTCTTCTGTTCCATTCCCTTCCATTCCCTGCACTCACGAGTTGTATAATGATGAGACCATGATTTACCTGAAATGCCAAGGGGTTTTCAGCACCAAAAACACTTTCAAAGAGAGAAATCAGAAAGCTTACAGGTGGAAAGAGTATTTTATTTATTTATAAAGTTAGTTTAGAAGAGTTTTAAACCCCTCAGTTAAGTATCACATCAGAAGAACATGGAGCTGTTGGAACAAGTCCAGAGGAGGGCCATGAGGATGATGAGGGGCTGGAGCACCTCCCGCATGCAGATAGGCTGAGAAAGTTGGGGCTGTTCCACCTGGAGAAGAGAAGCCTGCGTGGAGACCTCAGGGCAGCTTCCTGTACCTGAAGGGGGCCTACAGGGGTACTGGAGAAGAAGTCTCCATCAGGGACTGCAGCGACAGGGCAAGGGTTGATAGGTTTAAACATAAATGGGAGAAATTTAGGTGAGATATAAAGAAGAAGCTCTTTACTGTAAGTCTGGTGAGGCACTGGAATGTGTTGGCCAAGGAAGCTGTCAATGGTCCATCCCTGGTGGTGTTCAAGGCCAGGTTGGACAGAGCCTTGGGAGACATGGTTTAGTGTGAGGTGTCCCTGCTCATGGCAAGGGGTTGGAACTAGATGAGCTTAAGGTTCTTTGCAACCCTAGCTATTCTGTGGTTCTATATGCAGAACGTTGCATAGCTTTCTGTTGTATTGTGTTCCATTCCATTCCATTTTATTCCGTTTCATTCCATTCCCTGCGCTCACAATGACTTGTACAATGAGGAGAATATTATTTACCTGAAATGCCAAGGGAATTTCAGCACCAAAAGCACTTTCAAAGACACAAATCAGAATGGTTACAGGTGTAAAGAGTATTTATTTGGAAATAAAGTTATTTTAATTGTCTTGGTTTAGTTTAGTGTAGCTTAGTTTAGTTAATTTTAGTCTGGTTTAGTATAGACCCTTCAGTTTAGCTGCAAAAAGCCTCCCTTGCAGCTTGACAAAGGAAAGTCAGGGCAGGAGCGGTGCCGTGGTGGTGCAAGAGAAGTGCAAGAAGAACCCAGCCAGAAAGGGCCAGGGAAGACCTGACAAGGGGTGGTGCTCAATGCTCCAGAGGACAGCAGCAAGTCCCGGGGCCACGCTGGGGCCAGCCTGGGAGTCCCGGGGCCACGCTGGGGCCAGCCTGGGAGTGCTGAAGGCTGCCTCCCCCCGGATGCGAGGCACGAGGGCCACCTGCGTGGAGCACGAGCCACTGCCTTTGGGACACCATGACCCAAAGGAGCCCCGTGAAGAGGCTGTGCTCGGCTGCGGAGGAAGGCAAAAAACCCCAGGGACACTTGCTAGTCCAGCCTGGGGGGAAAAAAGCCCTTCCCCCCCCAGCTGCAGGACACGAGGGGCCACCTTCGCGGAGCATGAGCACCAGGCAATAACACAGCCAGAAAGGACCGAGGAGCCCTGACAAGTGCTCATGCTCAGTGCTCAGAGGAAGGCAAAAAACCCCCAGGGACCGGTGCCAATCTGCCCCGGGGGAAAATTCCTTCCTGACCCCAGTGCTGGCGATCGGCTACTCCCTGAGCATGTGAGCAAGACCTGCTCCTGGTCCACACGCTGGGTATGGCTCTAAGGGGACAATGCGACACTGGCACTGCCTTTTCTGCCTCCACCTGGAGCTATCTCAGGGGCTTCCAGGTGTAGCAAAATGCCGCTGGCATGATTAACCCTGGGGGCAAGAACCCTACCTGTGCCTGGCAGTGGGACCTATAAAGCACTGGGGGAGGGCACTGGGCCATCTGTGCATCCTGTTTCTTATGGCTACACTACACTACACTATCTCCCCAGAAGATGAGGATGGCGATCTCGCCGATGACTGAAACAGGATTTCCATCCATCCATCCATCCATCCATCCATCCATCCATCCATCCACCCATCCATCCATCCATCCATCCATCCATCCAATGAGCTGTGAGTGTGGCCCCTCCAGGAGCTGGAATTGCAGCAGTGAACCTCCAGCAGCTTCGGGCAGTCTTCTCTCCTCAGCCCCTCCAAGTAATTCCACTGGTGCCTCCAGGAATTCCTCTCGGGTGCTTTCAGGCTGCCAGCTCAGTCCTGGTGGCAGTGCCAGGCACTCTGGCAATGGGACACAGGAGGATGCTGCCCTTATACTGCCTCAGAGCATTGTGATGCTGCGTTGGTGGGTGCTGGCACTATGACACGGGTGTGACGGTACCCCACAGCCCTGCCCACCGCAGCCCTGTTGCTGATGCCCCTTCACCCAGCATCCCTTGGAGAAAGGCTTTTGCTGTGCTGGCCCTGAGGCAGTGCCTTTGCCCAGGAGGCCCAGGGGGATGTCCCTGCCCACCGCGGCCACACACTGGGCACCACTGCTGGGTGTTCCTGTAAATCAATCTGTGTCTTCAGACTGAATCAATACAGGCTTTTATACCACGTACAGTCATTTGAGCTGCAGGGCACTGTCAGTAGCTAAAACTTGTCAGGGAAGCTGAGAGGGAGCTGCACTGCTTGCTCCAGGCCCAGACTGTACAGGGACCACATGCATGCCCCATAATGCATACAGAAAAGGAGCAGTGCATTAATCCAGGGAGCCGAAAGCTAGAAACAAACAAAGAAAAAAAAAACCTAAAAAACAAAAATCCACAGAAACAAAAAAGAAATCCCACAAACCAACAACCCGCTGCCCCCAAAAAATCTCAAAGAAAAACAACAACAAAATAAGGAGATAGAGGACAGTTAAAAGCAAGTAGCTTCCTCCAAAATTTCCACCCAGAACTGCCACTGCAGACGTGCAGGGGGCTAAGGAAGATACTGCCAGTGCATCAAATGAACATCCTACTGATGCACCGGTAAAGAGGATTGCTACTTGCGCCTCCAGGAAAATCTAAACCACAGGAAGTTCCACCTGAACATAAGGAAGAACTTCTTTACTGTGAGGGTGAATGTGCATTGAAATATGTTGCTCCACAACAGAGAGGTTGTGGAGTCTCCTTCCCTGGAGACATTGAAGGGCCATCTTGACACAATTCTGAGCAATGTGCTCTAGGTGACCCTATTTGAGCAGGACTAGATGACCCCAGTAGTTCCAACCTCAATCTGTCTATGATTCTGTGATTCCATGGTTCCTTTCATAGTTTCTAACTGCTATCACACCCTTCTGTGGCAGCATTTCCCCCTTTCTATGCTTCAGCCACGGAAACGGAGATAAAATGGCTTATGTTTCTGCTGTGATGAGAGAGGAGGTGCTTGGAAGGAGATTTTCTGCCTGTCACCTGTGTAAGGAGTCCTCTATGCTTTGATAACTATGGGCTAAAATTTAGAAAAGTCACAAAATCTTTAATGGAGTCTTGCCAGAAGCATTTCACACAGCTCTCACCACAGGGATTTTAACTGTTCATCAGAGAGCAACCCCAGACAAGTCTTGGGAGAGGTGTCAGTAACTAGCTTCCCCTCTTATTTGCCTTCGGTATGACTCACTGCATTACCATAAATCATGCCCTCAGCTTCAAATTATAAAGCATTCAGGAAAAGTATGTCCTAATCTAGCAAGAAGTGTGGAACTTAACAACTTAATTCATTTATATTTATCAATATGGCATTGCTCTGCCAGGAAAAAAATAAAAAAATAAAGAGGAAAAGGAAGAAAAAAGGAGAGAGGGAAAAAAAAAAAGAGAAGCCGTTAGCAGAATCTCTTAAAGACATGAAGAAAAAAAAAAAAAAAAAAGGCAACCTCTAGAAAAGAAATTATGTGGAAAGAATCCTGGATTCAAATGGGCTTTCTTCTCATTACCTTGAACCTTTCATCTTCCATTAGACTTCTGCAAAGTGAAAGAAGGGTTTGAATGAACCTTTTAAATCAGTGGTAACCTTTTGCATCTGCTTGGAATAGCTGTGAACAGCTGCTAAATTACTGCAGACACTACTTTATTATTGCCACTAAGAATATCAGAGCAGTTTGCTGCATATGCAAATCAATTCAGAAATTATATTAGCAAATGAAATCCTGTTGTTTTCATAAATTTCCACACATATTAAATCATTGATTTCATTGCTTTCTAGACATTTCCAGAAGACATAAAAATAAGAGTGAATTCAGGCAGGTAGCCCTTTTTCCATTGTTCTGGAAGTGAATTAGAACACAATTTAGTGAGTTAAACAATTTAAAAAAAAAAAAAAAAGAAAAAGAAAAAGAAAAAGAAAAATCAGAAGTGCGGGAGTGCTGTGGAAGTCCTTGAAGGTCATGTCTGAGCTAGTAGTCTTCATATGCACACACCAGTTTGTGATTTACTTGCACACTGCATTGCTAAATCCCTTTTATATGACCAAGTCCTTACAATACGACTTTAAGTGCATATGCTGTCTCTAAGCCCCTTGCCTCACAAATCCCCATTACTTTCCAGAATACAAGAGGCTATAGCAACCATGACATGATGATTCCCTCATGCATGTGGTGACTCCTAAGATCCAAAATAAAATTGCAGTCTGCTCTGCCCTGCACTTTCCTACATGTACTATCCCTCACAGATTAGTGCCACCTGTAGACTTAATAAGCATATTATCTTTCATCCTCCAGGTCACTACTGAAAGTCTTAATACCAGATCCAAGACAGGCCAAGGTAGGGCATTGCTGCCCTGTATTTGACATTGTGCTACTGAGAATAACTCAGTAGGGTTTTGTACCTGTGCAGCAGAAGCTTCTTCTAAGCCATGGCTCTGGCTCCCTAGACTCCTTCTGAGATGGCATATGACACCTGCCTTCTGCCTTCAGTCTACAGATGTCTCCAGATTTCATGTCTGGCATGCAGGGTTCATCTGCCTTCTGTTGCTGTAGCAATGTGTGTGTCCTACCAGTGTCCTATTCCTGAACAAAGTTTACAAGCCCTGCCAAAGTGCCCAGCTCACCTTCCATCCTCTTCCACGGACTGACATTTCCTGAAATTCCAGAGTAGCTTTTTTATATTTCTGAAATTTTCACTATTTAATGCTGATTCTGTAACAGTTGTGGAATCTCACACTTTTCTAACTCTATATTCATTGTTTTGTCTGTATTGCAGTACCAACTGTGTGTACATTAAGATTAATCCATGCTGCATAGACATGACCAGGGCTCATCCAACTTTGCTGTCCAACCCTCTCCTACTTGCACCTACATTTCCAGGAAAAAGAAGTCCTGGGAATTAAGTCAGAAGAATTTTAAAATGAGCTCTACCAGTACCTTGACCTGGAAAATAAGAGGACTAGGATAGTCCTAGCCCTAGCTAGGAAGCTAGGGCTTCCTAGCAGATGAGTCTATATGTGACCTAGGAGAATGTACTATGGATTAAACCCCACTCTCCCAGTTATGCGTAGACACAGAATAAAAAGACAAACTCTTCCCCAACTGTGTCTATAGAGTCTTCCATTACTCTATTCTGTAACACACTCGTAAGAGAGAAAGCTTTACATCTGTAGCCTTCTTTTCTTGCTATAATTAATTCACAAGTTTTGCTTCAATGTTTTTTTTCTGCTATTGGAATGCTTTTCAGCTCAGAGCTTATAACTTGAGGATTCATGCCAAATGTTTTTTGCTTTCTAAAAGCACATTGTCTGTAAGACAACTGGCAGATATCCCTCAGGATGAAGGCTGCCACAAGTGTTCTGATCTGTTCCAAACCTTTTCCTGCAAGTCATTTATTTCAGACAATTCGCTTTTCATCTGTCATAAAGCAGAGGAAGTCTCTGCATTTAAGGGTCAGCCAAAATAATGTTGAATTGGGTTTTGCAGCATTTATTGCTGTGCACTGTAGCAGACAAATGACTTTGTTATTCTCTGTTGTAAGTGAATGCCCTTTAGATACTCATGCAGATGTTAAGAACCCTAAAGACAATTGAACAGTAAAGCTGCATGGGCATCGCACGCCAACTACGCAAAAGAGGGTCCTGAATATTTAAAAACAAGAATGGAAAGGGAATTAAACCTCAGCTTGAACAAGGAGTGTTTCTGTACTAATCAAAACAGATAACTTAGCTAGCTGACAGAGAACTGGTGGGTTTTTTGTTGCTTAATTTTTCCCTGGAAGATCTGTGAATTGAAACTTCTTTGGTGTATGGAAGGAGGTTAGGTACAGCTTCCACTGGGAAGGTCCCAGAGTCTGTTCTTGGGTCCCCACTCGGATGGGAAGGGCTGGACACACTGAGACCACCCTGAGGGATCTCCAAGGAAGTACTGAATGATCCAGCTCTGCAGGTAGGAGCTGTATGAACCCACTGGATAGGGGCCCCAGAAGTCCCCTTGCTGTAGTGTGTCTGAGAGCTGAGGTAGGACCTATTAGCTGTGCTGTGCAGGCGTGCCCACTTAAACTAACTTGAGTGTGGTGCTCTACTGCATGACCAGGACTTTGCCTCATCCCAAGAAAGGAAGGTCAAATGGAAGTTTGAAATTTCAGGTTCAAGAGCTTTTTAGTTATTTCCCAATTCCTGCCATATCTGCTCTAATTTTAAAAGATACTTTTGTGTACTCTGCCCCAATAGGAGACTGGCCACAGCCTGAAATTGAGGACATTTATAGGTGACCTGTAACTATCTCTTAACTTATGTACCACTTGCTGTCACTATTATGGGCCTATATTCATATTTCTTACTAAAAATATACACACTTGTTTTGATCTGAGAAAATCAATGACATATTGAGAGGCTATTAGCAGATCTACACTTTCCAGTCAAATTGCTTTTATTTTTGATGTATGCGAAAAAAGGCAATAAAAATCAGCTTCATGGAAAAGCTGTTATCTTTTATCTGTCATATGATGCCATACCGAGATTATTCCCCCAAGCAAACTATCTCCTAGCAGAAAACTACTTGAAGATCTAAGCTATTAACACATGTACACATAAGTTGCATTAAACTTTCCAGATACAGAGAAAGCATCCAACGGAGCAAAGCCCCAGAGCTGAGTTATTAGTTTCATCCTTGTTACAAAATTAGTTCCATTATTATAATTTTCATATTTCCATATATTTGTCTTGTGAATTGTCCAAGGAAAGGTGTTTCATGTGGTTCCCTAAAACTCGTCCTGTTTTCCTGAAACCCACATTCTCACAGTGCAGCAGATATACACAGTCAAGTGCAGCAGATATACACAGTCAAGTGCAGCACACTGATGAAAGAAAGAAAACAACTGCTAAACCTGCATAATGTATAAAGCAATAAATACCTGTTTTGCAGTTCCCTATACCTGAAGAACCAGAGATGCAGGTTTTGCACTGGTCAAGACTTGCTAACATGTTAGGCAGATTCAGTCTCAAGGATAATTTTTATATTGATGACTACAGATGAATTTGAGCTTGTTGGCTTTCCTACAACAGAGGACTACTGCAGTAAATCAGTACCGAGTTACCATAGTGACCCATTACACACAGGGGAAGTAAATTTCTCTGCACTTATTTTTGGACGTTTCTGTAAGGCTATATAGTCAAAAAAACACCAGCCTTATAACTGGTGTATGCTACTCACTTCTTCACTGTGCAATGGAGAAACACCAGCATGACCAGGACATAACGCATCAAGGCATCTCAACGAGGGAATTGTATTTTGGTGTTTAACTGAGTGTGTTATTAGTATCAAGCAAGCTGTGGCTAACTTTCAGAGCTTCAGTATGACAAGTTATACGCTTAAATGTCTTGCAAAAACTTTGTTCTGGTCGCTCCTTCCTTTGTATCACATCCAATAAAATCACAATATCTCACATTTTTCAAAAGCTGTTTCTTCTTTGAATAGGTTTTAGCATGAGTTAATAGGACTGTCATCCCCCATCTCTTTTTCCTGGCCTCAGTATTTCAGGTGATCGTGAGTTCCAGCATCCATGTAGCTTTCCTTTTCAGTACAAATATTTCATTCACTGGGCATTTTCTTTCTTCCCTCCCTATTCACACCCAGGTCTGACTGTGGCAAGAAAGTTAGACAAATGGCAATAAGAAGTGCTTCTGGGTGAATGTCTCAGCACTTGTGCTTCTACGCCCAGGCGGCTTCCACTCTGCAGCACTGGCAGAGCAGACCTTTCATACTAGCCTGTGGGAGACGCTCAGTGTGCTAGGATGAAGCCAGAGTGGTGTTATTGCTAACATGCAGTGTGACCAGTGCTGTGGTCCTGGCTGTTCACCCACATGCCTTTCTTCTCCCAGCATGGAGAGAGAAGCTGCATAGCCACCCTGGCATTCCTAGGAAAGAAGAGGGCTGGAGCCTGGCTTGCTTCCCTTTCCTCTTTCTTCTGCAGCGTGGGGGTCTTATTTCTGCTGCTGGGGTTCAGTACTTATGCCTGGCACAGGACAAGGGTGACAAGGGCAAAGAGGAGCAGAGCTTGATCATGACTGCCCATCTCAGAGATCCAAGTGTTTCCTGAACAATTCCTGTGCATGATATTTGGCACTGAGTCAAAATCAGTGTGTTTATCACTCATCCCCGGGGCAGCAACATTCAGGTTGTCTGCTGGAAAAGTCTGAACCAGCCCCTTTTCAGCCACCTTAGTCCATGTTGCTCCTCCCCAACAGGAGCTGCCAAATTCACATTACTTTTACAACCCCCTCTCCCAGTTGCCACTTAAAACTGCTGTATAATTCCTTTCATCAGGGAATATAAAATAAATCAGGCAGTAGTGAGCCACCACCCATTCCTCTCCCCATCCACTTCTCAAAGGGTTAACTTAACATTTAAATCTGGTGCCATATACACATAAAATCTACTCTAACACTGAAATTACTTACAGTTCACACAGAGGTGAGAGGACAGTTTGGGCATATTTCATATATACACACAGTTGTCGAGGTTAAAGTAACCCAAGGGCAACAATTATGCTATTTGAAGCATATATGACTGATCAGATGCAACTCTTTCTCACCTTTAGCTAATACTGGTGCCAATCTGGGTGTTTTCTTACAATTATATGTAATAACAGTGCCACAGTCTTGAAGGGCGGTTAAGTTAGACACAACAACCAAGTTGCTAGTGTATGACTCATTATGTTGTGACTAGAGAAGCCTGTGAACATCTTGTATTAATTTTAGTAATTTAGAATTTATCTTCAAAAACAAAACAAAACAAAAAAAAGATTTCTGAATGCAGATGCAGTCTAATGACCCTTTCACTAATTTTTGGATTTGCTTAAAAGCCTTGCTCGGCTCCTTTATATTTTAAAGACTACACATGTTCAATTGAATGCGAAACTGACAGCAAGACCTTCAGAAAAAATACAGGCTTTGATGTGAAGTGAAAGAGACTTCAGCCCAGTTAAATTATTTCCCTTTTACACCTGCTTTAATGTTTTCAGAATAAAGCCCACTGTCCTTAAAGGATAACATAAGAAAGCAAAAGATGTCAGGCTCTGGAAAAAATCATTTTTCATTGGGAGGAAAAAGACTGTACCTTAAATTTACCCTTCCAATCAATAACAGCTCCTTGACTGTGCTTTTCTGTGTGCTTGCTTAGGCATGAGATGTATATAAAACATACATTTAAAGGCATCGTTTGCCCTTAAATTAATGCAACAGGCTAAAAGTCCTAGTCATCAATAAGAATAATGTCTTACCTGCCACCCCTGGGAATTGTTTTGACTTGAGATCAAGCTTTGATTTATACATCAGAAGACTGCACAGCACCTATGCTTCTGTTTGTGTACCATGTCATCTAATGAAACTCTCACCTCCAAGTCAAATACTTACAAGTGAAACTGATGCCAAGGTTTGGGACCAAGCCAGCTTTTTGATACAGCACTAGAAACTTATGTGGAGACAACTGAAGCTCATCCAGAGACTAACTATATGATCACATTGCCTTTAGTTCTTGTTTCATAATGCAGCAGAAAGTTCTTCCAGCATTTCTGAGCAATATGGGTAGAATTCCTCTTTTGCTAAAGGGGATTTAAACTCATTTCTCACATGCCTTAAGCATTAGGGTACATCACAGTCTAAGCATGATGTATCTCTGAATTCCTTCAACCAAAGTTGCTGCGTTTTATTTTATTGGGCCAAGGACAGATTGTTACTTTATCTGATTGTTGATCCAGTGCAATATCTCTTATCAGCAGACACCTCATTGCTGTCAAACCTTCTGTGTCTTCTTGCAGTCTGGCTTTATGTTAAAGAAAACTCTCTGTGACCTGCTCCTTCAAAAAAACCCACACTACTTGAAATGTGGGATTAGTGTACAGTACACCTGAAGAAGAAAAGAAATTTGAAAGCAATTCATATTCTCTCATCTAATAGCAATATAATATATAATGCCTGAAATCCCCTGGAAGAAGAGAATAGAGTAATAATGAATAGAATGGACTGATAAAGGCCTCACTGCTGGGTTAGCAAAGTCAGATAGGTAGGTGACAGTGCCTATCCAAACCCCTGAAAGAAAAGTTGGACAGGAGCTCTTATATATTAGTGCAAGAGTGAATATCCTCGTTTCTTGGCTGAAAAATATCTTTTTGTGGAGTTTCACCATTTTGGTTTTCCCCTACCCTAAGACTGACTAAGAGCACAAATGCAAGAAGAGAATTTTGCTCTCTACAGCTACCTGAAATCATGATGAAGAGAGGAGGTGTCCGGTCTCTTTTCTCAAGTAACAAGAGATAGGACAAGAGGAAATGGTCTCAAGCTCCACCAGCTGAGGTTTAGACTGGATATTGGGAAAAATGTCTTCACCGAGAGGGTGATCAGGTATCAGAACAGACTGCCCAGGGAACTGGTGGTCCCTGGAAGTATTCAAAAACATGTAGATGAGGCCCTTAGAGACACAGTTTAGTGGTGGTCTTGGCAGTCCTGGGGTAGTGTTTGGACTTAATGATCTTAAAAGACTTTTCCAACCTAGTTGATTTTATGATTCTATGATTCTAAAACCATCAGTGAGAGGTGATTTATGAAGCTATTGTCTTACGGCCAAGATGGAAACAATGGAAGTCTAAATCTAAGCGTGTGCTATCATGTTACATATCTATCCAATATATCTGATGTATCTGATATACTACCAAGCACCCTATGAATGCACTGAGCAATGCATCTCACCTCACATACGTTTACATATTTATGGGTTTGGGATGATTGCAGCTTTCATGTCATGACTGAACATAAGGCTGAGATTCTTAAGATTTCTCAGTTTTAAGCGTAATAACTAAAACCAGAAGTGAGGCAGGTCTCTGCTGCCTAAGGGATTTTACTTCTTGACCAGTGCAGAGTTGTATTTGTGCTCTGTCCCTATTTTCTGTGTCTGATGCCCCTGAGCTAATGAAAAAAAAATTAAGCCAAACTGAAATTACTAGCAACTGGGGCTGATCAAATTACAAGGAAACTTAGGGTTATGGTCTATTCTGTTTTACTACATTTTGTGGATTATCATTGTTGTCTCGGGTTCAGCAGTAGCAGTCATTTTTCTCCTTCTTGGTAGCTGGTGCAGTGCAGTGTTTTGACTTTCAGCTTGGGACCAGAGCTGATAACAATGATGTTTAGCCTGGCCAAGGACTTTGTGAGCCTCATGCTCTGCCAGGGACGAGGGCAAGCTGGGAGGAAGCAGAGACAGAACACCTGACCCAAGCTAGCCAAAGAGGTATTCCATACCACAGCACGTCATGCCCAGGAGGTAACTGGGAGTGCCCCGGAAGGGCTGGGAGACTGCAGGGTTGGAGGAGGTATCAGTCAGAGCTTGGTCGGGTTGGGGGAGGGGTCGGGGGGAGTTATCAGTTGGCTGGTAGTGAGGTGTTATATTCTCTTCCCTTGTTATTTCCTTTATCATTGTTATTATCGGTGGTAGCAGTAGTGATTTGTGTTATACCTTAGTTACTAAACTGTTCTTATCTCAACCCGTGGGAGTTGCATTCTTTTTGATTCTCCTCTCTGTTCCTCCGGGAGTAGGGGGAGGGCAAGAAGGGGGGGGGAGTGAGTGAACGAGCCCTCTGCCTGCTATTAAACCACAACAATTGTAAACACACAAGATTTATATTTACTTTGATTGATTTTTAATGAAATCCATCACTTTCACAACATGGAGAGCCATTTTGGTGGGTTTACTCTATGGTATATGACCATATGGAAGAATTGCCACAGAGTTATTGGATGATGTCTGCTGCTCTCAAATCCTAAGTAGCCTTCCTTACGCACAGACTGTACAAGACCTTTTAGATGCCTGCATAAAAGGAATAGCTACAGAATGAAGAATTCACTCAGTCAATAGAGTTATTTAGTGGGATATGTTCTTGGCCTTTGATTTCAAGTCAATGAGAACTTTTTGTTCTGCATACATGGAGTCTCTTGATCAGTTGAAACCTAATTTATTCTCAAGAACTCTGGGACAGTAATGTGCGATAAATAAGCACAAGTTATAGAACAGCCTTTTGAAACCTAAATTTAATAAATCCTTTAAAGCACAATATGTATCTGAACATATGAAAAGTCTCCTTGAAATCCTTTGTTGGTCTGGGGCCCAGGAACTTGACCCAAAGCCAATTGAAGTCAACAGGACTCTTTCCAACAACCTCATTATAGCATTTTAACTCTAGCTTTGTGTGAAAATAAAAAGTGTACTCTGGTATTGAGTGATAGAACCACTGATTTGCAGTACCAGGAAAAATAGCTATATATCTCCCTTGTCTAAGGACATGCTGGCAAGCAGTCTTGGGTAGGGCACTTGTCATGTTATTTTGTAATTAATTACTTACAGTCAAGGTTTATGTCACTGTGGTTTCAGCTCTATTCAGACATTTTTATGGACATCTGAGTAGATGTTATACTTTTTATTAGGAAAAGCAGCTGCATTTGCAGAGAATTCCTGAAGAGAAATCTTTGCAAAATATACCTGATGAATTTGAAAATAAATCTAAATCACCAGCTCAAGCAGCTCATCACAAGCTTGTACAGATCAGTATACTAAGAGAAAGTTTGAGCTTCCTGTATAAGCCACCTGTTTTCAGAACCCAGATTGAAAGGAAAAATATTGTCTGTGTATACATGTCATATCATATATAAATCCCAAATCTATTCAAAGTAGTATGATTTAGACATATGTAAAGAGTATAAAGTGCTAGTGGGTGTGGATAGAAAAGTATATAATGCGAGGTTAGGATGATCATCTTGCATTTCAGTAGTGTAAAACATTTTGAAATTGAGAGACAAATATTCCTTCTTAGATACTGTGCCGTATATACCCCAAAAGAGATCTCAAAACCGAGATGTGGTATGTTCATGTCAACACTTGTATGCATTCCTGTCATCTGTGCTACCACAGCACTTGCAAACCTCCCTCCAGTCTTGCACAGGACTTAAGGTGTTAGGCACTGCTGAAATATACAACACACCAGCTCCTTTCTCAAATAATGTATCATCTAATGTGTGGCCTATATTCACCCCATCTCACTTAAGGCACAAAGACCCCCATAGGCTTCCTCTAGTGAGGTCAGAAAGACTAATACAATAGAAGATAGAGAGTTATAGTCACATACAAATACCAAAAATCCAACTAGAGTTTCCAGCTAATCAACAAGTCTGGTTTTGTAGGATGAGGATCTAATGCTGTCAAGTAGGTATGGGCTTTCCCTGAGAAGGTGGAATGCTGCTAGCAGGGCTGCTGTCTGACTAAGGTGCTTTTTTTCTTGAAGTTTCCGTTTTTTTCTTCCATTAAATCAAGCTATTATTTTTTTACCAGGTCTAGAGGAAGGAAGGAAAAAGCTGATTTTAAAGTCTAGTGCCCTTGATAAAGGAGATGAATAGGCATTTTACTGGTTTGGACAGACAAGGAAAGGATAGGTTTCAAGGGGTGGAAAGGAGGTGGGAGATGACAAATGGCAGGGAAGTAAAATAGCTCTGCAGCATTTTTTTATGCCAACAAAGGAGAAAAGTAGCTAGTAGGGTTTTTCACAGCACAAATTTGTAAAAGATAAGGTCAGCAATAACACTGAGTGGCTCCAGGTGTTAAGTATCAATGCATTTTTTACCTCAGTTCTACCATAATATGAGCACAGCCTCAGAGAAAAATCCCTTTACTTGAGTTGTGAATGAGGGTTTTTTGATCCTGAGGATTTGAATACAGCTTATGTGAAAGATTTGAAACAATAGAAACCATGAAGTGAACTGCAAAAATGAAAAAACAGACAAAATCTTACTGTTGTTATGCCAAACAGCATGTGGTTGTTGCCAGTTTCCCAAGTGGTGTGTTTGTGAGTGCACATCTTCTGCACTGTGCAAAGCCTTATGGTTGTCATTCACTCTTGCACAGGCATGAAGCATTCTACTCATTTGCACAGCAGACATAAAGCCCTGAAGTATTTTCTGGAAACCGTGTTTCTGACCTGGAGATGCTGTAACAGCATTCAGAAAAAATTGTATCTGTAGTACTAAAACTGGTTTCCAAACATCTCCTATTGTGAAACGTCAATGCAAAATGAATTAAATTAAAAGCAAGATTTAGTTTAAAAAAAACAATCCAAGGAAATGATAAGTATTTAATGACATTATGCATTTGGTTATGTAAACTGCTTCACAGCTACAGTGTCAAAGCACAGAGTAAATGAGCACAGAAGGCAATTTCCTAGATTAAATTATAATAATTATAGCAGTTCTGAACAAAATATAGGGTCTTTTTTCTTTAAAATGCAGCTTTAGATAGCACTTAAGTAGACTAAAGGGCATCTGTTACTCTCATTTCCTTAGCTGAGTATGAGAGAGCTGGAAGTGAAAATGAAAGGTAGCAAATCATACCTTGAAGATGAAATAGAGATGGCTAGAAGGGAGGAGGTAAGACATGAGGTCACTGATTTCTGCATTCATAGTTTGGGCTTTGAGATGTTCATTTACTGAATTTTTTGCGTACTCCGCAGAGCAGCACTTCAGCTACACGTGTCTTCTCTATATATGCTCAACTGACAAAAAAGAAACAAGTACAAACCTCCAACACTGTGAGGTGAATGACTCAATTGAACCACAATGTGGCAACGAAAACTGCAGGGGAACACTCTGCCCCCCACAGCAAGGCTCTGCAGCCGTGATCCCTGCCCCCCCCCCCGCACTTCTCTTGAGGGGGGACTCTTTTTTAATTCTTTTCATTTTAATTCTTTTTCTTTCCACCCTGTATGCTTGCAAATAGCACTCTCTCAGAGAGTAATACTGGGAGTAGGATCCAGTTGTCCACATATCTGAGGTACCCTAGAGTATCCCAGCTTAGCTACAGCTGCCCGTCTAGGGAAGTGTGGATCTTCCATATGTCCTGTGGCAAACCATCCAGCCTATACAGGTGTCTCAGACACCTGAGGACATTCTGCATGGCACCAGATCTTGCTTGGAAGTAGCTGGCTCACCCCACCACCTCTTATGGCCAACCGGCACAACCCACCTGTGCTGCCTCAGCTAAATGTCTCTGGACTCCTGTCATGATCTGCATCCAGGAAGCAAACCAGCTGCCCAATCTTAGATATCCAATGCCATCAGAGATGCTTTAGGGTATTACAGGCATGTAGGCAATATAGTATGGGAGACTCATGCCCTCTGGAGCGGTAGGAGTAGCTCAGGGAGAAATGGCCTACTACACAATCAGCTCTACATAACTATATTTGAATTGCTCTCGGTTGACTAAAATGAGAGCTTAGACACAATATTCATGATATACATTTAACTGTCCTAAGTTCAAGCCAAATTCTCCTGCCTGCTGTGTCTTACGTCTCCTCTCATCCACCAAGCTAGTCAATATGTCATAGAAGGCTATCAGGTTGGTCAGGAGGGATTTTGCTTTCGTAAATGCAAACTAGCTACTACCTTCTAGACCTCCATACTTTTGGAAATAGGTTCAAAATTTACCTACAGTTGCAATTGTTGCAGAATAAAAATTTTTAGTATCGACCTGCCTGAAAGACATGGATCAATGAAATAAGTGTCACAAACCTATTTTGGTCAAGAGTACCACAACTACTATAGAGTTGTGGTGGTTCAGGAACATGCCATTTATAGAGTCCTTGACTCTGCAACTAATCCCCACCAATTGTGTTAGAGGTTCAGGTTAGATACAAAGAAGTTCTTCACTGTGAGGCACTGGAACAGGTTGCCCAAAGAATCTGTGAATCTGTGAATGCTTCATCCCTGGCAGTGTTCAAGGCCAGGTTGGACAGAGCCTTAGGTGACATGACATGGTCTCGTGGGAAGTGTCCCTGCCTATGGCACAGGATTTGGAAGTAAATTATCTTAATGTCCCTTCCAACCCTAACCATTCTATGATTCTCTGTTTTCTGTTCTAAAACAATCAAGTGGAAACTGAAAATGAGCTAGAAAACCTCACAGGAGTTAGCTCTTCTGAGTTTCAACAAGCACCCTGGGACATACTAGTGGTCAGATTACTTTTAATCTCAAAGTTTGTTGAAGCCAACAAAGTAGTGAGGTACTTGTTAGTACTCCAACAACCAAGGCAACACAGAAAGCAAACACAAGATATGCAGCAGCACTTGCTAGGTGGGCTTCATACTATGCATCTCAATAGTCAAAGTATACCTGCCTCCCACACCCTTCAGAGTGCTCTTTTATCTTCTGTATCTGACTTTGAATAACTTTTAATTATATGTTTCTTGGGTTCAGCAGTAGCAGTCATTTTTCACCTTCTTAGCAGCTGGTGCAGTGCTGTGGTTTTGACTTTCAGCCTGGGAACAGCGCTGATAACACTGATGTTTTTCATTGTTGCACAGTAATGTTTACTCTGACCAAGGACTTTCTGAGTCTCATGCTCTGCCAGGGAGGAGGGGAAGCTGAGAGGAAGCAAAGACAAGGACACCTGACCCAAACTAGCCAAAGAGGTATTCCATACCATAACATGTCATGCCCAGTATATAAAATGGGGAGAGTTACCCGGAAGGGCTAGATCACTTGCTCGGGTCAGGCTGGGTATCGGTCGGCAGGTGGTGAGCAGTTGTATTCTCTTCCTTTGTTATTTCCCTTATCATTATTATTATTGGTGGTAGCAGCAGTGATTTTTGTTATACCTTAGTTACTGGACTGTTCTTATCTCTACCCGTGGGAGCTACATTCTTTGGATTCTCCTCCCCATCCCTCCAGGAAACGGGGGGAGGAAGGTGGGGAGTGAGAAAGCAGTTGCATGGTTCTGAGTTACTGGCTGGGTTTAAACCACAACACCTCCACACTAGAGTTTCCTGATATAAAGTGTGTTGCAGACTGTACGCAGACAGAAATGCCTTCACCTTGAGAAAGTATGATTTTCAATGTTTAAATGAGCATGAGTAAACAGTGTGAGCTAGGTCTTGAGTACTAACAAAAACCCAAGGATTCTTGCTATTGAGTTTATTTTTTATCAGGGGAACAGCCCTGACGATTTAATTTATCATGTCAAAAGTCTTTAACATCAATACAGAAAGAATAGTAATTTAAATCTGTCGCCGACAACTGCCCATTTTCAGCTCTAGCCAACAGTGCAGCTCAGGAAAGAAGAAATGCAAGCTGTATTGACATGAAAGGAGATCTCTTTTGTAAATTTGTGGTAAACACCTACCTCTCACCAGAAATGGCTGCTGTTTGATTTCAGACACAAGTGTCCACCTGTGCAGTGTCTAATGGAGGTTTAATTTCATCACCTTCCTTAGTAGCAAGTGGTTGTATTTTCCTGGCAATGATAACACTATTGAGTTCATTCAACAACAGGATTGACAAAATGGACTGGCTTGGAAGGGTTTCTAGGTCTAACTGACTTGAGTTTGCTGACAGATGACTCCATAGTAAACTGCTTTCACTGAGTAAACACTAAAATATGTTGGCAAAGATATGTCTGTTTCAGCAGTCAACTCAGTGATTACAGGAGGTACAACCAGAGCTATTAATTAGCTACATACAGTCAGCTAAAGCCATCAGTGTGGCTGTATAGACCCCAGCATGGTCTAACTGCCCAAGTATTTTCTTACGATGTACTCAGCATGTACAAAATCACTGCAGCTTCCTGGTTACCACTGCTGCAGGTAGCTAACTAAAGCTAGCTCAGGTATGTTTATCTAAGATGCAGTCACAGCAGGGGTGAGCACAGCCTGACAGCCATTTAACAGCATCATGGTCAGTGTGGCTTCAATATTAGCACTCCATAAAGCACTTCAGTACAGGTTGTAAATGTTTGGTGGGACAATAGAAGCCTTTGGGCTCAAAACAAAACACAAAAATCATGCAAAAATTATGGCATGATAATCCTGGGAGCCACACAAGTAACCTTCTGATCTGGGTGCTAGGACAGTTTCTCCCAGACCACCATTTCTATATGTGCAAAGCAGGAATAGAATTTACTGCCACAAGCAAGCTTTTGTGTGACTTCATTCCCTTGAGAGCTGTGAGCCCTAGAGAATGCCCTGTGAAAGCACCACAGAAATACAGTTTTGTTTATGTAGTGTATCTGAACGAAACAGTCATTCAGGGAGATATTATCTGTTTCCAATCTGAATGTGAAGAAGAAAATACATTGCCCAACAGTGAATACTGATAGAGCAGCAGGCAGCACTGTCAAAAAATTGGCAGAATATTCAGAATACATGACTGTGATGGAACACATCAGGCATGTTACCCTAATTTGTAGAGAACAACATCATGGTAGAAAATCAGCAACTTACTGGCTATGCTTAGTTTAAGAACACTTCTTTTAAATATGTGTTCTCTGGTTTTGGGCAAAGAAAATCTGTAAGAAGCAGGGCTTGCTTTCATGCCTCCTATACTTTCATGAATCTAAACACAGAACAGCAATGTTTTTCCAGAGTTACCTCTACCCCAAGCAACAAAGTCAGGCATGCAGGCTATGTTAATTTATACTAATTCTGGATGCTGAAGTGAAGTTGTACAACATTTACAAGGTATATGTTTAGCAAAATATTTTATGCAACTTGCATTAAACATCTTTGTTACCTTACTGTCCTTCAAAGCAAGTAGTGGTTTTTACAGAGTAAATTAGAAACCCTACACACCAGAGACTTCTCATAATTTACTGAGAAGCAGACAATAAGCAATGTCAAGCTCAGGAATATATTATATCTCCTGCCTTTTGCAGCTGACTCAGGGATGTCCCTTGTCAAGTCAAATCCTGGCCCTGGAATCCTCTTCAGAAACACCTTAAAAATGAGTAACTGAGCACGTATTAACCAGACATATTTCATGTTGCAAAAATAGGATGAAAGATGTTTCTCAGTTTGAATGTGCACGAGTTCTCATCACACTTTGATTTTCTCAGTCTCGTCCCTTTTAGGGCTTTCTATTTTCAGATCACTTAATACTGAAAACATGGTTTCCACAGGGTTTTAAGGTTTGTCCTCAGCCTGCAGCTGGCATCTTTTATCTAAAGGTAGAGAGTTCAAGCTGGGCTAGATGGAAAAAGAAAAGGAGCACAGTATGTAAAGTTTTTATTCTTTATCAAGAAATGCCTTCTAAGCTTCATGGACAACCAGTTCTGTACACATAGGGTAAATTGCTCCAGCCTTACTGAAATTTGGAGCATTTTGTAGAGTGGTTCACAAATTATTTATGGACCAAACTTACTTTATAATGACAACATACTCTCAAGAAAAGTATTTTCAGCTTTCAGTGTAAGGGGGCCAATGACAACCTCATGGAGTTCAGCCAAGCCAAGTGCAGGGTCCTACACCTTGGCTGGTACAATACCATGCAGTCCTATGAAGAAGGACTTGGGGGTTTTGATTGATGAGAAACTGAACATGAGCTTGAACATGAATGTGTACTCGCAGCCCAGAAACCAGCTGTCCTGGAGAGGTACTCTTCTTTAGGGACTGTAGCGACAGGACAAGGGGTAACGGACTCAAACTTAAACAGGAGAACTTTAGGTTAGATATAAGGAAGAAGTTAAGGAAGAAGTTCTTTAGTGTAAGGGTGGTGAGGCACTAGCACAGGTTGCCCAAGGAAGTTGTGAATGCTCCATCCCTGGCAGTGTTCAAGGCCAGGTTGTATGAAGTCTTGGGTGACATGGTTTAGTGTGAGGTGTCCCTGCCCATGGCAGGGGGATTGGAACTAGATGATCTTAAGTTCCTTTCCAACCCTAACTATTCTGTGATTCTGTATTACAGAACTTTTCAGATATGCTCATTCTACCCCCATGAAAAGCTTTACTGAGCCCTGTGGTTGGTAGTCTATCACTAATACAGTCCTGGAGATGGAATGAAAAATGCACATATCAATCCTGTGTGCGCGTAAAGGTTACTAGCTATAAGAAGTACATCAGTTCCTCTAGGAATGGCATATGCTTCATTTTTTATATGCGAGGGATAACAAACTGCTATGGCATTATGTGCACTAAAGCCTGCAAACATTGCTAGGTCTTTACAGGTAATACATGAAGTAAAGTGAGTACACATACACAAGGTGGTGCTGCTGAGCTGACACCATAAATGTTCTATCAGTTTACTGCACCGACCATTTTGTGAAGCAAATCTCAGCCATGGAAAGCTTTCTTTTTTGATTTTCCACTTTCTGAATACTCCACCCTCCCCATTTCAGCTGGTCAGGAAATATCAGTCTTGTTTCATTAGGATGGTGTAAGCCTGACTTTGGTCTTTCTTTGGCTTTTGAGTATTTTTGACAGTATTTTCACTCTTGTCCTACACACCTTTTCCGCTAGACCAAATACCAAACAAGTCTGTGAGCAGAATCTCAGCCAGAATGACCTAAGGTAAAATTTCAAAGTGCCTACACAAGTGTCACCCCAAAGGTCCAAATATTTATTTTTTTTTTGTTTGTTTGTAAGTTGAGGGGTAAATTCCTAAGCCATCTAGGCACCTTTAAAAATTGTATTCAGTGCCTCTAATTTAAATCCTTGGAATTAAAACAGCAGTCACCTTAAAATACTTTTATTGAGGATGAAATTCACACCTGTGTTTTTAATGAGAACTTCCATAACACACACTGAGATTTAAATACAATAAAAGACTGAACAAATAGTAACGTTATTTAATACGAAGTATTAATACTAGTAAATAAGGAAATGTAAGGTCTGACGATCCAACGGTTTATGGGAATCATGTGTATATGGGCATATTCCTTAATTCATCCATTCCATTAAGTAATACCAGTTGATGCCAGCTGAATTATTTGCCATAAATTTTCAGATGCTAAGGATTCCCTTCTGTATGTTTATTCTGATGTGAGCTGGAATAATTCTGGAATTTCTTAAGGCTCACACCAGTAATACAGAGAAGATAGACAAATTGTTTTGTTAGCCATTGAAAGAAACAAAAGAACTAGAATAGCAATGAACATGTGCAGAATGGCTCTGCAAGAGTATTCTTAGGAAAATTTTAAGTACAGAGGAAATCTTGAAATATTGATTATATCATCTAAAGTGTAGGTTTTCCTACTGAAGTCCTCTGCACTGGCTATACCGGCTTCACTACTTGAGTATTCACTCTGCACAGAGCTTTTAGATAATCAGAAAGTAATTAAAGTCTGACATGTTTTGCCTAACCATCAAATAGTTGCAAGTTATTTATTCTTCTTTGAAGACAAGAAGGTTCCTGTGTTGTATACGCTGGCAAAACTAACTAAGCACTCCTTTCCTAGAGAACAAATTCTCTGTTGTCTGTGATCAATTTGACACAACTTGTTTGAAAATTTTATCACAAGGGCTCTCTTCCTTAATTAGCACAGTGGGACTGGGCAGGACGCTTACTGTGACTGTGAAGAGGACTGAGGCCTTTCTTATTTCTAAAGATTTTAACACAATCGGTCAATTTGTCATCTCAGTAGTGGTGGCACAAAAATCTGCAGTAAATTTAATATCACCGTCACTTATTAGTTAAACCAGAGTTCTTATTGCTAACTCACATTTCCGATAATGAGATCAAAATCTGGTTCCTAGCAACTGTATCTTGAATTTTGGTTGATAATGTTCTTCAAAATATTCTCCCTTCTCCGTTTCCCCAGAAATCCAGACTTTCCTTTTGACAGTTGTCAGTATGTAGTATAACAAGAAAGATAAAAATTCCTGCTGCTTTTTGGACTACATTTGTTCTTAACAGAGATATTCCACAGTAACCTACTCACTTCTCTAAATAGTGTCTGCCTTTTTATTTGTTGTACTTTGACAGCGTGTGCGTTTGTTATAGTGTGCTGACTTCTAGATTGCCTGTTGATACCCATTTTGAAATACTGGCACCTCCTTCTTATTTTTAAAGCAAATAAATAGTAATAATAAAAACCTCTTTTGTATCCCCCAGCTTGTGCATTTTTCCTCTGCCAGCGGGCCTTTTTCTACAATTCCTACTGTAAATTTCCATTGTAAATTCAAACTCTACCGTAGATGGAGCTGTAAGTTTTTTCCAGGAAGTAGTCCATTCACATAAGCCATAGAAATGTCCCAGTGATAAGAGAGGAAGATTCACATAAGACGAGTGGGATGGTGCCAGGTGCATTTACGATTTGTATTTGTTTTCTTTGCAATTGCCTCTTAACAGAAAACACAGGTTCAGGAAAATCTTGTCTCTAGACTGTCTGTAATCCTCAAAAAAGAATGAAAGATGGTTGAAGCACCCCTTAAAGCAAAGTGTATCCCATAGAAATGAGAGACAACTTTTCAACTGGTCTGTTGAAAGGAACAGTGCAGCCATCACAAAGCAGAAGAATTACAGTGTAATAAGGGGAAAAGATTCCTGCAAGCCACAGTCTATGTGAAAATGAAAGGTCAATGACAAGTTCTAAATAGCGTAACTTTTTTAATGAGATTAATGCTAGCCATGTGTAACAGCAGCAGATGCAGGCTTAAAAAAGGAAAACTGAAGTGGACAAGAGGTTAATTATGTAGGTAAACAACACAGGAACACTGTTAGCAATATCCAGAAAAAACCTATTGTGAAACAGTGAAATTGTCTTATTCATGTAAAAGCACACTTTTCCAGTTACTCCCCATTCATTTAGAAGGGCTCATGTTCACCTCAGCTTTGCTAAAAAAGCCTGAGAACCAAGAACTGCTGTGTACTGGGAGAGTAACAGTGATCTGGGCTAGCACATCCCGTTTTCCTCTGTCCTCATTCTCCTTCCCTATCTACCCTGTAGCAAAGGCCTACCCTGTAACATGTAGGGAATAAGCACACCTTGAGACCAACAGAATTGGATTCAATCTAGAGAGGTGATTTCATGTCAAACAGCACTACTGCTGACCTGATACTGTGGGCACTGCAGGAAGCAGATCCAGAGCAGCCTGGTGGATAGGAAGTGCAGCAAATCGATCATGTTTAAGATGTGGCTGAAAAGAACTTTGAAACACCAGTCTTCTCTAGTGTGGAGGTGTCGTGGTTGAAGCCCAGCCAGTAACTCAGAACCATGCAGCCACTCTCTCACTCCCCCACCTCCTTCTTCCTCTCCCCACTCCAGGAGGGATAGGGAGGAGAATGGAAAGAATGTAACTCCCACGGGTTGACATAAAAACAAGCCAGTTAACTAAGGTATAACAAAAATCACTGCTGCTACCACCAGTAATAATAATGATAAGGGAAATAACAAGGGAAGAGATCATAACCGCTCACCACCCGCCGACCAATACTCAGCCTGACCCGAGCAAGTGATCTCACCCTTCTGGGTAACTGCCCCCAGTTTATATAGTGGGCATGACGTGCTGTGGTATGAAATACCTCTTTGGCTAGCTTGGGTCAGGTGTCCTGTCTCTGCATCCTCCCAGCTTCCCCTCCTCCCTGGCAGAGCATGAGACTCACAAAGTCTTTGGTCAGAGTAAACATTACTGAGCAGCAACTAAAAACATCGGTGTTACCAGTGCTGTTCCCATGCTGAAAGTCAAAAACAGAGCACTGCACCAGCTACTAAGAAGGAGAAAAATGACTGCTACTGCTGAACCCAGGACAGTATCCACCCCTTATTCCATACCATCCACATCATGCTCAGATCTCACATTTTTCAATATACCGTTGCTTTTGTCTCATTATATATATATATTTATATATATACACTTATATACATGCACACACAAAGAGAGAGATCATTCCTTAATGCATGGACCAAACCCTATGAAGCTGCTGAGTTCATCCAGTCCATGATGTTGGGCTCCATCTCTTGTAACAGTCTTTCAGAGCAAGAGAGGCTTTGTGCAGTGTTGGATTGTTGCCTGCTGAAGACACCGCAGAACTTGTCTGGTTCTATCAAAGTTCATTCTTTGTTGGGATGATGGTCGGAGGGAAGTCAGGGCCAGTCGCTGGTGACCTGAAGACATCTAGCTGGTGGGCCATGAAAGTGCTACATAGCAGGCAACAGCACACAGTTGAGTTCATTGGCTGTTTTCCCCTGAAATCGAATCCCCTTGAGGTACACATTGGACTTCCTCATCTTCCCGCATTACCCACCAAGTACATCCGGGTCCCTGAGCAAAATCAATCCCACGAGTGGGTTTGCCTTTACCTGAAGCAGGAATAACCCAGACTGTCTTCCCCAGAAAATTCTTTATGTGCACCACAGGAACTTTATCACCTTCTACAGTATGTAAAAGTTCTGACTGGGCTGGGCCAGCCCTGTTGGCAGATCCTCTAGTGTTGACCAATCAGGTGGCCTTTGGTAAATGTGTATCCCAATGTTTGAAAGTTCCCCCACCCATTGCTCTCAGTGTAGTTTTTAACAGCCCATTGTACCGTTCGATTTTCCCAGAGGCTGGTGCATGGTAGGGGATGTGATATACCCACTCAATGCCATGCTCTTTGGCCCAAATATCTATAAGGTTATTTCGGAAATGAGTCCCATTGTCTGACTCAATTCTCTCTGGGGTGCCGTGTCGCCACAAAATCTGTTTCTCAAGGCCCAGGATAGTGTTCCGGGCAGTGGCATGGGGCACAGCGTATGTTTCCAGCCACCCGGTGGTTGCTTCCACCATGGTAAGCACATGGCGCTTGCCTTGGCAGGTTGGTGGCAGTGTGATATAGTCAATCTGCCAGGCCTCCCCATATTTATACTTCAACCATCGTCCTCCATACCAAAGAGGCTTTAACCGTTTGGCTTGTTTAATTGCAGCATGTTTCACACTCATAAATAACCTGGGCAATAATATCCATCGTTAAGCCCATCTCTATGTTGCATCTCTGCCCTGATGGCCTGAAGTGTCATGGGCCCACCGGGTCAAAAATAATTCACCCTTATGTTGCCAATCTAGGTCCATCTGAGCCACTTCAATCTTAGCCGCTTTATCCACTTGTTGGTTGTTCTGGTGTTCCTCAGTGGCCCAACTCTTGGGTACATGGGCATCTACATGACGTACCTTCACCACCAGGTTCTGCACCCTGGCAGCAATATCTTTCCACAGTGCAGCAGCCCAGATGGGTTTACCTCTGCGTTGCCAGTTGTTCTGCTTCCATTGCTTCAACCACCCCCACAGGACATTTGCCACCATCCATGAGTCAGTATAGAGATAAAGTACTGGCCACTTTTCTCATTCAGCAATGTCCAAGGCCAGCTGGATAGCTTTCGCCTCGGCAAAATGACTCGATTCTCCCTCTCCTTCATCAGTTTCTGCAACTTGTTGTTGGGGACTCCATACAGCTGCCTTCCATCTCCGATGCTTCCAAAGCACTGGAGGGACCAAGTGGACTAGATACTTGACCAGACTGTCCCACACACCCTGCCAGTCATGACTGTCCAGCCTTGGGGAAAGTCTCTTGGTCACCCTATATCATTATTTAACCCTAGACAAGCCCCAAATCCAACCGTTCTTAACTCTTGAGATCAGACAGAATGGTCGCAGATAACGCACACTCTGTATGCGTTCCAGCGTGGTGATCCCCATCACAATCAACAGGCAGGTCTCAAGGGTTCCCAAAGGCCATTCAAAACCTTCAGAACTCTCAAATGATGCTGTAAATGGTCTGGTGGGGGAGCTGGGAGCGTAAGGGAATGTCTCCTTCACAGGTTGACCACCCAGGGAGGGAAAAAAAGATATGTAATTGCTAAACATTGCCATTATATGCCTCCCAAAGTATAGAGGTGGTGACCACACTGGGAACACAAGCCAGATCAGTTTCATGATCAATGAGTCTACTGTATTACAAGCCATTACCATAAAGTACAATGAAATAAGAACTTTAGCCCAGATTTCCAAGTTTGCCAACCAAAGATCAAATAACATATTATTCCTTCCATTATGAATGAGACTGGGCGTTTTCAGGGTGGTGTGGCCATAGATGAAGACAGTAAGCCTTGACTTGAAATGTCTCCCAAAGCAAATAAAAACTGAGTAAAACTTTGTTTTTGGAAAAGAGCAGCGCTTGCCTTTTACAAATGGTCTGTGAGGGAAGGTATTCTTGCATACACCAGAAGAACTGGATTTAGTTTCATCCTCACCCTTGGGCAATTCACATCCATACCTAAAGGAGGAGGGAGCCAGAGACTATTTCAGGGTGAATGCATCCTCCCTCTCTCCTGTTGTCCACCCTGCAGATCACCTGGGTCAGTCAAAGAGAGGAACAGTCTGTACTGTAATAGTGCAAGGACTGACTGAAGTCCCTCCAGTCATAGCTCCATGAATTTCCCATGATTTTCTATTAGCTAAAACACTACACCAATGCAGAGGCCAGAAGCCAGTGCTCCTCGACAGCCTCGCTGCTGATAAGGGGACTGAAAGACTTTTGTGTTCATGGAACTGGGTTCTTGCAGCCCATACCTCCAGCAAGACACTTGACCTCTGCTTTTACAGACAGCAGCAGCCCTGGCACCACTGTTAGGTGACCTGACTTTTACTCCCATCTCACAATCAGGTGATCCAAACGTAAACCCAAACCTCTGCAGGGAATGCTGTAATTAGCTGGAGTGTATATATTTAGCTTACATCTATCTACATTATTAATAGACATTTTAATAAAGTGCTGGAGCCAGCTGTAATAAGTCAAGCAGGTGAACAGGCTGTCTAAAATAATAGCTCATCCCCACTGCCTTCTGTTGGGGTACATGTACCTATCTATTTATGTCTGTAACATGCTGGTAACATTAATTAAGGCTCCATAAACTATTTATAGCTGTTCGTTTTATATAAAAGTGTCATCTAAAATGCAAACACAGGTTTATCACCCTCCACCTCACTCCTGCTTGCAACAGCCCATGACTCAAAGTTTAGATTGATAGCTGGCCTCCTTTTAAGCACACCAGGGTGTGAAGCCCTGCTTTCTTTCAAGATTATTGAAGCTACTCAGAGGTAGGTTTTCAAACCAAATCCATGGGGCTCAGCATCAAAGTGATGGTTTCTGGGTGCAGCAGGTACATTCATTAATTGTGTCAGTACACAGTGAAGTTACAGTGTCGGTGAGAGCACTGCATTAGGAAAATGATCTGTATAATTGCAACCAGTGCATTATTCTAAACACACTTTTGTCTGGAAAAAACCCTACTCATCTCAGCTTGTGCAATGTCATTAGTACCTGCTTCATCTTTAATCACAATTAACACTACTTTTTTTTTACCTCCCACTTTTCAGAAGAAGAAAAAAATCCCACTAATTAGATGCATCACACTTTCCTACTGTGAAATGCGGTCTCTGTCTTGTTGTTCCCTGTAGAATCTATGATGAAAATAGATCTTCTCTTTGGACTCCAAATGAGATGCAGGATCAACTTATTTCTTTCTATTAGACATGAACATTGTGTAGTATCTTACCAATGATTCACTTGAAATCACCCTCATCTTCTGAAATCCTCTTTATTCAGATTACTGGGCAAGCATGACAGAAAATGGAAGCAAGTTGTTCTCAAATCCTTCTTTGATCTGTTTTCAAAACCAATTTGCAGTAAGCTAGCTCCAAATTGATTTCAGGAGTTAATCATCAACTAGAAAACAACATTGATTAATATTATGTATTAGAAAAACTTCCCAATATAATGGCTAAAGCGATTAAGAGTTCAGAAACACTCTCATTTCTTTAATATTTGACATTACGATCATAAATAATAATTATTAATAAACTTTAAATCCTAACTTACCACTATAAATAGGAAACTTTTATAACAGGATTTTAAGACAGAGTTTGCACAGAGCTGAACATACACCAGAAGAATGCCAGTTTCCTTTTAAAATGCTGCTTCTGGTTCTTCTTTCCTTCTTTGTACTGCAGTGCTAATTAGAATAAGTCAACTTTTTCTCTTGATGACACAGAAAGTCTGCCTGTTAGATAGCATTACCTGTCTCATTGTCCAGAAGGGTGCAAATGTAATGACACCAGCTACCATCAGATTGTTTTGTACCAGTTTTGAGAATGCTTGATATGTGTTTAGATCACATTTGCTTGTATGAGTGGTTTTTGTGGCCCTGTGGTGTTTTAATATACCAGTAGCATCTGCAACTGCATAATTATTTAAAAAAAAATAAATAAAAGAAAAAAGCAGTTCACATCAGGAAGTTATTTTAATAGCAAAAGATTATGCACTAGAGCAATGTGACATTATGTTAAGATAATTAGATGTAAGAGATTCCATCCAGCCACATGAGCATTATATCAGTGAACTCAGAACTTTAAACACCCGTCAGACTTTCAACATACATCTCTGAGACAGTTTTTGGCTCAGTTTTAAATAAGGTAAGGGCTTTTTTCTTCTACCAGTGCTCTGTATATCTGCCTAGCTGATAGGCCAGAACTGCTCTCTTTAAAGTTCTGGTTTAAGGTGATTGCCTACCAAAATGAGAAGGTCTTGCGTTATCATGACATCATGTAGAATGATATACAGCAGATTATGAAATACAAGGTGAAGTAGAAATAAATTGTATGTTGGTATCACACCCCCAGAGCAGACTGGAGTCTGTTGTGCCACATATGTTGGTGGTTCTTAATAAGAAACCCAAGAAGCAGCTCCTTCATAGATACATATATTTTGTATTTTATTATGTTCATATGGTGCCGTCGCAGCAATCCCTTACACTTGGTATACCTGAGCACTTGCATGTGGCAGCGCTCAGCACTGCAGTGCCTGGCACTGCTTATGTTAGTATCTGAGAGAGCCCTCAGCCCTGAGCTGGGTTTCCAGAGTTCACAGCTAAACCATGGGTATATCTGGTATCTTACAAGTAGGATTTCTCTTACCTAGCAGCTAACAGTATAAATGAGAAAACCGGCTGAAACAAGAAAAGTTGCAGGGAGGGATATGGCTCCTCAGAGCTCAGAACCCTACTGTGGGGACTCGTGACTTTGCAGCCCAACAGGAATATGCACATCATGCAGCCTCTGTTCACAAAACACAGCTGAAAGACAAAAAGATGTCACAAGATTAACCCAAGGTTTGAGGGTTGTAGCAGGATTTCTAGAAGATAATAAGCAAGATCAGAACCTCACCTTTTTCCATGGGTGAGTCCAGGGTGCCACACCTGCAGCTTTACTAATTAATAGTACAGCTCCTTAGGTCTCAGCTACATTTCAAAGACAGGGGTGCTACATCCACACTGCTCACAGGAAAGGTCTTTTGAAAACTGACTCCCTGGCCCTGTTTAGTTTGTCAGTATAGCTCAATTCAAGTGGCCAGGAATTTGGGATGAGCTAGTCCAAAATTTACCCTGCTGTTAATCTGCTGCTGTGGAAACAGCTGGGTCAGAGAGAAGGGACATGTAGGTCCTGAAGTGTGGATGCTAAAAGTCACATGGGAGACCTCGTTTACAGTCCCTCTCTCCTTTAAAGACTAAATTATTATGATATACAATTATTAAATGTGACTGTTGCATACTAAATATTTATCTTAACAAAGGCTGGTCCCCAGATCTCACCTTTCCTAGGAAGGCACTCTGACTAGTCTCCCTTTCTGTCTTGTTAATAAAACAGAAGAGACCGGACATAGGCAATTTCATGCATTAAATATGCAAGCTCTAAATACAGCCGGTGAATATATCCACAGTACTTTTGAGGCACCTGTGAGTCTCAGGTGGGGGAATGAAAGTTTAAGTCACATAAATAAGAGAGGGGGCATTAACAGAATTTACTAGTGCTATAATTTGTGTTATAGAGTGGTTAATGAACATTCTTGTGCCACAGTGAAGGTGAATATATTGGCATGACCTCTAAAACATAGCTTCAGGATTTCAAGGAATTAATGCATACTATTAATGAGCTCTTTCTGCGTCACATGTTCCTTTTACATCCTTATCATTGCCAAGATGCAAGCAAAACATACTCACTTTCCAGTAAGAATACTCATTCTTGCCAATGTATTTTTCCATGCTCAAAAAAGCACCCAACTGTGCCCAAATAACTTACTGCCTGTGAAGGAAAAGCAACAAGACAAAAGACAAGAGTCAAGTCTCTAACAGAGTGAGCTGTTTGTTTTCTCCACATGCTAATGATTTTGCACAGCCAAATGGTCAAATGATGGCTACTTCCAATGGATTCAGACCCAAAAAATGTAAAGAAAACAAAATGTTTCTTAGCTTCTTAGGACACACATATATTGCCAATCTCTAAATTTTATTGTGGTGATTTATGGAACAAGAAGTAACTGTATATCTTCTTCATAGTTCCCTATCTTTCATATAGACCTCTACTAGAACAGCTTTTCCCAAAGGTGGCTTGCCAGTGGGATGTGCAGAGCTTTGAAAATCATTTAGGGTTATCTGCTTCTTACTACATGTGCAGTACGGTGTCAAAGCTTATGATGCGATTTGATTTGCAAGGTAACTCCTCGCTGGTAAGAAGTAACACCTCAACTGCAGCATAAACAAGTCACAGGGCTGTGGGCGACTTGCTGCGCAGCTGAGAAAAGATCTCCAAATAAAACCTGCTACTTCAATGCTCAGTGGGAAGGGGAATCCCTGCTTCTTTTTTTTTCAGAGGGATAAAATATCCCATATTTTCCTGGAGAAAGATTGGGAATCCTCTCTACTTACCTCTGTAATACAAAGTCAGCCTGCAGTGCCTGAGCTGGGATGTGAAGCGGGCTGGAGGAATTATCTTTGACATTTGTCTTGCTGTGGTTTGGGTTTCCAGAGAAAAACTGGTCAGAAAATGTGCTCATACCTTCTACGTGGGATCCCATACCTCCATGAAACTGTTTCAGGACCTGGAAATGCAAAGAAGTTGTAAATCTGCTCTTCTAGGGAAGTGAAGAGGATGAGCCTGGCTGACAGGATTGGTTTTAGTGTCCTGTCTGTGGCTGTTCATTCGCTTCGCATTTTGGGGAACTGGAGATCAAGGGGCTGATCACAACCTCATGGAAAACAAAGAAAATTGTACTTCTCACTCTGATGTATGCTGTAGGCATCAAATACTTTTAAGATACAGTTCACAATCTTTCTGCTCCTGTGTTGCAGGTGGTGTTTCTCAGTAAACATTTGGCTGATCTTTCTGAGCCTATGAGCATACAATAGCTGTTTTGTTGGAAGCGTCTGGTCCTTATTTTTAAACAGAGAGTGAGCACTTCAGTTATTAAAAGAGGAATAAATACCTCACTGCAAGAACATAAATGGCAGCAGCAGCTCTGACAAAACACAATGTTTTTAACACACCACTCCTGCCACACCCTCTATTTGATGGCCATTGTCTGGCTGATAATTCTAATGAGCTCATCTTCATGTTATTAACACAGTGTCCCCTAACACTGGCATGTTCTTGCATGCTTAACTACAATCTGGGATACATTTTCATTTGACTTTTATAAACAAAGTGCTTGGGAAGTCCTCCAAGAAAAGGTTTGTCATTTCACCCACCATTTTAGGGACATGTTTATCCCTTTTAAATTTTAATATTATTATTAGATCACAATTGTTTAATCCTTACTGCCAGTTTACATGATCTCTTATGCTTCCTTCACCTTAAATAAGAACCAGTAGCAATCTTCACCTTATGCTGTGAGGTGGACTTCATTGAAAGCACTGCTCATACCTGTGGAAGTACTGTATTTCACGACATGCATTTAACCTTCATTTCTAGACAGGAAAGTCCATACTACACAGAAATCTGTGAGACTTATATTCTTATACTCAATTTATTCCACTAAGTGGATGTTCTAGCACATTTCAAATAGGAGCTGTAGGATATAATGCAACAGTAAATGCTGCTTTGCAGTTAGTAGGTATCTTACAAGGTCCCTAATTGCTTCGGTTTTAGCCTCGTTGGAAAACTGCAAAAATTACCATTCTTTATGGGCTTTCTGTTGTGACTGAAAATGAAGAAAAGGGATAAGTTTTCTAATAGAACCCAGTAAAGTAGTTTTGAGTACATCATTACCAAGGGAATTAACTAGAAGGAATAAGTACATTCTTCTTTGCTAATGTGTTTTCTACCCTATGTTCAATACATCTGAGAAGATCTAGACACAAGATCCACAGAAGGTATTTATGCCCTAATTTCCATTACTCTAACTAGGCATCAGAAAATGAAATAGGAATCCATTGCTTTTGCATATTTATTGATCTGACTTACAGACCTGGGTATTTTGGGAGAAGTGTGTAGGAGTGAAGAGAAAATCCATGCCCCATGGTGTAGAATTAGGCACATAAGAACCCATTCACATGGGTTTTTTTCCTTTCAGATTTCTTTAACATCAAAAGCCAATGACATTCCCATTCACAGTCACCTCCCACAAGCCCATTTTCTACAGGTGCTCTTATTTGCTACCACAGAAAGGGCAGTGACACTAATTTAGGCATTTTGAGGACTGCCACGTACAGGACATATAGGTAATAGCCATTACCTTGATAGCTGTGACAGTCAGTGCTGTCACTGACCTGTCACTCTTAACAGCACTGCTGGATTTGAGGTTGTTCTTAGAAACAACACTTTAGGTAGACTTTGCTTTGCAAAGCCACATTATGGACCCTTCTTGATTAGATGATGCCATACAAAAGACTATTTCAGATACCTGCTCTTCAGGCATAGTTGATACCGGGACACTGATACAATGACTAAATGTAAATGCTAAGCATGAAAAAGATTTCAGATGTTATTTTTGAGTGACATTCATTTACTGTGGCACCCATAAGCAATCAGCTGGGTTTATACACACTCTCCTCCTGAAATACTCTGTGAATCAATGTGCTTATTCAGCCTGAATAACTAGAAACATCAACCTTTGTCCAGTCTATGCCAGCTGAACTCAAAATAGCACTTAAATTCACATTTTCTTAATTAAAATATTTCCTAATTAAACCCAAAATATTTGGAAATCTTGTCAGACTCCAATGTAAATATTAATGAGGTGCAGCTTGTGAATATACAGAATTTCAAAAAGCAATTCTGACTTTCAAATTATCCAGTGCGCTGTCTGGTATTCAGTATTGATGTATTCATTTGCAGACCTCCCTCCTGGTTTTGCAAGTTATTTCTGCATCTGATAAACCTTTAGAGGCTTAGACCATGTGAGCTCTGAAGCTTATGTTATATACATCTTCTTGCCCAGCCTCACCTTAAGCCTATTACTACAATGCAAGGTTACTGTGAGGCCTTAAGGTTACTTTTGATGACCTATTCAAAGTAAAATGTAAAATCCTAAAGCCAAAATTTTCCTCGCAGCATTTGACTTAAAATTAGAAATACTCAAACACACAAAATAATGAAGTTCTCTGAATTCTTTAACTCACTAAGTTCCTAAGGCATATCAGTCACCTGTTTTCTTCCTGTTTCAAAAAGGACAAGGAAAAGTAAAATCTATAATATGGAAAGCACATTATAGACAAAATACCTTGGTTAATGAGAAAGCCCTTCTGCCTATCTTCTCTGTTATGGGTTAGGGTTTTTTTGCAGGACTTGAAAAGAGACGATGGTAGATGCAGACACAATCTGGTGGATGCTGTAAGGAGAGTTTCACAGGATCATTTATGTTGGGAGGGACTCTGATGGCTGTGCAGTTCAACCCTCTGCGCATAATAAGCAAACTTAGATCTTTTGCTGAGGGGTTTGTCCAGTCAAGTTTTGACTGGGTGATTTCTGTGGGTGGACATCCATGCAAACTATCTGGGCAACATGTTCCAATGTCTAGCAATCCCTGTGATACAACATGCTCCTTCCTGATAAATCAGATGTTCCCTTACTGCAACTTGTGCTCATTGCCTTTCTTCCCACCACCACCAACCTCCAAGCAGAGTCTTGTCTGTAATCTCCTATTAGATGGTTGAAGAGAACAATAAGACCTCCCTGCACCCTTTCCCCTTCTCTTATTAAAACTAAGCAAACCCAGCTCTCTCAACTTATCTGATAATCACAGGTTCCCACTGGCCTGAAAACAAAAACCTGCACTGAAATAATTTGTTGGCTTCAATCAGCAGCTGGGCACTGGTGAAACACTGTTCCCCACAGCAGCTGTAATTTCTGCTTCCGCCTTCCTTTAAGCAAGATGTCACTACAGTCAGTGGATGTTTCTCCAGAGGATGGAAAGTGGAAATAATTCAGCTAAGCAACAAACAAGGTAAAAAACAGGTATAAACAACAAAGAAATAGCCAGCTGTCATCGGACATAGTCCAGTTCCAGATGAGGTCTTCATCAGGTCAGTGCTTCAGGCCCATCTGTCCAAGTGGTTACAGATTAGATGTATCTGTCTTATAGTGAAAAGGAGGGATGGAATAAAAGCAAAGCTGACATTTGCCTGAGTAGAAGGAAGCCTCCCATTCCAGGTGCATCCATAACTCAGCCGCGAATAGCTTATCAGTGCATTTGCTGTTGCGCAGGGAAAGGTGATGAATTATAGCACCAGCAAACACAAGGATACCTTTAGCTCTCCTGTTCAAACCCATACACACGCTTGTCAGATTTTCTGCCCTATTTTCTTCCACAGCCACAGCAAGGGCAAGGAGTTGAGGCAGTTAGAAATCCAGTAATGATATCTTGGTACTCAGGCTGGGTTTATGTTTGTAGTTGCGAACACAGGTGATGGCTGCTCTGTGCCTTAGTTCTGCCTGGAGTCTGAGGCTGCTGGAGAAGGAAAATGAGGGGTTGGCACAGCAGCCAGTTAAACCAGTGCCTGCTCACCTCAAAAAGCCCAGGCAGGGCAAATGCAGTCATCACCTTTTTCTTTTACATCACTAGCAGTTGCTGCCTTTAATGTAGAGAAAGCTATCTGTCAGGGTATCAGTACTATTCTCCATGGACTTATACAACTGGCAAAATAGGGCTTTGCCTCCTTACATGGGTGGAAGAAGAAGCCTGCAACATGTATTTGACAACTGTTATCAAGAAACAGCTTTTTTTGTATATATTAATAGCAATAAGAATCTTTCAATACTAATAACCAAGCAAGTTAACTCAGTGTTAAAAGCTCTTGGGTGATGTTAAGAGGGTGAGGGTGGCACCATGAAAATCCTTCACCCTTCTGGATGCCCATCTATAGCCCATGTGTGGCAGCAGCCCACTGCTCTCAGGCTGTGCCTGTCAGCCCCAGCAGTGCTGGTTGCCTCTACGCCAGAGCCAGAAGGCTTTGGGCTTTGCTGTTTGCCAGGGTCTGAGCAGGAATGAGAGCTCCACACAACCACCGCCAAAAAGACCAGCTGGCTGGGAGCCAGGTCACTTCCACTTTAAATTCTAGCATGGGTTTCACTGGTTACCTTCTCATGAAGATTTGTCTTAATCTGAAATGGGAGGCCTTGATTTCAGGCTTTTTTCAATTCCTAGCTAGCCTTTGTTCAGGACTGAATTTCTATCAACAATGAATAACAAAGTGAGTCAATGTGTTTTGCTGTAATTTTTATGAATGAATTCCACATAGCTGGCAAGAGAATAGTTCAAGACCTTAAATGTTAATGCATCATCCAGATCTTCAAATCTGATTTTCCCTTAAAATCTGCATCAGCTCCTTAATCAGACATGTAACCTTTTAGTGTCTTATTTTAAACCAGATACTATAATAAATACTAGATTTCCAGAGTATAAAATGAACCAAAACCCCAAGACAGTCATTTCCTTACAAAGGAGAATATAAAATTACCTTTAACAGTTAAGATGTCTCATTACTTCACTGCCGTGCTGTGACATGCTTCTTGATTTTATGCCACAAGGAACTGTGAAGTGAACGGAGTGTATTATCAGGACAGAATTATCATTAAATTAATACAGAGGGTTAATGCAGCCAGGAATGGACCTGTGTCTCATCCAAGTGCAGGAACACCAGTATTTGTTTTCCAGACTAATTTTCCCTTCTGTATGAGCATGCAGTCCGGGGCAGCGCAGATGCTGGACTCAAAGTTTGGCAGTTCTCAGATACATTTTTTGTGACTAGTGACACTGATCTCTGAATGGCTGTGCAAAATAATCCTAACAAACAGCCACCCTCTGTATTGTTTTTCCCCCCTCTTTCAGGCTAAAAAGCAATTTAAGGAGAACTTTTCCAAAGTGCTATAACAGCAATTTTCAGTGAGGGCTATCTAGCAAAGGCCGGCACCCAACAAAGTGTTCAATAGTGTCTATACTCAAACTCTCCAAGATGCCCATGGAAGTTAGGCACACGAGGTCCTGAGCATTTGGAAAGTGAGACTTTGGTTGCACCCAACTTTTAAATGCTTAAAATAATTAAAACCCTATTCTTAAAAACCTATTTTTCTCCATTACCCCAGCTTGAATCTCTAGCCTGTAAATGGTTCCCAGGCACTCTGTGGCACAAAGTGTTTAGAAATTTATTTTTCTAATTAGGCTCCAAAAGCGCAGCTGATATAATCCTCTTCTCAGTCACATCGCTAGCTAATTCAATCCCTTCTGCAATTTTTTATGATATCTCTGGCTTGAATTTCTATATGTGGAATCTTGACTTCACTGTACTCAAAGACAATTTTTTTGACTTGCAGGCATCAGGATTTCAGTCAGTGTATCTATTTGACACTTGACCCAATCTCAGCTGAGCTTCCTAGGTGCTATGAATGTTTTCAGCTACTGATCTATGATCATCAGATTGGAAGAGAATTAGGACTAAAAGATGTGTATAAATCTCCATAGTCATGTTGCTTTGAAGATTCACAAGCATACAACCCACATCTGAGCATTACCTGCTTGAAATGGGAAAGCTGACAATCAGAGCTGGATAGCTGATGTGCTTGCCTATGTTTCATGTCTGGCTTTCCTTCAAAGAGCTGCTTTACCAGCATTTGCAATAAAGCATTATTATTTATATAGCCCAAGTGTTTAAGAACACTGATCATGGATGAGGACTCTGCTGTGATAAATGCTATACAAACAAAGATAGGAAAGAGCTTAGATCTAGCCCAAGGACTTTGTAATGTAAAACAAGTGATAATATAGAAATGTAGACAGTCTGGAGAATACTAAGATAAAATAAGTCAATACTGGTCAGCGTATCAGAGAGTGATGCTAGCACACGGGTAGTCTAAAATCCATCAAACATTTCTGTGTAGTTCAGGTCACAACAGAGAATTAAGAAAGGATTTCTAAGAGAACATGGTGTGGCTTGGTACAAAGAGAGCACCCCATGTCTGGAGAGTGCTGTAGGTAAAAGGAAAAAATGTTGTTTGAAAAAATAATAAATGAATTACAGAAGTTCAGGTATGGAAATCAGCTTCTTGATTCTCAGTGAGAGATGATACAGAAGTGAGGAAGGCCAGAAGGGACCTTGAACTTGTAGACAAAAATATTTTTCTCTGTCTGGATAAGGCATGGCCCCCTGTGCAGGAGCTGCAACTTGTTTCTGGCCCTTGCCCAGGTCCTGCCTAAGCTTAGCAGACCCAACCTCAAGACTAACCTCACATCCTGACCCCAGCCCAATGCCTCAGCCCCACCTCAGTCCTCTGCACTCTGACAAATACGAATGTTGGACAACAAATCCAAAATATGACACAAATTTACTATTGCAACAGCCTGTGTGCATGCAGACAGAGCAAGGCTGGGGGTGCAAGAGTGAGCAGAGCATGTTGCAGATGCTTAGAAAAGAGAGCAGCAAGAGCCATGTGGATTGGGTGGTAGAAGCCAGATTCAGGTATGCTCTGCAACAAGAGCCCATGATGCTGAAGTAAAGCTGGGAGTGATGATCTTCAGGTGAGATTTGGCTTGGAGATGTTAGCAGGTAACAGGAGTATCTGCTGTTCATATAATAACTGAGAAAAGGAATTGTGGAGGAGGACTTAGGAGAAAGGGTCTAAAGGCTAGTTTTAGCCATATTGAATAAGAACTAATAATTGAACCTCCAAAGGATCAGAGGAACCATTCCAAAGGATCAGAGAGACAAACACTGGAGATATTATCTGGGAGGTAAAATTTGGGAGGTACTATTTTTGGAGGCAAGCCTAAAGTTAAGGGCTAGTAATCAGACCACCAGTGAGCTAAAAATTATGATTTATATCTAGGAAAAGTTCTTGAAAAGTTAATTATGTGTCTTCACTAGAAATTCAATAATTTCATTATTCCCTGGAAGTAGCTGGAATTAATTTTCTGTATTGACTGTTCTTTCTTTCTGAGAATAGACATACATGCATTTAAGCAATTTTTATTCCAATGAAAATGTATCACCTACATCAAAATGAGGTTCTCTACTCAAGTGTCCTGCTGTTACCAATTTCCATCTCAACAGTCACTCATCTGGTCCTCATCTTTTATTTTCCTAAGTTCATTGAGCAGAGAAGATCAAACACCTAGTATTTGATGAATGGAATATTGCTTACTAGGAGAAAATTGGGTTATGCCTTGTTTATTAGACTTTGCTTCAAATGAAGAGTGTATTTTAGTATCTTTAGCCTCTGCAGGTGCACACTGCTGCTGACTTACTTTCCTCTGAGTTAGTAGAATTGTAAATTAATATAACAGGTCAGGCTGGAGCAAACCTTGAAAGATCGTCTGATCCAACCCCTCATGGGAAAGGAAATCTAGGTGACATTACCTAGCACCCTGTCCAATCGCTTCTTGAAAACGTGCAATGATGTGGACTCTGCCACATCCCTGGGGAGGTTGTGCCAGTGCATGACTGTGCTCACTGTAAAAAACTTCTTTCTTATATTGAGGTAAAATTTCCCCCTATGCATCTTGTACCTGTTGCCCCTTCTCTTCTCCGTGTGGCTCCTTGTGTAGAGAAAGCCTCCATTCTCTTTCTAGGTGCCTTTAAGTACTGAGGTACCGTAGCCATACTTAGTAAGAAAGCAAAGTATATAAAACTCCACTTCTTGTATTAATCCGTTTTGCACAGAAACAAGCTGTGTCTTCCTATTTTACTCTTCGTTTTTAGGAGTTTTAATGTGTTTCACCTTGGCATTTATAATTAACAAATTTAATGAACAAAAAATCCTCTGGAAAATAACTGTATGATTCCAGAATATTTTCTTTCACATCCTCAAGTGGGTGAACAGACATTTGAGCTGTGTATTTTTCCTATTTAGCAAGTGTTTTACCTGGATCCATACAGTCACCTCAGCAGCAGCCATAGGCATTTTCTTTGAATCATTTCTTTCATATTTCTTGATAATATCTTACTCCAGATTTTTAAGGGTTAGTAACTGCCAGCAGACAGATCTTCAAATTTCATTACTTGTATACAAAGGATGTGTGAAATTGACATCCCATACTGTTCTCTCTACCTCTCAAAACACAAAATAAATAGATATTTTAGAAGTAACTAACTATTCATAGACAGGGAGTTGCCAAAATCTATCATCTCAGCTGACAAGCGAGGTCCAAGGGTAAGTCTTCTGTAAGTATTTCACTACTTTACCACTGAAGTTGGCAAAAGGCATTGCTGAAAGTGAATGCCAGGTCTCGTGATGCACGTTCCCATCCAGTCATCCACAGAAGAGTTGACTGAGCCTATTTCATCTGCATGTTTATGCTTTAAGTCTGTGCATGCTGATCACGAAGTAAATATGTGATGAGTAACAGGGAGGCTGTCTGCTGCTCAACTAGACTGATTATTACAGAGCAGAGCTCGATACTGCTGATGGCAACAAGCTAACACAAACAAGAAGCCTATCATTCAGCTAAATCAAGTCTGCTTTACAGATGACCGTATATACTTTTGCAACTTATCAGAAAGATCAGAGAGCATTTGCAAACTGACATAGCTGTGGGAATAGCAAACATGTGATGAGGATATGGGCAGTTATACAAGTAAGTTGGCATTTAAATCATCACTATGCATTAAATCGTCAAACACCGAGTGAAATATTTTGAAATATATGTAACCATTTCACTGAGTGTATGTGTGGCTGTGCATAAATAGATCATAAAGTTTCAGAAAGATTTATTTTGGAAGGAACCTCCTGAGGTAAACAAGTCCAGCTGCCTGCTTAAAGAAGGGAAAACTTCAAAGTTATGTCAGGCTGCTCAGGGCCTTGTCCAAGCAAAGTATGCAAATCTTCAGGAATGGAGATGACACAACTTCTCTGTGTAAGATTTTCCAGTGTTAACCCATTATAAACACTTTTCTTTTTATACCCAAGAGGGGTTTTCTTTTTCTGAAACCTGTGACTGTCAGTTCTATGTTGACCATGCACCACCATCTTTCCCCTTCAAGAGGCAGCAGACTGTAACCAGTCCTCCCCCTCAGCATGCTCTTTTCCAGGCTATGCAAACCTATTTCCCTAAGTCTCCTTTTCTCCCCCACATTATGTGCTCCACTTCCCAGCCAGCCTGTTGTGGGACACTGTCCAGTTTGATGATGTACAGATATTGCACATAAAGGCACTGTGGTGAGGACATCTGGAGTTCCTGCTGGTGGAGAATGAAGCCCCTTCATGTCATTTGTGGCCAACAGCATGGCTGTGTTAAAACCTTTTCTTTGCCGAACTGCCTGGATAAAGGTGACTTGTGTGGCAGGTGAGGTGCTGTGTTGGGTTTGTTGCTAGAATGGTCAGAGGTCTGTTGCTATGAGCTGGCACATGGCACACACAGAGTCCATGTTCACTCTATAAGCATCACAGGACCTCTGTGAAAAGCACACCCCTTGGTCCCAAAGGGTGCCCTAATCAAAGTGTGTGCTATGCACAGCATCCAGTCTACTGCAGACTTCACAGAGTCTATCATTCATTCAACACAACAGGTAGCTGATCTGTGACAGCCTAAAGTTTATCTGATGAGACACAACATCCTATTTCATCTTAAGGTGAATCTGGTGCTGTTAATACCAAACAGATTAATTCAGTTTAATTATATTCTGAATTTCTTACTTCCTCAAGGGCATGTAGAGTGAATCCAATTATGTTTCATAGATGGGCCAGCTGTTGTGACACAGGGTGACTCCTGGTCCAGGCATTTATTTAGGACTTGTAGTTTTCTGAGGAAAAGAGAGGTAAAACTATTAACTACTGATAGAAGAATATACAGAAAACCATATTATGACCATATTTCAGGTCTTTGTACAAATCAGAGAGAGATTTGTTTTCCTTTGCTAATCTGAATTTAAGCATTAACCAGACTGAAGACAATATGCATCCATCTGCCAGACCTATTCTCAAAATAAACTCCCTCAACACAATGCAGGAATTAACCCACAGCAAGATACAGCTCTGACCTTTGGTGTATCATGGATATAGAAAAGCTTAAAAATTTCCTGACATGTCATCTTTGGCTGTTTTTCAAGGCTTGCTGTACTCTGCAGTTCCTGGCAAATGTGCCCCCTTTTTGTATTCAGAGAGAGAACTGGGTGATAACTGTTATTCAGCTGAAGAAGGTGATCCTTCATGAGTCTGTCCATTGTTTGTACATGGCACCCACCTCATAGATGCCACCATCTCATCCTGTCTTTGTATTGGATAAAGCATGTCCTAGAAGTTACTGCAGAGCACAAAGGAAGTTTCCCAGATTAGCTAAAACAGAGGGGAATAGATTAGATGCCTACACTTAGGCATCTAATTCAAGCACTCTAGGGCATCTGAGGCATCTTTCCTAGGCCAGCAGATATGGCACAGGATCTACAAGGGCACCTGTGATCTCCTGGAGCAGCAGGCAGAGGCCAGTCAGGACATGCTACAACATCTCAGGTGGCATTGGACTGAATCTCATCCTGGGTGGCACACAACTCTTAGACCACAGTATTTACACAGGTTTCATGTTGTTGTTCTGCTTGAGTGTCTGCTTGAGGGAAGGGAGGGTCTACAGATGTATATCAACAGTCTGGATTGATGGGCTGAGGACAACTGTAGGAGGTTCAGCAAGGCTCAGTGCTGGGTGCTGCACTTGGGCCACAACAACCTCATGCAATGCTACAGGCTTGGGGAAGAGTGGCTGGAAAGCTGCCTGGTGGAAAAAGACCTGGGGGTGTTGGTCAACAGTCAGATGAACATGAATAGCTTGTGTCCAGGGGGCCAAGAAGGCCAAGAGCATTCTGGCCTGTATCAGCAATAGCGTAGCCAGCAGGGCCAGGGCAATGATCATCCCCCTGTAATGGGCACTGGTGAGGCTGCACCTTGAATCTAGGGCCCCTCACTACAAGAAAGACATTGAGGTGCTGGAGCAGGTCAGAGAAGAGCAACAAAGCTGGTGAAGGGTCTGGAGAACAAGTCCTGTGAGGAATGATTGAGGGAACTGGGGCTGTTTAGTCTGGAGAAAGGGAGCCTCAGGGGAGACTTCATCACTCTCTACAACTACCTGAAAGGAGGGTGTAGTGAGGTGCGTATTGGTCTCTTGTCCCAAGTAACAAGCAGTAAGATGAAAGAAAATGGCCTCAAGTTGTGCCAGGGGAGGTTTAGACTGGATATTAGAAAAAACGTCTTCACAGAAAGGGTTGTCCAGGGAAAGTTGAATCACCATCCCTATAGATATCTAAAAGATGTGTACATGTGACTTGGGGACATGAATTAGTGGTGGACTTGGCAGTGCTGGCTTGATGATCTTAAAGGTCTTTTCCATCCTAACCAATTCCATGGTTCTACAGTTCTATGTAAACAGATGCCAACAAAGGTACAAAGAAGCACCCGACACTTGCTTGGGTGTACCCAAACAGATCCCTGAGTGTCTGACATTCAGGCAGCTGAAAGCAGGCAAGAGGAACCTCATGCTCTGGTAGCACTGGCCATTCCATGTCTCCAGAGAGACATCAAGCCTGACCTGGAATCTCACTAACCACCTGCAGCCCCTTCCAGGAGGCAAGCAGCCACTTCCTCCTGCACCAGGGCCTGGAAGAGTGTTACCAGAAAGTCACTCTTGTGTCTCCGTGTCAGTGGACATTTGTTAGAAATGTCAGAAAAGTTCAGACTTATGCAAAATGAATATCATTTGAAAGCCAGAGAGAAGAAAAATAGTCATTGCTGCTGGTGTGGATTTTCTGTGACTCCTGATTCTCACAGATAGCTTAAAAAACTGATGCTTCTTGAAAGCATTTGCAGTGTGGCCAATATTAGATTGACAGCTCTTGACCTTCTTTAATCCTTTAGGTTTAACTTTATTTATACTTCATTTAAATTTAATGGCTTCAGGCAACCATGGGCAGTCATGCCTCACTCTTTGTACAGTTATTGCTGTGTGCAAGGACACCCTGTCTCCCACTGTCACCAGCTTTCCAGTCCCAAAGTATTCTCAGAAGGATCATGAGTTCTGACTTCAGTCAGAGCCACTCATTGTAGCCACAGTCTGGAAAAACACAAAGTAGCTCCAACCAATTTAGCTTGCACGGATCTGCATTTGTTTTTTTAATGGACTCTCAAGCTTGACTACTCATCCTTGTCATTGACTACACATGAATAATACATCTCGCTTGAACTAGGTGAGATAAATTCCCAGCTGCATTCAGTCATCATCTACCTGCTTCATGCCTGTGGAATACAAAACATACCCATCTATTTTTAACTACTGAAGACTAGGAATGATACGCATTATTTAGGGTAGACTCGTGATTCATTTCCCATGACTGCCTATATTAATGGAAGGGAGGACTGCCACTACTAAATTAAGTATTGTTGAGTGAGAGGGAAGTCAATGCCAAAACCATCTTCTATTGATAGCACATTGAATACTGCTACTAGGCTTTTAATCCTACAGTATGTTAAGAGCCTATGTGCAGAATCTCTGGCCTGAGCCTTCCTGGGATGGCAAAGCCTTCAGCAGCATAAGGATCCAGCTCCTAAGAGGGAAACCCTTGAACATACCTCCCCAGGCATATCTGATTTGGGGCATTTTGAGTACACCATACTGTATTCTATGTGGTATACGTGTATATATATATATATATATATATATATATATATGCTATATTGGACTATATTGGTGTCGTGGTTTAAACCCAGTCAGGTAACTTGTTCACTCACTCCCAGTGAGTGGTGCCAAGCTGACAACAATCGAGGTCCGTGTCCGTCCGTCCCCCCCCCCCGCACCGGGGCTCTCCCCTTCCCCGCTCCCGGAGGAACGGGGAGGAGGATCGAGAGAGTGCAACTCCTATGGGTTGAGACAAGAACAGTCCAGCAACAAATCACCACCGCTACTATCAACTACAACAATGATAAAGGAAAATAACAAGGGAAGAGAATACGATACCACCGGCCAAGAAAACGAGTTCCACCCGGAAGCCCGTGTCCTTCCGGGTAACTCCCAGTTACCCCTCACCCCGGGCATGACGTGCTGTGGTATGGAATACCTCCCCGGCTAGCCCGGGTCAGGCGCCCCGTCCCCGCTTCCTCACAGCCTCCCCTCCTCCCTGGCAGAGCATGAGCCTCACAGAGTCCTTGGTCAGGGTAAAGATCACCCAGCAACAACTGAAAACATTGGCTTCACCAACACTGTTCTCAAGCTGGAAGCCAAAACACAGCACTGCACCAGCTAACACAAAGGAAAAACATGACTGCTACTGCCGAACCCAGGACAATTGGTATATTCAGACAGTATGTGTATCCACATATTTTCATGGGAGAGACAGGGTATTGAAGGGAGTGCAAGAAAAGTAACACAAATCACTGCCATCTGGCAGACAGGAAAGGGTGATGAAGTGCACTCCTTTCAGGGATATAATGGAAGGTGTGACAGAAATCCAGAAATTACCTGTCGTTTCAGTTCCCCTGTAGCTTTCAGTTTGTCTTTCTTTGTTACAGATCAACAAGGGTGTTTTCAGTACAAGAAGGCCCTTGCCTTTAGAAGACTTCTGCACTTTTCCGTTGCTTTTCTGGGTCGCTAGCATTAGGCTCATACTATACTTTATTTGCCAGTAGATGGACTGTAGAGACAGTAGAAATATTGCAAAATCTTCTGATTTATCCCAGGGGGACACTCTTCCAGTGCAGCAACTACAAAAGATACCAGCAAAGTTATCTCCACAGGTCCTCCTCCGAAACTGTGCTGTAAGATGGGGTTAGGACCTCTGGCATGCTGGAGAAAAGGTAGAGCAGCTCACAGGTGACTGGAGAAATTACACCAAAATAAAGTCTATAGTCCTTAAAAGGTAGGTCACAAATCTGACTCCAAGCACTCTTTTTGCCCATATTCATGAACTTCAAGTTCCGTGCTGTGCATCTCAGAGGACAATATAAATATCATAAATAGAGGATTGCAGTGATGGAGGAGGAATATATAAGAGGAATGGATGAATCCTTCAGCAAAATGCTTCCTGCCAGGGTGCGAGGGAGACCTGCAATGCACACAGAAACCTGCATGGCATCCATCTCTTCCAGGTCTGGAGAGTAACTTCTACTCAAATAACAGCAAAGGAGAGGAAAACCATGATTTTTTCATTAAAAGCAGGAAGAGGTCTTAATTGTAAACAGTTCCAGTTCACAGAAATGCTTCAAACAGCAGGGACAGCAGTGTGGGAGCCCACACATTGGTCTGCACCGCCCTGGGAACGCAGCAGGTATGGGTTCAGTGGTAGACGTAAGATGAGCCAGGCCGGAGGCAAATGAGGCTGAAAATGGTCCCTTGGCTGTCATGGACCAGAGTAGCTTCGCTTCTTCTGGAGCAGTGGGGACATCTGTGGGGTGAACCCTGCCTGTGGCACATGAACAGAGCAGCTCTTCTGGATAGGTCCAAGCTAAAAAATACCCTATTTCCTAGCCAGGGTCCCTGCCTCACTAGCAGGATCCTCTCTCCGTGGTGTAGTAATGGTGAAGGAAGCAGTTACATGCAAGGAGGAAAGGCTTGCCAAGCAGAACAGCAGACATTCTCCAGGTAGTTGTGCTGCTGCAGATCCACAAGTTGAAAGCCTAACTGCCTTAGTATTATTGCAAAGCAAACACTTCCAAGTGGAAAGGTGACACCTGTAAGCATATTGACCTAATTCCGTGTAGGAAACCACTTTGGTCTTCCACTCCCCTCCTCACATGTGCAGTGTTAATTCTGAAGCATCCACCAAGTCAAATATACAGTGGGCAGTTTGGGGGAGGGCCTTTCTACCCACCCTTTGTGACAACCTGTCTCCATTTTCTCAAAAGACACTTCATGTATGAAATCATTAGAGGCATTTGTGTGAACTTCATGGATGACACCATTATTAATTCACTCGAAGCTTGAAGTACCTTTTCTGTAGCTAAATGCAAGTGATCATTATTTTCATAGGCTGTGCAGTTATCTAACAACAGAGAGCTCTTTCATCTTCAAGGATCTCATTTTGTTGCATGATCAAAGGTATTTCAACTTCAAATTAAAAACATTCATTACTAACATTCTCTAAGTTAAGTAATACAGGTTCAGGAGAGCTTTTCCTGGGAAAATAAATTGACTGGTTTATGTACTGTGCTGCCACACAAGAGGATTTTCCTACTGAAACACACCTCTGAAAACTCTGAATCTATCTATCTGATCTATCTGAAAATAGTTTTACAAATAGAATCATAGAATAGTATAATAGTATAATAGTAATCATAGAATAATGTTCACTTTGAGGCAATTTTCTTAGTATTGTTGATGGTATCATATGCTTAGTATTAAGAAGTTCTGGCTCTACAAGCAGCTACAATTCAGTGTAAATTAATATGGTTTCTGTAATAACAGCTAATGAAATCTGAAAAAGCAAAACCAAAATGCACTGGGAAAGACAGATAACAGGAGGAAACATGTCTGAAATAAACTTCAGTGCAACAGTCATACTCAGATCTTCAACGGTAAAGCATTGTTTGTTTCAGTGGCTTAGCTTACTGTACTGGTCATAGCTGACACAAAACTAGTCTAGGTATTTGTGCTGCAGTGTGCAAGATGGATGGATCCAAAGGAAAAAAAATCACTTAGAGAAAATTTACTATAATTTAAGCAGACCTCAGCTAAGAAAACATTTATAGAAGAAAATATTTTAAAACACATTAGAGTTTGTGAAAAAGAAATGAGTGGTACAAAGCCTGTTTTCTATGACTCTATGGAAGATGATGTATGCGATCTGCAGAAATTAGGTGTTTGGGCTAATAGGATGCTGTGGTTTAACCCCAGTCAGCAGCTAAGTACCAGCCAGCAGCTCACTCTCCCCCCAGTGGATGGCAGAGAGAATTGGAAGGGTAAAAGTGAGAAAACTTGTGGGTTGAGATAACTACAGTATAGTAACTAAAACAAAGGCTGCACACACAAGCAAAAGTAAAACAAGGAATTCGTTCAACGCTCCCCATGGGAAGGCAGGTGTTCAGCCATCTCCAGGAAAGCAGGGCTCCATCACATGTAATGGTGACTTGGGAAGACAAACACCATCATTCCAAACATTCCGCTTTTCGTTCTTCTTCCGCAGCTTTATATGCTGAGCATGACTCCATATGGTATGGAATATCCCTCTGGTCATTCAGGGTCAGCAGTCCCGGCTGTCTCCCCTCCCAGCTCCTTGTGCACTCCCAGCCTGCTCACAGGTGGATTGAAGAGCAGAAAAGGCCTTGGCACTGTGCAAGCACTGCTCAGCAATACCTAAAACATCCCTGAAGTATCAACACAGTTTCCTGCACAAATCCAGAACACAACCCCCTACTGACTGCTATGAAGGAAATTAACTCTATCCCAGCCAAAACCAGCACTGAGGAGAAGAATTTGTCATTAGTGTGGAATTCCCCAAGATGCAACACATAGGCTCTAGGGAGGTAACTCACAGGTCCCTCACCTGGCCACCATTAGGTCACAAATCATCCCAGAGTATCACCTTTGTCATTAGATTGCCCAAAGATTGCTAATTATTCCTGCTGTTTGTCATTCACACAAAATACTCCACTTTTGACATGATGTTAGCAGGTTGGTTAACTACATTATTGGAAGCTCAGAGAGTCTATTGATCCTTACTGGAGTCATGATTTTGCTTTAGAGATTAAATGATGGTCCACTGGGTTTAAAAACAATCATTATTAAATAATCGTTAATTTAATTGTCTAGGTGGGAGATCGAGGAGAAAAAGAAAAATTAGAGAGAGGAGAAATAACTTCCCAGTTCCCCCCAGTAGCTTTCTGGGAACTCAGCAATGAAACATGTCTTTCCCTTGTAGAATGGAGACCAGCCAGTCTCTGTACCCTCCTGTGTATGTATACACAATAGTAAATAAAAATGTGGCCAAAAAGCGTATATGATCTCCATCCTCTTTTGAGAGAACATATCACAAGTGATAAAATGCACTTCTGATTATTGCAAGATAAAAAAGACAGGAAGTCTTTAAGAGGCTTCTTCGAAATTGCAATTGCCCTCCTAATTTCCTCAGTTCTTGCAAAGTGGTACTGTGCCAGTTCCTAGCTCTGGCTGTTATGAGAACAGAATAATAAAGGGTCTTTTTGCTTTTAAAACAAATAATTATTTGGGCAGTGAGCTACCTGTTACAGTACAAATAAAGAATATTTCTAAACCTGTCCAGTGTTTCAGAGGAAGAAGAGGCAAATGATTGGTGTCTATTTGGTGCTCCAATATCCCCTGTCTGGAAGAGTCACATGAAGTTAACCAAGTATTTGCCCTAGTGAATGGGGACAGGCGTTCATGTTACCTGACCCCTAGTCCAGACTGTGCCACAGAGTCACTCCTTACCCTCTTCCTGCCTTTTGCTTCCCCCAGTCTCTCTTCTGTTCACCCCCAGTGGGAATTCCCTCTGGGTGGGAGGAAACACTAATGTGTCAGTTCAGTGTCCAAACCAAACCTTTCAAAGGGCCCAAAGCTGTTTGTCATCTTACAAAAGCACAACATCACATCTCACTGCTGAGGCACATCTCCATGCCTGCAGTCACCCATTCTGACAGCCCTCAGGACCAGACCTGCAGAAGGATGCTTGGCTCATTGCAGCCTGGTGGATCTGTTTCCCTTCTTTCTGAAACCAGCAAGTCTCTATGCTGAGGAAGCTGTTATCATACAAGAGTTTAGTATCTGCTCCTCAGTGCTGGAGGACAGGAGCTCCTAATCTCATACAGCATAGCGCTCTCTAATTTGAACATAGCAGAAGCGCAGACACAGCTTTCACCAATTCAGAAAACCCCATGTGCAGACAAGTTTCTGTGATGCCAATGATATCATATCCCTCTAGTTGTGTACACATCTCTAATTCCTCTTGTTTATTCTCCATACTATGAACATTTGTATAGAGGCATCTGAGCAGAGTTCCAAATGAAGTTGGCTCATTGGCTGGAGCAGCTGAAATAGCTCTACATCACTCCCAGCATTTATTAGAGGTCCTGGCAACTGACTGGGAGTGTTGGGATGGAATGATGCCCGCCTCCCCCAACACATATAGCTTAAAGCTGCCTTGAACAGCCTGGCAAGTCTCCTACCAAAGCAGCTCTTCTGCTTCCTTTGGCAGACTGGCCCTATCAGCTTCCAGTAGACCTGGCCTCTTAAATCAAGTCCCATCTTCTAAATACCCAAACTCCTGACTGTGGGACCACTGTTCTAACCATTTATTAACCTGCCAAATGCACCTGCCCTTTTCAGGGTCCTCTCCTTTGACCTGGAGGATTGAAGAAAAACCTATCTGAGCCCCAGAGCCTCTAATCACGTCTCCCAGATCTCTGTCCTTCTTAGTGATTCGCAGGCTACTGTTATCTCCATCACTAGCACCCACATGGATCACTAGAAGTGGGTAATAGTCAGTGCGAATTACATGACCAGGCAGCATCTCTGCAACATTCCTGATTCAAGTCCCTGGTAGGCAACACACATCACTTGAGACTGGGTCAGGCTGACAGAGGGTGCCTCTGTGCCCTTTGAAGTAGAGTCACCCACTAGTATGACCTGCCACATTTTCCTGGCAGCATCAGTAGTGATCCTCTTTACTGGTGCGTCAGGAGGATGTTCATTGATGTGGTCTACATTTCCTCGTTAGCCCCAACCAGAGCTGCAAAGCAGTTCTGGGTGGGGACATCAGATTTTGGAGGTAGCCCTTTGCTTTTAATTGTCCAAATTTTTTTTTTATTATTATATTTTTTTTTAGTTACTAGCTCCCAGGTTGCTGGATCACTGCCCTCCTCCTTTTCTGTATGTGCTGTGAGGGATGCCTGTGGCCCCTGCACAGTCTGGGCTTGGAGCAAGCAGTGCAGCTCCCTATCAGTTTCCCTGACAACTTTTAGCGACTGACAGTGTCCTGCAGTTCAAATGACTGTACGTGGTATAAAAGCCTTTATAGATACAGTCTGAACACACAGATCGATTTACAGGGACACCCAGCAGCGGTGTCCAGCGTGTGGCCACCGCGGGCAGGGACATCCCCTTGGGCTTCCTGAGCACAGGCACTGCCTCAGGGCCAGCACAGCAAAAGCCTTTCTCCAAGGGATGCTATGTGAAGGAGCAGCAACAGCAGGGCTGCTGTGGGCAGGGCTGTGGGGGTACCGTCACACCCGTGTCATAGTGCCAGCACCCACAAACGCAGCATCACAACGCTCTGAGGCAGTATAAGGGCAGCATCCTTCCGTGTCCCACTGCCAGAGTGCCCGGCACTGCCACCAGGACTGAGCTGGCAGCCTGAAAGCACCCGAGAGGAATTCCTGGAGGCACCAGTGGAATTACTTGGAGGGGCTGAGGAGAGAAGACTGCCCGAAGCTGCTGGAGGAGGTGCTCTCCTGCAATTCCAGCTCCTGGAGGGGCCACATTCACAGCTCATTGGATGGATGGATGGATGGATGGATGGATGGATGGATGGATGGATGGATGGATGGATGGATGGATGGAAATCCTGTTTCAGTCATCAGGGAGATTGCTGTCCTCATCTTCTGGGGAGATAGTGTAGTGTAGTGTAGTCATAAGAAATAGGATGCACAGATGGCCCAGTGCCCCCCCCCCCAGTGCTTTATAGGTCCCACTGCCAGGCACAGGTAGGGTTCTTGCCCCCAGGGTTAATCATGACAGCGGCACTTTGCTACACCTGGAAGCCCCTGAGATAGCTCCAGGTGGAGGCAGAAAAGGCAGTGCCAGTGTCGCATTGTCCCCTTAGAGCCATACCCAGCGTGTGGACCAGGAGCAGGTCTTGCTCACATATGCTCAGGGAGTAGCCGATCGACAGCACTGGGGTCAGGAAGGAATTTTCCCCCGGGGCAGATTGGCACCGGTCCCCGGGGGTTTTTTGCCTTCCTCTGAGCACTGAGCATGACCACTTGTCAGGGCTCCTCGGTCCTTTCTGGCTGTGTTATTGCCTGGTGCTCATGCTCCGCGAAGGTGGCCCCTCGTGTCCTGCAGCTGGGGGGGGAAGGGCTTTTTTCCCCCCAGGCTGGACTAGCAAGCGTCCCTGGGGTTTTTTTGCCTTCCTCCGCAGCCGAGCACAGCCTCTTCATGGGGCTCCTTTGGGTCATGGTGTCCCAAAGGCAGTGGCTCGTGCTCCACGCAGGTGGCCCTTGTGCCTCGCATCCGGGGGGAGGCAGCCTTCAGCACTCCCAGGCTGGCCCCAGCGTGGCCCCGGGACTTGCTGCTGTCCTCTGGAGCATTGAGCACCACCCCTTGTCAGGTCTTCCCTGGCCCTTTCTGGCTGGGTTCTTCTTGCACTTCTCTCCCACCACCACAGCACCACTCCTGCCCTGGCTTTCCTTTGTCAGGCTGCAAGGGAGGCTTTTTGCAGCTAAACTGAAGGGTCTAAACTAAACCAGACTAAAATTAACTAAACTAAGCTAAACTAAACTAAACCAAGACAATTAAAATAACTTTATTTCCAAATAAATACTCTTTACACCTGTAACCATTCTGATTTGTGTCTTTGAAAGTACTTTTGGTGCGGAAATTCCCTTGGCATTTCAGGTAAATAATATTCTCCTCATTGTACAAGTCATTGTGAGTGCAGGGAATGGAAAAGAACGGAATAAAATGGAATGGAACACAATACAACAGAAAGCTATGCTATGTTCTGCATATAGAACCACAGAATAGCTAGGGTTGCAAAGAACCTTAAGCTCATCTAGTTCCAACCCCTTGCCATGAGCAGGGACACCTCACACTAAACCATGTCTCCCAAGGCTCTGTCCAACCTGGCCTTGAACACCGCCAGGGATGGACCATTGACAGCTTCCTTGGCCAACACATTCCAGTGCCTCACCAGACTTAAAGAGCTTCTTCCTTATATCTCACCTAAATTTCTACCATTTATGTTTAAACCTATCAACCCTTGCCCTGTCGCTGCAGTCCCTGATGGAGACTTCTTCTCCAGTACCCCTGTAGGCCCCCTTCAGGTACAGGAAGCTGCCCTGAGGTCTCCACGCAGGCTTCTCTTCTCCAGGTGGAACAGCCCCAACTTTCTCAGCCTATCTGCATGCGGGAGGTGCTCCAGCCCCTCATCATCCTCATGGCCCTCCTCTGGACTTGTTCCAACAGCTCCATGTTCTTCTGATGTGATACTTAACTGAGGGGTTTAAAACTCTTCTACACAACTGGGTCACTTGCTTGTGTTTCATGAGTGTTGCAGGAAAACCTGCGCACGTCCTAGCTAATGGATCCCAGCAAGAAGAGATCAGCACCTCCCTCTCCATTTCCTCCCCTTGGGAAGAGCTGCAGAGAGCAAAAAGGTCACCCCTCAGCCTCCTTTCCTCCACACTAGGCAGACCCAGTGTCCTCAGGAGCTCCTCACAGGAAGCTGCTGCCATCCATGCCTTCCAGCCCAGTCGCCAGCTTTGCTGTCCTCCTCTGGACGCATTCAAGGACCTTCATGTTCTTAAATGGTAGAGCCTAGAACTGCACCCAGTACTCAAGGTGAGCCTGCACCGCTGCTGATTACAGCAGCACAATCACCTCTTCCTCCTTTTTTTGGTTGGTTTGTTTTTGTTTTTGTTACTAGCTCCCAGCTCCCGGGATCACTGCCCTCCTCCTTTTCTGTGTGCGCTATGAGGGACGCTTGAGGCCCCTGCCCAGTCTGGGCCCGGAGCAAGCAGTCCAGCTCCCTCAGCTTCCCTGACACCTTTCAGCTACTGACAGTGCCCCGCAGCTCAGCCCCCAGTGCAGGAGGACCTCCACCACTGCGGACCGAGCGCAGCCCTGCCCATTGTGCACCCTCGCCTCACGAGACCCGTGCAGGCTCTTTCTGCACCCCGAGCTCCACGCTGCAGCCTCCCCTCTCATCGGCTCTGCCTGGTGCCGAAGCTGCCACCACCGAGGCAGCCGGAGCAGAGCTCCCAGACCAGGCCCTGGCCCTGAGGCAAGGGCTCCCCATCCCCACTGCACAGGGCCCTTGTCAGATTGAAAGTATTTATGTTCTCAAGCATTCATGTGATGATAATAATGTATGAAGTAAGAGAAATAAGGAGGGAACACATGGACATGGACCTTCTGGAGTGAGTCCAGAGGAGGGCTATGAAGAAGATCAGAGGGTTGAAGCACCTCTCCAGACAGGCTGAGATAGTTGGGGTTGTTCAGTCTGGAGAAGAGAAGGCTCAGAGAAGACCTTAGAGAAGCCTTACAGTATCTAAAGGGGCCTGAAATCTGGAGGGGGACATTTTATAAGGGTCTGTAGGTATAGGACAGCGAGGTAATGTTTTTCAGCTGAAACGGGGGATATCAGATATAAGGAGGAGATTCTTCGCTCTGCGGCTGTTGAGACACTGTCACAGGTTGGCCAGAGAAGTTGTGGATGCCCCTGGAAGTGTTCAAGGCCAGGTTGGATGGGGCCTTGAGCAACCTCATCAAGTGGAAGGTGTCCCTGACCATGGCAGGGGGATTGCAACTAGATAATCTCTGAGGTCCCTTCCAACCCAAACCACTTTGTGATTCTATGAACACATCTTCTCATATGTTTCGCTATGCAAAGCTCTGATATTTTCCACTAATTTTTTAATTATCTGGTTTTTAATTATTTATGTTTACCTTTAATGGCAGGTCTGGATTTTGCAGCAGCTCATTTTCAAATAAGCCTGAAATTACCTCATAATATAAATACTGATGTAATATGAATTCTGTATCTCCCTGAATTTCAGGGAGATACAGAATTTCAAGTAAAAAGCATGCTTTCTTGAAAAATGTAATTTTTTTTTAATATTTTTTTTTTTTTCTTTTGGAAAGCAGACATCTTCTGTGCTTGTTACGGGACCTTGTAGGGTACACACCTTAGTAGTGTACTTGCTCCAGTGATGGATTATGCTGCAACACCAGGGCATTATCAGTTTCATTGCATTCAAATAATGAATTAGTACTGTAAGCCACTGGTGCTTAAGCGCAGATTTTCCTTTATGAAAATGGAAGTGTGATATATTGCTCAAAAATATGGCAACAGGAAGGATGGGATAATTGCAATTGAAACTATGGGAGGAAGAAAACCCCTTGTGCAGTGATCATATTTTCTGATGTATGTTTAAAGCAAGTTCCTATTTTTAGCAAGCCCCTGCAAGGTGCCAGTTTCTCTGAAGATATAATGATCATATAACAAAGCCAAGTCAGGCAAGAAAACATGTTATAGCTCTTAGCTGGCATTGTCCATATATTTTACAGCAAATTAAGGAGTTAGAATGAAGGACTGTGTGTTTAACAGAAAACAGTGGGCGAGGAGTGTAAACAACTGCCATAAATGTCTTTAAGGTTTCCAGTGCTGAATGGCTGCCTTTCACCAGTGAGGTAGATGCCTTTTACTTGTCTGATGGGCTGGGATGTGATGACCCCAGAGGCATCAACTTATCCTGGCACAGGCTTTTGCTTGTGCCAGCAAACCTCCCGTCTGCACTGTTCACTTGCTGTACTGGAGACTTTTAATTTCAGAGCCTTTCATTTCCAGGCAGGCTTCAGCAGCTAAGTTTTCTGCTGAGTTCATTTGCACTAAACACTAAAATCCACCAGCCATTATATAGCAAAAGGGTCAGTGGGAAAATAGAGCTAACTTCGTGAAGAGTTAGCACATCAAGAACATCAAGGAGACAGATAGCTGTCTAGAGGGTTGTTTTAATGGTTAAGAAACATTATGAGTAGGCAGGAAACTGTTATCTCATCCTGAAATGACCTGTATTGGACTACTTGCTGATATCACACTGCTGAGGAATAACTTCAGGAATAGCATAGGAACTAGACTTAAACCTATTTTCTCAACAAGATAAAAATACACTTCTGTAAGATTCAACTGTGGCCTTCTTTTGCCAAGCTGGAAGTGATTTTGAAGTCACACCTTCCCCAAGATTGAGGAAACAGCAAATGTCTTTTGTTAAGAAGACCTAGCACAGAAGATGCTGGGACCATGCACACTTGTGCAGCGTCAGCCTGGTCAGTGGCTGCTGCATCGCTGTTTTACTAGTGGGAAGAGAATAGAATAATTTCATCACTAGCCCTCATAACTGGTCACTGGTATGTCAGGAGAATATAAAGCAGCTGTGGATTCAGATTCCAGTTTAACCGGTGCTTATGGCTGGAGGCAAATTCTGAATCTTCAGCCAGCTGAGGTCTCTGTTATTGGATAAAAGATGAAGCACAGTGCATCTATACAGACAGCCAAAGTGTAGGCAAAGAAACATCCTCTACCATGGTCAGCACACAGGCACTCAAGTAAACCAGTACTGTGATTCTGCTTTAGCAGTAGACAGCTAGTGTGTCTTGATTTCTGGACATTAGACATAAGCTGATGGAAGCAGTAGCTTTCTTTCTGGCTGAATTAAGAAGAAATTAAGTACTTTTGCCCTTATGGAGTCTAAACTGAAGAATGGTACTGCAGCCACAAAGTGCCTCAGAAAGAAGGACAAGAACTTCTTCAAGCACCAACTGCAAAGCCAAGGCTTAGGAAATGGGTGGATGAAGCCATTGGCAAGGAAGCAAAGGGGTCAGCAAGTAACAGTGGGCAAAGAGAGGACCAAAAGGGGATGGCATGAGAGAGCTCTTCCATGTGCTGGCTGCAGAGGCTGGCTCAGACATGAGTATCAAGGAGGCCGTCCTTGCTTAGTTGTGCTATGCTTAGGGAAAAGGGTATTTTTTACTAAATTATATACTTTCTCAAGAAATACTTGTCTGCTGTTACCTTCTCAAGAGACTCAGGTGGAAGGTTCATGCTGATTAAACAGCAAGCTAATAAGCTACAGTATTATGAAACCTGGTAAAGTCTGTGCCTTTTAGTAACCCTTACGTTACTAGCTTTTGTGCTTTCTAGATACAGCTAGATATGCTTGATGCCACAGCTTCTGAAACTACCTAAGCACTGGCTTCCATGATAACAAACACACTTAGACTGTTATGCAGCTTGACAGAAAGTCATGTTGTCAGATTTTACTTTGTATGAAATTGACATCCTTCTATTAAAATTAATGGAGCTGCACAGCTTTGCGCCAGTTGAAGACGTAGCCCATTAGTCTTAGTTTCTAAACAGAAAGAATAGTGCTCTGGTACAATAAATGTCAGCCATAGGCCTTTCACTTATTTCTTTCTAGTATTTTAGAATAATATGGTAAGGGAATAGTGTTTCATAGAACAACATTGTTTCTGTACTCTAGCATTAAACATTAAGATGGTACTGGACAATGTAATTTTTTCTACAGTAATCAAAACAAATGTCTGAGTTTTAAAAACGAAAAAAGCATTAAAGAAGACATGCAAATCTAATCATACAATAAAGTTCCTCTGTTTGCCATAATAGATATATCTGTAAACTTATATATGTGCAGAGATCCTTTTTAACAGTGCAAGTAGCTAATCAGCGAAACCACAGGGACTCTTTCTCAGTGAGTTTCTTACTGAAGACTTTTATTTTCAAAGTGTCCTGGGTTCAGCAGTAGCAGTCATGTTTTTTCCTTTGTGTTAACTGGTGCAGTGCTGTGCTTTGACTTCTAGTTTGAGAACAGTGTTGGTGAAGCCGATGTTTTCAGTTGTTGCTAAGTGATGTTTACCCTGACCAAGGACTCTGTGAGGCTCATGCTCTGCCAGGGAGGAGGGGAGGCTGTGAGGAAGCAGAGATGGGGCACCTGACCCGGGCTAGCCGGGGAGGTATTCCATACCACAGCACGTCATGCCCGGGGTGGGGGGTAACTGGGAGTTACCTGGAAGGACACGGGCTTCCGGGTGGAACTCGCTTTCTTGGCCGGTGGTATCGTATTCTCTTCTCTTGTTATTTTCCCTTATCATTGTTTTAGCTGATAGTAGCGGTGGTGATTTGTTGCTGGACTGTTGTCTCAACCCGTGGGAGTTGCACTCTCTCGATCCTCCTCCCCGTTCCTCCGGGAGTGGGGAAGGGGAGAGCCCCGGTGCAGGGGGGGGGGGAGATGGACACGGACCTTGATTGTTGTCAGCTCAGCACCACTCACTGGGAGTGAGTGAACAAGTTACCTGACTGGGTTTAAACCACGACACAAAGCCATGTTTTTTCAGACTCTGTTGTTATCTCTGTAAGGATACTGAGGTATCGTAAAGAGAATTTGCTTTGGTGTTGCACCAAAGAGAAATATGGTCCAGAAAGAGGAACACTATTTTGAAGTGTGTTTCTCAGCAATGTAATACTTGCCTACTGACTGTATCCAAATCCTTCTTTTTAAAAACTTGGAATGTGTCTCATGCATGTTTTCCTCCTATATCAAGAAACAAGTTCTGAAACAGAAAAAAGATATACAAACCATGAGCATTACTTATGGGCCTTATGAATAGCATTGTAAAATGCTGAAAAAAAATGTGCATACTTTGTATTTCATGGATTTGTGTGTGGAAAGTTTAGCTAGTAAAGAATTAAGCTAAAATACTAGATACAAGGGAATTTTGTTCACCAAGATACAAAATATATTGGATATGGGAGCATACATGTCATAGGTCTTTCTACCCTACTAGTTCATGATTATTTTCCTATATACATTTTATGTTGGTTTATTAAACAGTTGATATCTGCCTAACAACTTTCTACTTTATTTTAGAGTCATCTGATATGATGCACTAAAAGAACATCCCATCATACCTATATTTCAATCTGGCAGGGTCTTATAATTTAAAACCAAGACCCCTTTGAAATGCCAGTATACTATTCTTTTTTACCAGATCAGTGGAAGAGTCTAATTAACTTGGCAGAATACCTGAGTCATTGATTACAACATCTGCTCTGCTGGGAATGATCCAGCACAGCCATCTGTCTTTCACCATGCAAATCAAGTGGCTGAGGGTAGATTTAATATTTTTCAACAGCAAAGAGTAGAAATGAACATGATACAAAATTTAAAGCTGTGTTTCTGAGACCATCAAGGCTAGCTACTGGAGTTATGCATAGACCAGCATATTGGACTGGGGAGAGATGGTTTGTGCCAGAACATTATTAGAGAAGGACAAGTAGCAAATGCACTCAGTTGGAGCTCACAGGGTTCATTACCATTTTTGTCTCAACTAACTAATCAGCATCAATCCCAATATTATGCCTCAGTCATTCGTTTTTGAGGGTCGCTCAAGCAAAATATAATCTCAGTATCCTAAATGTCATCTTCACAGTGAAATTTGCTAACAGCTCAATATCAGTGAAAACAGTGGGGAAGAAAAAGGTCTTTCTCCCATCATGACAGCTATGCCAACAACCCCCTCTGTGTATATCTAATTATGCTGATGGAAGAGTACTTCTGTCAGCTTAAATAACCTTGTTCTGAGAAGCAGCTTTTCCTTGAACAGTTGAGGGTGTTTCTCCTGTGGCTGCCAGCGTTGCATAACCCAGCAGAGCTGAATGTCCAATGGGAAGGACATGCCTGAGACATGAGCCTGGGCCATTCATAGCTGTGCTCTTCTAAGAGCAAACTTCCATTTTGCTCCCTTGTCTCCAGGATGAGTGGTCAGACACTGCAGAGTCAGTGCCTGCAGTTTAATAGTCCATGTAGGAATGAACAAGTGCGCTTAGTCCTTCTTTTAGAGGCCCAAACCCTTGTTTTCAGAGGCTATCAAGGTCTAATGTTTCCAGTGAGAAAGTGGTGTTTGCAGTCTGGCTGGAACATTTACATTGTAAAATTACTGGCGCAAATACCTCTCTGACTGAAGTAAAAACTTTCACAATCTGTAAGGTTAACTTTCAAGTGGATTCTATTCATTTCACTGATAAAAAAATGTTTACTATTCAAAGAGCAGCAGTATCACAGGTTGGTGTTCTGCAATCATTACATGACTAGCAGGTCCAGTCTGATGCTGGATAGCATATAAAAACCACATTAGCCATATGGAAACTGCATCTCATTCTTCCTGTCCAACAGAGGTGAACAGTGGCTTTAACAATAGTGCCTAATATTAATAATGGTGTCTCCTTACCACATAAGACTGGTGACAGACAAGTGTTGACACTGTGCTACGATGCCAAAACAAGAGGTAAAGTAGGGTTTAAGATGAGGGAAAGCAATCCAGCATTGCTCACTGGTGTACCAATACATACCATAAGATACTGATACGGAAGGACAGCCTATGGCTTGTTTAGTTCATAGATTCAATATTGCAGCAAGTTCCACAGGAATACAGGTACTGTATCCTCCATTGATCTTTCTACTTTCACACTGTGGTAGTGGAAAATTTTGTCTAAGTAGTTGTCTTTTCCATGCATCACATTTTCTTTCCTCTTCTCTTTTCTCGTATCTGTATTTTACTTTTTTTATGTTGTGAGATTTCTTTTTGTTGTGATTGTTGGAGGTTTTCTTTGACTTTTTAAGAGTTCTAGCAGCTTTCCTCAGTGGCTGCAGGGGAAGCAGCAGGAGAAAATGAAGGCAACAGCCTGCCATGGTGTGTTCAAAGAAAACCACTGGGTTTCACCCACATTCAAAGCAGCAGTTTTAGCAGCCAGGTGTTGCTGCCCAGGCTGAAGAGAGACATTAATTGGCATATAGCGCATCTTCCTAATCACATTAGAGACATCATCCAAAGCCCATTGAAGTCAGGTCCTACTAACTTTACTGGTCTTTAGGGCACATGGCAACACGCCCTAAACAGCACCCAACAGCACAATATGGCATACATATGCCCCCTTTGTGCTCAGCCTCGACTTTCCCCTCCCTTTCCCAAAATAAAGGAGACCCTGCAGGCTTTGCTGCTTGTTGAAGTGCTGGGTCAACATTCTGCAGTAATTTGTTTGGCCTGAAAGGTAGCTACAGTAAATGTGTTAGTGGGAACATGCTTCTTTTATTCCTTCCCTCCCCAATGCCTCTATAAAGCTCTGGTTTGCACAGACTTTAATTAGAAAAGAGGAATTTTGCATGCTTTCCAGCTGGGCTTTGTTGGATTTAATTGTCATTTTAGCTTTTATTTTTATTGAATTTGTAGCAAAACAAATTGATATAATCCTCCAAGCCAAAATAGATATAATCCTCCAACCCAGCAGGGAATGCACTAATGGAAAGAAAGTTAGGATAAAAATAAACCACTTCACCCTGCAAATATCTTTGTCATTTAACAGAAGCTGCATGCTGCCATGTAGACCAAAATCCCTTATTTCCACGGCACTATTTTGATTTCATGAGTTTCAGAATTTTCTTAAATGGATTGAATGACACGTTTTATTTACTTTCTTTGTTTATATTTTAAAAAGGTAATAACACTGGTTTCAGTCCAGACTACAGGGTCACTGCTGACAGCCACACTCTTCAGGAAGAACTGGGCTTTGCTGTTTTCTTCATTCTTCATTCATTTTCTTCAGTCCAGTTTCTTCCAGATGATCACTGGTCTTGAACACAAAGCTACATGTGTGGAAGAGGCTGATGTTTGCATCAGTGGCCCATCTGGCAGGAATGAATGGGCTTCATTAAGGAACATCATCTGACAGGTGACATGCCAAAGCCATGACACATAGATCACTTGTGTCCGATGTCAATTCTCCACACTGCCAGTTCAAATACATACACTCATCAGGATGGGCATGATGTACATAGACACTTGGCATATGGCAACAAAGATTCTGCATTCCTAAGGAAAGAAACGGGGAAATGTGTATGTCAGCTACAGTGAAAGTTAATCCAAACTATTGGGAGAAGACATTGTAGCACTGACAAAAGGGAAGTAAATCTGTTTCTCTCGTGAGTACAAGAGACATGGCTTTAGGCACAGTGGGTAAGACCTTGTTTACCAAAATTTCCACCTGCAGTGAAGCTTAGGCAGAACTTAGACATCTAAGCCCCAGGCAGCTTTCCAAACTGCCCAAAATGAACTTCTTCAACCACTGTGTTTGTCATGGGTGTACACATATACAGAGTTATCCATCTATTTATCTTGCAGCCCAGAGTTCCTGATGGCCCAACATCATGTGAAGAATGTCCATTGTCTCAACAGCCCAAAGACTGTAGACTGATCCTGGTGTGGGGACTGAGTCTGTTTTGTTTAAAAATGACATTGGTCATAGTATTATATGCCTAGATAAATCCTGCATTCACTAGGGTATTATGCAAGAGATCACTGCTAACACAAATTTATTCTCAGGTAGTCACTTATTCCCCTTTCACCTGTTCTGAATCCAGAGGACCTGATGATCACAGATGGTAACCTGGGCATACATACATATTTACATATAGAGATAAAGGACTTCAGTGTAACTAGTATTGGTTAGAGATTGGACATCATAAGCCGAGGAGTTCAGCTCATTGTTAAAGCTTGAAAGACATAATATTGGAAATGGTGAATGATGAATAGCTTGTGGCCTTTGGCCAGGGCTAGAGCAGTTCAGGGGCTCTGCACTGTTGGGGATAGGACAATGATGGTGGCCAGAAAAAAGGTGAAAATGTAATACTGATGCTGAACGCAGTATGGCCTGCAGGCCTACTACAAGAGCTGCTGCCAGCAGTGTAAACAATGCATTTAGCCTTAGGAAGAGGTTAGGGTTAAGACAGATACCATGAACTGATGACGTAAGTTTGTTAAACAATCAGCAAAAGCTTAGAATGGTTGGAATTCACACCAGTATACAGGATAAAAGGATTTGAAGAGCAATTTCCCTTGTGACTCCTCAAATTTTGGCAAATTAACATATGGACGGTTGTTGGGCTTGAGTTTGCTAGGCAAAACCAAACAGTAATGTTGCAAGATTAGAAAATGGGGCAACAGGTCTAAAAAACCTGGCACTTAGGCAGATCAGCATCTATAGCTGAAGGCTGTGGTTAAGGACAGTTGTCTTGGAAACAATACTTTCTTTCTGCCCTACAAAATAAATTGGATGTTGGGCAGACAGAGTCTCCTGTCTCTGTGAGGAGTAACTCTGTAGTCACATGGATAAAAATGTGACATCCAGTGCAGAAACCCCAGCATCCCATATGAGCTCTAGGTAATATAGTGAAGAGCAGAATGGAGAGAAGAAGGGTGAAGTACGAGAAGCAGAAACCTTCTGAATCACATAGATTTATTGACGCTTGGATATTTGAGCGCAGTTCTGTGTTGTGCTCATATCCAAAAATGTGAGGTGAAGCTGGTAGGCATGTCCCCAGTACAACTGCTGGGGGGTCACATTATTTTTGAAAAATGATTCTTCCTCCTGTGATGGTGTCGTGGTTTAAACCCAGTCAAGCAATTCATTCGCTCACTTCCCCCCCTTTCTTGCCCTCCCCCTGCTCTCGGAGGGACAGAGAGGAGAATCAAAAGAATGCAACTCCCACGGGTTGAGATAAGAGCAGTTTAGTAACTAAGGTATAACACAGATCACTACTGCTACCACCAATAATAATAATGACAAAGGAAATAACAAGGGAAGAGAACACAACACCTCAGCACCAGCTGACCGATAACTCGCCCCCCAAGCCCGACCAAGCTCCGACCGATACCTCCTCCAACCCTGCAGTCTCCCAGCCCTTCCGGCTAACTCCCAGTTACATCCTGGGCATGACGTGCTGTGGTATGGAATACCTCTTTGGTCAGGTTGGGTCAGGTGTCCTGTCTCTGCTTCCTCCTGGCTTCCCCTCCTCCCTGGCAGAGCATGAGGCTCACAAAGTCCTTGGCCAAACCAAAACATCGCTATCAATTCTGTTCCCAGGCCGAAAGTCAAAACACTGCACTGCACCAGCTACCAAGAAGGAGAAAAATGACTGCTACTGCTGAACCCAGGACATTATCCACCCCTTATTCCATACCATTCACGTCATGCTCAGATCCCACATTTTCAATATACCATTACTCTTATCTTGGTGCACTCTTATCTTAGTGCAGGGACCAGTCCCTATAAAGCTGCTGTGTCCATCTGGTCCATGTCAGGCTCCATCTCTTGTAACAGTCTTCCAGAGCAGGAGAGACTGTGTGCAGTGTTCACACTTGTGAATAACCTGGGCAATAGTGTCCATTGCTAAGTCTACCCCTTGATCATGAGTCCATCACTATGTTGCATCTCTGCTCTGATGGCCTGAAGTGCCACGGGCCCACCAGGCTTAAAATAATTCACTGTCCCCTTCAGCAGTTTCTGCAGCTTGTTGCTGGGGACTCCATACAGCTGCCTTCCATCTCCGACGCTTCCAAAGCACTGGAGGGGCCCAGTGGACTAGATACTTGCCCATACTGTCCCACACACCCTGCCACTCATGACTGTCCAGCTTTGGGGAAAATCTCTTGGTCACCCTATATCGTCGTCTAACCCCAGACAAGACCCAAACCCGACTCTGCTTAACTTTTGAGATCAGACAAAATGGTTGTGGGTAGAACACACTCTGTATGTGTGCCAACATGCTGATCCCCATCACAATCAGCAGGCAGGTCCCAAGGATACCCAAAGGCCATTCAAAACCTTCAGAACTCTCAGTTGATGCTGCTGTACTTGTCACTGGGGCTGGTGTAGCTGCTGTGCTTGCCGGCTCTCCCACCGCCAGCTTCTCTTTTCCTGAGTCCAGCTCTTCCTCCTCTGCCTTGCTGGGAAGTGCTGCGTGGTCTCCTGCATCCTCCTGGGGCTCGGCAGGCGGCTTCCGGGGGATGCTCTCGGCCGTCGCGGGGCTCGGCTCGGCCGTGGGGCTCGGCTCGGCCGTGGGGCTCGGCTCCTCCGCGGGGCTCGGCTCCTCCGCCGCCTTCTCCCGCTGCTCGGCAGCCGCCTCCTTCCGCTCCTCGACCGCCCCGACCTCCTCCACCGGCAGCCGTCCCCAGGCGGCCTCCGGCCCCGCTTCTGCCGCCGCCTGGTCCCCGGGACCGCTCTCCTGAGCCGCTTCGGCTGCCGCCGGCTCCCGGGGCCGCTCCCCCTCGGCTCCCCGCAGCCTCACGAAGATGGAGAGTAGGGCGAGGGCCAGGACGGTGAAGAGCAGCCGGACGGCCAGGTACAAGTCCACGGCCACGTCCGTCCCGCCCTGCTGCTGGAGCCCGCCCGTATTACAAGTCATTGCCATAAAGCACAGTGAGACAAGAACCTTAGCCCAGGCCCCACACTTGATAAACACTAACACACCAAATACCGGCTCTACGTAAGTTACAACGGTCTGAAGCTGTGAGATCAACAAGAACACCTCTGAGAGCCAATAAATCAGCATTGTGATGAGTGACTATTAATCCAGTCAAATCTGTCGTTATCTCAACCCTTTGTGCCCCACGTTGGTCGCCAAAAAGAACTGTCGTGGTTTAAACCCAGTCAGGCAATTCGTTCGCTCACTTCCCCCCCTTTCTTGCCCTCCCCCTGCTCTCGGAGGGACGGAGAGGAGAATCAAAAGAATGCAACTCCCACGGGTTGAGATAAGAACAGTTTAGTAACTAAGGTATAACACAAATCACTACTGCTACCACCAATGATAATAATGACAAAGGAAATAACAAGGGAAGAGAATACAACACCTCAGCACCAGCTGACCGATAACTCGCCCCCCAAGCCCGACCAAGCTCCGACCGATACCTCCTCCAACCCTGCAGTCTCCCAGCCCTTCCGGCTAACTCCGAGTTACCTCCTGGGCATGACGTGCTGTGGTATGGAATACCTCTTTGGTCAGTTTGGGTCAGGTGTCCTGTCTCTGCTTCCTCCTGGCTTCCCCTCCTCCCTGGCAGAGCATGAGGTTCACAAAGTCCTTGGCCAAACCAAAACATCGCTATCAGTTCTGTTCCCAGGCCGAAAGTCAAAACACAGCACTGCACCAGCTACCAAGGAGGAGAAAAATGACTGCTACTGCTGAACCCAGGACAGATGGAAAGGGGACAGAACCTTTGAAAGAGAAGCTGCATAAACCTTGCTGAACATCTTGATCAGATGCATTATTCTAGCCAGTGTTAGATGGCTGCAATTGACAGCATGGTCCTTGCTGTACATAAGCTAATTAATACTTGGGAAGTGCAGAGGATGAAAAGAGAAAAACTTATGTTAAATCATGTTAAAGATGAGAGGATTTTTAGATGATGTTTAGGTTAGGTTCCCTAAAGCAGGCAGCCCTTCCAAAGAGAATACATGAAAACTTCCTATAACCCTTTGGTAAGAGCTGAGTCTTGAAATCCACCGAAGTTCTGTTGGCTTCTTCGTATTACACCACTTCAAAAATCCTTCCTGTCTTGTTCTGCTTGTATAACCAATATCAAACCTTTCCTTTCCGTACTTCTTTCCCAATATATAATTTTCCCTGTAAAGATCTATCTATAATCAATCCCTTAAGACTAAACCAGGAATGGATTTGGGGATCCTGCTATGCAGTTAGTTAATGCCTAAGAGAGCTCTTTGGCTTTCATCTGAAGGAGAGCCAGTTCAAGAATGTAAATGAAGTTGTGGTAGGTTTGCGCTGCTCTTATTATCTAGCTTAGATACTTGTTTCCCAGGTGATTAAGAAGTTGAATCATTGTTCACATGCCTAATGACAGCTGGGAGACAGGCCTGGAGTCTGTATGGATTAGTAAAACAAGATTTCAATTTTCATCTTTCTTACCTAATTTCTGGGACAAATGATTGCTGCTTAGTTAATGTGGAGAATATACAAGAAAAAGCTGCTTAAGTACTCTCACTCTGGACTGATATACAATTTCTAAAAGCCCAAAAATTGTCTTGTGGACTGAAGACTATGTGGATGGCATTGGCTGAAGTGCATGGTACCCTTGGGGTGCTGAAAGATTATGGATGGTACCAAAAAGAACTATGAAGCATTGCTGTGTGAATTATAGTCTGTCTGATCTCTCGGGGTCGAAGGACTTACAATACCTTTTTGAGTTTGTGTAACATCCTAACTACCTCTCAGGAATATTAAGGAGCCAGGAATGGGTGATACACTTGTCTCTCCATTCTCAAGTTTATGTAATGACTGTCTGGATTTTTAATTTTTTTCCAAGAAATAACTATAAAAACAATTAATTATGCTTAGCATTTAGACGCACAGTGATGTGATGGGCAGTGCATGCAATTTCTAATTACATTACAAATGAAATCAATTTCTTTGTTGTTGCATATAAGTGAGATTGAGAAGTTTATTCTTCTGACCCAAAGTTTCACAGAGTTTGTTCTTCTCTTTCTCTCTCTTTATCTTCAACAATGGACAAAGTTACTTGAAAGTGTTTTCACTGAATTCATTAAGGATAGTTTTGTGATGACAAAGACCTGCAGTCAAGGAACACTGACACTGTAGTGTGCAGTCATTATTATTTACCATCTTTGCTGTAGGCCTCTTGAAAGCAGCCCCTAAAGTGGCAGCAGATGTTGTTACAAAAGTCAGTGATATATCCCACCGGGAACTGCTTAGGAAAACTCTCCCTCTGATCCTGTTAATACGAATCAACCTGGCAATCAATGTCAAGGATGACTGTCAGATACAAACTACCATATGGGGGAAAGAAAGTTTAATCAGGCAAAAAAAATAGGGTTGGAAAATTTAACTAATCTTGATACTATTCCTCAGGACAGTCTGAGGTCAGGCAACTTGAGTAGAAAATATTGGGAAATGAACCTTTTATTGCTGGTGTCAGATCCTGTGTTTTCTTTAGGGAACAGACAGATTTTCACAGATAGAGTAAAAACGACAGCAAAGTTTTTGTTTATATTACCATGGGTTATCTGATATTCTTGTTAATAGTTACATAATAAAATAATAAAGTGATATTGCTTTATTTATGTTCAGTTGTCAAGGAATAATACTCTCTAAGTTTTCCATCGTGACTCCCAGCCTTTGTGACTAACAAAAACAATTGCCTTGCTCAAGATTTGTGCAAGCATCTCACCACCTGTGTTACGAAATCTTACTCTGCAAAAAATTCCATTATGAAATAGTTTCCATTAAGAAATACATTCTCTCTCTTTTCCATAAAGATTTCATGGCTGTAATGAGAACAAGTTGGAACCTTTGTTCTGCACCTTGTGGATGGTTCCTGCTCCAGAGGGTTTTCACTTCCAGTTGTGAGCTGTTTATGGCTTGTGAGCTAGATAATGTGATAGCAGCACAGATTATCCTGATCTTTTGTCATCTCTCAAGACTATAAAAATTAATATCCTGAGATAATAATAAATGCAGTTCCTTGATTTGCAATACTGTCAAATATTGATTGTAAATCTAAGTAAACAAAGATTCATCCAGATGTAAGTCAGCAGATATCTCTAAGCAACAAGGCACAAAGGGTAAAAAAAATACAAAGACGAAATTTTGGTATTTTTTACAATGTAGCTGATAAACAGAAAGTAAAACTTTGAGCTTTGAAACTTGTATTTTTGTGCTGTTATCTGAAATCAGATGGCTGATGCTTGTATATGCTTGTATTTTCAGATTATGAGTCTGCTTTTTGGAATGTTATTGTACAAGATACTGAACCAATTACTTATCTGTGTAAACCATGAAAGATAACTGCTGGCTGGTTATTTAGAATAATACAGTGAACAAAACTGTAGTCTAGGAACCAGGGATATACATGGCAGGTGGTTAGAGGCAGCAAATAACTACAGCTCAGTTGGCTGTGATAATTTGCAAGTGCTCACCTCCTAGAGACTGTTTCTGCCTCTTCTTTTGATCCGGGACAAGGGATGTCACATCTCTAGGCTCGTTTCAGTCCTTTTCTGTTTTGTTGCCAAGAGAGCAAACTACATCCTGGGGTGCGTCAAATACAGTATAACCATGCTGTCAAAAGAGATGATTATCCTGCTCTGTTCATCATTGGTGTGGCCTCACCTTGAGTCCTGTGAGCAGCTCTGGGCCCCACAATTTAAGTCACAATGTGAAAGTCCTTGAGTGTGTCCAGAGCAGGGCAATAAACTGGTGAAAGGGCTGGAAGAAATGGTTGAAGACTTTGGGGTTGTCTAGTTTGGAGAAAAGGAGACCTCAGTGCTTCCTGCAGCTTCCTGAGGAGTGAAAGCAGAAAGAAAGTTGCTGATCACTTCTCTCTCATATCCAGTGACAGGACGTGTAGGAATGGTTTGAAGCTGCATCAGGGAGGTTTAGACTAGAATTCAGGAAGAATTTCTTTACTGAGAGGGTGGTAAAATCCCCTGGAACAGGACTTCTAGAGATCTGGTCAATGCCCCAAGTTTGTCAACATTTAAGAGGCATTTGGATAATACCCATAACTATATGCTTTAACTTCTGGTCAGCCCTGAACTATTCAGGCAGTTGGACTAGATGATTCCTGTAGGTCCTTTCCAACTGAAAAACTTGTCTTTCCTTGTATCTTGTCTTCTCCTCTCCTCTTCTCTCCTCTCCTTTCCTCTCCTCTTTCTTGCAGTTGAATTATCTGAATTAGAGCCTTTTCCCAAGCAGTTTGCTGCATCTTTCATAGCAAAGTTTTCCTGTTATGTGTAAAGATAGATACTTAATAAAGGAGAGCTTATGCTGTCTTTAACATGCTTTTTACTGTGTTGCAGTAAAGTCAGTAAACCTAGATTTTACTTTCTGCCATCTTTTACTCAGTGTTTGAAGGCTGTATTATTGCCACAGTACATAATTTTGCAAAATTACCTCATTTTGAAATTTTGAATATATTTTCATCTTAAAAATTTTATAATATAATAGAAATACTTTTCACAGCTATCATTCTCCCTTGTTTGTAGGCTAGACAGGTTTTGTGCTACTTTATCACCCCCCAGGAGTCATCTACGCATCCTTCATGCTAACAGGACAGTGGACAAGACTGGCATCATCAGAAAAGGTTGGGAGATTAACCTCTACTTATGCACTGAAAATGGAGTTTAGCTTTAAATTATGCTCCTACCTCAAGCTTGTGAGTCTAAAAGTCACCTATGACTCACCATTATGTTGCTGGCAAACACTCTGGAGCTGTTTCTCCTCTGTGCTACACAGCTGGAGACACATACTCTTGGTATGACACGGGAACTTATCCCCTCTTGTGCCCCATGAACATGGGGGCCCTCCTTTAGAGAACTTGACAATTTGAAATATACCTTTTTTCTGACCATGTTGACTGACTTAGCTAAATGCTCACAATTTGTCATCATGGAAAGACCTGATGTCGTTGTCTCTTATGAACATATTTCCTAAAAGAGAGCATTTCTCATCAAGTTTCAATCGAATGAAGTTTTGCACTTTTCAAAGGGTTTCAAACAAGTCTAGTGCCAAAGGTGATATCCGGGAAAGGTGGGAGCCAGAACACAGAGATGAAATAAACTCAGGGAGGTCTCACAGCTAGACACGTTAATAGATGCAGAGGTTCCTGATGTACAGCCCACTGGCCTGATCTCTTGATGACATTGCCTTCATCTTGCTTGACCCAATATCATTTTCAGAGCAACCTATATGTTCCTTCTCTTCTAAAATTGAAAACTATCATATCCTACCCAAATCAATTAAAATTAAGACAGAAACACAAGGCAAAGCCTTACTGATACCCATTGTCTGTTCTTGTTTTACAAGAGAGCTGTTAGCCCATGGCCATTAAGGTTTTCCTCAGTTTTCCTCTGTTATTTTTAAAAATGGTGTGTAAAACTATCCTTTTCTGAGTAGTGTTGCCCCAACCTGTAATGCTGTGTGGGCTAGTAAAAGCAATTGCATATTTTTATTGGCAGTCCAGACCTTGTATCAGTGGCAAACAAGAGCCTTGTAAACCATTTCTTTTCTAATCTTTCTCTAGTTCTGCATATAATTATGCATGCATAAAATGTATGGTAATTTTCTGTATTTCCACACATGTAGTGTATAGAGTACCCGAACTCCTCTTTTTTACCACTTTTCATGACCAGAGGGGCGTTAGATACATGTCCATGTGATAACAAGAAGTTTATTCTATTGTCCCCTTTTCCTTTTTGGCATCCCTTTTTCTCACATTGTTCATCTCTGTGTTTGTATTTGTTACCTGATAACTTGCATCAAAACCAGTACTTTTAAAAAGCTGTGAGATGTCTGCAGCATGAGTTATATTCATCAGGGTATGCAATTTTCCACAATTTTAACCAAAAACAAAAAAAAGGGGGGAAAAGATAAATACATGATTTATACCACTTTACTTCTCCTGAAGCCCTGTTTAGGAGAGTGTTAATTCCTTTAGCCACTAGGTTGCTAATACCTCCTGTTGTCTGTGATTTCTGCCTGAGCAATATATGTACACCAAAGAAACATAATACATTATCAAACTTAGTTGTGTAAATATAAGTCAGAGGCTTACAGCCAGCCAATACAAATACTGATGAATCATTAAAATGATCATTAAAAGTATCAATGCAGACAAGCTCAAGTAAGAACCACAATTGTGCCTTTATGTTAAAATTCAAGTTTAAAATATTCTTTTTATCCAATACTTTCCTTGTCCTTTTATGAGTTTAATTCTTGTGGCAATGAGAAATATTTCTGAATAGAAAATTAAATACACTTCACTCATCAACATCAAATTCTGCCATATTGTAAGTATCAGCAAGGGATTGACTGTCCTTGTGCCCACTGCATTTGATACAGTTATCACTCTGCAGTGCTTACCCCCGCCAAACACACACCTTTTACGTTTCTTTTCCTTTCTTCTTTCCCCATCAACTCTGAGCCCAAGGGCTGCTTCTAGCAGTGCTTTTAATGGCTCCTTTGAAGTCTGACACTCTATTACAAGAGCTAAATTGAGAGCCATTTAACACCCCCTATTTCATTTTCACTATAAAATAAAAGAGTGTTAAATGCAGGGAAGCCTGGTGAAAGCCCTATCCAGACCCACAGGGGACTGATTTTATTGATGGCTGTTCTGTGAGGTGTCAGTTCAGTGCCCCACCTCCCTGTCAGCCAGACTTGGGGTTACAGAAGGTGGCTCTGGCTGTAATCATTGCCTTTCCACAGCTTCTGTTGTCCTAGCTGCTCTACTGGGTTTTGTCCGCATTGATAGCAAAAATACTTTCCAGTTAAACTCGTTTCATCCTAGGTGGCCTAGCACATTGTTTGTGACTACTTTCCTGTCTCAGACTGCTTCCCACATCACCCTTCTCTCTTCAGTGAAACGTCCTTCTCCAAGGCTCTGCACCTCACTCTGACAAGAGTCAAACCTGAGGAGAGACCACTGTGTTCCAGCGCCACAGAGAAAACAGCTGTTCAGTCGACACGCTTTCTGTGTTCAGTTCAAATAATTGATGCTCAGTGTTTCCCAGTAAATCCTCACTTTAGGGGGTGAAATTAATGATTACAGTATAATCCTTCAACTGCCTTAACCAGATGACAATAATGGGATTGTAAATGAAAAACAAAAGCAGTGCAAAAAGTATACTGAATGGTCACTAATTACATCAAAAAGTGCTATGGTGCTATAAGCCAGAACTTTATTATTGTGCAAACAAAAGAAAAAGCCTTACTGTAAAGTCATGAATATTTTTAAAACACCAGTAAGTAGCTGCACATCTTTCAGTAGGAGCAAGATCTTCTGAAGCCTATTTCAAAAGAATGACTAGGAAAGAGTAAAGATTTTCAGGAAGCAGCAAATAGCTAACAATGACCATAGAAACCATTCCTAAAGAGAATGCACCTTATGCTTCTGAACTTCCAAGCGATAAAGGATCTACTAAAACTGTAATGTGAAATAACTTCTAAGTATCAGTGCAAAAGGACTCTGCTGTAGTTTCCTCATCCTCTGCCAAGGTTAAACAGTCATTATGCTATTATAAACACTTCTGTTCCAGAAACAGCCTTGAACAAAACCTTTAATGAAAACATAGACAGGGAGATTGAGGAAATCATAGCTTTTATTCTCTGGAATACCCTCGTCTCAAAGTAAATTTGCCAACAAACATTGCAGGACAGTCAGAATGAGAAGAGTTGTACACCTGTTTAGGCCACAGAAGCAAGGTAGTCTCAATCATGCCATATCTTTCTAAATTAGGTTTGGTAAATAATACTATTTCCTGTATCATACTATTGGAAGATAGATTCAGGCAAACCTGCCTGATGAGAATATTCTCTAGAGAGTAAAACAACCTGCTTGATCAAGTTCCAGGCTAGAAAAATTCATGGATTTTATATTGCAAAACCCATCAGCAAAGTGCAGCTAAAATGCAGTGTATGTGATATATACGTATCTACCAAGCACATGAAATCACAGAAGAAAAAAAAAACATGTCCCCTTCAGCTGGCAGAAAAAAAAAAAAAAAGAAGGTACGCATGGCATGAATTCCAGCTTTATTCAAAATGAAAAATTCCTATTGCACTTTTTCTGAGTTTCTACTGAGATCAGTAGAAATCAGTTTTTCAAATTTATTATTTCACTTCTTAGCTCACTAAAACCTTGACCACAGATGGAGCAAACATACTAGCAAACACTATTTTTAACCTGTGCATCTAGGTACTTCTAAAGGGTGTAAAATGAGTAACTGCCTTCAGAAACTGGCTTTGTAATAGACTGTGGGGTGTCTTTCCTGTGCCTTCCATATTCTGCAAAACTGTATGAGGAAAGCTGTGCTTTCCACTAAACAAAGGGCACTGCTTTCTTTCTAAAAAATTGCATTCTTATTTTGTAAAATCCCATGTAAATTTAATAAGAAAATACTAAGAAAATATAGAATAAGGAAACCAAGATATGAATGCGTTTTTTTAATGATCTACTGGATGTCATATTAACTCTTGAGCTACAGATTATGGGAAAACCAGGTTGGTTTTCTTTGCGTGGTTGCCTGGTTTTATATATGTTTGCAGTTACTGCTTGGAGCCACCTGTGTCTGATTAAGACTGTCAAGTAACCATAGCATCCAAATACATTCAGATAATAGGATGTTCATGGTTTGTAAATAAAGATGTCAGGTTTTCAGAGAAGAGATCATAACCCCTAGAACTGCAATATTGCCCTTTCTCAATGTTTTACTTTTTATTTTGCTTCCACACTGTTATTAAATTCATATGAACTCGAATGATATTTTTATTTGATGAAAACTTAAATTATAAATGAATTCATGCAGCTGGGAAGAAATCCTCTCATATAAGTGTCACATTTGAAGTATTGAAATATGGGAATTTGACCTCCCTCTCAAATGAGACAAAATTACCGAGAGATGTTCAGTAGTATTTGTAATACATACTAATGCAGAGAGAAAAGACTCACTGGGGCTCAGGCCTTTCTTCATACGGTATTTGAACTTGCTGCTCCTTTATCCTCCAGCCAGCTGAAGAGCTGCTGGTGTCAGGCTCCATACCTGTGTTTGGAAGAGCCTTGCCATTGACTGCTCCCTTGGCTGGACTCCTTGGCTACTGCTCCTGACGTGATTCCCTCTCCCCGGCCTGTCCTCCATCTCATCCTTTGAAAAGAAAGTATTTTCACCTTCATTTGAATGCCCTCATTGCCTTTAAACTTGCCTCATTGCTAAAACTGTCCTAATAACAGCATTTCTCTCCATTGTGCTCATGTGGTCCTTGCTGCCTCGAAATAGCAGGTCACGCAATATAAGGCTTCAACAGCAGGCTTAAGCACATTATGAGTGGACAATTGTGGCTGTCTCCAGACATCATTCAACCCCATAATAACTGTTAACAGTTAAAATGTTGAAGTGACCCATTCCCACCAGCCTAGGAATGGGTTTCAAGGGGAAACACTGAGCACAGACGCAGCAGAAATCTGCTGAAGCTGGTGACTTGGTTTTTTGAGCTGGTCTACAAAGCTCCCCAGCTGCTTGGGGAGAAGCTGGTTTGCCTCTGACAAGTGCAAGAAAAGGTCATGTTTTGTGTCTGTTGCGCTTTGCATATTTCTGCACCTCTCAGAAGCAAGCAAAAATGGGCCTCAATTACAAGTCTCTTGAAGAAGGATTTGAATGCTTTTCTCATATAATAACAGAAGAACTAGAGAGTGGTGTCATGGAAAAAGCATATACAAAGAGACTGCTGTTTCCCAACTTTTCTTTCTCTACTGAAAGACAATGCCAGAAATCACTGACATTTATGCTGCAGAGTCTGGGTAAATGGGTAAAAAAGAGTACTTATGCAAACAGAAGTGTATAGGTAAATAGAGAGAAACAGAAAGAAACAGACAGATGTATGCATGTGTGCATGTATAGTCTTGAACAGCATGTATGAAACAGCCAGATGTTAATCTTGATTTCTAGAAAACTGAGCTGATGACAGAATGGCATTTTTTTTCAGGGTCTGGGGAGAGGGTACTCCCTACATGCCAAATGTAAGACAGGCTAAGCAGGATTACTCAGAGGTGCTGAGCACCCCCATCTTCAGCAGTGACAAAGAGTGCTGTGGTATATCAGCCTCTCTCCTGTGCCTGAAGACCTCCATGCACTGCTCTGTCCTGGCATAGGCATCTGGTCATAGCTGATGTTGTTTGCAGAAGTAGGAGATCCCTCTTGACTCCAGTCTCCATTGAGAGCACAGGGGATGTCTGACAAGGAAAGAGGTGTGGGACCTCCTGTGTGTTTGCAGCAGGATACACACACGGTACCTGGCCATCAGGGACATCTCCAACAGCACATCCAAGCATGATGGGAAAAACACCACCTTTTGGTGTGCAGCCACTGAGTTGGGCAGCCTAACCCAAGAGCTGCATCCCTCTGTTGCTCCTCCTCCTCCCCAGTGAGCCCCTGACAGAACCTCTGGCAGAGACCAAGGCTGTTTCTGCCATTTGAAGGCACCATGAAGGGAGCACAGCCTTAGGTTTGTACAACATAGCAATAGTCTAATACAAGAGTTGATGAATCTGTACCATGGAGCATCCAGCTCTGCTTATGTATATAAGTCTCCTAAAGACAAACAGGTGTTTTCTTACAGCAATGCAATTTCATTTTCTAATCAACTGCAGCAAGTTATTATTTTCTAATCAACTGAAGTTTGTTAATGATACGGAACTTCATTCACTTGAGTCGACCCAAATTCTCCAGCAGCAAAAGTCCAGGTAATGCCATATGGGCCTTGTCACTATGCGCAGAGACATAGCATTATGGCCAAGCATGGTGGAAGTAAATGTGGTAAAGAAAATAAATCATGCTATTTCTACCCCTGTTAAAACATGGGAATTGATCGACTGTGAAAAGCTATCTTGCACGGGCTATATTTTACCCTCATCTTCTGCTCTCTGAATCTTAAACGTCTGTGCTCTCTAACACCTCCCAAAATAAGATTGATTGACTGATAGTCTCAAACACTTAGTTTACACGAGCAAAGATTACCCAGTTCTAAACTTATTCTAAGGAGAGACAGATTCCTACAGATACTAACTGCACTGCTTGCAAGGGCTTGTTACGGATGCCTAAGTCAGGTATAAAACCTGTACAAAATTGTACACAATGAAAAGAGGAAACAAGAAGTTGAATAGTTACTTCAGAAATCCTAAAATTCTTCTCTCAGGAAGAAAAAGCAGCCTATGGGTAATTAGCATTCCAAAAAGCTGAAATAGCAGAAAAGCACCCAGAAGATGCTTTCTCTGGGGCAGTGTCCTGGGTTCAGCAGTAGCAGTCATGTTTGTTTTTTTTTTTCCTTTGTGCTAGCTGGTGCAGTGCTGTGTTTTGACTTCCAGCCTGAGAATAGTGTTGGTGAAGTTGATGTTTTCAGTTGTTGCTGGGTGATGTTTACCCTGACCAAGGACTTTGTGAGGCTCATGCTCTGCCAGGGAGGAGGGGAAGCAGGGAGGAAGCAGAGATGGGGCGCCTGACTCGGGCTAGCCAGGGAGGTATTCCATACCACAGCACGTCATGGCCGGGGTGGGGGGTGACTGGGAGTTACCCGGAAGGACACGGGCTTCCGGGTGCAACTCGTCTTCCCTGCCGGTGGTATCGTATTCTCTTCCCTTGTTATTTTCCCTTATCATTGTTGTAGTTGATAGTAGCGGTGGTGATTTGTGTACATTGGTTGCTGGACTGTTCTTGTCTCAACCCGTGGGAGTTGCACTCTCTCAATCCTCCTCCCCGTTCCTCCGGGAGTGGGGGAGAACCCCGGTGGGGGGGGGACACGGACCTCGATTGTTGTCAGCTCGGCACCACTCACTGGGAGTGAGTGAACAAGTTACCTGACTGGGTTTAAACCACGACAGGCAGACTCAGTGGCACAGAGGATAAAAGTTGTTGCACAACACACAGCACCAGGAAAGGAGGGGGATCTCCATCAACCTGTGCTTCCTGTGCTGCTGCTCCAGGGTGGATGGAAGGGGACAGCTGGGATATGAGTCCTGTGTGTCCCCATTGTGCAAGGGCCAGCAGGGTCCATGATATACTCATGTGCAGCCCCCATAAAGGGCGTTTATTCTTTCTCACTTATTTGCAGCCATATTTCTGCACTTTGATATCCCCATGTAGCTATGAGTAAGCCCTTTACCACAGCTCAGTCCTTATGTATTAATCCCCCCAGCTCCTGCAATAAGGAATCTCTTAGTTTATGCACAGAAAGGCTAGGGGAACTGTAGACCCTCTGAGGGAATCATGGACCCTAATCTGGTCTCCATAGACAAAAGACCAGTGCTTTGCTGATGGGCCAGCTTTCCATGCAGTAAAGGTACATGTACTCACTCCTGATGCTGTGACCCCAGCTCTCAGGGATGGCCACACTGGATCAGAAGGGTGGTTCCTCCATCCCAACACCCTCCATTTGTCAGCATCTGCATCTGAGGCAGTGAACAGAAATTGTTTTTTTCTGCCTGTCGTGGGTTCAGCAGTAGCAGTCATTTTTCCCCTTCTTGGTAGCTGGTGCAGTGCAGTGTTTTGACTTTCGGCCTGGGAACAGAGCTGATAGCTATGTTTTGGTTTGGCCAAGGACTTTGTGAGCCTCATGCTCTGCCAGGGAGGAGGGGAAGCCGGGAGGAAGCAGAGACAGGACACCTGACCCAAACTGACCAAAGAGGTATTCCATACCACAGCATGTCATGCCCAGGATGTAACTGGGAGTGAGCCGGAAGGGCTGGGAGACTGCAGGGTTGGAGGAGGTATCGGTCGGAGCTTGGTCGGGCTTGGGGGGCGAGTTATCGGTCAGCTGGTGCTGAGGTGTTGTATTCTCTTCCCTTGTTATTTCCTTTATCATTATTATTACTGGTGGTAGCAGTAGTGATCTGTGTTATACCTTAGTTACTAAACTGTTCTTATCTCAACCCGTGGGAGTTGCATTCTTTTCGATTCTCCTCTCCGTCCCTCCGGGAGTAGGGGGAGGGAAAGAAGGGGGGGGGGCTGAGTGAACGAATTGCCTGACTGGGTTTAAACCACGACACTGCCTCAAAGTCCTCAGGCTTGGAACTACATGAATTACAGAGAGGAAAAGTTCAATTTTGTACAGTTTCTGCCTGCTGTCGTTACCTGTTGTAAAAAATGAAGGTGGTTTATATTGCTTTGTGGAAGTCTATATGTTTTTCACAAGAGAAGAAGCTACCTTACGCAGCATGGCAAAAGGCAGTCTTTCACCTAGAGAATCATACTAAGCTCACAAAGAAAAATATAAGTATCTGTGAGGAAAGCCAGCTTGTTTATCCACTCTTCACCTTTAAGCAGCTTACAGCCTTCAGTGCGTTCACTCTCCAGCAGAAAATTTAGCACTGTTTTTCTTAGGTTCTAGACTTTTAGAGGGCCTTTTTGTCTGACAGTCAACAAGCATTGCAAAGAAACACTCTCTTCCTCAGCTTGTCATTTTTACAAATCTCTCAAATGAAATGCCTTCACACAGACTTTCTTGATACAGAAGAGAACAATATTTAAAACACACGTGAAACTTTCTTGACGCAGTCTCCTGGTGGATCTTGCAAAAGTACTATTTCATTTTGGGTTTAAAACATGTCCAGTAAAACAAAAGAGTCATTTTTGCCAGTGACACTGGGTATCCCATCTGTGCAAATCCTATCTGTCTAATTAAGATAAAGCAACTTAATATTACTGGCTGCCACACCTTTCAGTTATTTTCTCTGTTCTTCAAAAATGTCAGAGCCTACTGTCAGAGCGCTGAGCAATGGGAGACCCAAAAGTTCTTCCATCATACCAGAGTTTTCAGTCTGACACTAAAGAATAAAGAGGTCTGCATGCAGTAGCATCACAATTGTTATAAATTGTGAACATCTAAGTGTCATGGTTTAACAGCAGCCAGCATCGCCCAGCCACACACTCGCTCCACCCCAACAGGAAAAGTGAGAAAACTTGTGGGTTGAGATAACAACAGTAAAATAGGTAAGAAAAAAGCTGCACACACAAGCAAAGCAAATCAAGGAATTCATTTATCACTCCCCATGGGCAGGCAGATGTTCAGCCATCTCCAGGAAAGCAGGGCTCCATCACACGTAATGGTGACTTGGGAAGACAAATATCATCACTCCAAACATCCCCCATTTTCTTCTTCTTCCACAGCTTTTATTGAATAAATATAAAATATACAACATTTTTTTATAATGGAGCATGACACCATATGGTGTAGAATCTCCCTTTGATCAGTTGGGGTCAGATGCTCTGGCTGTATCCCCTCCCAACTCCTTGTGCACCCCCAGCCTATTCACTGGTGGGTGGGGTGAGGAGCAGGAAAGGTCTTGCTGCTGTGCAAGCATTACTCAGCAATAGCTAAAATATCCCTGTGTTTTCAACATGGTTTCCAGTACAAATCCAAAACACAGCCCCATATTAGCTGCCATGAAGGAAATTAACTATTTCAGCCAAAACCAGCACACCAAGAAATCTCTGATTTGTGCTGACAGACCTCTCAACTTCATGAAAATGCTAGCGTACATGCAAGTGTAATCCTAGTTCTTTTCCAGGCTTGTGGGAAAAGGAGCTGAGAAGCACTAAACCCAGGAGGTTCTACTGCAGTGCTTGAAAATTTCATCACCTGCAAAAATATTTTCCCTTTTGTGGTAGTAAAATGACTATTATATGCAATATCGACATATAATGTTAATAGGTACAGTATTGGTAGAGCTCAAACTTTTTTTTTTTTTTGCATTTATTAAGACTTATGCCTTTTGACTGCTTTTGCTTTTCCCATACAATCAGGTTGCAAAGCAGATCTGATAGTACAGTCCAAATTTGCTTCAGCATGTGTTTGGAAAATTTGCTGTTTTTCACTACAGCAGCAATGGTACGTGCAATGTAGCTGTCTGGAACTGCTCTCTTCTTACAACAGGCACCAGCTTACCAGGCAGAGTAAACCACTTCCTTGTAATGTCAGCCTTGTGTTTTTAAGCTGATATGTTTGAAGATTATCATAACTAGCAATTACAGTGCAATTTACATAAGCCTGATGCAGAGCTATTAGAAAAAAAGATTGCAGGCAAACCCCTGCCTGGTATCTGCAGGGCTCCTCGTTCCACGCAGCCTCCTGCCTCTTGAGTTACAGACACGGTCAGCAAAGAGGTACCTGCTGCAATTTGCCCCTGTCCTCCATGGCAGCCTGCAGTGTGTGTGCCAGCCCTTTACTTCAGCATTAAGTGGCTACTTACAAGCATCCCATGGCTGAGCAACATGTAATAAAAGTGCTTATTATTTTTGTGTCAGGTGTTAGACAATTTAAGTCCATTACATTCAAGAGCCTACAATTATTTTCCACCCCTCCAGAACTCCAGAGTACCACCTTTACCCAGGGTCCTTCAGGTCTAAATCCTAGCAAGGTACTGACTTACACCAATCAAATATTTTCTCTAACTAACTCAATAATATTTTGACTCTATTATCCTCCAGCATTATGTAGCAAAGTATATTGGGAATTGTCTGTCAGCTTCTTCCACAGCTTCTGGAAGAGTGTGCCGTGAGGTTTCAGATACATTCTGAAAGGAAACCCCATGATAAGTAACAGCACAATATATCCCTAGCCCTGAAGAAGATATACATTCCTACCCCAAAGAAGTATGTTTCTAGATCCAGAGTTTGCAACTCATTTTTGATGTTCCAGAACTCTCTACATTTTTCCTTGAGGAGAAATACAGTCAGAAATTTAACTCAACAAATTTAAACTAAAAAAATATTTAATCTTATGCTTCAATATAGAATAAAAAACTTGAAATATCATTTGCTTATAGCTTTGGTCATCAGTTCAAAGAATATGGTTGAGATCAGTTTTTGGTACCAAGTTCTTCACTCAAGAAGAGGGTTGGTTTCAGGCATACATCTCTTTCAACAATTGAGGCTATTTCACACTATATTGATTTTAAAACTGAAAACTCCCATTCATATCAGTAGTTGGGCATAAATAATATCAGTGAAGGCACAACCAGTTCTCATAGTTACTAGTACTTTCTACTATTTTCTTTTTAGCTGAGATAGGTAGAAGACTCCTGTATCAATCCAGTGCTTACAGGTTTTGTGTGACTTGTTTTTCCTTATACACTGCAACCAAAACTGTAGTCCTCTGCAAGCAGGTTTTGTATCTAGTCAGTCTCTTCATTGATATCAGGGAAATACTGACAACTGGTGAGTTGATGACTAAATATTCCCCTATTTCTCTTTTTACTTCTCTTGAGTTCAAGTCACTATTCAGCCTAAAAATTTCCATATACATGTTATAAACGTATGAATGCCATTTTTGCTGGGATGACAGAGCTTTATTTGAAGCACCACTGCACTTCCAGGCTGAAATGTTTTGGGAGACAATACAAAAGCAGCTATCATTCTGGTTAAGCCAGGCTGCATTTTCAGAGCAGCGCAAGACAGGTGTCCTGTTTGCTGGCCCAGACAGGCTGGCAAGAACAGCCCTGGCATTTATGAACATGACTGAAAACAGCTAACATGTATTTTGATTTGAGAGCTGCCAAATCTACCTCAGAGGGCATTCACGTACATCTGACCATCATTACATTCAGGTGACTGATGGGTAACTTTGCTAGTCAAGACAACATTTTCATAGCATGGTTCAAAGCAATTTTCAATTTGGCTACCAAAGCAATTCCCACATATTTTTTTGTGACTACAGCTTTCTGGAAGGTGTTTCATTTGCCCCGGGAGGACAGTGAACTTAATTTATGCTGGCACACAGCAAATTAGAAGGTGTCTGTCACTCCTGTGCCCCACTTGTGCGAATTTGGAGGCCTCTGCCTCAGTCCTGCATGAGGCCATCAGACACGTGGTGCGTACTCCCTGCACAGGAAGCAAACTAGCACATCTGCTATGCGGTGTCTTTTAAATGGAAATTTCACACATGCAGGCAGAATGGTACTTGGAAAAATACCTGTAGACTCGAAGGAAAGTAGGAGTCTCTCTTGCACTGTGCTTAACTCCTCCAACATGTCATTACACACCAGTTACTCAGAGCCTTGCTCTATGCTACTGGAAATGATAGGAAATGGAATCATGTTTCATTTGAGATTTGAAATAAGGCATAATTTCACTTAATATCAGTACTTTCTTATAGGAGAAAGAACTTAAAGTACTATCCCAGGGCAGGTATTAAAATCTGAGTGCCCTGACACTCCCCTCCTTCATCTTTTCAAAGCATGCGGAGCACAGCAAGAAAGGAAAGGATTCAGTACTCCAGACAGCTACCTGCAGTCTGCCCTCAGGGGAGCATATTTCAAACACCTACCCTGGAGTCTGCTATTACAAACTGAGTTAGCATTTTATTTTCTTTGGAGGCTTATCTGTGCACCTTTCTCATTCCTGATGATTCATACGCAGCAATGTAATGCAAAAGACAAGCACATTTCATTAGCAAAAGACTGCAATCCTGTTTTGCTAAAGCATGACTCAGATCTAGAAAACTCTACCAACGAAACAGGTGCTTTGGCAAGAAGATATACATCTCCCCAAATTTCAGCAATGGGAACACTTCAAAAAGAAACTCTGGAAATTTATTTTCTCCTGGTTGAGTAGGCTGTAAGCTAGCCATGAAGTTTTCACCCAAGATACAGCATCTAATCCAACTGGAAGATGACTGCATTATTTCTTTATTCTTTGCAAGTTTAGAAGTACTTAAAAAGAGAAGTTAAAAAGGACCTGAACCACAGCATTGAGTATGACCAATAAATCTGGCCACTATTCAAGGAAGCTGGGAATACTGAGTCACCAACATGTATAAAACCATTTGCCCTGATTCTTAATTCTGCCTGCAAAATTAGAAATCATGTCAATCTGCAATATTTCCCAGAGTGCCAGGGAGTTGAGGGCTGAGAATGGATTTGATGAGGAATGGCATATGATTGACTAGCAATAGCCAAACTAGAAGGTGCTTTTTTGCTGCAAAGTTGGTAATAAGTTTATCAAGATCTTAAAACTCGTCTGTATTTTGCAACTGTAAGAGTCCTAAAAATTCTAATGCCTCAGTTAATAGGGTCCCATCCAACTGAAAATATTCTACAATAACATGCTTCTTGTCTCTGAATCTCCTGCAAACACAGGGTGGCTTTTCCACACATTCTTCAGTTTTCTAGGGATTGACAAAATCAACATTATATTTTCAATTACAGTAAATAATTGTAAGGAGAACTATTAAAAGGAGACATATTCCTGTTTTAAAGTTGCAGATCTGCAAGCTTTGTCATCCATTGGGCCAGAATGCTGTGAGACAGTATCTGCATGATGAAGGAACTCCACGTATATTTCCAAAGTGTAACAGCTAATGGAAGGCAAATCTCACTGAAAATGGAGAGAGCACAAAATCTATTTGTCTACTTTGTTTTTAGAATGTGCAGCTTAGAGCAGACAAAACCAAGATACAGCTCTGTCCTTGGCTACCTTTTTATTTATCATGTAAAACACTTCCAGCAGATGCATCTGCCCAGAGTTATGAAAAGAATTAGATGCTCTTTCTCTGATGCTTTTGCAGTTTCTCCTCAATTTGGGAAATTGCTGGCTTAAATCTACGCCCTCTCTGAAGTCTCAGAGCTCCCCATTTTCCCCACCCATATACCAGTATGGGACCGCCAGCACAGGTCTATTGGAGTATTTTAGTATGGGCTAGAAATAAATGACTTAGCAACTAATCCAAATTCCAACACAGATCCAGTGTGAGGAGTGTGAAGAAGTGTCATATCAATCACAATGTCTGCTAGGATAGCAAGAGCTAGGATTACATATACATCAACATATATTTGTTTATGATTGTATGTAAAATTTGCAACACACTAGCATGAATCCTAAACTGGCTTGGGCTGGAAGGGACCTTAAAGATCATTTAGTTCCAAACCCCCTGCCTTGGGCATGGACACCTTCCACTTAGACCATTGCTCCCAGCTCCGTTCAACCTAGCCTTGAGCACTGCCAGGGATGGGGTAGCCACAGCTCCTCTGTTCCAATGCCTCACCACTCTTGTAGTGAACAAGCATTGTTTTTTTCTGAGGTTTCCCACCTAAATCCAGACTGGACTGAGAAGCTATGTTTTCATATCCACTTTGGAGAACAAAGCCCACTAAACTGAACTCCAGAAGACAATGCTACTTTCTTTCAGAAAGCACTACAAAATCTTTTTGTGAGTCATCACCATCAGCTGTAAGTTTAAATTAAAAAAAAAAAGGGAGAAAGGAAAATATGATAAATGCTACTTGTGTACAAGAAAATTCACTTCAGGGCACGGGGTTTATAGAAATGAAGGTGCCAGTAGGTTAAGCATCAATCTGTAAGTGTTAGTGTACCAGATTAATGAAGCATCTGTGGTGGTTGCCCAGATTTGCTTTTCCTTTCAGGAATTTATCCAGTTTAGCATTCTAGAAAATAAAAGCTTAACAAATGCTGTTTATACTTCTTTTTCACACTACTGATGTAATCTGTATTTATTTAAATGGTGTTCCTCCTTTCTGAATTTTCCCTGGGGCCTGAAGTACAGATGTTCAGATACAGCTAAAAGCTGTCAAAAATGGAGCTGGCAGTGATTTTAACAGATACAGGGCTAGGGAAATACAAGAAAGTTGTAATTTTGAATAATTAAACACCACATAGAATTTGTAAGACTACCTCATATTACTCAGAGGATATCTTAATTCAGATTTCATCATAAACACAAAATGGGATGTTGGCCATGGTGGGACTGATACTGAAGACCTGAATTTGAGTTCTCTTGAATCATTTCTTTGCTAATCTAAGGAATGGATCTGAATCAAAACCTGTCAAGATTCCTTTTGCTTCCACTCCTGGGCCCAGAACTAAGGGAACACTTTTGCTAGAGAGACTGCTTAGCCTGTGGTGGGAAGGGTGCTTCATTATGTAGCATTGCCCCTCCTTACCCTCCTGACTTTCTGGACACAACTGGTATGTGGGATGAATCTTTAGCACTTTCTCATCAGATAGCAATGCTAGTTTGTTGTGTGGCTACTTCACACTATACACATGCATACTGGTATAACAAGAGTAGCTGCAACCTGTTAATTTGTAGTTAGGTCTGTAACAGAAGGTATGTATTCAACTATCTGTTCCTTGTGGTAAGTTTCAATAGGCCAAGTCTTTTGCTCCTCAAGGAGTTAAGTAAGTTTGTGAAGATTTATCTACTGCAAGAGCAAGGTCTGCTCAAAAGTATAGGAAAAAAAATGAGGGACAGTGACTTCATGTTTGGAAAAAAATAAAAATCCTTGAATACTTTCAAGGAAATCACTGCTTCTTGCCAGCTGAATCACCATCAAGTGTTGGCATGTCTCATAGGCTAATCAAGATGAATGAACGCGTAATTTAACACCCTTCCAACAAGATATTTTTAACAGGATGCAAGCCCTCCAAAAATATTTTTGGGAAAACTACCAAGTGACAGTAAAGTAATGAATACATTCTACTGCTGATCAATGAAAATAAAAGATAAATAAACAGAAGTTATTTTTTCCATATTCAGGTTTACGGACATCTCAACCAATTCCTGTACAGTGCTAATATAGCACAACTGGTATTAAAACAATTATAATAGAACAGAGAGGTTATTATTAACAAATCAAGAGACCCTGAACTGGTGGTAGGGAGAATGTAGCAGTCTTTTGGTTGGGCTACTGCTACACTTTGGATCATGGTGAGGACTACAATGACTGGCAACGAAACGTAGTTAGGCCTTTCTTTTTCCCCTAAAAGGCTTTGTTTTTGGACTTCACTATTAACTTCAGCAATACTGTCAGAACGAATTGCCTACTGCAATCTAAAAAACAAGTGCTCTCAGCTGCAATCATACCTCAAAAATCAAGCACTCTACAGCTGTTCGCTCAGTACTTCTTTCACTGTTCAGGAAAACAGAAGTGACTTGAAGCATGCCCGATAGGTAGGCTGATGCACCAGTCTTGCAAATGAAGTAAACCAGGAGCTGAGACGCCTGGTGGAAAAAATCTGGCAGGCTGCTCTTTGCTCATACAGCTCAGAAACTTCAGTATTTCTATGTGGAACTTCACACACTTCCTCTGCAAAGAAGGAAAACCTCTCACCACTGCCATGTTTCTGGAGAGGTGGGCTTTCTGTACTTTTTTTTTTTCAAGTTGCGTCTATGTGCACTACCGTACACATATGAGTGTAGAATGTTTAGTACTGTAAACATTCACCATAAGACTATTAAAAGCAAGAACAGTGAGGTTTGAATTGAAAAGTGGGACTGAAATGCTCAAGAAAACAGAGAAGAAGGTTACACTTCTCACCAGCTACAGGAAACACAGAAGCTGCTGATGCTGAAGCGTGCCCAATAGGCATACTGAATAGCAGCTAATTTGAATAATTAACCTACCATAAGGACATGGAACTGCTGGAACAAGTCTGGAGAAGGGCCACAAGGATGATCAGGGGACTGGAGCACCTCCTGTATGGAGACAGGCTGAGAAAGCTGGGGCTGTTCAGCCTGGAGAAGAGAAGGTTGCATGGAGACCTCATAGCAGCCTTCCAGTATCTGAAGGGGGGCTGTAGGGATGCTTGGGAGGGACTCTTTCATTAAGGACTGTAGCAATGGGACAAGGGGTAATGGGCTCAAATTTACACAAGGGAAATCAGGTTAAATATATGGAGGAAGTTCTTTACTGTGAGGGTGGTGAGTCACTGGGCTGCACAGGGAAGTTGTGAATGCTCCATCCCTGGCAGTGTTCAAGGTCAGGCTGGACAGAGCCTTGGGTGAGATGGTTTAGTGTGAGGTGTCCCTGCCCATGGCAGGGGGGTTGGAACTAGATGATCTTAAGGTCCTTTCCAACCCTAACTATTCTATGATTCTATCAGCATTTACCTGTGTTAACATATACACGTGTAGCAAGTGCCATAATACCGAGCCAGTAATTCCTCAGTGAGCCATCTTCCAGGGAACAGTAAGCCATGTGCTTCAGAAACCGATTTAAGATGCTTTGACCTCAGAAAAGAGCACTCAACCTGCTCTTCCTGGCTAATTAGAAATGATTAGCTGTTCCTAAACTAATACATATATTCCTAATAGACACATCGTGTCTCGAACACAACACCCTACAGAACTACTACAAGGTCTAAACCATGAACTCTTAGAACCACCTGTGATGCGCTTTACAGGACAGTGCTGTTTGATCAAATCAGTTACAACAGGGAATCAGCGATGAAATAGAAAGGTAATTAAACCCCCTGCTCTTGGTCCTATTTGATGCATCCAAATGCTATAACCAAGATTTCCCCCTCCTCCAATTAGACTAATCCCACATTTTTTCCTTAAAATACCTAGGCTTTGCATCTAATTAAAAAAAAAGAAACAATATGATTGCATCCTTATGCAAAAACTCCTGCTGCCACTATTAAAAAATGAAATCTTCCTGTGTAAAATATGCTTTTATCATAGAATTATAGAGTAGTTTGGGTTGGAAGGGACCTTTAGCTCATTTAGTTCGAACCCCCCTGCCATGGGCAGGGATACCTTCCACTAGACAAGGTTGCTCAAAACCCCATCCAACCTAGCCTTGAACACTTTACAGGGATAGGGCTCATTAAGCATTCAAACACACTGTAACATTAAACCACAGTAAATCATTTCAGGATGAACATGAGAGCCAATGTGAATGATGCCACTGGAATGCCTATGGTTCAGAGCTATCCCATAGTATGACTCTGGAAGTAGAGGAAGAGATTATGGACAAAGCACTATCTAGGAAGTCTTAAATTTAATCTTTTGCTTAAATAAAGTAAAAAACTCAACCCAAGAATTAGGCACAAAAATTGCTTGCTAGGAAAAGTGTATGTGTTCTTTTGGAGCAGAAATTGCTAATATTTAGAATTATAGTCATTGCTGCTGCTTAATTGTAAAATCCAAGATTAACTGCCAATCTACAATGAGGGAAAGGAAAATTAAATCTTGTATCTTGATACTGCAATCAAATCCTATTTTGTGAATTGGCAAAGTTCTAAAATGCCCCACATTTATAAACTAAGTCTCATGTATTATGAAAAAAAAAAAACTGGAAAGCAATGTTCTGCTTATTCTCTTAATTTTGGGTATCATATCACATGAATGCTGTGCACTCTGCAACTTCAGTGTGTCAGACACAAAACCTTCCAAAATGGACTGGCTGAAATCTGTGCTTCTAAAGGCTGGCAAACAAAACCTGCAACTACTAACAAGTGAAAACTGGGAAAATACTGATGGATCACCATATGTTTTAGGTGAAAGAAAAAAATTGCACTCTCAGAGAAGAAAAATAAAAAGTAAACTACTATCAATTTCTATTTAAAGTTACTTTACCATTCCTTTTTTCTTTTCTTATATGTATTTTTTCCATTTACTGTGTGATGTTACATAGTAGTTTTACCAAGATATTTATATGTATTTGTATGGTGCATCATTTGTGCCATGGTGGTGTTCACCTGCCAATATCATGTGCCATGTTATTATGTTAGGCACTCTGTGTAAGAATTCATGGATCATCTCTTTTACAGGTGTCTGACAAGTATTATCACAATGTCTATTACTATGAGTCATTACCAGGTTGACCCATCCTTCATCTTAAGTATCTGCAGACTACCAAGAAAACCAAAAGCCTCAGGGCATGCAGCCATTTTTGAAAGACTAAACATTCAAGACTATGTATTTCCTTATATTTATTTCATAACTGTATTTTTCTAAAACATATTAAAATAGAAAAGATGTTCATCTGATTTATCATACAAAGAAAATACCAGCATAGTAATAAAATACTGAAAATATATGAAAGCACCAAAACATTAAAATATTCATATTGGCAAAGACTGTAAGAATATATTTCTTGCAATTTTACAGTAAAGTGCTGTTCAATCCACTCAAATTAAGGAATCGACATTTTAATAGCACGGTCACTATTATTTTAAGGTTACAAATTACTTTGTTACCTTTCTCAACAAGACAACAACCCATTTTGTGGGAAGCTAAGCACATGAAAATAATTTAAACAACAGCCTCAGAGTAAGCAGTGATCAATATAAGCTCCCAACTCATTAAGAAGAAGCAAACTGAACAGAAATGACAACAGTGACAAATGAAGAAAATGCAGATGTGGTAAAACATTGTAGAAAAGAAGTCTGTGCACCAAGCAGCTCTGTAGCCTTGCCTTTTACATGGTAACTTTTTTAGTAAGTGTATCACTGCTTTATTAATGTGTTAATTAATGCATTTTTTTAAACTGCCCTTTGCTCTAGAGATAATACTACATCTACAATGCACCGGAAAGATACTGTAAGAAAAAACAGAAGCAGAGCATGACCTTTATTTTTCCTCAATGATCTCTTCCTCTGCTGTAATCAGCAGACAAAACTAAACAATCTGTTACAAAGCCAATTTGTAGCAAAAATTAATTCTAGTAAAGAAATTATTTTAAATATTTAAACATCATCAAGATGAAAATTTTAAGTGTATGAAAGATACAATCAGTCTCTTTTTAGGTTTATCATTTTAATAAACGTATTTACAGCAATGAGTACAAAGAATCCTTGTTAATAGTTCTCACTAGCTTCATACACCGCTTCCACCAGTTACTGAGAAATGGCAGATATAACACTTTTATGTTGCCTTCAGCAGTATTTAATCTTCCTTGCTTTTTGACTTGACTTGCTTTTTTCATAAATTCATATGTAATTTAAGCATATCGCACATCTCGGGATAAGTTTGTATACTGACTATGCTATTAGCCTTTTATGAACCAATAATAGGTCATCAAAACTCAACTCTCACATTCCTTCCACAATTTGACAGTTGCTTTCAAACAAACAAAAACCAGGAACTGTGTTTTATCATGATGATTTCATTAATATCTTTGGAATCAAACAAGGGCTGTATTCCTGGTCAGTATGACTGTACGTTGTTTGGTAGGAAATATTTACAAGAACTCTGCATCCAGAAAAAGCACAAAAATAAGGAATTTAACCAGTGAAAGAAATAAGCCTGAATTACCAAAATAATCAGTAACAGCAAATATCTTCCTTTACATAGGCATGTATACAGATTATATTAAAAATCTACCTGTAGTCTACATCATTTCTGTAAATTTTCTTGAACAGGTTAACCTTTTGAATACAGTAAGTTGACAGCACCTTCTGTGAGAGCAATTCTTAATGTAAGAATGAATATGATGAAAAAAATTAAATACTGTATTTAAAGTAGTTAAGAAAAAAACAAACCCTAAACAGTCTTAACTTATGTTGTATTTGGTTTTCTCCTTCCAGTTCAGTAGTATTTATTGAGTTGTACAGTGAAAATAGGTCCTAGCTCTAACATCTTCCTAGTGCCATATTCCAAGTGTCAACTTTCAGTAATTTCCTTTGCTGGTTATTAATTTTTTTTTTTTTTTCATTCAGCAAATTGTACCATCATTCATTATTGTGGGCTCACAACCCTCATTTTGGCAGTTCCAGAATCTGAGCGCAGCACTGCAATCTCTTCCACTCCAACCAGTCACGACAGGCAAGCGCATCCAGTGCACAGGAGTTCTTTTTAGCTTCTCTGGGTATACATCAGGTAGAAGCAGAAGGCAACAACAGTAATTGAGAGTAATGATAAAAGAATTGACAACTGCTGGAACCAGAGGCAGCGATCAATCTGCTCTTGAAGTCTTTTATTAATTTGTAGTAAATGAGTTAGCTGAAAACAGAAATAGTTTCACTTAATTAGAATTACTGCACATGAAAGTACTTGTTAGTTATTTAGCCAGTAACTATAAACAGGGGGAGGGGGGAGAGGGAACACACACACACGTGGACACAAAAAGACTTCTCTTTGTGATCACTTAATGATACAGTTTTTATCACTACATATTTCAGGAACCAATTGCACTACAGGAAGTTCAAATTTTAAGTTATGGATAGTCCCTACTGCCTACATCAAGCAGGTGACATCTTTATACTAGGAACCAAAACATACCACTGAGGTTCACCAATACCCCAGATCTGTAATATACACAAGAGGAATGAGCAAACTGCATTGAAAGTAGTGTTTTATTAAAACATAACCAATCACAAAATTATTAAATCATTATCACAGCTTCAGTTACTTTCTGTTGCTGAGCTTTTAAACTAGTGTAATATACATAGCACCAAAGAGATTTAGTACAAATTCTTGTATCTCTATCGTATTCTATAATTTTGTTCAATATTCAAGACAAAGGAATACACTGTTACCTGTATATGTAAATCCTCATTGGTTTTTGCTGGAATACTAAATGCATTCTCTTTCAATGTTAGGGAAAAAGGTTTACTACTTTCTATGACATGACACCTGAGCCTGTGAAGAGGGAAAAAAAAACATGCACCAAGCATAAATTTAATGTAACATTATATCATTAATAGTAAACAGTCCATCTCCAGTTATTATATGTGTTTTATCGTCTGTTCTGGTCAATTAGTTTTCTAAACGACTATTGCAATGATGGTCTGAAAAGACTTCCTCAGTCCACAATTACATTTTGACAGCTTTTGATATAGAAAACAAGATCAAGATTGTCTGCATGATCAGTTACAATGTATTATTTTAAATTCATAGCACAGGATGTGCTGGGCTAGTCAGTCAAATATTTACTACCAATTTATCCAAACCAAAAAAATCTAAGCAAACAAAATCTAAAGGTTTTCTTTACATTTTAAACCTCATCATCAATGTTTTTTTAATAGAGTCCACCTTTTCCACAATTGAAAATGCAGGAACAAAATTTCAAGCCACAGTTGAAGGTAGCGGAATCCTACACAACTTATAAAATACAGCAGAAGCTCCTCTAATAACATGCAAGTCAATCAGGATGGGAATTAATTTATTTGCTAAAGAAACTGTTAAATGGAGGCTGTGGCATTTTTCTATTTTCAGGGAAGAGAAATGCTAAAATTTTCCAGCATGACAAAACAAAAAAGGGAGAAATATGCATAATACAATCTAAGTAGACTCTTCAGATAAAGTACTTGCACATATAATATTACAGAGACAATAATTATATTCTCCACTAATCTTAATCTATGTTTAATCAGCTAAAACAGAGCAGAAGCCTCAGCAATACATTTCAGTCTGCAAGCACACAACTGGGTTTGGAGAATCCTTCACTGATTATGATATGCAAATGCTATAAATCAGCCAAATGATGCTGACTGAAATAAAATTGCTGCCAGTAGAAAACCGTATGCTCACCTATGTTCCATCACTTTGGTCCTAGGGACTTCTTTCCAAAACTGCGTCAGCTCTGGTACACCTGCTCCAGAAGACTGGTCCATTTCTGCTGCCATTATAAGGAAACGATCCTGCAGAGAAGCTGCAAAACCTGCCCTCAAAGACAAAAAAAAAAAAAAAAAAAGGAAAGCAAAAGCGTCCTTAGATAAAATGACATTATTACACAGCTTACAGAAGCATTTTGGGAAAAAAACAAATGAACAACCAACCAACAAACGAAAAACCCAACAAAATGCTTATTGCAGGACATCAGACACTGAAGTAAAAATAAATCATTATGTTAAGCTCAATAATTTTGATTAGTTTCCCCAAATTCTAGTTTAATTTTACAGAATTAGTTTCATCTGAATGATTCAAGCACAACCCAGGATTCTGTAAAAAATACTTTCTCCAGCAAATTTACCCGAACTTGCAACAATTCAGCGAACTGATTTACGACAGATAAACTCCAACTATAACAGAGCACAAGTGAGACACCTGCCACTGTGCCTTTTATTTTTTGAAGACAAGAAACAGAATGGGCTGCCGACAACAGCCGCTTATGCATAAGTGGAGCAGCTAATCAGTACAGGCAGTTACTCAAACGCTGTCTGACACCCATGTTTTTTTTACAAAGAGGAACATTCCCATACAAGAGGCAAGGAGACACAGGTGTCTGTCAGTCTTAAACCCCAGCAAGCACATACAAATGTTAGTATCTAGAGCATCAGCCTGTTAAAACTCGCCTGGACATCTGAAAAAGTCTATTATAAGCTTTTACTTACCACCATGAAGAGAGACTATTATATCCAATGATGTGCCAGGTTCACAGCTGCTGTTACTGGGTTTAACTCTGTATTTTTCAGGAGCAGTTGTTCTCACCTAAAACCAAGAAATACTAAGCAAGCATACAGTAAATGCATGTACAAAGTATTAATGTTTCATTACCTCATTCACTCTGCAACAATTAAAAATCCCCAAAAGCTTAAATATTAAGACAAATATTAAGACAAATCTTTAAAATACTTTCTTCTGTAGGAGTAATCAGATACTGGTATTTCACTTTTTCCTCTCTCAACCACTTCTATATCTTCTTTTCTGACATATACCATTTTTTTCCCCTCTTATATACATATTTAAAAAGAGCCAAGAATATTAAATGCACTATCTGTTAAAATTTTTGATATGAAAGTATGGAAACTTTAGTTATTTGTTTGTGCAGAGAACACAAAAGGTGTGATGGAAAAACAAATCAAGATGCAAGTGAACTCAGTATTTCTGAAGCAAACAAAACTGCATTGATTCCTTTGACAGTGACATCTGCAGATTGATTTGCACTGTTTCAGAGTTTAGACTCTTAGGTTACTAAAGAAGTAACCATTGCCATAGCTCTTTCTCAGTCAGTGCTCCAAACGTTTTTATTACTGATTACTCTCTTCAGGGTGCTACGTAATAGGCATAAATTCAGCCGGATTTCTTTGATCTACTCCAAAAATCACAACAGAATAAAAAATTTAGACTGAAAAATCAATTTTAATAGTATTTTATCCTCCTTACTCAAAACAAGTTACACATTAAGTGAAGTAAATGAGGCCACATATAAAATACTTACCTTAAAAGCCACTACGTTTTTAGTGACATTTGTGAGAACTATCAAACATTTTTTCTCTCCAGTTTCTTTGGATCCAAAATATAGCTCTTCTGCTGGGCTAATAAGACATTTAGGAAGAGTTAGTTTCTTCAAATTATCTATACAACATACCATAGAAAAAATATGACCACAGAGGAAAAAAAAAAACACTTTCAACCCTGCAGCTACAGTCACTATAAACAGTTTTTCACCAAGAAAGCTGTGAAAACAAAATGCAGAAATTCTGTAGTGAAGCTCAGGGTTGACTCATGAGCACTAGCAGATCTAGCTGCCTCATCTGATTGCTGCCCTTGATTTCTTCCATCTGGATGAGCTGTGACCACCTGCAACACCAAGAATAGCTAACAGCTATAAACAGTCAATTCAGCCACTGCATCTTAGAGTGGCATATTAAGGAAAAGCATCATTAATTTTAATTCATGCTAATATTAAAGAGTACAAGGTGTCACAGCCATGGAGTAATTACCATCTCATACATCTATCCTTGTAAGGGATGTAATGCACACATCAGAGGAGCAGGCAGATAGATGTGAGTGGCAATCATTTCAACGCTAAATCTACTTGTACTTATGAGTCAATCTCCACGTACTTCTGGTGACACATGCATAAATAAAAGTTATTGCTTGCTTTTAATATTCTTGTGCAATTAGGAGAGTCATGCATGAAATCTTTTAAACCACATCAAACTAACACAACTCATTTTGGTATAAGCATTCAAATGAATACTATTAGGCAGAAACTAGGGCATGCTCACATACTACAAGTTCAGAGGAAACTCAAGTAACAAGTGAAAAACTGGTTCTTTCCATGTCACATTAGGAGTACACAAAGAACTCCCATACTATACAGTATGAGAACTGCGTATTCTTTTGACAGAAAGCTTTGTCAAAGGTGTTTTTTCCCCTTTCTCCCCTTTCTAGAATGCCAATTTCACATTAGTTTGACCTCCTCCTCAAAATGCCTCATTTTACAGTACCAATTCTTCTTTTCTCTCCCTTAAAGCAGTGTATTACCTGAGAAGAAAAATTGGTGATATAGCGCAAGCCTGAAAGCCCATGCTAGAAGCAGTCTGGCAGTGACTGTATGGGGAGGTTAAGAGGGGTTGTGGAGGGGGTCTGCTTTACAATGCATTAGGCAGTCCACAAGATTTTCTTTCTTAGTGGGGAAGAAAGTGTGCAGAGTCAAAAAGCAGAAACTGATGGGTTTAAAACAGATTAACAGGAGAACTGTATCCCCTTCTCTCAGGTTTGATGCGGCTTTTTGTGTTTTTTGTTTTTTTTTTTTTTTTTTAATTCATTCCCAAATTCTCAACTTAGGTAACTAACATCAGTAAGGAAATGAAGAACTGTTGCTACAAAGTATTTCGGATACCTTAATACTGGGCTACTTCAGTTGCCTGTTACAGCAATTGCAAGATGAACAAAAAAAATGAGGCAGGAAAGCGTAACTAACATCAAAACAAGCCAGAAAAAGAGCTCAGGGAAAGGAATGTTCCACCATAGCCTGATCTTTCTTGTTCCACCACTACCTGCGGCTACTGACAAACAAACGAAATGAGTGAGGCTTGGGGCCACTGCTGTATGCCTGACGTTTATGCAGTCAACCAGTTTCAAGGCATTGGAGGTGGGCGGGATGTTTAAACTTAAATGAACACCGAAGCTTTATAATTTGTCTAGAAACCCTACTTTTTCACTTTGATGCATGTGGAGTAACCATTCCAGCTTGTACTAGAAATTCTTGTCTCAAAACATACCCACAACATGAGCTACACTTTTGCCAGACAGTGCAAGCAGACTGCTGCTTTTTTTTGTCTTACCAAATAAATTCATTTATTGAGGAGGAAAGCCAATAAAGACCAGCCTTTTATAGTACGGTATGCAAAGCAAATACAGTTGTGGTCTAAGTTAGGTAGCCAGCTGATTAGTATGGCTACAAATACAAGAAAAAGAAGACCACAAGTACCACACAGTGACATGTAAAGAGTATTCTTGCAAGGGGTTCAAAGGAGGCCTCACTGCGTCTTCAGCTAGTCACAGAAAGGCTTGCTGGTGATTTCATGGTGCCAGAGCTGCTGTGCCTCAGCTTCCTAGTCATGCTCTAAGCTGCTCCCTTCACAGGACAATGCTGCTATCCAGCAAGGATACAAGCTAATTATACTGGCAGGGTTTACAGTCTCCAAGAGAGGTACATGTGACTAGTCACAAATCATCTGGTCAATAAATTTTGGTTCAGTGAGCTGAAAAAGAGTGAAGGAAAATAAAATCCAGTTCTAGCTTCTACAGAGTTAGAGTATTAATAAAGAGCAACAACTGCACATAATTTCAAGAGCTTACTCAAGAAAAAAATCAACACACCAAACAGCAAGGAAAATGGACACACCAGTATTTTATTTTCCATGATAGCAAGACTAGAAATATTAGCACCTCTAAACTTGACCAAGTTTACTCTTTCATGTAATTTACATTAACTCCAGCACTTCCATTTCAATGGTAGAACTTGAAATACTCTGAGAGAAAAGAAGGTACAGTTCATGTTGGGGTTTTGGGTGTTTGAGATTTTGTTCGTGTTGTTGGTTGGTCATGGGTTTTTTTGGGTTGTTTGTTTTATGCTTGTTTGGGTTTTTCAGAAGTGGATGGAAGATCAAGGATGCTTTTGGCTTTAAACATTCTTCTAAAAACTACAATTATGCAGTCTATGCCTTTGTCCTGCCATAGGAAAAACTAACTCTATACAGAGGAGGTTTTCTGCACAAAGGGGTATAGAGTTTTAGTTTCAAAATCAGGAAAATTTGTCTTTTTTTATGAAATGAGCATGTCATTATTCAAATTCATTCCAAAACTAAGTCAGTACAGCACTTACAAAATTAGCTAAGGAATTACCTACAAATTAGATATTTTCTTCATTCATCTAATAGAAAACTGGAAGTGAAAATGAAAGTTAACACCTAAATCAATCTCTAAAAAATCATTTTACCCTGAAAGGCAGTGAAAAGAAAAAGTGAAATTGTTTAATTGTTCTCCCCCCTCCCCCCAGTTTAATGATAAAAGGCAGATAAACTGCAAGATGTAAGCACCTTGGATGACAAAATCTTCTGAACAGATATGTTATTTATACAGAGCACTTCCCAGGCAAGATAAATTGAACCCTTTCATTAAGTTTAATTGGTGCAAACTACTAGCGTACACATTAAAAGTATTCAGAGATTTAACAGTGAAAGCTGTCTTAGAAAACACAGTGGTTTTTGTTAAGCCAATGCAATCAATGTCAAACCACTGCTCTCATTACAGCTAAGCACAAGTTTAACTAAATCCAACAACAAGCAATTTCTTAATATAAAGGAAACCATGAAATGTTTCTATGATTGTATGAAATGAACACCTACTAAGCACGCCAATGATGACACCAAAAGATTCACTAAAAGCATATAAACCAAAAAATATTCTTTGAGCTTTGTAAAAATAAAATAATTCTTAAATAACTCTTTGAGGGATGTTTGCAACTTGCTTTCCTCTAATAGCCTGAAAAAAAAGCTTATTTTGAAAACCAACTAGTTCAGTACTCAAGTGTCCAAGATACATTAAAAAAAAAAATTATTACCTGATATGCAATAAAGATCCTTTAAAAGTAGTTAATGCTTTCTTTGCATTTTTTGGTTTGATCTCTGTTTTGTCAGTTTCCTCTGATTTGGAAATTTGTTCTACAGAATTCATCTGAGTAAAAATGACAGTTATAATGATTAACTAGAAACTTGGGTTATACAGGTTACAATATCATGCAGGTATTTCAGAGAATCTAGGGAGGTTTATCCCAACAATTTACATACTGCAGGCCAAGCTTAGTAATTATTAATTCCCTGAAGCTGCTTGAAGTCCGCTGAATAAAATGATTTGTTATAGAAGTTACATAATGTATTAAACACGCATGAAACAAAACTACAGTTTTGTTTTTCCATGTATTTTCCTGATGTTCATGTTGGCTATTTTTGAGAACTCCAGACACTTTAAATTACTAGTACTTCAAATATTTAAGATTACAAAGCACTGATGATATCCCACTGCAAAAACTTTTCAATTAAAGCAAACATGCCTGTACAATCACTGTGACACTGAACAGAAAACACAATAACAATTGCAGACTTTATTGCATTGCACAATTCCTAAACATATCTTCACAGCTTTTAGATGGAATTCTGAAGTATTGAAGAACTTGTAAGAAATAATCCTGATTGAATTGGTGAATCCAAAATTGCAGATATTTACATTCCGAGATTCTTCCTCTATTAAACTAAGAAAACAGATGTCAGCAGGCCTGGACATCTTATTATATAAAAAAAAAATAGAGAAGTCTGGAATTACGTGCAAACAGGGCCAGGAAGGAAGAAATACAGGAGACTGAAAAAATTAGTGACATCATAACTCAAAATGAGCTGGCTGAACAGTTTGCTTAGCTTTGGTTTTATTGCACTTAAAATACAAAGAGAAGACATGAAGAGAATTCCATTTATGTAAATTAGAAATATGGGAATGAAAGGAACACAAAATTTTATAGAAAATAGATTTTATAAAAAGAAACCACACAGCAATTTTATTTCCTTTTTATATATCTATAATTATAGTAAAAAGTTAGTGTGTAAATACACTGCACTAGTTATGTGTTGGGTTTAATTCTATATAAATCTAATCAAAATTACCAGAAAAAATATTCCTATAGCCACCAACACATTAAAGTCAGAGGCATTACAGGACAGGCACTTATTAACGAAGTTTATCACTCATGGTTCCCTCTACTCTGTGGAAAGAAGTAAGTCCTTCTGTGGGATATGGGGAAGCACATATATATATGTGCACACACACACACATATATATTTATATGGATATATATCTATAAATATATCTAAAATAAAACGTTAATTCTTAGTGATGACAAGAGTCTGTATATAAAGACTGGTAGTGCAGTAAATAATGAAGACGATATATCACAGATCACTTTAAATCTGCTAGTTTGAAAGCTGGCCTTATTAAACAGTATTTGAATATTTATATTTAGACACAGCGAAGTAAAAAGATAATTAACTTAGAAATAAGAAATGCCAACCATTCAGAGACAATGAGGGAGTACTTCTGAAAAACAATTTTAAAATAGTAAAAAAACAACCCCCAACAAACAAACAACATAGGGCCTTAAGCGTGCCTTATGATAGCTACATGATAAGCATGAATGTCAATGTTAGTTCATTGAAAAGATGATTAGCAGTTTGATTACACTGTATAAAAAAAGAAAACACCATGAACTAAATCAGATTGTTTTTTACATTTTCACTCTTAAAAATAATTGCATAGAAAGCTGAAGTCAGCCAAGCAAATTAAAACACATACTGAGGTTATTAAGCACCAAAGCCAACTTATGCACTGAAAAAGGATTTTCCACACTTCTGTATCCGAGAATCAGAGCTTGGAAGATGTGCTACAACCAAAACAAGCTACTGAGTCTAATTGTCAGGAAGTTGCCATGGTTATGCAATGCTTCCTTTTTACCCTAAGGTCAGTGAAATTACCTTATTTTGGATTGCTGGCCAAGCTGCAAAGAACAACTGGACTAAAAGTGAGCTCTGCGTTTCAAAGTATTCTACTCCACTAAACAGAAGCTTTGCAACGCATATTCCAAAATTAATTATGGCATAAAAGTAGTGTATTTCAGATTTTTCCTACTATTTTTAAGAGTAGTATCCTCACTGACTACCATTACGTAGTCCTAAATAACACTTCATATGGACTTGCATAAAATAATGCCTTTATATTTCTGGACAAACACCACTGCAGGAAGATTATGCTGTAAAACAGAACTGATGGATTGGGGACACAATTTCTCCTAGGACTAAATGAAAACTTTCATATGCTGAGGTTTTATCAATAATTTAAGAGAACAAATTAATATCCAGTATAGTATAAATATTTAAACTGTTAATATTTTCTCATGTACATACTGACTTCAACTTCTAAGAAAGCTGTATGTATTTTAAGATTTACCACTAGATAACCCAAAATTAAAAATAAATCTATTAGACAAACTTTGAAAACAAATCACAGAAAACTTTCAAATTTTACTGAACAATTTGCTGTATTCCAGAGATACATACACTAAATACTTGGTATATATTTTGCTCAGGTCAGAAGCATGAAACTGGTCTTAAAAGAAAACAAGCAAGGTTGAAACTGCAAAGAATAATCTTCAGTTTTAATGGTTCTTTCGACAAAATGAAGAGCAGAAAAAAAGAAGAAAAAAATTCAACACACAAAAGCCAGACAAGAAACAAAATTTGTACGACTCCTGTCCCCCTTTGTAACCTAACCATTTAACTAGGCTTGCCTCAGCCTTCAGAGTTAAGATACCTTTTTCTGATTAAGGTTTTGTGTTTCATTCAGCTCTCCAGTCTCCTTGGTGTCCACATCTATCTCTTCTTTACTTTCATGCTCATCTTCACTAGTAATGGGCCCATTTTCACATAAAGGAGTTTGAAAATCATCGTCAACCAATGGAGGATAACTGTACTTGAAAGAATCCTAAAACATAAGGAGATTTTTACAGGACCAGTTATTTGGGAGGATGAGAAGTACCTTCTCTAGTATTTTTTAAATGAAAATACTATATTTTTTTTTCCTCACATGACTTGTATGTTTCATTTATCCATTCTAAGTTGGACTCCTGTGTAGAAAGGTGACACTACCAATAGTTTTTGTCATCATTAATAGCCAAATAAATAGTCACCCAATGAAGCCACTAAATTTTAACTACTGTTATTTATAGCCACAGCACAACTGCAGAATCTGGTCTTATCAAGAATCAGCATTCAGTCATAATATTCAAGTTTCTTTTTAGCTGTAGGAAACATGGTTTAGATATGACAACTATTTCTAAAGAAGGTTCCAAATGTGACAAAAAACTTTCTTTGTACTGTAATTTTGTAATAACCACAAGAAAAGAAAAAAGTTCCCAAGCTATGCTAACCAGCAAGGAGTTAGAAAATATTTGTTTCAAGAGAGGTCTCCACAAGCGTGTTTTTCTCAAAACAAAGACTAACATGATGTTAGGAAAAATGGAAAAACCTTAGATGGGAAATTTATGAACACTCTTAGAAGACGGGTAACATGGATCCAACGTGGTCAACAATCACTAACTGGCAATGAGACCAAGGCAGGATAAAGAATAACTCTAAAGACTATACTCAGCCAGACACTTCAGGACGATATTTAGCAATGCCAGAAGTTCTTTCTTTAAAGATGTAATTACCTATGAGGCAAGCTGGTCTAAAAAGCAGACAGGAAGTAGCTCTAAGAAGGAGGAAAAGAAACTTCCCCTCTGTTGCAACAGGAGTACAATACTGCGGGAGCTAGTCCCAGAACCCCTACTATACCCCATTCAAATCCTTACTGAAGCCACATCGGACATCATCAGCCCTTCCTTCAATTCCCACTCCTGAAGTTCAGCAATTTCAGCTTTCTTTAAAGTGAGAAAGTTCTTATGTGAGGCTGGGGAGTCTGGGCAGCAATTTTCCATGGAGAAAGAGGGTATCTTTTCTTCAAGAGTCTCATGCAAAAGCACTTTTTAAAGGCTGCTATTTTCAGTAGTAACTTACGTACTTAAGGTAACTTAGTCCTTTACGTTCCCAATACAAGTTACATATTCTGGCTACCCTGAGTTTATATACAAATGAACATGGCCTCTCCTATTATTGCTACTCTATTCTGATGCTCCCTATTATTCTATTAAATTATGAAGATTATGTGAAGTGATTTACCAGCTTTGTGAAAAGTTAAACCTGATGTACAACATGCTTGCACTGTTTTGCTATTTAGATTGCACTGGAATAGGATTCAGGTTCTGTTAGTGGGATACTGGATTGTGGCATAGTCTTTGCAGCAATATTGTACCCTTTTAAAAAGAATCTTCTACAGCCATGTCTTAAAATGCAGCCCTAGAGACAGCAAAGACAAAATAATAGCAATATAATTATCTTTAATGAATAGCAGCTTTGGAGCAGGATCAAAACTGAGGGCCACGAAGCCTATTTTCTGTTCACAGAAAACATTTTATTAAGCAACACAATCTCAAATTCATCAGGTGGGAGGGAAAAAAAAAAAAAGAACAGGAGGAAGAATGACAGTTAAAATGGATTTTTTTTAAAGGTCTAAAAAGCTACATGGTATCCAGTGACTTAGAAGTGGGCAAGTGATTCAGAAAAATTATTTCTGTACTTAAGACTGCCAGATACAAAATTGTCATTAATTACTTTATATTAATATGATTTACAAATTATCATTGGCAGAACAACTTCCAAGAAAATTCACATCCATGAAGCGCCAACTCTCAATCCCACATATGTAATTTATATAGGGTCTCAGTCTACCACAAAAGGACCATGAAATGTTAATATACTTACAGTTCCACCCATGTGAGGTGGCAGATACTCTCCACTAATGTATTCCTGTACATCACTCTTGTTTGTGAACTTTAACATGCTTATTGCATCTGGGCCAAGCCAACCCTTCACAATTTTAAAAGCAGCTTTAAAAAAACAAACAAACAAAAAGGAACACATAAGTTGTCCGGAAGGTTTTTTTTAGTGTTTTTTTTGTTTTTTCTTTTCCAGTGCATTGGTAGACCTTACTGAACACAAGAGAGCTACATCCCATAAGATATGGCAGGACCTGCTGTGAAATTATCTATTACCATAGGGATACACAGTGCAAGGAAAAGAGTATTATTTACAGAGAAAATATTTTATTGACATATACTTTTCCATAGATGAATGTAGTTAGATCACAGGCCCTCACAGAAAGAATATCTGAGTTAGTAACTTGTCTTGGAATTTAGCCCAGGAAGTACTGAGGGAGCAAAACCAATTATATTTCCAAACCTGAGGGACAAGAGATTGAGAACGATACGTATACACTCTTCTTTCTGGATATGTTTTGCTCCTTTAAAGGACAACTGTTTATGTCTACATAGGATTTTCAAACACCACAGTTATTTCAGTGATGGTAAAACATGAATATACAGAAATACATAAAGCCAGCACTTAAATATGTATTCATATAGTAAAAATACAGGAATAACATGTTTCTCATATACATTATAATTAAAGATAGTTATTGAAGTATACACATAAAAACATATGTACTAGTATCTGTACCCCACCTCAGGCATCTATCTTAAATTATGTTTCTACTTTTTGGCTGGTTACAAGTGTACATCATTTGTTGATGACAGTATTCCGACATTATGAACAGACCTAGCTTTGAAAAGAAACAGTTTGAAACATTCAAGGAATAGACTAAATATCAAGATTTCCCAAGCTTTAAAGATAACAGGTTGAATACAGACTCCATTTGAAGTATGATGCAAAATACAATGCTAGAAGGAAAAACAAAAGAAGTATGCAATCTAATAACCGAAAAATTTAAAGGTAAGTGTTTAACAATTCTCATCATTTGGTGGTATCTACACAGAGCAGAAAAGTGCTTCCTATCTATGCAGTAGCATATAAAATAAAAAAATAATCATCAGCATCTAAAACACAAACACCCCAAAACCAAACAACTCACCATTCATGATCCATGGCATTTCAAAGATAACTATCTTTGCTGAAAAGACAAAAAGAGGAAAAAGTCTTGAATACCAAGTGTCATTATTTTCCTGTTTAAGAGAAAGCACAGCAATAATGGTCATGTAAAAAGTGAATACTCATTTTTAGAAACTTCCATGTTCACCTCCCAGTAGAAGCAATTTTGTATAACTGTATAAAATGTATTTCTATTATCATATAAAAACACCTTCCAAGGAAACAGCTAACACTTAATAAAATTCTAAATTATACACAGCTTATACACTTCTCTGGGATACTACTTCTCTGACATACTGTTACTTATAATTAATCTTCCCAAATAAGTCAGAGAGCAGTAGGATTCAGCCTGCCCTTGAAAAGCAACTACTGAATGGAAAAGGAAGTTTGACTCGTATATTCAGCACCCCTTCTTCCTAAACAAATAGGAAGTGTCTTTGTAAATCTACATTTTTTCTAAGCTTTCTTTGTTTTAGCAGAAGCCTGAAAAGTCCTCTGGCTCTTAAGTGTCCCAATATTTCTCCTGAATGTCAAAAAAACATGATGTTGCACTTGTCTTTAAATTTGATATTTGATAAAAGTTTTGAACTTTGATCAGCAAGGTGAAATCTAATATTCAGACTTTAAGCAGCTGCTATACAGATTTTCAAAATTTACAGACACATTTTCACCTAAAATTTATGACTCATTTAAGAAGATAGCGAAAGCTAATTGGTGTTTGCCTATCCACTAAAATAAAATAAAATAAAAAATAGCAGGCAAGTATGCAAGTTTTTCCAAGCACACACACGAACTTGCCTAATTCCTGTCAACAGTAAACAACTGCTCCCTAAAATTTTCTATAGCTGTTCATTCTTTGTTCCCTGAAGACTCATAATGGATACAAACTGTTATGCAAGTTTGCAAAGCCTCTAACCAAGTAATAAGTAGCAAATGAAAAAAACGGCCAAATAAATTCTATTAGATTTTTAATCTGTAAAAACATGTCTTAGATTATTATTTCATGAAAAGCCAGTTGATTCTTTATGAATCTAAGTTTATTTACAATACAAAGTTGTGCTCATGAGCACAAAAATACTCCTTATCTGTAACGTCCATGTATTTTATGTAGTTACCACATAAAGCACATGCAAAAAGATGACACCCCCCCCCCCAAGACTTAGTTTTCCCACCATCATCTGTGATATTATGAAATGCTATTATTACACAAGTCTCCAGTGCTTAAGAGCTAATACATGTTACTTACTGAGAAAGTTTGGGTAATAATCTGTAAAACAGTTGACAATAAACCGAACAAAATCCAAGTCCTAAAATAAATGCAGAGAGTGAATGCAATGTAAATCAGAACATGAAAAGGGCAGGCTTAGTTAAGCTAAGGCATTTACTGAATAGCATAAAATACTTATCTCCTAATCTATATTCAAATTGTACACATACTACAAACATCATCCTAACTCAATGCGATGCTTTTCACTTCATTAAAACACTGCAGGATTGTGGTCAAACTTAGCTTTATGATCTAAGAAAGAAGTTAACAGACTTAATCTCAGTGGAGTAAATTAGGTATCTAAAGTACTGCAATAGTATCAGTGGAATTTAAGCTGTACAGGAAAGATAAAGGAAAAATAAACCATTAGCACTAGAGAAGCCTAACAGATTATCTCAAAGCCTTCCAAGGGAGAGCATTAAACATTTCCCTTCAATAACTTATCTTACATATTGTTACATATTGCATTAGTTTGTGGTATGCAGAAAAACTGTGGCCAGAGGCAGCTCTCAAAAGAGCTGCTTGTATACCACCCATTTTCAGGGTGCTTCCATCCGATGAGCAGCAGCACTGAAAGAGTACAGCCAAGTCTCCATTGCAAAATCCAGGTATAATAGAATTGACTACACAATAAAGGGCAAAAAAAGGAATTTTATGAAACAGATATAAAGAGATGCTTTAAAACAATAAGGTACTTTGGTTAGGTGGGAAGCCTGATATGAGTACTTTCCCCAGTGCTTCTAATAAGAGTGACCGCTACTGTTAACTTTAATAGTACAAAATATATTGTTGACAGAGGATCCAAAGCCTGTCATAACAGTAAAAAATGCTACGGTGAACAGGCTCCTAAAGTGATATAAACAGGCTATTACAGCATTTGCAGACAGAGAGGGGAAAAAAAAAAAACAACACCACACCACCTTGGATAAGAGGATTACCCACAACCTGAAAGGTTTATTAGCAGCTTCATTAACTGAAAACTAGCTGAAAGCTTATCTTTAGAGAGACGGTAGCCTTAATACAAGTATTTATCTCAACTGGCTGTTGCTTTTACTAAATACAGTATCTTTCATTTAACAGCATAAACACAGTGATAGATTCCCAAGAACTGATCAGAATCTCCTGTGCATTAAGAAGAATGCTGCTCTTTATTCCACTGCCTATCCAAAAGCAGCACTATCAGATTTTAGGAGGATGGATCCATTACTGTGATCAAGGACTGAAATTAGAAGTACAGACTTCAGCAGACCATTCAAGAACTGCATCTATTCTAGTTACTTGAACTGGTGCAGCAAGTCTTGAGCTATTAGAATTTACCTGGCTGCAGAACAGTGGTGAAAGCTGACCTACAGAGATCTATGGAACAAATCCAAGTTCTTTCAGGAAAAATTTTTCAACTCTCTACATGGGTACAAACAGCCATTAAAAATATATTTCTGTTCTGTAAGACATGTTCTAACTACACAGCAACACTGTACAATGGGACACTTATGGACAGCACTTGCTGTCTCAGTGTTATCTCTGGGAGTCCCAAAGACATTAGAAAAAAAGTTGCTTCAAGATATGCCCCATAAAACCCAAATCAAGCTGCTTTTTCACATCAAGGAAACTATTAAAATCCTCTACTCCTGTTATATAAACATGGCTCCTGTATCATCTTTAGAACTGTGGATAGTACAGATAAAAGCACCAATCCTGCCTTGCAAAACTGAATTAAACCATATTTATTTGTTAAAATATCTTCTCAAAAGCTTGTGGCCCTGTATTGCATAGCTGCAAGGTCCTAATGCAACATTAATCTTGTCAGAAAAAGGCAGAAAGGGTTTTTTCCTTATATTTAAATGCATTCCCACTACACTACAAAGAAGGAACAACAAACAAGTTTCAGCCATTGCTGTAGAAATGGCAGGATAGCCAAGATTCTGTGGAAATAAGACTAATTTTTTTAATCTATAGACAATCTGGGAGATTTTTAGCTATTAGATTAAATCTATAAATATGTCATGATAGGAAAGATTTCATCTTTTCTAAACCAGCTTAGATTCTTCTTCTTAAAGCGAGTCCTAAAAATGTACTTCTCTATTGAACTCAGCTGAAGAAAATGACAGAACTCTGTAGATTTTCACCTATCTACATTAAAATTACTCAAATGTCACCTCCTGCACTGTTCCCCCAAGTTACAACATGTTCACATAGGATGCAAGAACCACTGAAGCAAAAGCAAATACTGAGTGTCCTCAAACGCCACAAAATTCCAGATGTCACATAAAACCAGATAGTTACATGCTTTGTGAAAGCTTTAGCAAAAATTAAAAGATACTCAACTACTGGCTTTCCAAAGTACGAACATTCCATGGGGAAGACTTTGGGGGATATTTTAACATTTCACAGCATTGTTTTCAGGATCAGTTTATGAAATATTATGGCCAAAGAAGCAATAAATAAAGGTTTTGAAAATTCAAAACCCCACAGATCACATTCTTTAGATCTTCCACTTTTCCATACAGACACAGAACTTAACAGTTCTTAAGACTATCAATTCAGGAAGATTCTTAAATGCATTTTTAAGTTTCATGTAACATACATGAACTTTTTCTAAATTCCAATGAGCATCTAAACTTAAATATTCTCTGAAGTTTACCTCAGGAAAGGTATTACACAAAACCATGTGTGACTACAACAAATCTTTAAGTAATTCCCAAAGCAGACTACTGACTTGACATATGACTAACTGGTATGAAATTATTTTTATACACTTATTCCAAATACCTAGAAGATGGAATTTCATGTTGGTGGAGTTGCATGCAGGGACTTTAGAAATGACCACAATTTAAATATACAGGAACAGCATACATAGCATGGAGGACAGAGAGGCAGGACCAGGATCAGAACTGTTAACTGAAGACGCTGGTTTATCAGAACAGATTATCATTCTCAAAAATTTCAGCCACTGCATCTTTCACCACTATCCCCTTTTTCCATCCTTCACTCGACTGACTGGTTTATCCAGAAAAGAGGATGACAAGGAAAACGAAGCTGTTGAAGAAGCAGCAGCAACTGTACTCACAATAAAAGATGGCTCAGGCTACTGCATTTTGGGTGCTTAGAAAGTAAGTTCTGCTAATATCATATATGACAACCGACAAACCAAGCTGGTAAACTACTATATATAGTTATTTTGGCCTAGCCACCAAACTAAAAACAACTTTGTGATGCACAAGACTTGAAGTTTAATATATAACGAATGATTTTGGAAATTGCTCATGTCATGCGGAAAAAGCCCTATATACCGCTTATGTAAGCAACTCTTATGATATTGTCGCGGTTTAAAACCAGGCAGAGGGCTCGTTCACTCACTCCCCCCCTTCTTTCCTTCCCCTATTCCCGGAGGGACAGAGAATCAAAAAGAATGCAACTCCCACGGAGTTGAGATAAGAACAGTTTAGTAACTAAGGTATAATACAAATCACTGCTGCTACCACCAATAATAACAAAGGAAATAACAAGGGAAGAAAATACAACATCTCACCACCAGCTGACCAATAACTCGCCACCCCCAGCCCAAGCAAGCTCTGACTGATACCTCCTCCAACCCTGCAGTCTCCCAGCCCTTCCGGCTAACTCCCAGTTACCTCCTGGGCACGACGCGCTGTGGTATGGAATACCTCTTTGGCTAGCTTGGGTCAGGTGTCCTGCCTCTGCTTCCTCCCGGCTTCCCCTCCTCCCTGGCAGAGCATGAGGCTCACAAAGTCCTTGGCCATACCAAAACATCATTGCTATCAGCTCTGTTCCCAGGCCGAAAGTCAAAACACTGCACTGCACCAGCTAACAAGAAGGAGAAACATGACTGCTACTGCTGAACCCAGGACAGATATTTAGAGGTCAAGGACTGCACAGCGACTTCTATTTTTCTAGAGACACAGGTTACATAATTCAGAAAGCAATCAGAAAAGTACAATAAAAATACTTACTATGTGACTGATACCAGTTTCGGACATATCAAATACCACTGTTAAGGGCTTTCCATGATCTCTCTTGGCATAATGTTCTAACCAAAAAGCTACCAGTTTCTTTTTCTCAAGCTGCTGTTTAGGATCTCTTACATGATGCTTCACTCTGAACCAAACTTGTGAGAAGAAAAACACATAAAAATTGAAAAAACAGATCCATATTAACAAAAAACACTATGCAAATAACTATACAAGATGCACTGAAATTTGACTCCTCTGAGTTTGCAGTCCACATTTCTACTGATTTTATGGCCACTGAACAGCCAGAGAAGCAACTGCATTTTCCCCACCGTTTCCTTGCTCACATTTTAATAACAGAAATTTTTAAAAATTGAAAATAAAAACAATTACAGCACAAACAGAGTAAAAAAATACTTTTCATGTTTATAAAGGCTACTTTTTTCTGGATTATAATAAGGTAGTCCTAATATTATGTTCTGCATATATTCTAAGTATTGTTGTGGTTGTGAAATCACTCAGCATACTAAGTAGATACTGTAAGTTCAGAATTTCAAACGAATTTCAAACACAGGGCTCTTGTGAAAGTAACTAATAGTTCTTGAAAAACTTATTTATACTTTGAAATGTCTGTTTTATACAGCAGAATGAGAATGGAGAATGCAGACTCAAATGTTAACTAACAAGGAGCTCTTCACTATGACACAATCTGAATTTGCACATCAAGTCAGATATTCTGACCCAAGTAACATTCACAGAAGAAACATTTCAGGTATGGAAAATTGAGACATTAGTTATGTTGCAATGAAAATAAAATTATATAGCCAGCCTTCACATTCTTGTCATGAAATTTTCTCAGCCCAAGCACTGATGCAAGGAACCAATGTTTTTTCCTACTTCTCTTCCCTCCCTATCTCACCAATTGGAACCACCCAGTATAATCACACACAGATTTCCACGTGCTATAAAAAAGGTATCACTACCACTTATCCTTGAACACCCTGGAAGACAAAAGAAAACCATGAAGCGTAACAGAGCAGCCATTTTTCATACAGCACTTATAATGAGAAGAGGCTGTTTGACAAAACACAGTTATAGCATAAAAACTGCATTTTTCTGATTTTTTTTTAATAGAAAATTGTATTGGTGTTTAAAACAGTAATTTCTGTAGAAAACTGGACTGTTAGCGTATTTCGGGAAGTGCACACTAGCCCATGGAAACCAAGGAAAAGCAGAATTTCAGATTTAAATTTTTGGTCTTTTTCAAGGTTCAAGATCACTGCTTGGAAAGCCTCATGAGACATTTGCTTAAAAAGCCTCTTTTGCCTCACAGGATTTAAGCTTAATTAAAAGTAAATATGTAACATATTTTCTATGAATTGATCTGCTGTCATAATATTGACCATCTATTATATATTATTAAATACAAATTTGGGAGTATTTCAGGCAATATTTACTGGTTCCCTATAAATCTAATTTTTTAATTACTAGAAATTAATCATACAACTTGAGACTTGAACAATCCTGAGCTGCCCACGCTGTTACTGAACATTCCAAGGACATCAGAAAAAAAAAAAAAAAGGAAAAAAAACAAAGCCACCGCAAAAATGTGGGCTGCTAGAAAAGCAATGACAATGCACTGTAATGAACACTTATACTAGTCACATATTCACCACAGTAGGAACAGAAACAATGTAAAGGAAAGTTAAAGGTTGCATTATAATTAGGACAGAGTTTCATAATTTCATTCCACTTCTGTAATCCAAAGACATACTAAAAATTACCAATCTTATTTTTACTAAAAATTCTCATTTTTAGTAAAAACCAGTTGTCAATTTGTACCTTCTTCTGGTTTTAAAAAGTTTATTTTTCAGAATAGATGGTAATCTGCTGGAAACAAAAAATAATGCTCAGTGACTGAAAATATTATATTTTGTGTAACTTACATAATTTATAGCCTTCTTTATCATATCCATGCAGAAAGAGAGAACCATTTTCCAATAACCATTTTGGAATGACAGATTCTGTCAAGTCTGCAAAACCAAAAGAAACACTACCTCAGTAACCATATTAGTAATCGCATTGTAACTTAATAGATGTCGCTAAAAACGCAGACGTCTAGCAACAAAACACAAAAATGTCTTTATAACCCACTTTCCAAGGCCATTACTAAACAAATACAAATACTGAACTCTTGAAATCTTTACTATCTTCTTCCTCTCATGCTGTAGAGTAGGATCTATTTAGGAAAAAGCAAGGAAAAAAACACCTGACTTACTATAAAAATACTGCAAATGTATATTTTTGTTCATATCTAAGCCCCTCTTGCTCTAATCTTTAATTCAGATTGTGAAGTCCTGTATATAGAGCTCACCTTCAACATACAACAATATAAAACTCAGACCTATTCTACTTAGGGTGACAGACCAGTGCTACTATGACAACAACAGAACCCTGGTTTCTGTGGAGGGTTTTGTTGTTATTTGCTTTTTTTTAAGGACTCCATTCAGTGCAGATAAACATTAAAAGCAATAGTTCTAATTCCCACCCCCCACACACCCACCCTGTGGTACTTACAAAACTTTAAAAGGCACATTATGAAACTACATAATCAGTTGTCGCTCATTAGAAAAGCAACAAACACCATCAAAATCGTTATTTAGCATAGCTTACCATTAACTGTATACTCCTTCCTCCACTGAAAGCTTTCATCAATCATCTTTAATGTATCATCCACAACATCATGACGCCAAATCAGATAATTTTCAATCCATTTATCATCTTGCTGAAGTCTTTCCACATCTCTAGAATCATATTTATCTGACTTATCTACAAATAAATCAATTATTGTAAGAAGATAGCATTTGCTATGAAAACATTGTCAAGTTTCAATATAAGCATCTGGTACGTACATAGATTCTTTTGGAGTCCCAAACTTAAGCAAAGCACAGCACGAGAAATTGATTAAAAATGTTTGTCTACTGTGGTGACATCTAGGCACACTACAAGATTATTCTCAAAATATTTTTTGTGATTCTTCTTAAAAAAAAACAAACAAGAAGGTGTGTGAAGGGAAAATATAATAAAAAAAAAAACAACAAAAAACCAAACCGACACCCAGGTTTCTATAGTTAACATAAAATTAGTATACAGTCTAAGAATCTGTGTACTGATGAATGTATATTGTATACAATAAGCACCATTAGTTCAAGCTTGACTTCTCAAACTTATAGGCATCAGAAAGCCAGACAACAGATGTTAAAATGACTATTTTTGATCACACACCATACAACACTGCATTAAACAAAATTGTTTTTCTTTAACAGGACTACACATTCTACACTTCTTAGAAATTGTTACCTTATGGACACAAATTACATGCGATGCTAGAGCAGTACAAAATCCCCAAGGTTCAAATTCTTCTTGTATCAGGTTAGCAGCAGGGTAATAGGTTAATGTGCTTTAGGAAGTACTTTGGGTGAAATAGTGCTGCTGCTCCTTACTTTATTTTCTTCTTCTTAACTATTTTTCAAACATAAAAGTTTGAAAAATCAGATGCCTAACTGGTCCTATTTTTTATTGTAGATATCCTTAAACAAAGGTTCAGCTTTTAGATCAATGCTCCTCTCTGTCAGAGAAATCTGCATAATTGGAATGTAAATCAAGTAAGAGCCCATGATAGAAACAGACTTCTGAAAGCAACAGACACTGGTACAAATCTCTTTGCTACCTACTAAAAACCACATAAGCTCTTAAACTACTCACTTAAAATTCTTTGCTATTAGCATTGAAAAAGTTAAGACTGGTCGTTAATAAAAGAGACATTAATTTTAACATACTGGAAAGACTGTTCCCATGTCAGTAGCCATAAATTCAAAATAGCTACTTTCAGAACCATCAAAACCTAACTATTTAGAACCACAACCAAACACTTGTAGGAATGTGCGTTTCAGACTTTGTAACTCTGAGAAAGATGTTAAGAAACAGACACCATTAAGTTTTATTACTATTTTTAGTTTTACTGGCCTACATGCAAAGGTATGACCTATTTTACTTACCTTTCTATTTATACTGTTTCCTGGCACAAATTAGCTAATATAACCGTAAGAATACACCCAGTTTAAATGCATCCATCCACTAGGAGTTATTATAGTTGCACTCCCCCAGTGCATCTCTTCCCATCCAATTGCTTCTCATATACATTACCTACTTGATTCCTTCTTCATTAGGTCTCTAATTTCTCCTTCCCTGGATCCTATTCTACTACCTTACCCTGTACCTTAGCCAAGCCTACAGTCAAATCCCACCTTCCCTAATTTTAGAGTCCTACTTTCTCCTCTCAGGCCCAAAATCTCCAATCCACTAAAACCTCTCACTATTTCAGTCCCTTCTCTCATAACTTCCATATGAGAAATGTCTGCTGCACCAGACAGATCATTCCCTGTATTCTGACAAAGCCCATTAGAGTGAACACTCAGCATAAGACTGAAATGCTGTGGCTCTAAGTCAATCACAGATAGAATAAGTTGCAAAGATTTTGGGCATTAAATTTTGTAAAGTCTCAACTGCCCATTTGAAATTTGATTATCTCCCTTTGAAATTTCATTTACTATCCCCGCCAGTGATTTACTATTTGGACACTTCTGCCTGAGAAATAATAACAATACCTAGTTTCAAATTGGAATCATAAAAAAAAAAAAAAAAAAAAAATAGGAGAGGATTTCTACAGGCCATATCAGTCCCAACTCCTGCCCACAGCAAGGCTAACTGCCAAATTCAAACAGGTTGCTACGTACCTTTTCCAGTCAAGTTTTGAAAACACAAAAGGGCAGAGGGATTCTAGAGCCTCCCCTCATGTAACATGCATTCCAACCCAAATCCTCTTCAAAGATTTTGTCATATACAAGTAACTAAATGGCACATTCACAGTCAATTAAAGGAAGAGAAGTACTTAAGCACTTGCTTCTCTTAGCCATGATATACTAGCTGTTCTATACTATATATTATTCAATACAGTATATTGACTATTAAAGCCACATATTGCTACCCATAGCCACAGTAAACTAGGGCTTTGCAAGAACAAAGACTTACTTTAACATCAGTATTGTATTGTGTCCCAGACTGCGCGCCAATATGGCTGCCTCCAGAAAGAGAGCTTGCAGTAAGGTGACTACAGCAACTCAGACAGAGACCCCGTCCCAGACCGTGGCTGTTCAGGTCTCTGGGTGCAGGGAGTGCCAGAGCCTGCTGCTGCCGGGGGAGGGAGGACAGCATTCCACCTGTGTGAGGTGTGAGCAGGTAGAAGATCTGCTTAGCCTGGTGGCAAGACTTAAGGAGGAGGTTGAGACACTGAGGACCATCAGGGAGTGTGAAAGGGAGATTGACTGGTGGAGTAACTCCCTGGCGGGCCAGTCGAAACGGTTCCAGGGAGATACCCCCCAAAAGGGGAAGGACCCCCTGCCTTCTCACACAGAGGGGGATGGCCCGAGGCAGCCCCTGCCCTGTAGCTGTTGCGCAGAGGTAGGGGACCAAAAAGACAACGAGGGTTGGAAGCGAGTTCCAGTTCGAGGTCGTGGGAAACCCTCCCCCCTTCCTGCCCTGCTTCCCCAGGTGTCCCTCCGTAATAGGTTCGAGGCCCTGGATCTTGAAGGAGAGGTAGGTGAGAATGTGGTGCAAGGCCAGCCCACAAGGCCACATAGGAAAAGGGGGTCGACTTTGCACCTCAAGACTGCCTCTGTTAAGAAAGAAAGAAGGGTCATTGTAGTAGGGGATTCCCTTCTGAGAGGAACAGAGGGCCCGATATGCAGAGTTGACCCTCATCATAGGGAAGTGTGTAGTCTGCCTGGAGCCCCGATCAGGGATATCACCAGGGCGCTCCCCAACCTGGTGCACCCGACAGACTACTACCCGCTGCTGGTCTTCCAGACAGGTGGGGAGGAAGCTGCTTCCCGCAGTCTGAGGGGGATGAAGAAAGACTACAGGGCCTTGGGGCGGATGGTGAAAGAGTCTGGGGCTCAAGTGATCTTCTCCTCTCTCCTTCCATCTTCCACTGATGTGGGAAGGAATGGGAAGATTCAGTTCATGAACAATTGGCTTCGAGACTGGTGCTACAGGCAGGGCTTTGGATTCTTTGATAACGGCTGGTTTTATAGGGCACCAGTCTGGACAATGACAAGTGAGAAAGGTTTGTCTCACAGAGGGAAAAGGATGCTGGGGCACGAATTAGCAGGGCTCATTTGGAGAGCTTTAAACTAGATTCAAAGGGGGATGGGGTTGTAGCTGGGCTTGCCCCAGTGGGGCAGCGCTCCAGAATTAATGAAGACTGGGAGGCCTCCTACAATCCTAGGGTGAAATCGGTGTGCTCAGCTCGCTCCCTGAAATGCCTGTACACCAATGCGCGCAGCATGGGAAATAAGCAGGAGGAGTTGGAAACCTGTGTTAAGTCAGGAGATTATGATCTGGTGGCAATTACAGAGACGTGGTGGGACAGCTCACATGACTGGAATATAGTCATGGAAGGCTATGTCCTTTTCAGGAAAGACAGGCCAGCCAGGCGGGGTGGTGGGGTTGCTCTTTATATGCGGGAGGAACTACAATGCACCGAGTTCTGTCCAGGGACAGATGATGAGCGAGTTGAGAGTCTGTGGGTGAGAATTAAGGGGCAGGCTGGCAGGGGGGATACTGTTGTAGGTGTCTGTTACAGACCACCGGATCAGGGTGAGGAAGTTGACGAGGCCTTCTACAGGCAGCTGAGAGCGGCCTCACAGTCACAGGCCGTGGTCGTCGTGGGGGATTTTAACTTCCCTGATGTTTGCTGGAAGGACCACTCGGCAACCCAGCCACAGTCCAGGAGGTTCCTCCAGTGTATGGATGATAACTTCCTCCTGCAAATGGTGGATGAGCCGACCAGGAGAGGAGCGCTGCTGGATCTCATCCTCACTAACAAGGAGGATCTGGTCGAAGCAGTAAGGGTTGAGGGCTGCCTTGGTTGCAGCAACCACGAGATGGTGGAGTTCAGGATCTTGTGTGGCAGGACTAGTAGAGTAGCAAGTAGAATTGCAACCCTGGACTTTAGCAGGGCAAACTTTGGCCTTTTCAAGCAATTGCTAGGGGAAATCCCATGGGCAGGGCTGCTTGAAGGTAAAGGGGCCCAAGATAGTTGGTTGACATTCAAGGACTGCTTTTTCCGTGCTCAAGATCGGAGCATCCCGACACGTAGAAAGTCAAGGAAGAGGGCCAAGAGACCTGCGTGGCTAAATAGGGAATTGCTGGGTATGCTCAAGTGGAAGAGGAGAGTTTACAGGTCATGGAAGGAGGGGCTGGCCACTTGGGAGGAATATAAGGTTGCTGCTAGAGGATGTAGGAAGGCAGCTAGGAGGACTAAGGCATCCTTAGAATTAAACCTGGCAAGAAGGGTCAAGGACAGCAAAAAGAGCTTTTTCAAATACATGGCAGACAAAACTAACACCAGAGGCAATGTAGGCCCACTGATGAACGAGATGGGTGCCCTGGTGACAGAAGATAAAGAGATGGCAGAGTTACTGAATGCCTTCTTTGTCTCTGTCTACTCTGCTGCGGGCAGTCCTGAAGAGCCCTGTACCCCTGAGACCTTAGATGAAGTCAGGTCGACAGAGCAGTTTGCCTTAGTCGATGAGGAATGGGTTAGAGAACAGTTGAGCAATCTGGACATCCATAAATCCATGGGTCCAGATGGGATGCACCCGCGGGTGCTGAGGGAACTGGCGGAAGTCATTGCTAGACCACTCTCCATCATCTTTACCAAGTCTTGGGAAACGGGAGAGGTGCCTGAGGACTGGAGGAAAGCAAATGTCACTCCAGTCTTCAAAAAGGGCAAGAAGGAGGACCCGGGTAACTATAGACCGGTCAGCCTCACCTCCATCCCTGGGAAAGTGATGGAACACCTTATCCTTGGTACCATTTTAAGGCATATCAAGGATAAGAAGGTTATGAGGGGCAGTCAACATGGCTTCACCACGGGGAAATCATGTTTGACCAATCTCTTAGCCTTTTATGAGGAAATAACACGGTGGATGGATGATGGCAGAGCGGTGGATGTGGTCTACCTTGACCTCAGCAAAGCATTTGACACAGTCTCCCACAGCATCCTCACGGCTAAAATGAGGAAGTGTGGACTGGATGATCAGGTAGTGAGGTGGACTGCGAACTGGCTGAAGGAGAGAAGCCAGAGAGTTGTAGTCTATGATGATTAGGGGAGTGGAACATCTCCCTTATGAGGAAAGACTGAGGGAGCTGGGTCTCTATAGTTTGGAGAAGAGGAGACTGAGGGGTGACCTTATTAGTGTCTATAAATATATAAAGGGGGAGTGTCACGAGGACGGAGCCAGGCTCTACTCAATGGCAAACAATGATAGGACAAGGGGTAATGGGTACAAACTGGAACACAAGAGGATCCACTTAAACTTGAGAAGAAACTTCTTCTCAGTGAGGGTGACGGAACACTGGAACAGGCTGCCCAGGAAGGTTGTGGAGTCTCCTTCCCTGGAGACATTCAAAACCCGCCTGGACGCATTCCTGTGTAACATTATCTAGGTGTTCCTGCTCCGGCAGGGGGATTGGACTAGATGATCTTTCGAGGTCCCTTCCAATCTCTAACATACTGTGATACTGTGATACTGTAACTCCAGTGCCTGAGCTACCTTACTCCAACTTGGTTTAATAGTATCTAACACACACTAGCTTCCAGCTAAGAGTGACTGCTGTTAACTGATCAGCCAAGTATTTTTCCGAGATTAGTTCCATGTATACCCTATCTGTATAAGGGCTTTGGGCTCTGTGTAATTAAAAAGCCACGCACCAACAGGTAAAAACTAAGAGGATAATATTTCTGGACATTTTCTTTGCTCCCAATATCTCTTTGGGCAGAACTGTCAAAATGACAGAATAGTAGACTTTGTATCAAACAATAACTTAAAAATATTCACACATCATTACATGGAATGTGTCTCAGAACACACGTACCTGGGCCCCTAACAAATGTTCCCAAACTCTCAACTTAGATAATACTAAAAAGTAATAGAAATATAACTTTGTGAATATTTGAAGGAAATGAAAGTGAAAGCTGAACAGAGAAAGCGTTTTATCCAAACTTTCAGCATCAATGAAAAGTAAGCTGTATCCACACATAGGAACAGCTGAAAAAAAAAATAAAATTTTCCTTTATTCAGCAACTAAATTCTCAAGAAGATGACACACATAATCTAAATTTACATATATACTACAACACACGCTAAGTCAGGAACACCTAGTCAAAATCTACCTCCTAAAAGAAAGGTGTTTTATCTCACACATATAAAGCAGAGTGACATGAAATTGCTGGAGTCCTACCAATAATCCAGTCATTGAAAATAGGCTAATTCAAAGAAGGAATTCCTCTTCAAAATTGTGCATTTCCCATAATTCTGCAGGCATCTGGAAACTTTTTTTCAAACAATGAAAATTTGAGTGAGCAAGAAGATTGACCAGATCTCAGACATAATTTTAGAGGTATCAAAGTTTATAGTTTTATTTAACCTTAATTTAAAAACAGCTACTTAAAGTTACTTTCATTTCCTCATTAAACATTTGAGGTCAAGGGAGAAGACTGGGAGAAGACAAAAAAAGTTCTGTTTGAATGCAGCTTCTTCCTATTAGTTGCCTGCCTTCTTTCTTGCTTAAGAGAGAAGTTCAGTTCTTTCTTGCTTAAGAGAGAAGTTCAGTCCTTTCTATGACCACATTCTCCCCTTCCAATAGTTGTCTTCAAGCTGTGAAACTTCCAGTGGAACTCTATGACTTAATTACTATCTTCCAACATAAAGTATCCTGTATAACACAAGACAACAGCTCTGAAAAGAGCTATAGAATCATGCAGAACTAAATGAAAACAAGTTTCACTGCCACAGCTTCACTGGAAGAATTAATTAAATTCTTTGACACACAAGTTGTAACATCCCTTCACATTTTTTTTAAGCGCTATCTACATTACGAGGAGACCAATGCTGCACTGCTGTGCTTTCTTCTGGCACTCATGCATTAGGAAAGCTAATAGAAATTTGAGAATATTCAACAAGAATAGAATAAAGACTACAAGACTGAAAAGCAGACAGCACAGTTAAGTCCCACACTAAATTAATCCAGAGAAGTTCAGAATTCACAACCTGCAGGAATGACTCCTCCCTTCAGAAAGAACTCTTTTATCTAGAAATGTTATAGAACAAGTCATACACAAAGCTGAGAAGGGATAGCAACTCCATACCTTTGAATAGGGAAAAAAAAACAAACCACTTCATTGTACAAAAAAATTACAGAAAAAGTAAATTAAAGAATGTCAAGTGTTTCAATTACACAAAGCCTCTCAATTTAACTACTCCCTTAAGCTATTTCAACCAACAAGTCTTGGGTCTGAAACAGTCATAATTATTCCTCTGGCCTTGGCTAGAGAAGAGAAACCCATTTTAACTGGCTGTACATGCTTAATATGTTAAGCTAAGCCCTATAGCCATTCAGATATGTGCCTCCAAGTGTTAGATGAGGAAATCAAGAAAGCAATTTAGAGGTCAGTAGCCATACAAGAACAGGGATGAAGAAAACGTAAGTTATTTCCCCCAATAAAGAGTTATTTCAACAAAATCAAGCAGCATTAAACAAAATATCTCCCTCCACAAAACATGATAAATTTAAACTTTTAGCAAGACTGAACACTCTCAGTGACACTAAAGACTAACTTCATTGGAGAGCTCAAGCATATCACATAGCTTTCTACAAAAGTATGCGGTTTATTCTACCTGTGTTTACTATTTTATCCTTCAAGTATTTCTTATCCTGAAAGCCAGGAATTGGGGAAAACAGATTTTTCAGATCACAAATAAACAAGGTATCAAAAATATATCACTATATCATATACAAAAGTCACATCACTATGCTTTTTCAGGATACCCCATGTCTAAAACTATATGCAACCGACCAGGATGATTAACAAAGCACATTTTGCTACCAGCTGAAAGGAAGTCATGATGAAATTTAATCTTTTAAATTGGATTTTGAAACCTCTCTTGCAAAATCTTTTTCTTTTCAATTAAGCTTTGCCTACAAGAGAAAGGAAAGGGATACAAATGGTGAGGGGCAGGGAATACAGGCAATACAAAATAGTAAGTATGCAAATGGATGTATAGATTTTTCCATTCAGGAAGTCTTTTCTACCAAGATTTGATTATAAATAATTTCCACCATAACATTAAAATGGAAAGCCAAAAACCAGAAATAAAAGCTAATTTTAGAAATCCTCTAAGGAATGAAAATGCACTAAAAGACAAGGCTGTTTGCTAGAAAACAGTTAGTACCAGTCAGTACTAGAAAATAATCCTTTTGTTTTCATTGTTCCTGTCACCACCCAAATCATTTACATCACCAACTCTCACAAAGAATCCAAACAGACAAAACAGAAATTAGGCCCCCACACCGCAAAGATAAAATGCTGTCCACCTACCATATCCGATAACATTTGCTGGTCTACTGGACTAACAGGAACTTTTCAGTATTGGAAATACGCCTTTTAAATAAAAGCAACAAGTTTCATTACTAGGGATATACATTCCTCACCTGAACTGGATTTGTCTTTCAAATACAGCTAGAAAATTAACTGAAGAGCAAAAAAACTACCACTGCAAGATCTCAGTTAACATTAAACACTACTTTGCACCTAAGATCTCACAGTGGCCAAGCGTTCGTTCTAGAACTCCTCAATGGCCACACTTGCTGAACAACTTACACAAGAAAGTTCTCATGAAAACTTCATGGAAATGAATCAGTAAGGTTCTCTGACTCCAGGTTTTTCAAACTGTATCTATTAAAACAATTCTTTGATTTAGTCACATAAATGAAATAACTTTATAATTCAGAAAACATTTTTGGTGCTTTCAACTCCTTAAACTTTTCTGATCCTACGCTGAAAACAGTCAAAACTAATGTATTATTTGTTGTAACTTTTATGTTAAATATTCCAACACGTATTAGATGTGGCATTAGATATGATTTAATACTAGACTTTCCTTAACTGGCTATATATATTTCTGCATATTCTACTTCAATCTGAAACATTGTATTCTGCCAATAAATAAACCAAAAATCAGGATTTCAAAGGCCCTCTAAGTTTTCATTTCACAACAAAGTAAACATTACTGAAAGACCATCACAGCATTTGCAATCATTAGCAATCCTTTTTCATGGGAGGGAAACCAGTAACTATATATATATATATATATATATAAAACTATATATATATATATATATATATATATATATATATATGGAAGAATCACTTCATAAGACAAATGCAAAGTTTCTAGAATAATCAGGAATAATCCTTCCTCAGAAGGAAAATAAAACTGTAACAGCTGAAGCCCCCAGAAACAAAAATTCCTGAAAATTTTACTCAAACTTTAATACCTGCAGCTCACCCATAAATGGAATTAGGTTCATTCTGCAGAGACCCAGTTCTATGACCACACTAAACTTTCACAGAAAGTATCAGTTTCTCAGAGTGCCCCAACAGTGGCCCTAGTTTTTAAAGCAAACTAAAATTGCTGGAGATTAAGCATTTCTACCTTTACAACACAGAAAATCACATGTTTGGTAGTGACTATCTTCACATCATTTTTCAAGTAAGAGGAAGCATAAAAGATGTTAGAAGATACATAGCAAAGGCTGAAAGACCACATTAAACTAAAATAGTGTGTTTTTCATACTTGGATTGTGCACGACAATATTAATTTGCTTGAGGCATTCCTAAATTCGAGGGAGGGACTTCAGAATGTAAACTCACAGAAGTCCTAATCCTATTTTCTTGAAAGGGCTAAGAGTCATAAATCATAACCCAAAAATGGGGTTATTGAGAAAATACATTCAAAATACTGCAAATAGGATTATAGTTTACCTTGCAACAGTATTCAATTGTTTTAATGGCTGTAACAAGCAGCCCAACAGATACTTCACTGCAACTACAGAAACTTGCGGAACTCTAAGACTGTAAGGGACAATTAAATTTAAAAGGTAATAAATACTCCCTTTTAGCAGCAAATGTCCCAGAGAAGTTCTAGGCTTTCTGAAGCTACTGTTTACGAGTGCAACTCTCGGATAATAGAATACAAAACAAGATGAATCACCTACCATAGGAAAATATACACATTAGCTGAAAACATGAACAGCCAAAATAATTTATAATTTTAGATGATCCTCCACTCTGCTGAGCCTCAGCTTTAAGAATGCCAAAGACATCTTTATTCACACAGAAATATCAAATGGTAAAATATGCTCTCCCTCCTTCAAGACATTATTCTAATAATTTTGTCATCTTGCTAGACATATAGGTCATCTCTAACCAAGACCAAAGAGATTTCCTTTACAGAAGTTAGCAGAGCAATCATATGAAACAAAGCTGTACCAACCTCAAGATCCTCAAAGTTTGCAAGAAAAATACTACAGCCAATTACAAATAAGTCACAGAAGCATGCAACCCATACATAAAAGGGATAGCTAGGTAACCTCAATAATTCTGATCAGGAACATCAAAGCAAAGTATGTGCTTGCAGGACTGGGGCTTATATTAAAGGAGATATATGCAACTCCTAAACTACCGAGCTCTTACTGTATTTGCATTAAGAATGGATAAAAGCATGTTGTTAACAGATAGCCTTTGGACAGTCATAATGAAGTGTACTCCTTACTGCAGTTGTTAGCATACTCTACTACTCTTCTATCATAACCAATGCAAATAAACCTCGAAATGAAGGACATGCCCACCCCCCCTCCCCCCGGCTTAGCCCCAGGCATACCCAGCAACCTCCCTACCTTCATTTACAAGTTTAAAAGCATTTGCATTTGCGAGTTGGATACGCAGCATATTTTAATTAAGGCTATCATGAATGTGAAGTGAAACTTACTCTTTCCTTGACAAACTGTCCGAAGTCAGAATTTTTTCCTTCACTTCCCCCCGGCTCCAACACCTCATGTTTTATGCTCGAAAAGCCCAAGCATTGCAGCGTGCCATACCCCATACTACAGCCAAGCAAACATGAATCAACAGCACCCGGACCTTTGCCTTAGCATGTCTTGTTGCCCAAGACGGCGATCCAGCCGAGAGCACCAAGAACCCCAAAAGAAAACCTCGGCTTTATACAGCATCCCCACCCGGCAGCTTCGGCCACCAGAAGAAAAGGCTGAAAGATCCACTCACTGAGGAAATGTGGGACACAGGAAGCATTCAGGGGAAAAGCAGCGACACCGGACAAGCCCCTGAGACCACAGCCACAGAGCTCCCATTCCACCCCGACCTCCACCGCCACGGCCGAGGTGCTTACCTGGCAGGTACTCCGCCTCGAAACGCCGCCGAGTCTCGCTTACCAGAGGGGCCTTATCCTGTCGCTGCTGAAAACAAACACGAGACAGAAGGGGTGTAAAAGGAAGAGAAAGGCTGCGGCCCGACATAACCCCGGCACCTCCAGTGTATGGCCCTCACCATCCGACCCCCACCTCTTCCTCTTCACCCCCCAACCTGCTACCGGCGGCCGGGACCGGCTGGGGAAGGGAGGCCAGGCGGGCTGGCAGCCGTTAAGAGGCATCGGAGCGCAGGTACCCACCTCCGCCATACCCCAGCAAAGCCGCCACACCACGGCAGCAAGGCCTACGACTGCCGGGGAAACAGAAACGCGGATCGAGGCGCTGCGTGACCCCAGTAGGGGCAGGGCAAGGGGAGGCACCGGCGCTGCCAACCACCCACAAGTCTCACTCAGCCGGCCCCACTCACTTCCCGGGGCTGAGCCGGTGGCCCCGCCCCCTACCCCTCCCGTCATGCTTCCCGCGGCGGGAGTTTTGGCGCGCGCGCGCTCTCTTCTGATTCCTCCTTCCCTCCGTTTCTCTCTCCCCAGCTAGGATCCGCAGCTGGTGGGAACGGGTTTGGCGGCCGCTGTGCCTCTCGGGCTCGGCTTCCTCCGGTAGGAGATTGTGTGTGGCCCCCGTTGGGCCGGGCAGCTGTCAGCGGCTTTTGGGGGGCGGAAGCTAGGCCGGGGCCCGCTGCTGCCTCGGCCCGGCTGCGGCTGTGAGGACCCGTGGGTGGCCCCTGTGGTGCCTTAGCTGTCCGGGCACCTTAGGGATGTGCCCTTTGCACCCCTGAAGTTGGTGAAACTTGGTGAGAAGGCTGCGGGGCGCTCTGGAACCCGGGGTCTTGTCAGGGGAGAGATTGAAGGGGGAGAGGAAAAGGGAGGGAGCCAACTTGGCAACAAAGTGGCTGGACTCTTCTTCAGAGAACTTTTTGCTTGAAAAAAGTTTATAATTTTAACTAAGAATGAGTTGTGTTTATTAACGAAGCCTGTACCTGAGTGAAAACTCTTAAATTTAAGAGTTCAAAGCACGATTAGTTTCCCTGTGGAGCTGACACTTTCAATTCAGTCACACAAACTGCATACATGGGTTGGGATGGTTTCTTTCAACTTATGGTATGATGTGTACCTGTATCACGCTGTGGTAAATAAATTTATTTATTATATATATATATATTTAAAAAATGTTTCTGCCACTGAAATATCTCAGTATAAAGTTGCTTAACTTCATTTCAAGGTAAAGCACATACTGGAGTCATGTTCTCAAATTAGGCTGTCATTGCTTTGCAGTGTGTAGTTTTTCTAATTCTTAAGGATCTGTTCAGCTCTTCCCAAAATTACATTTTTTTCCTCTTCGTCTTTGTAGGTGGAAAACACTCAGATAAGTTAATTTTTTTCAGAGAGAATCCTGACAAAAATGGAGGTGCATACAATCCTCTTGTAGAGGAATATACATGAATAAAGATGCTTCTGGATGAGCAAGAGCAAATCTTGTCCTACAACGGCGAAGTCCTTCTGTTTCAGCTGTCAAACACAAAACATGTGGAGGGCACTGCTGATAAAACAACAAACTTGTGTGTCAGAAGAATGGCATTCAACAGAGACACTAAGCTGTTTGTTCAGAAGTCTTCTGGAGCATTCAGCATGCGTGCCAGTCACTTAAAAATTGAAATAATTTGTTGTAGCTGCACAACAGATTCCAGAACAGGGATTATTCTTCCCTGCATTTTGATAAAAAAGAGAAAACGAAACAATGTTATCAAATACCTTTTGTTGTTGCTTCACAGCTCAAATCAATTTGAGCAGTCCTTTTATTTTAAATTGGATTATGAGCTGAAAGAAGACATCAGGTTGTTTCCTGGCCCTTCAGTGTTGTGGAGGCATGCCAACAGGCTGTTCTACATCTCTTCTGACACCTGCACAGTTCTAAGTGCTCCTGTTCAGCTTTCTTCTGTTGTGTGGACAGGTGAAATGGAGGATAAAGGCACAGTTGTCTTAGGGATAAGAACTACTTGCCTGCCAGATGATGAAGATGAGGATGAGTTTTCCACTTCAGACAGAGCCATCTGGGGTAGTGAATTCTTTGGCTATGCAATAAAAACACAAAAAATGCTAACTGGCACATGCTTTATGCCTCATGCATACAGCAGAGTGGTATCTTCTGTCTATGTCTGCAAGAATGAGATGCTGAAAAAACAGCTCCAAATATCGCTTGTTGCAATAACCCACAGGAATCAGCTTATTTGGTTCCAGGATGGTCTCCCTAAAGGTGTTTGTGAGCTTCCTTATGAGAAACCATGTTCAGTAAAAACAGCTGTAACCAGTAGCAATGATGTGCTATTTATTGTGTCGTTTGCTTCTGGAAATGTCTGTGTCGTACAGAGGAGAGACAGCTTACAGGTATTTGTGGCTTTAAGCAGCTCCCTTTTACTACTATGTCTTTATTTGTATATATTCTGTTATTAGAAGTTTCTGCAACCAAAAAGCTGCATGTTTTAAGTTTTGAACTTTTTTTTTTTGTTATTGTTGTTTCTGTTAAAATAACCTACCTAAAGTATGAGATTGTTTTGCTTTCACTGCTTGCTTATGTATCTGACAGCAAACCCTGGATTCTGTTATTTAATAATACATTTCATGAATCTGAGCCAAAGCTTCTGTTTCTAATTGAAAAATTCCATAGTATTGGAACCTGAAATTGTAAGATACTTGTGAGTGTGATTGCATAATTTGTGTTAAAGCGAAAGTAAGCTAGCACCATTGCAGAGCATAAACTTCTTGCTGAAATTTAAAAGCGTTTTGAATCTCACTTCCTAGTAACAAGAAGTATTGTTTCACGAAAATGACAAGAGGCCTCTCTTATGTTTTCTAAACTCAGGACAGACAACGTTAACTGTTAGGCTTTTGTGACACTCTTATCAAGACAATTTACATAACTGAAGAAATGTCTTTAGTCTTATTTAGTCCTCAGCATTATTATATATATTTGTCTTTACCTTTCAAACATATTTGAGTGCTTAATGCAACAAAGGTACTTTTGAATATCAAAGGTTATCATGTCTTTAACAGATCTGCAAACATTATTGGTTCTAAATAATGTTACAGCACTCAGCTATTCAGCTGTTTGAGTACACTGAAAAGTTATCATCTTCTCTGTGTTCTGGAAAGTAGCTATTTTTTCCCAGAGTTACATAGACTCTAATGATAGAGTGAGAGCTTGAAGCTTCTTAACATAACTATATTCCACACACTTGAACAGGCTGCCTCTTTATGAAAAGCACGCTTCACCAAAATTAAATTTCAAATTGAAGATTTATTAAAAACTATGTATTTTAAAACCTCTTCTACTGTAGGTGGCTTCCAAATGGCAAAGAGTGAAGTCTGTTCTGGTGGATGATTTTATTGGGTCTGGAAGTGAGCAACTGTTACTGTTTTTTAAGGATGACTCCAATACAGATGTGTTAAGTACATTCAAAATAACAGATCTTGGAGAGGTCGACTATGCAGTAAGTTCAGCTTGCTGTTTCTCAGCTGCTCAGTCTGTGCTTACTAAATTAACAAAACAGCATAAAATCGCTGAAGGATTGGTGCAAAGTGAAATTTGATGTGTGTTGTGAAATGCTCTGAAGTTTGAATCTAACCTTCCTTGCTGTAAACATAAAATAATTTATTGAAGAGATTATTCTATTTCTTTGATAACATCAGCCTAATTTGGGGAAATTAAATTAATGCAGTTGCAAATGCTTGACATATGTATGCTACAATGCTTACTTTTTGTCGAAGAACTCTTAATTAAGGCCATAGTGCTTGTTAATTATCTTCTTATAATTGGTTCGTTCCGTTATGTGCTATCACACTCTAATTGCATTAAGAAGATTTTTCTTGTAAAATGCACACTGTGATTTTGCTGTTTTTTTCTATTTTCCCTAGATTTTTATAATGCTTTGTAATAGCCTATGCCTTACCTTCAGCTTTTTAATTAATTCAGGGGGTTGTTTCTTTTTTTTTTTTTTTTTTTAGAGTGGAATTAATTATAAACATGATGCTCCTGCTGCAGAAGGATTGCAAGAGAATGGTTTGCTTACTGTCCAAGCCCTTGAAACACGATTACAGGTTTGTACTTGATAGTTCTGCCTCTGTTATTTTCTCCAAATTACTTTTCTGTACCATTACATTAGCTGAAGGGAGAGGTTAATGATACTGGTTTTATTGGAGAAGTGTTTCAGGGAGAAGACAACATTGTTAGGTATCCGTTCTTGAATCAATGATAGTTTGTGTTTCAGTTCTCTCAGTTGTTACAAATGCATTTGGGTAATTGGAAGTGCCTAACTGAATTTTAATGAAAATTTTGTAACTATGCTGAAGCTATCCTGTCAAAGCTTCATAACACTCATATTACAGATATTTAACTATCAATTTAGCAAAACCAGAACATTTACTACTTTTGCTCCGCATTACATACTTTGAGATAGTGTAGAGCCAGATCCCCAGTGAGTGCCAATGAGAGTGCCAGTCAATCCGGAAAATAATGAGTGTTATGGTCTGTTTCTTTGTCCACAGACTTCAATCAAATTGATTTTCACTTTTGCCTCTATTAGTGACCATGGTTATTTCACCACCTACTGATGTTTTTCCTCCTGTTACTAGCAATTTTATAAGCATAATTTTGCAGGGATAATTTTGTTAAGTACAGTAGGTAAAGCTAAAATGTATCCTTCTTTTAATTAGCATCATTTATAAAACAAGCTGGGGGGGACGACTTGCCATAGTCCAAGTGATCAATGGGACTATGGCATTGCCTGCCTTTCTACCTAGGGTAGTAAGCACCCAGCATACTCTCAGAGATGTTCTTCTGCAGTGCTGTGTGATGGCCTATACCAAGTAAGTAATAATTGACAAAATTGGAAGATTGATTAAAACAAAAAGTTTTAGGAGGTTAGCGTAAATCTCAAATTGAGCCAATGATGTGAGGCTATTGTTAAGTTTGCTAACAGTGCTTATATCTGAGATAGGACGTAATTGTTCCTGTCATTTGAGAATTAGTGAAACCTTAAGTAGGATATTGTGACAGTTTTATCTACAGTCTTTAAAAATTAATCAAATTAATTGGCGGAAGTTTATTACTGGAAGAAAAGGAGGACTATGGCATATTATGAAAAGTCTAAAAAAGAAAAGATTTTTCTAGGTTTAATTACAAACAAGATGTCTAGTTATTATACAACTTCTAAGAGATAAAAGCCGTTGTTTGGAGAACACTGGATAGTAGTTTATGGTTTTGTTTTTTCTTAATTTTCCTTCAGTTTTTTTCAGAAACTGGAAGGTGTAAGAAAGGAGAAGTTGGTTGAATTTTGGGGACCTCTTGAGGTCCCTTCCAACCCTGCATTTTTACAGTTGGTCAGTTTGCATGTTGTTTTAGTTGTTTCTGGATTCTTTTAGGTAATTATCTATTTTAAAACAGCTGCGTTCTTTCCCTACTGATTACATTATTTTCCTCTCTACAACACAGAAGTTAGTTTGTTGCTCATTTGTTGTTGGTTCCACTGTTGAAAGGAAGATTTTCCATTGCAATTGACAGCTGTATATTTTGTGTAACTATGTTCTGTGACTGTTCTTTTAGTACACCAACTGGCTTTCAGCGGTACAGCTCTGTGAGTGTGTTAAGATCAAATGAATAGTCTGTTTTGTGCATTCTACTGGTTCTGCCAGAAACAAGCACTGGCTGGAAATTTCATGTAGCGTCTGCTGATAAAGTTCTTAGACACAGACTCCTCCATAAGACTTTCATTTGTTTGTTTAGAGATCTTTTTGATCTCTAGTTTTCAATGCACAAGCATTGTAAGCAAGTCGGAAATCTTCCTGTGTTTTAATGCTGTAAATCTTTGCTATTGTTATGCTGATGAATTTCAAAGTATATGCAGATATCTCTTTTTTGACCTTACTCTTGCTTCCTTGTTGAGATCTCCGTTGTTCTGTATGTTTCCCTGAATGATGAAATACTCTTGCTGTTTTTTTTGTCATCTGATATATAATTGAATTTCAGTGATGATTGTTTTGATACCATAGTGCATGGATCCTGCTTAGCTTCCAAAGTTTTTTTTAGCCTTTATCATCAAAATTTAGGTCTTCCAGAAATCTGCAATCAAAACACGTTTTGACAGTCTCTATGGAATCTTTTAGGGCAAAAAGAAATAGGAGATGCAGTCCTTTTTCATATTTTGTTGCTTAACCCTTATTTCACATTTGCATAGCTGTTTTCTAGCCGTGTGAGAACTTCAACAGGGCTGAATTATGGTCCACTGCATTATAAGGAGGTTGCATTTAAGTTGTATGCAGTAATACATGTAAGTTGCATTTTGCAGTAGGGAAATTTAAAAATGTATCAGCCTGTGCATTTTTTAATTGTCCTTTGCCTGCATCCAGCCTTTTCTCCTCTGAAGACTTTTTTTCTTTAACACTCGTTTTAGTACCCTCTGAAGAAGACTTCCCTTTGATAGAGTACTGCAATTATGTTACAAGAGCTGAGGTTACAGGGTTTCTCATGGGTTTGGTTGTTCTGGGACTTATACCAGATATAAAAAGAAGTGTCTTTTTACGTCCACTGGCCTGTTCCCCCCACAAGTACTTAACAGTTGTGTATGGATTGTAAGGCCAGATTCTTTTTCCTGTGATTAACTTGTTTCCTTTGACTTGGTTTGCCTGGTTTTGGGCAGGTATTTTTTCAATCCTTATTGGTGCTAACGTTGAATTGCTGCATTGTCAGGTTGTTCTGTTCTCATTCTAATAATGCTGATTTAGTGGTGGGTAGAAATTTAAGAAATGTTCTATGGTTTAATTTTTATTACTATTTTTAGTGTCAGTTTTAAGTAATTTTTCATCTGTTCTGGATTGGCCTGTTTTTTTGGTGTTTTTACATAAGGGATTTTAGTCACTTGAAAAACACAGACCCAGTTATTTAGTGCATGAGCTGCTTCAGCCTGTAGATTTCTGAATTGCTTCTCTCTGGCTTTTATTTTTTTTTTTCCATTTTACCTTTTTTTTTTCCCTGTATTTTTTAGTCTTAACCATCATGAATGTTCCTTTCCGTTTTCTTTGCTTTCTAGAAGTGCCACAGTTCTTGGCTCAGTGGTTTTAGCTTTGTATGTATGGGTATTAATTTATTTGTTTATGAATGCTGCAACTTTAAATGGAATGTGTCAAAGCACTTGGCTGTTCTGCTTACTACTAAGCCTCTGCCTTAATTTGCTTCACTTTTGGCAGTGATTCATCTCTTCTGCTGTTCATGCTGTTTTACAGCTATATTGTGTTTGGGTCTAGACTGCTTTATTTTTATGCTGATGTTTATTTTATATTTTAAGGTGATCTAGTTTTATTTTCTTAGTTTCCCTGTGCAGAGATTGTGACTTCTACTGGTGCTTTGTTGCATAATATATCTTGGCATATGGCAGAAAGGATGTGCCAGAGGGAGCTGATGGAGGCACTACCCAGTCTTGGTTTGCCATGTGGTAGATTTTGGGTCTTTTTTCTTGTTTGCTTTGTGAGGAAAAAGGGCTAGCAAATGTCAGATTGATAAGCAGGCATACCTCAGTGAATCTTTGGCCATTTTGACAGTCTGTGATTCGCCATTTGCTTTTTGTTTCTCAGTTATTTATTCAGGAGTTGCTCATCAATGGCAGTAAGAAAATAGTTCAATATTCTGATGACCTTGATTAGGAAGGTGTTATAAAAGCATCCTTGTTCTTAAATCTTCCTTTTCTTCTCCTCTCTCAAGTCTGGCATTGTATTATTGCTTGGAATCTCGTACTTGCAATGCATGATTAGATAGATAGCAAATTAATTTTTTTACAGAACTTATAATGATGAGTGCTGCTTTCTGTAAATGGTCTTTACCATTGCACCTTGAGCAGAGGGCATCTCTTTGCTTACATGAAGTGGTCTTTATTCAGGCTTGTCAGTTGCTTATGATTGATCCTGATTATTTGTTCAGGTTTTTTTTTTTTTGGGGGGGGGGGGGGGGGTGGTGAGAATTTTGGGTTTGCATTCCAGTGGTGAGCTTTGTTCTCTCCACTCCTTGGCAGCATAGGACTTCTCAGGATCTTGCTTTCCTGATAATAGCTTTTGAGAGCTTTCTTAAAATCTAAGCAGCTGGTGCTGGCATGCTGCTTTCTTGCTATCTTTTTGAGGTTTTTTTTTTTTTTTCTCAGTTTGTAAAACTGCCAACTGTTCAATATATTTAGTTGACCAGTAATCAGTATGAATCTTGAGAAGAAATTGAAACTCATATCAATGGAAAAGGGAAGTAGGAATAATAATGAAAGGGCTGAATATCTACATAATTAAATAAAATTGACCTTAAAAGTTCATATTAAACTTGAGGTTTCATATCAAGAGGCCAAGATACTCGGATTAATATTCTGGATCTTGATTGCATAAAAATAGAAAGCTGAAGAAATATATTGGTACCTTCAATATTGGTTCTTATTTGCAGTAGACCTAAGCGTAAGTGTAATGATAATTTTTATCTTTTGCAGGCTGGTTACGCTTCTGTCCGAGAGCTACAGCAGCATTTAAGACTCAAAAAGAAGGTTATTCTTGAATCTTGCAGAGCATTAATAGATCTCGTTGAAGAAAGAACTCATATCCTACCAACTGCAAAAGAGGTAAATTGCAGAAGAGATCAATTCTGAATTCTGCCCAGCCATTTGTAGAGGGTGCTTCTCTCAGCCACTTGTTACTTTCATCAGTAGTATTGTCACTATCAAAACTCATTAATCTGCTTTTTAAGTCTGGTTTATTACCTTAACCTGTCAGTGTATGTGCATAAGTTTGGGTTTCTTGAAATTGATTTGCACAATACCAGCTGACAACTGAGTTGCATGGATGAGTAACATCTAACACAGAAGTGGATTGTGCAATCTTAACTGGCACAGTTGCCTAGATATTGAATACCTATCTACGGCTGAACATGTTAGGAAAATTGAGCTGTCATAGATATGTATAAGCAAAGTTCATTTTATAATGGGAACAGAGTGAACTGTGCGCTGAGAAGGCGGTTGAGCTTGGGAAAATGTTATCTTAATGTGTTGCTCAAAAGAAGCATCCTAATTTACTTGAAATGGAGTTGATCTTGTTTACAAGGAGAGAATGAGTTGTACTTTTCGTGGTATAGTGTTTTAAGAAAATGCAATTTTATCTTTTGAATCTATTGTAGAGAATAAAGTAGTGTATATAGACTTCAATTAGGTATTTTAGAAGCACTTCCAGCAATCATTTGTGGTAAAACGAGAAGTAATGCAGTTTAAAAAGAAATAATGTCTCCACTTTATCTAAAAGACCCAACGTTTTTCTGTAAGGAAGGTCTTGTCTCTCTCTGGGATGATGTAGAAAATCCTCCTCATTCTCTTAGTAAAGAGACCTCATTGGCATCCAAAGTCCCAGAGCACTTCACAGAGAAATTGTGGCAGCGTGTTGTTGGTGACAGCTTGATAGTTGGAGTAAAACTAACCGAATCATTTTACTTGTAAGTATATAAATTTATATCATATTTTTGAGTAGTTTTATAGAAACTGAATTTGCAGGTTAAGCTGTGCAGTAGCAAGAGTGCACTTTTGAGCTTTGAACTTTCTCATTTTGAACATCTGTATATAAAATTTTTCAAGTGTGTCTTTGTCAGTGTTGTGGCTGCTGCTTATATCTCTCCAGCTCTGCGCAAAAAAAAAACAAACCAAACATTGTATAGTAAAAAATCAGTTGTGTCAGTATAAACACATCATTACTGGAGGCTTTTACGGAAGAGTTTTCTTCATAGTCCATGTTGACTGACATAGCTATGCTGATACTAGTATGGGGTGTAGATAAAGCTTTGTCTTAGCTATATAGTTCTTGATGCCTTACTGTTAATATCTTGCCATTCCTGAAGAGTGATTTGCTTTAAAGAATCACAAAATAAAGCATTTTAAATTCACTGATCAACTTAATAAATACTCGGCTTTTGAACTGAAGTGTGCTACAGCCAAGTGTCCATTCAAATAAATATTTGCTAGGCTTATGTATTGTGTAACATGTGGAACAATCAGACATACAATACTTAAACCTTCAAAGTTATTTGTTTATTCTTATTATTGTCTTCAAATGTATTCATTTATTCTCTTCATTTTAATTGCTCAGATGTAAATACTGCATGTGTCATTTCCTCCTTGCAGGGAGCAAATTAATTTGGAACACATTTCAGCAAACCAGGATTACATTACACAACGCACACTGTAAATTTCTGTTTTAATGTAAACTGTGGTGGAGTCAGAACTTTCCTTTTGAGCTGTATCTCCACAAGTAGTGTAGCTGATACTGTGTTAGGGTAAGCTTAAAGACTACTGATGCCACTGAAAATCATTCAGGTGGTGGTGAGAGAGCTGACCTGTTATGCCCTTTGGCCATTCTGCTGGAGCTGTGGGTATATTATTTCTCAACCTCCAGACTGCTGTAACTTTACAAGAAAGTTGACTTCATCTTGGTGACAGATTCTGTTAAGAGCCACTGAGGCAAGAGATTGTTTTTGCCTTTCCAGTATTCATTCTTCTAGCTTTGATGATGATGACTTTATTTTTGAAAATGAAATACTTCATTCCTGTATAGCTTCAGAAATTCTCAGAAGATTTGGAACCACCCCTTATAAACTAGCAGCAATATTGCTCTCTCCCCCATTTTTACGGTTGAGAAAAGATTTGTGAAGATGAAGTCATTTGTCAAAGGTTTCCTGGTAGGCTAGTAGCAGAACCTAGGTCTGCTGGGCTCCAGTTCAGTACTGTTCACAAAGACCTGTGTTTACGGGGAAAAAGGGCTTGCTTTCTCTCCATCCCAACACTGTAAGTCTTTATTGATTACTTTTGTGCTTACTAATAAGGCAGGATTGCAGTGAAGCTTTAGATTGCATTACGAGGTGGTGATATTTCTCCCTAAAGAAAAAGATAGTCATAAGACTTTCAGATGACATCTTGAGACTGAATTGATTGACAGAATAAAATATTCATTAAGAGAGTATCTGAAATAGTAATATTTGCATTTCATTGAAAGAACCCTGTGTTAAATAAATCAAGTACTTTGCGTATTTCAGGAAATTACTGCATTTTAAAGGTATTTAAAACCTTTTATTTTACTTCCTACCTTCAATTTTGTTTGGGTATCTATAAAATAGAATATCAGAAAAGCTTTTAGTCCCCAAAAAGGGCAGAAGATACTTTCTGTAATTTTTTTTATTAAAAGTCTTTAAAAATAAATTATAAATGTCATAGAGTATCTGCATGGGCTATGTGGAATTTTCAACATTTTCTGGGTGAATTAGAAATCCAAATTTTTTCAGTTGAAATGAGGCATCTAACTCCTAGAAATTCAGTCTACGTTTTGAAAATCTTTATACTAAGCTTAGATGAAATAGTCATTTGAAGGACTTACACTCTTTGCACAGTCTATGAATTAACCTGGAATGATACTGAGTTTGTGGTAGTCTTAAATGTTTGTGCGTGTGTGTATAGATAGATAGATGCACACACATATATATTTCTGCAAAGTTCTGGTTATTTGTCAGAAAACAAAATACAAACTGGGGGTGCAGTCATCTTATATGGATTTTCACAGGTCACTGAGTGATGTCAGTTTATCTTTAGTGGTGGATCAAAAGTTCTCTTCGATTTCTCCAATTATTGAGTGTCGAAATAAGATCATTAAGCTGAACAAAACCTTCTCAGCATTGACTGTCTCCTCCTGTCAAATTGAGCCTCCTCCAAAAAAGATGAAACTGGACTTGCATGGCAAGTATGATATGAAAAAAGAGTTTCCTCAGCTGAGTGAAGCAAAGTCAGTCATTGCTGTTACCGGCCTTTCACCATTACTGGCGTTTCACCGTGTATGTTGCATAGTTCTTCTACATGCGAAGAAACAAAAACATCAGACTGATAGTTTAGAGGAGAGCAAAAAGATTACTGTACTCTGTGGGAAAATTTCGTTAAGTCTGGAAGATGTTTCAAACGGAAAATATTCAGTAAAGATGCTAAAGGATAATAATTACTGTACAGGTAAATGGATTGATACATTTTGGATTCATAAATACATGGTTGATTCTTCTGTTCACTGTAAGTGATGCCAAGCTGTTTTGAAGATGTAATCACATCTGTCTTTGAACATGAACTGCATAGACCTGTTGGGAATTAAAAGCTGAGTGGAATACAAGACGGAACATTTTTCAAAATGGAAAAAATGTTCAGTGATTTCCTGTAGGGGTTTTGTGCTTTCATTGGTGCTGAAATGTCTCTGGATAGGTTAATTCCGAAGATGAGTACAGGTTGCTGAAGGCTGTTTTTTTTTTTCTCCTACAAGAAAGATACTTAACTATTTATTAGATACAAGAATATTTTCTTTTCTGCTATAGTATTACCTCTTAGATAATACCAAAGTAATTGAAGCTTTTCCTCATCTACATGTCTATTAAGGTCATTTACTTTTGTTTCTTTTAGTTTTCCTGATTTAATTGATTTTGAATTGTGCTTCTGCTCATGTACTGAAATACCCTTTGGATAATTTGTAATGAATTTTAATTTCTTTATTCCTTTAATGCTGTATCATGGGCTAAAGCCAGCATGTCATCTTACTGTCTGCAGAAGGCTGTTAATAGTCTTTGGCAAGGTGGCATTTATCTTTAGAGCTTTCATTAGATAGGTGGGGCTTTATTAATCAGCTAACTCATTTGCTTGATAGAAATAGGTATAAGAATTCAGGTGAAAACTCCCCAAAAATGCCTGTATGCAGGTGCAAACTACATAAAACTGGGGCTGTAAACCCAAGTTTTTGCATAAGCAAAGCTTAATGCATACTACATGATCAAAATGTTCAGGCCAAATATTTTGTTACTGTATTTTTTTGCAGGCTCCTTGGAAGATATACTTGCTGTCCTTGCAGTATCTGTCAGATTCTCCTTTCAAATTGTGTCTTCTGATTGCACATTGACTCCGGTAAATTCATGGTTACTGGGAGAAATGGAGTGCACACCATTTAAGGAATGCCATGACAACATATTCTGTCATAAAGCAGGAATTGTATACGGTACAGTTTTTAAATGGACCCTGAAAAATCCATTCGAAGGGCTTCTAATATTATTTTGCAGGTAAAATTGCTTAAAAAGAGTTGTATTTTCAGTTTGCATGCACACTTTTTTATCCTTACAGTATTTCTTACAGGTACCATGAACAACCGCCAAAACCATAATTAATAGGCTTCTAATACTAATGATATGACAATCACCAGCAATAACAGATTAATTTGAAATCAGAGCTATGACTGAACAGTTGTATTGTTTAATCTTGTCTAGGCTAGAACATTGAATTACAGATAAATCTAGTCTCCAGTTAATATCTGCTTGGTACTATTTCTTTTGCTCATTTTGCTGTGCTTGAATGTTATTTTTTTTTTTACATTATTCTTAGTCTAACAATTTTTCTTCAATATGTGTTGATTTTAAAAAAATATCTTAAGGGAATATTAAAAACAAATAAAACCCCTAAACAAACAGCAACAAACCTTAAGTTATATTAAATTTTAATTTATTGCTGTGTCATTTTGTAGTTTGGTACTGCAACATAAATTTAGTCCAGTTTTGTATGTGTTTCTGAAGTATTTATTTCCTACCCACAATGTCTTTGAAAAGTAAATAATTTGAAGAGTCTCAGTGATTTGTTTTTCTTACGTAGATTCTTGGATGTATGTCTATAAAATTTCCTAAAGCAGGCTATACAAGTTAGTTATACTGCCATGATATATCATTTAGCTGGATATGGCTCACAACATAAAAATATGTTGTACTGACAAATGTTGCCTGTCCTGGAGACTTCTAGCTTAAAAATAAAAGAAAGAGAAGGTATATCTTTAAGCAGTTTCTAATTTATGAGTTTGAATCTTTTACTCAATGTAGGAGTTTTTTCCCCTCTTTTATCTGAGAGGAAAGGCTAAATTGTTTAAGAAGTCAATCAGTAAACTTTTAAGCCTAAAGGCTTTTGATTCCTTTTAAAATGTTAGTTGATACTATACACTTCTAATCCAATTAGTATTAATAGTGAACTGCATGTTTATGGTGTAACTATGATGGTATTTTCTATGTCTTTGTTTCCCATCTTTGGATTAATCTTTTATCCAGCTGGGATATTTCTGTGATTGGTGGGAACTACAGACTATTTTTTTTTCCACAGCCTCTCTGAACTAACATAAACTACTATAGCTGTTATAAGTAGTGGAAGGTTCAAGATAAGTAAATTGAAATAGGCATTTTTTCCTGAAATTACTCCTTTCTGAGAAAACTAGCTACCTAAGGATGCTTGTAGGGTTTTGGGGTTTGGTTTTTTTTTTGCTTGGTTTTATTATTGTGGATGGTTTGGGGTTTGGTGGTATTTTTTTTCTGGGATTTTTTTTTTTTTTTTCCCGTCAAAAGGTATCATGGCAAACACTGGAAAGAAGACTTTGGACAAACTCTACATTCCTCTTAGAATAAGGGCTATGTCATTGTGTCATATATGCTACACTGGTGTCCAGGAGAGTAGGTTCCTGATGATTACAAGCACTATTTTATCTTGCTTTCTTAATAATTTTGAATGTCTGATTTTTAAGTGCAACTTTCCCTCTATAATGACCATTTAAATAGGAGCTGTGGGCCACCTGATAGCCATGCTGTGAGTTGATCATGACAATCTATGAATAAAAGTGACTTTTTACTCCCCCTAAGTGCAGACTAAACAATGCATTTCCTTTGTATTATTATATGTAGCCTTCATGTACAATGGCTTGCTGTTTAAAGAAACAACTAATGCTCATGAAACCTTAATTGTGCATATATATTTTAACATAGAATAGTAATGTTCCTGAGGTTTGCTTAGTGTCAAAGTGGTGGCTAGTGTACCATTAGAAAACCTTTGCTGACTCTTGTATGTACAGTATGCCTAATACTTAAAAGCATAATCAGCATATATGTTTCCCTGTTTCATATTAAGTAATTTTGTTTTATTTTCCGTGATAGAATTTTGAAGATACAAGGTAGTTCTAAGAATAATAATAATTGTCATCATCTTATTTTACAGAAATCTGACTGTTTTGTTCCAGTGCCTTTATAGCCTTATTAGAGTTCTCCCACCAAGCTGTGATGTAGAACTCCTGAAATGTGGAAGCAAAGGTATACTGACTGAACAGTTAGCACTGGCTTTGGAAAAAGAAATGCTCACCTCTAGGAATTCTTTCTTCTCAAAAGAAAGTAAAGCTGGAAACAGTTTGACATGGGGGAATGAGTCTGGCAAGACAATCACTGAAGCTCCCGTGGCTTCTTTACTGGACAGTGAGGAAGAGGTTCAGCAATTCAGAAAAAAGCTTCGGAATGAAGGGGAAGAGAGTATGCTGAGTATGAATCAAACAATGAATGGTGCCCTTTACCAGGAAATTTCTTTGAAAATCGCAGCTGCTCAGCGCAGTTCAGATATGATTGCATGGAGACTGAGCAAATTCTAGAAACTATTTACTATACTTATCTTGAAGACTATTTTATAAAAATTATACTATTAAATATTTATATTTTCATGGGTACTTTTTATTGTATAGCTCAGTTATTTCTACAGATAAATACTGGTATTTTGGTTGATGACTTGTAGCTGGTGTGGCAAGAATTTAATATTAAAGGTAGCTGAGTTGTTACTTTGTTACATAATTTGAAAATACTATTTTTAAAGTATTTTCTAATAATTCCTCTTCCAAAATTATATTTCATGAATCACAAATGATCTGTATTGGAAAAAAGATAACAAGTATGTACAGTTTAAAATAGTCCTTTTAAACTTGAAAGATGACCATTTACACAGGTAAAACTTCAGTCTTAAGACAGCTATAGAAACGATCAAAGCTGAGTAACAAAAAGTAATTAACTATGGGGGGGGTTGACAAATTTAAAGAAGAGGGATCTTATGTTTGTGATATATCAAATAACTTGTAATGATACTACTTGAGGAAGAAAACTCTGGTTGTACCTTGCAGCCCTATCTTCTAGAGTCCACCCTCAGGTCTGAGTGATTTTGAAGTTTTGGAGCTGGAGAACCATATCAGGCCTTTTACAAAATTTCAAGAACTCATAAAGTTTCACTCTGTAATAAAACACCTTCAGGTTTGAGAGGTCCATTCCCACCTAGGATCTAGTGCTACGACTAATCTTGGAGGAAGCTGTCTTTCCTTGGACCTAGCTTCAATGACAGAAGATTTGTTTGCTCATTCCCTGAGTCATAAATGGTTATCTGCTGATACTAGCTGCTCACCGGTTTTGGCCTATCTCAAATATTTTAAATAATGGGCAACTCTTTGTCTGTTATTCCTCCCTTCTCTGGTTTAACCAAGATACTGCCTATGCATCCAAGAAGAGAACTGCATGTGATCTTGCAGGTACTACTTGCTTTTTAATCATTTTTTCCCCACCATTTTCCAGATTTGTGAGGGGCAGAAAGCTTAGAGAATCCCAAATCACAGTAATTTGCTTCCCTTTATCTCTGCTTTATGTAAGCAAAACATTCCTTGTGTTTGTCACCATTTTTCTAAAGTTGTCAATATTTTGCTTTTCAGTTTTCCTGTAAACACAGTTTTTAATAGTTAATGCCTACAGCGTGCACTCTGGCAATAAAAGATACTTAAAAGATATTTATTGACTCAAAGGAACACTGGCATTTCATCAGAAAGTTCAAGTTCTGTATATATGTCTTCTAGAAGCATTAGTGATGTTTTCCAGTCCAAGGTGTTCTCTCATATTGGCAACAGGAGTAAAACAGTGCGCAGCTAAATGCAAAACACTAGCTAGAACAACAGTAAATGAGAGAACACTGTGCTGTATAAGTTCAACCCAGTTTAGTGATGCAGTCTGGCTTTTGAGATACTCAAAGTATTAAATGTCTCCTTTTGGGCTACTTAGAAATGAAATTTTGCATTAATATGTCTAGAATGCTTTGAGAAATTGTCATGGGTATTTGAAACTTAGTATTTATTGAATGAGAAAGTGGGGTTTTTCAAACAATTCAACTTCCTTTGTTAAGCTACAGTTCTTTTCAACCCATACTCAAAGTTTAAGAGCTTGTTGCCAGGGCTTGGCAGTCAGTTGTCACTGGACTTTCCAGAAGAAAGTTCCTGGTTATAAACACTTAAGTGAAGTAAAAAATCTCCAAGTGCAGTTCTGTAGCTTGCAGCTAAGGGCAGGACCTTGGTGAACCAGTGGAGCAGAAACTTTCAGAGCAGCAAAGCTACTATTCAGCTCAGGGCACTTGAAGGAGTTTACACAAAGCAGTAAAGAGTGCAGCAGTTGACTTTTATTAGCACTACTGTAGCAGCCCGGTCTCATGTTGTAACTACCTATCATATGTACGTCTTTAAAGAGACAATTTGACCTGTGTTTCCATCCCGTTATTGAACTAGTAGAGTGGGACAAATGAAGAGAGGTTGTGAAAGAGAGAAGTTGCCAGTTTTTAATTTCTACTTAACAGAAGCAAATAGTGAAATCACAGAAGTGTCTAAGTGAAATTATTAGAATAGAATAAGATATACAACAACATATTCCTACTAAAGAGTCTTTCCAGAAGCATGAATTTTTAGTTTGCATATCACTAGATGAGATCACTGAAAGCTTTCCTAACAGCTCTGAGATTCGTGGGAGTAGTTATGTAGCTGACTGGTAATGCATAATGACATGGCAGAACTTTCAGTGGTAGTGATGCAATTGGTAGATTGGGAGATATTTTTATGTGCCAAAATATAAAAGGTCTGCTGGAAATACTTGGAAGCTTTATGCTGGTATGGGTGGGTTTTGGTCGGGATTAATGGAAAAATGGAGCAGGATTGAACAAAGGTTCAGGCTGTCTAGCATCTTCAAGTGGCAGCAGCAGTAACTTTGTTTAGAGATATTTGCTTTCCTAAACTTGCCTTTCAGAGGTAAAAGCAACTAAAGGTGTTAGCCTTCAGTTTATCTGGTCTGTCATGATGATTGATCTCAGCACATGCTGGTGTTCAAATGGAGAGTGAAAATTGCATGAGCTAGGCAAACAGGTTAGGTTGGCTCACTAGGTTTCTGTCATGAACAGTTGCAGTCACATTTTCTGGACTTCCAAGAAGGTCTTGGTAGTGAGTTCTTGCACAGAGTGAGTTCTGCAAGTAATTTATTTATTTTTTTTCTTTTAGCAAGCAATTTGAGAAATTATATCAGTGGTAACAGCAGCAGTCCTGCTTACTGATTAGTATTGCCAAGAAATGACTGATAAAATACTTGGATGCTTGATTCTGTAAATTCCCTTTTCGATGATAGCAGATCAAGCTGGTAGAAATACAGATCACAAACCAACAGAAGGCTTTTTGTTACTAAAACTGTTACTGATAGCAGGTAACTATGCACACAATATATTCACTTACTTGCACACTTGTAATTACTCTGGAGCAACAACTGGGAGGCCAGTCCCAATCCCTGGGTTCTTCAGCTCCTAGGTAGGTAGTTTACGAAGTGTCTCAAAGAGCCGTTTGCTTTATCAGGTGTGAGTATGTAATCCTGTAGATTTTTTTTTTGTCTGTGTATATCAACTGCTATCTGCCTGTACATGATCTAAACTAATGCAACCCATGGTGATACTAATGTGGGTAGTGGCCTTGTACACAGCCAGCAGGCTCTTGTTCTGAATTTGTCAGTTCTGGTGGTTTTGAGCCAGTCTCCAGAGTTTACCTGAGAGACTTTGCCATGCTGCTGCTCATCATATAATCTGCTCAGCTGTAGAACCCCTTCACACAAACTCACACAGAAGGGACCTTTATCACATACAAACTTTTAACAACATGATAAAATTATGCCCAGAGCCAATTTGTCTTGACACCAAAGGGTCAAGTAATTGTACTTTTGAATTCTGAAAACTAGCAGATGTCAGTGGTTTCTGTCAGGTATCTAGAGGAATAGCTCCAGTCCTCTGGCCAGGGCAGTGATCAGCATGTAGATGTGTACTTTGTCATGGCCCTGTTAGCACCTGCTTTGAAAGACTGGAGTGCAGAAGGGAAGTCTGGCATAGGAAGCATGAGCTGTCATGGCTAAATGCACTCATGTCTATCTTGGCCCTTTTAAAGTCAACATGATTTAAGGACCTATGAAGTGGGATTTGGTGTCAAAGAACTCTGGGTTTTCAGCCAATTTGGTATAATAAATAAATTTACTTGTAGTTCTTTTTCTCTGTTGTTTTCAGGCAGGAGAAACCTGTCTGCTCCTGTCTGCTCCAGAGCATAGCAATAGACAGTTTTAAGTTTGTGTGGGTATTTGCATATTTCAGATCAACCAACAGGCTGCTAAGTTGCTTATGGTAATGAGAGTTAAGCCTTCTCCCTCAGCTGCTGACTTTTGTTTTCCCACAGCTTTTGGCAGTTTGGGAACTGTGACAGTCTTATGACTGCTCTCTTCTGAATCATGCTGACTTTGCTAAGACAATGATAACGCAAGCATGTTTATGAGGTATTCTTTAAATACTATGAACAAAGATGATAGGGTAAGCAAAAGGAGTATCCAAACAGTAATAGTTTTCTTCTCCCCCCTTCTCTGCTTCCCTTGGAGAGATGAAATTGTAAACAAGCGGAAGGTAAGTGTTGATGTAAAGATTTTAAATCTTGACTAGATGTAAAAGTTTAAGCATTACTTTGTTGTTGCGTTTAGTTTCTTTCAGGTTTTGTTTAGGGTGTTTTTTTCAGTACTCTTTTCTCTGCACTCTAGGCATGCCGCTGGGTAGGAACAAGGTGATCAACTTGCATAGCAAGTACATGGCAGGAGCTTCTAGCCAAGAGAAGAGCTGAATGAAACCCTCCCAGGGAAAATGCAAAAGAGTAGGAGGTTTAATGCTGCTGTTCAGTCATGCTAATTATTACTTTAAAGAGGTGATACTACTATGGCCTTTCCTGTGACCTCAGGTTTCTGGTATGTGACTTACCCCTTGACTGCATTGAGAAATTCATAATTTGTAGGCGCAAGATGACAGTGGCACATTCATAAATCATTTGGTTAGAACAAAAACTGCCAAAGTGTCAGGTTTGTAGCAATCCAGTTCGTGCCCAAAGCCCTACATTCATAAAATTCTGTTGCTTAACTGGTATTTAGATCAGATGCACAGGTTGGTAAAGCAGTGTCAGGTTAACAAATTCCTCTTCTTATTGTCTAAGTGGAGAGGTGGTGAATCATTTGCCAGCTGCAATTCTTATCTGTGCAGAGAGGTATAAAGGTAAGTGCTTTGTAGTTAAGTCCTTCAAAACAGCATGTGCTGCCTTGGAACTTGCCCCTTTCCTCTCCTCAGAGCCCCAGTTATGGTTTTGAACTGAACATGTGATGTCTTCTTTTGTAATCCTGCCTTTGAAATGTTCTCAAGTATGAGGGGAAAAGTGGAAGCTGCCAAAATCTTCCAAAATTCATGGTTAATGGGAATCTGCTGTTTCTGTACAGCCTGTGCTATTCCCTCCCCACAGGCACTAGGGATGGTGCACTTTGAGAGCCTTCACGTTTCCCTCCCCCTCTCATCCCAGTAATGAAATACTGAAGACCAAAAAGGCAGTCACTTCTAAATGAAAAAAAAATAACTTTGCCTTTCTTTACCACGTCAGAAAGAGGTATAGTTTCCTTTCCAAGGGATATAGCTCTGCTAAATTAGATAATCTACAGAGAAGTCCTGTCCCTGATGCAAAGCATACCTTAATGAAGCTTTCAAGTGCTCCAGGCACTCTAGCAAGTTAATTGTGCAATACAGGAGAAAAAAAAAAACCAACAACATTTCCTCCCCACACCCTTCATGAGTACTTCATCACTGAATATGTTGGCTTGGTTTTTTTTCCAAGATTTTTGCAATTAAGGCTCATTCTTAATTCACCTCTACTTATTGGCAGTGGATTTTAATGCTGCCTGCAACATTTTAAGCCTCTGTTCAAGCTTTGACTCTTCTCAACCTCGTTTAAGAAAATTCAGCACTCATTAGATGTGTTAGTATATTACTAGTTTTTAATCTAGAATTGAATGTGAATTTTTAGTACAGAAACTTTGTAAAAATAAAGATGGGGCAAATTTAGGGTGGGGTTGGCAAAATCTCTCTTTTTCCAAAGTAGAATGAAATTTCCTAATGATCAGGTCATACAGGTGTGTCCAAATGCAACTAATATGTGCTGGTTTCTTTAATCACCCCAAATCAGTTGTATAAGTTAAATTTACAACAGAGAAAATCATGTAACATTGTATGTATGTGCATTTTTCAACACAACTGTAAGATCATCTAGTTCCAACCCCCCTGCCATGGGCAGGGATGCATCACACTAAACGATGCCACCCAAGGCTTTGTCCAACCTGGCCTTGAACAATGCCAGGGATGGAGAATTCCCAGTCTCCTTGGGCAACCTATTCCAGGGCCTCACCACCCTTACAGTAAAGAACTTCTTCCTTATATAAAATCTAAACCTCCCCTGTTTAAGTTTTAAACCATTACCCCTTCTCCTGTCACAACAGTCCCTAATGAACAGTCCCTCCCCAGCACCCCGATAGAAACCTTCAGATACTAGACGGCTGCAATGAGGTCTCCACACAGCCTTCCCCAGGTGGAACAGCCCCAAATTTTTCAGCCCATCTTCATACGAGAAGTGCTTGGAAATAGGAAATGGTGAGGAAAGGATGCATGCTGTCTCTTTGCTTTCTGCAAATTTCGTGCAGAGGCAACCCAAACCCCTTTCTTTCCCCTTTGGGATGGCCACAGTCAAATGACTGTATGTGGTTGTCGTGGTTTAAACCCAGTCAGGTAATTCGTTCGCTCACTTCCCCCCTTTTCTTGCCCTCCCCCTGCTCTCGGAGGGACGGAGAGGAGAATCAAAAGAATGCAACTCCCACGGGTTGAGATAAGAACAGTTTAGTAACTAAGGTATAACACAGATCACTACTGCTACCACCAATAATAATAATGATAAAGGAAATAACAAGGGAAGAGAATACAACACCTCAGCACCAGCCGACCAATAACTTGCCCCCCCTCAGCCCGACCAAGCACCGACCGATACCTCCTCCAACCCTGCAGTCTCCCAGCCCTTCCGGCTAACTCCCAGTTACATCCTGGGCATGACGTGCTGTGGTATGGAATACCTCTTTGGTCAGTTTGGGTCAGGTGTCCTGTCTCTGCTTCCTCCCGGCTTCCCCTCCCCCCTGGCAGAGCATGAGGCTCACAAAGTCCTTGGCCAAACCAAAACATCGCTATCAGCTCTGTTCCCGAGCTGAAAGTCAAAACACTGCACTGCACCAGCTACCAAGAAGGAGAAAAATGACTGCTACTGCTGAACCCAGGACATTATCCACCCCTTATTCCATACCATTCACGTCATGCTCAGATCCCACATTTTCAATATACCATCACTCTTATCTCAGTGCACTCTTATCTTAGTGCATGGACCAGTCCCTATAAAGCTGCTGAGTCCATCTGGTCCATGATGTCAGGCTCCATCTCTTGTAACAGTCTTCCAGAGCAGGAGAGACTGTGTGCAGTGTTCACACTTGTGAATAACCTGGGCAGTAGTGTCCATTGCTAAGTCCACCCCTCGATCATGAGTCCATCTGTATGTTGCATCTCTGCTCTGATGGCCTGAAGTGCCATGGGCCCACCAGGCTTAAAATAATTCACTGTCCCCTTAAGCAGTTTCTGCAGCTTGTTGCTGGGGACTCCATACAGCTGCCTTCCATCTCCGACGCTTCCAAAGCACTGGAGGGGCCCAGTGGACTAGATACTTGCCCATACTGTCCACATGCCCTGCCACTCATGACTGTCCAGCCTTGGGGAAAATCTCTTGGTCTCCCTATATTGTTGTCTAACCCCAGACAAGACCCAAACCTGACTCTGCTTAACTTTTGAGATCAGACAAAATGGTGGTGGGTAGAACACACTCTGTATGTGTGCCAACATGCTGATCCCCATCACAATCAGCAGGCAGGTCCCAAGGATACCCAAAGGCCATTCAGAGCCTTCAGAACTCTCAAACGATGCTGGTGTGCTTGTCACTGGGGCTGGTGTAGCTGCTGTGCTTCCCGGCTCTCCCACCACCGGCTTCTCTTTTCCTGAGTCCAGCTCTTCCTCCTCTGCCTTGCTGGGAAGTGCTGCGTGGTCTCCTGCATCCTCCTGGGGCTCGGCGGGTGGCTGCCGGGGAATGCTCTCGGCCGTCGCGGGGCTGGGCTCCTCCGCGGGGCTCGGCTCCTCCGCCGCCTTCTCCCGCTGCTCGGCAGCCGCTTCCTTCTGCTCCTCGACCGCCCCGGCCTCCTCCACCGGCAGCCGTCCCCTCGCGGCCTCCGGCCCCGCTCCCGCCGCCGCTCGGTCCCCGGGGCCGCTCTCCCGAGCCGCTTCGGCTGCCGCCGGCTCCCGGGGCCGCTCCCCCTCGGCTCCCCGCAGCCTCACGAAGATGGAGAGTAGGGTGAGGGCCAGGACGGTGAAGAGCAGCCGGACGGCCAGGTACAAGTCCACGGCCACGTCCGTCCCGCCCTGCTGCTGGAGCCCGCCCGTATTACAAGCCATTGCCGTAAAGCACAGTGAGACAAGAACCTTAGCCCAAGCCCCACACTTGATAAACACTAACACAGCAAATACCGGCTCTACGTAAGTTACAACGGTCTGAAGCTGTGAGATCAACAAGAACAACTCTGATACCCAATAAATCAGCATTGTGACGAATGACTATTAATCCAGTCAAATCTGTCGTTATCTCAACCCTTCGGGCCCCACGTTGGGCGCCAAAAAGAACTGTCGTGGTTTAAACCCAGTCAGGTAATTCGTTCGCTCACTTCCCCCCTTTTCTTGCCCTCCCCCTGCTCTCGGAGGGACGGAGAGGAGAATCAAAAGAATGCAACTCCCACGGGTTGAGATAAGAACAGTTTAGTAACTAAGGTATAACACAGATCACTACTGCTACCACCAATAATAATAATGATAAAGGAAATAACAAGGGAAGAGAATACAACACCTCAGCACCAGCCGACCAATAACTTGCCCCCCTCAGCCCGACCAAGCACCGACCGATACCTCCTCCAACCCTGCAGTCTCCCAGCCCTTCCGGCTAACTCCCAGTTACATCCTGGGCATGACGTGCTGTGGTATGGAATACCTCTTTGGTCAGTTTGGGTCAGGTGTCCTGTCTCTGCTTCCTCCCGGCTTCCCCTCCCCCCTGGCAGAGCATGAGGCTCACAAAGTCCTTGGCCAAACCAAAACATCGCTATCAGCTCTGTTCCCGAGCTGAAAGTCAAAACACTGCACTGCACCAGCTACCAAGAAGGAGAAAAATGACTGCTACTGCTGAACCCAGGACAGCGGTATAAAAGCCTTTATGGATACGGTCTGAACACACAGGTTTATTTAGAGGGACACCACGCAGCGGTGCCCAGTGTGTGGCCATGGTGGGCAGGGACATTGCCTGGGCCTCCTGGGCACAGGCACTGCGTCAGGGCCAGCAGCCCAAAGGCCTTTCTCCAAGGGATGCTGGGAGAAGGGACGGCAGCAGCAGGGCTGCAGTGGGCAGGGCCGCGGGGGCCCTGTCACCGCCATGTCATAGTGCCAGCACCCACCAACGCAGCATCACAATGCTCTGAGGCAGTATAAGTGGAGCGCCCTCCCCTGTCCCAGTGCCAGAGTGCCGGCGCTGCCACTAGGACAGAGCTGGGGAGAGGAGAGGAGGGAAGGAGGAGAGGAGGGAAGAAGGAGAGGAGGGAAGGAGGAGGGAAGGTGGAGGGGAGGAGGAGGGAAGGAGGAGGGGAGGAGGAGAGGAGGGAAGAAGGAGGGGAGGAGGAGAGGAGGGAAGGAGGGAGGAGGAGAGGGAGGAGGAAGGGAGGAGGGAGGGAAGAGGGAGGAGGAGGAGGAGGAAGGAAGGAGGAGGAGGAGGGAGAGGAGGGAAGGAGGAGAGGGAGAGGAAGGAGGAGGAGGGAAGGAGGAGGAGGGGGAGGAGGGAGGAGGGAAGGAGGAGGGGAGGGAGGAGGAGGGAGGGAGGAGGAGGAGGGAAGGAGGGAGGAGGAGGGGAGGAGGAGGGAAGGAGGAGGGGAGAGGAGGAGGGAGGAGGGAGGAAGGGAAGGAGGAGGGGAGGAGGGAAGGAGGAGGGGAGGAGGAGGATTGAAGGAGGAAGGGAAGGAGGAGGGGAGGAGGGAAGGAGGAGGGGAGGAGGAGGATGGAAGGAGGAGGGAGGAGGGGAAGGAGGAGGGAAGGAGGGGAGGAGGAGGAGGGAAGGAGGAGGGGAGGGAAGGAGGAGGGGAGGAGAGGAGGGGAGGAGGAGGAGGGGAGAGGGAGGAGAGGGGAGGGGAGGAGGAGAGGAGGGAAGGAGGAGGGAGGAGGAGGAGGAGGGGAGGGAAGGAGGAGGGAGGAGGAGAGGGAGGGAGGAGGAGGAGGGGAGGGGAGGAGGAGAGGAGGAGGGAAGGAGGGGAGGAGGAGGGAGGAGGGGAGGAGGAGAGGAGGGAGGAGGAGGGGAGGAGGAGGAGGAGGAGGAGGGGAGGAGGAGGGGAGGAGGGAAGGAGGAGAGGAGGGAAGGAGGGGAGGAGGGAGGAGGGAAGGAGAGGGGAGGAGGAGGAGGGAGGTGGAGCGGAGGGGAGGAGGGAGGGGAGGAGGGGAAGGAGGGAGGGAGGAGGAGGGAAGGAGGAGGGAGGAGAGAGGAGGGAAGGAAGGAGGGGAGGAGGGAGGGAGGGAAGGAGGGGAGGAGGAGAGGAGGGAAGGAGGAGGCGAGGAGGGAAGAGGGAGGGAGGAGGAGGAGGGAAGGAGGAGGAGGAGGAGGGAAGGAGGGAAGGAGGAGAGGAGGGAAGGAGGGAGGAGGGAAGGAGGGGAGGAGGAGGGAAGGAGGAGGGAAGGAGGAGAGGAGGAAGGAGGAGGGAGGGGAGGAGGGAAGGAGGAGGGAGAGGAGAGGAGGAAGGAGGAGGGGAGGAGGAGGAGGGAAGGTGGAGCGGAGGAGGAGGGAAGCAGGGAGGGGAGGGGAGGAGAGGAAGGAGGAGGAGGGAAGGGAAAAAGGAGGAGGAGGATTGAAGGAGGAGGGAAGGAGGAGGGAAGGAAGGAGGGGAGGAGGAGGGGAGGAGGAGGAGGAGGGAAGGAGGAGGGAAGGGGGAGGAGGGATGGAGGAGGGGAGGAGGAGAGGAGGAAAGGAGGAGGGAGGGAGGAGGAGAGGAGGGAGGAGAGGAGGCAGGAGGGAAGCAGACGGCGGCTCCTCCGC